>NC_080421.1:24887111-25500325 GCF_029873635.1 Malania oleifera
TCCCTTCTTCCTCCTCCTTCTCTTATCCTCTTTGTGTTTCTCTTTCTGCTCCGCTTCTGACTTTCTGTTCTGCCCTGTTCTCTTCTCTTTTTCTTCATTCTCTTTATCTCCCTTAATTATCTCTACTCTTTTCTACTGATGAATCTGTCCTATAAATGGTATCAGAGCAACCTTCAAACCATGTCCACACATTCACCAATGGCATTCTTGTCATAGACCAGAACAGGTTACAGTTATTTTGATTCACTCTCAATTGCTGTAGGTATTGTTCCACAACTACAAGGCATACAAAGCATTCAAGGATCAGAAATTGCAGGAAAAGCCCCAAACTGCAGCACTGCAAGATCTTCAGAAAATTACAGTTGTACCACTCATTTTTTAACACTACTTTGCCTGAAGATTTTTGCGACATCACCATCAAAGACAGACACCTCCACAGAGATACTCCCCCAAATTTTTCTCCATCATCTGACAAGGCATGTGGCTTCACCTGCAACCTGAAGCTTTTATGGCTGACACCCCACCAAATCATAAACCCCCTGGTCTTTTCTTAATGCACTGCCACAACCATTAGACCCCACTGCCCCATGATCCACCAGCTTCCAGGAGACCATTGCCAGAGGGCCATCAACAGTGGCTCACCCACCCCATATGCCAGCAATGCACATGTGAAAATCTGCCAGCATCTACTGTGACTTTCAGAATCGAAAGAATTGGTTCCAGCCACAAGATTTTGGTTTTCTTCCTGCAATTTTTGAAATTGTTTGGATAGAAAACTGATTTAATGGGTTCATTTCACATTTTGGAGGAAACATTCAGATTCCCAGCAGCAGATTTGGGCTTTATTGCTGCAACTTGGGGGTTGTTTTATGAGGACTTGAACGATTGGAAGGTTAGTTTCGAGAAAATTGCTTGACTAAGATGAGACTTAAAGCCTTTGGTGAGGTAACAAAATTCTCCCATTCATCTTGATTAACATTTAAATGATTAGGCAAATTTGTAATTTGCATTAAAGGCCATCCTTCTCATATCAGTTCCTTTGATTCATTAATTCCTCAATCCCTCTTCATACTTCATACCCATAGTCCCTTCTTGTAATTCTATTGGGACCATGTCAAATCATGCGCATTGTGTTCACTAGCCTAATGTGTGAGCATTGTTGTAATGTCGTGATTTTCAGATTCACATAACTTGTAATCAAGTTTAGTCTTCCTTAAAATCACTGTACCATATTGCATTATCCCATCGCCCCTAAAAAACCATTGGAAGTTGAAACCATCCCCAGTGAACCTGCACCAATTGATACCCAATCTTTGTCTATATGATTAGATACTCTTTAGGACTTCGAGCATCTCAGAAATCAAATTGCACGAGACTTAAAGTTGTTGGATAATCACCTAATCATTGAGCATAAGACTTGTGAGATGCCCAACTGTGAGGATCAAGTTGTAGATATTGTTGAATACTCAAGAGATGAGGGTGAGCTATAGATGATTCTAGTGAGGAAGATAACACTGTTAGCGTGGTGTGGTGTGTTTTGTTCACTACTACGGGCAGTGAGAAGTGGAAACAGACCATTATTTTTCACACTTTCATCATATGTGGGGATAGGTGTAGTGCATGGGACAATTACCAAATTTGAATTCAGAATTTCATACCTGACGTCCATCTCTCTTGTGCAGCCCTCTCCTTGTTCTTCCTCCTCCTCCTCCTCCTCCTCCCCTCGCATTCCCCTTTCTTTTCTTTATTTCCTCATCCTCTTCTATTTCTCTCTGTTCTGCCCACACTAGTTTCTTTCTTCTTCTTCCTTTTTTCTTTCTTCCTCTTCCCCTCCTCCTGTCTCTCTCTCCCTTTCTCTGTTCTGTTTTATCGCTGTAGCAGTCCTACATCAGTGTTTCCAGAGAAGCCACTTTTTTCCATAGTCCCCCTCTCTCTCTAAATTTATATTATAATGTCAATAACAATTATTGCAGCCACTTTACCGGTCTTTTTTACCATCACATATATCCATTGTGGTTAGTTGGATAATAATGATGCGTTTAGCTCTCTATTTCTTTGTGCCTTCAGAATTAATTTTTTTTAAAATTTCTGAGGTCAAGAGGTTCTTCTTTGGAGGATTTTTCCGCTTCATAGAGGTTCTGGAGGTGGTGAGGTAAACCTTTTTGACGATATGCTGTCTTCACAGTGGTACTGTCTTCATGTTATGCATTTTAATTTTCTATGTAGGATAGTTTCTCTTGCTTCTATTTTGCATTCAACTCGTAGAGCCTTTAGAGAAGTGCCCTTGATAGACATTGACATGCAGAAATTAGAAATCATTGCTTTGTTAGCTTTGTTCTTGCTTTCATTTTTATTTTTTATTTTTCTTAAGAGGGGAAGGCTTGTCCTTTTTTTTTTTATTCTCTTTCTTTCCCCTTATTAGATTTATTATTCTTCAACAAGAAAATGGAGTCAGTTGAAGCATTCTAGGTCAGGTCTCTAGAGTGAACCAAACTGTTTGCTCGTCCACCTTTTTTTGTTATATATATATATATATATATATATATATAAGAAATCACCAGGAAAAGTATACTATTAATAAGTGATAACTATAGCAAAGTGATACAAAACAAGCTATGATAGGTACATCCAAAACCACTTAAACTACCACCTAGATATTTGAAAAAAAAAAAAAAAAATTAACTTAGTTCTTGAAGAAAGAGCTTCATACCACTCCCTCCTAGCCTAGAAAAAATCAGGGAAGAGGAGTATCAAATGATCGGATCTGAACAAAAGTTTCCAAGGTCCAACCATAAATACACACCAGAGATAGAATGAGGACATGTGCTCTAATGCTCCAATATTCATGCCAATATTTCATTGCTGCACAGTTAAAGAGAACCAAGAATAACTAAAAGTATTGCACAAACCTGCGGAAGAATGAGAAAATAGCGCACATAGGAGACCACTCTTTTCCAGCATCTCCTCACATGTGTTAATTCCAAAAACATCCCGTAAAATATGTTCTGTGACTTTACCAATACCCCCTATCTGCAAATACAGCTTGTTAAGTTTCTTATTCAGATTGTTGATCGTATTGAAACCATTTTGAAACATTAATATTTGAAATGATAATGCAAAGTTTGCCACACTGTTCAATTGCTGACACATATACCTTTCGTACAGGAAGCGACGATATAAAAATCATGACAGCCAACCGGTCATTTGGCAAAACAAACTGTCCATTTGGCTTGTTTATATCTGAGCAAACCTGGAAATAAAATTCAGATTTAATAAAATAATATCTGGAAAGCATTTTCTATCACTTTAAATATATTTGTTAATGGTTACTTAGTCTTTTAGCATTATTATTATGTGTTAGAGTTTTGTTAATAATAAGTATGAGTTAGTAAGGGTATTATGGTCATTCTTAGTGTCTTACATATATTATAAATAGAGAGAGACCTATCATTGAGTTGAGGTCTTCCATAGTTCCATTTTACCCAATTACTCAACATGGTATCAGAAGGTGATCCAAACTAACTCTCCTCAGCCATCGCCGGAAAACACCATTCCGCAGCTGTCCTCCCTAGATTCACCTCCATCCCATATTATTCCACAAACCAACCATACACCCATAAACTGACAAAGCATGATCCAAACTAAACCCTACTCTCCTCAGCGTCACCAGAAAACACCATTCCTACAGCTGTCCTTCCTAGATTCACCTCCATCCCATATTATTTCACAAAACCAACCTTGCACCCACCCCCCCAACGACTCACCCTAAAAAACCCCATGGCTGGATGCACCAACCAAATGCCAGCAGGGCAGACCCCATGCACTGGCGCGTGAGTGAATTTCCAGCCACCATTTTATTTTTTTTCTTCTACCATGCTTTGATTCTTCTCTAGACTAGCAGTTTTTTGCTCAAATATTCAACCTTTTCCAACTATGCACTTATGGCATTTTGTTAATGTCTGTTCAAGGCTTACGAAGGTTTATTTGCCAGTTTTTTAGATTATTTAGACACATTCTCCCATGCTAAACTTGTCTCAGTATGTTCGTTCATTTCTTTAGCCACCATTGGTCATTGGCCTCTACATCAGTTAGATGTGAAGAATGCTTCCCTACATGGTGATCTTCATAAGGAGGCATATATGGAGCAACCCCCTGAGTTTGTTGCTTAGGGGGAATCAGGCTTATTATGTTGGCTCAAGAAGTCATTGAATGGATTAAAACAATCTACAAGAGCATGGTTTGGCTGCTTTAGTGTTGTAGTACTTGAGTTTGGCATTCATCGGTGTATTTTATGGTCATACTCCATCTGATAGTATTTTTCTTATTGTATAAGTAGATGAAATTGTGATCACTAGTGATGATGATCGTGGTATCCACGACCTAAAGCTTTTTTTATAAAGTAAGTTTCACTTGGGACCATTGAAGTACTTCTTGAGTATAGAAGTATTGAGATATCGTACTAGAACTATCTTGTCACAAAGGAAGTATGTTCTTGATCTTTTATATGAGACAGGCTGTTGGGAATCTTGGGATCCAAACTTGTTGATACACCCATGGATCCCTATAGTAAGTTAATGTCATATAGGGGTTATTTGTTGCCTAACCCAGGTCGGTATCGGAAACTTGTTGGAAAGTTGAACTATCCCACAGTCACTTGACTAGATATATCCTTGGCAATAAGTGTTGTGAACCAATTTCTCGATTCCTCGAGAACAAGTCACTGAGATGTAGTAATTCGCAATTTGAGATATTTCAAAGGTGTACCAGGGAGCGGTCTCTTATATTAGGATCAAGGTCACATTCATATTTAGGGATATACAGATGCAGATTGGGCTGGTTCACCTTCTAATCGAAGATCCACAACCGGGTATTGTATCTTTGTCGGTGGTAATATGGTGTCTTGGAAAAGTAAGAAACAAACTATGATTGCCAAGTCAAGTGCTAAGTCAGAGTATAGGGCTATGGCACACAATACATGTGAACTTGATTGGTTGAAGAGCATGTTGAAAGAACTAGGTTTTCCACATTCTCAGCATATGGAGTGGGTGTGTGATAATTGAGCTGCTATTCATATTGCGTGTAACCCTGTCTTCCATAAGCGGACAAAGCACATTGAAGTTGTCACTTTATTCAAGAGAAACTTGTACAGAAGCTCATTACGACAACTCATGTGACAGTTAAGTTTTAGCTTGCTGATTTGTTCACTAAAGCCGGGTATTATGGTCATTCTTATTGTACTCATATAATAAATAGAGAGAGAGACCTATCATTGATTTGAGGCTTTCCATTTTACCCAATTACTCAACAATATTATACTTAATGCATTTGCACCAGAACAAGGAAGCAGATGATGATGATGATGAAAACAAAAATATGTGGAAAATCAAATTAGAATGCAGTTCACAGAACCTGCATTTTGTTAAATGACTGGTGACCATTAATTTCCTTCAAATTCATTTCAAATGGCACATGCTAAATCCATGTGTTCTGTGTATAAGTCAAATTTGATATATGATTAGAGAAAATTACCATGATGATAAATATGTTGTGTCCGTGCTGCATGCTGTAATGATATCACATTATCACCTAACTAATTATGCTTATAATCAGGTGAAAAAAAAAAAAACAATAAAGCACCTTAGCAAGTAAGCGGTTTGGTGCCACTCCTGCACTACATGTAAGACCAGTCTCTTCATAAACATTTTTCCTCAGTTCTTCAGCAATCTGCACAAAGGTAGAACAACAGAAGAAAAAATTATCAAAAGGTCCATACATGTGATTAGAGAACTAGTTAAAAAACAAAGACCAAAAGAGAGAAGGAGGCAGAACGAACACAAGTCATTACGAATATGTATTAAGGCAATTATCTCTATTTTATGTGCCAACTTACTTCTCCACTAGTAGCACCCCTTTCTTCACAAACCTCTGTTATATCAAGGTATGCTTCATCCAAGCTGGCAGCCATAAAGTTAGGATCATATTTCTGGAAAACTGATAAGAATGAAAATCCACAGATAAATTGATCAGCTAAAAGGGAATACACATAGTGGGAAAATGCTAGTGAAAAGCATAAAATGTGAGATGTGGGGTTGGCTTAGTGTTGAGACCACCAACTAAGTCTCAATGCTCCCCAAGGCCTTTGGTTCAACTTATCCCCTCCCAGGGCTTTGCCCTCCACAGTAAACAAAAAAGAAGAAGAGAACAAGATGTAACCTTTTCTGGTTAAAGCACTGTAATGAGTATACTTCTCGAAATCTGTGGGCACAAAAATCAACTGTGGACATAATTTACGTGCAATAAATCCAGGCATCGCAGCACGAACACCAAACCTCCTTGCCTACAAGAGTGTTCAAACCACAATCTCAATGCAATTAAATAATGTAATTGAGCTACAGTATGTCATCATTCAATTAGCAGATCATTTTGAATTCTAGGTTTAAGGTAATGTGTGGATCAAGAAGTGAAATATCAATTACATAGAGAGGGATGGATTCCAAACCAGATGACAATGCAGAAGTATGAGTTATTTCAATGAATATGGAATAAACGAGGAATGAATGTTCCCAAATTTTACCAAGGGACTGTCTATTCCTATGCAATTCCATATTAATTAGAACTAGCCATGGGCATGCATATGTGCGTGCTTTACGACTTTCGATTTTTAAAAAAATTTAAAAATTATAAATAAAATAATAAAAAATTAAATAGTATAAGAATATTTTGAGATAGTTGTAAATAATTATAGGGGTCTTTTGAAATAATTATGAGTAGTTATAAGGATGAATTTAGCATGATTATAAGGGTATTTTGGGAGAGTTGTGGGTAGTTAAAGGATTATTTTGAAATAATCATGGGTAGTTATAGGGATAAATTTGATATCTTTGAAAGATGACACCAAATAAAGGAATCCCTTTTATAGTAGTATAGATAACAACCTAGCATATCATTTGCCTTAAAATAGCACTCTCTTTTCTTTTGTAAACCGTTAGATCCCTACACAATGATCATTTAATTCCTACCCTACTTCATTCCACAAATCATTTTGGGCAAAAAAACTGCCAGACATTTAGCATCAATCTTAAGTAACATGATTGAAAAGAGCAATGATCTTTTATAGCATATTCATCGTCTTTTTTCCCACTTATTGGGATTGGGATTTGGGATTCTACATTCATAGGGGTCAATGTGACCGTAAATGGGACATATTCAGTATTTCGGAGTACAAATCTTGGTATATGACCCAAAAAGATACCAAACCAAAGTTTAGGATCTACTCCTATGTCTGTTTAAAAAACAAATCAAAACACATATCCAAGAAGCTCATTACTTTCTATACATCTATATATGTATGTAGGTATGTTTATATTAAATACACTCATGTGAAAATCTTGATGCAGCTCATCTAGCTACCATGCATTCACAAGGAGAGCAACAAGATTAGCAGTAGTTTGAATAATGTTTTGACCTTCAATTTATTGGTCACAT
Organism: Malania oleifera; assembly: GCF_029873635.1. Taxonomy (NCBI): domain Eukaryota; kingdom Viridiplantae; phylum Streptophyta; class Magnoliopsida; order Santalales; family Ximeniaceae; genus Malania; species Malania oleifera. The sequence goes on from NC_080421.1 coordinate 24,894,597, forward strand.
GAGGGGACAGTTTATTCTTAAAGGAGTGACCTATTTTATCTAACATACATGCAACATTATTTGTATCTATGAACATGATATACTAATAGAAATCCCTATAGAAAAATTAATTGATTCCCACTCTATTCCATTCTGCAAATCAAACACAACCCAAAAGTATTCAAAATGGCACAGAAGTACCCAAAACCAATCAGATATTTATTCTCCTTGAAGCTTAGAAAGGCAAGTCAAACCTCATAATTAGCAGTGGAGATCATAGACATGCTGCCAACAGCCATCGGTTTTCCTTTTAGAGAAGGATTACTCAATGTTTCAACAGCTGCATAGAAAGCATCCATATCTACATGTAACCAAATCTTTGAAAGGTCACGTCTAGCTTCTAGCTCTAAAATTCTTTTATCAGCAACCTGTAAATAGAAAATGCCGTATGTTAATAGGAGATCATGCCTCATTGAAAACCCAGATATGCAACATAACAGTTCTCCCATCCAGGGGAAGGGGGGAGGATGCGAGGCTTAAGGAAGAATGTCATGCCAAAGCAAATTATAGAGATAACATAAGGGTCAGCGAATGGGAATGTGTGTGCGTGCGTGTGTGTGTTTGAGGCTTACATGGTCGAGTTAGGATAAAATGGAGTAGTGTACTTCATGCCAGTGTCTAGAAAAGAAAAAAAAAAAGTTTTCATCTTTAATATTACCTCATGCTCAGTTCTTCTTTGTCCATTATGCATCCAGTATACATGGCTTTCTACATTAATGATTCCAGTTTGAAACTTTGCATGCAAAGTCAGTTGTATTATCTGTCAGCCTTGACTAGTTAAAAATATGATAAAGTTTCTATAATTTGTTCTCTGCATTGGTTTTCTTTGCTGCATTTTTTTCTCACCATGAAAGCAAATAACAAAGCAACATGATGGATTTCACTCACATAATCTTAACCCGGGGCACATTCAATAGAAATAAGATGCAAAAGAACTAGCTGACTAATGATTTCAAAAATCAGAGTACAATTTAATTAATTGTTTAAAAAGATTACGACGAGAATAACAAAAACAGGTGTCAAATATTCTTCTTTTGAACTACCGTCTGATAATGAGATATATCGGCAGCAGATAGGTTGGCACATCGAGCACGCATGTGTTCAATTTTCTGCCTTATCAAGGCCTCCCTGCGTCCCTCGTTCTCAAAATACTTTGATCCTTTGCTCATCTCATACACTATTCTTTGCACCTTCTCCTTGTCAACTCCATCCATGCCTAGAATTTCACAATTAGCATTTTCAATACCTTCCTATGCTAACACTGATAAGAAAGAACATTTGTTTCAAAATTTCAACAAAACACAGAAAAATTTACAGAAAACTACTCCATTTCCCCTTACATTTTTTTTTACTTTTGAAAACCGAAGATTATAACAAATTGCTCGATCAATAAAATTCGACCACTTCCTTGAAGAAAATAGGAATAAAATTATACATATGAACTGAATTGCTCGATATTGTGATGTTCATTGGGACGGCTAGGTTTCATATGGAGATGAAAAGCTGAATTCAGGAAGTCGCTTATACAGTGTCGGTATGATGTGCAGAGTACCTGCTTTAGCATTGGTGTAAGCGGTGTGGTAGGACTCCCATGGCCGAGCAGCTTCCCCTGAAGTCTCCCCTTTCTTCATCTCTGAGGCTTGGTCCGGAAGACGCAGAGACGAACCAGATGACTATCTACGGATCGCGGGAAAAAGAAAGGAGAGGGATGCAATATATCGTCGCCATTCTGGGCCAAGACCAGAGAGGCCCAACATGTGAGCCCACTTTACCACAACTGGGCTCCCACTGATGGGCTAGGCTCTTATTGGATTAGAGCCCGCAGCATGAGAAGTGAGGGAGCAGCCAAGTATGGCCGAACGCCTCAGCTCACTAGAATCAAAAGTCAAGTTAAGATAGGGAAAGGAAATCCATATAGGGATGTATTATAAAGGATGTTGGAAATTAAATAGATATTATGAAAGATGTAGGAAAATAAATACAGATAAGATAGAAATTTTACGTGGTTCGATAATATCTACTCCATAGGCAGATGAAATAAAAAACTTTATTACTTTAAAAGGAATTATAAGATGATTTGGAACTGATCTTATACAAAATATTTCTGGCCTTGTACAAGATATCTTTTTTTTCTCTCTCTCCTCTTCTTTCTATATGCCTACTTACTTCAAGTATGTAAATGTGCATACAAGTATGTAATGTGTGTATACAAGCATTCAATATGTATGTTCCAAATGAGAAGGGGAGAGTGTCCTTTTATAAGACAATGAGGATAGTTAGGCATTTATTAGGGTAAAAAAAACGAAGGGGTGGAAGATGAAGATAAGGGGTGACATTCATATTTTTCATAACACTCTCCCTTTGATGTCACTCATATATTAACTCCTTCTATTAAGATCTTTAAGATGTCTCATTCCGATGAGATGAATCAATTTCTTGAATGTTGTAGTAGGCAAAGCTTTCATGAACAAATCTGTTAGATTATCACTTGATCGAATTTGCTGAACATCTATATCACAATTCTTCTGGAGTTCATGTGTATGGAAGAATTTTGGAAAGATATGTTTTGTTCTGTCACCCTTAATACATCATCATCTTAATTAAGTTATACACGCAACGTTATCTTCATATAAAACTGTTGGAATATCCTTAATTGATCGAAAACCAAAATTTGCTTGGATATGAGAAATCATTTATATGAGTCACATGCATTGTCTATTATCTTCATGGATAGCTAGTATATTAGAATGATTGGAGGATGTTGTTGTAATCATCTATTTTATTGATGTTGACTTTTTGAGTCCGATCCCTATTTTAATGTTGACAAAGTACATGTTTCCTATGTGTGTATTTAGCATGTAAATAGGTCCATTAATTTAACACACACATAAGGAAAAGGCTATGGAAGCTTGCGGGACTTAAAAATTATACGATCAAATGCATTCCATGAAATCGGAAGAGCAAAAAGACGAAGAAGACATTTGTTTTTAATTTGTGTATGCATTTAATTTTTATCTTTGGTCTGTAATATTGCATGCTCTGCATGATATGTTTTAAATGCTCAGATGACCATAGAATGACCATAGGGACCGAATGACCTTAGGGCTCCCTTCGATTCGGTCGATCGACACCGAATTTTTTAGGGTTATTTCTCAAAGGCCTTATACTGATCCTAGGTTCTTGAATATTTCATAAAAATATGCCCTATCTTCTTAAATTTAATCATCATATGAATAGAGTGAATATATAAGGGAGTTAGAACCGAAATGTATGAAAATTACATGTTCGGTCGACCGAACTCCCATGTACAGAATGCTCCCGGTCGACTGAACTCGAATCAGATCAACAGTTTGACCACAATCCGATCGACCAAACTCACTTAGTTCATTTGACCCCAGTCGACCAAACTCCCTTGGAGTCAACATAGTTGAGCATCTGGTTGATCATGTAGAAAATACACACCAACGCCCTAGTCGACCGAGTTCCCACATATGGGAACCCAACGGTTTGGTCGACCGACTAAGGTAGTTCAAAATGTCATCGGTCAACCGAACCTCGCAAAAAGGAAAAATCGCCCTTGGACTTACAAGTTCGATCGACCGAACTCATAGTTTATTTAATGTCCGGTAGATTGAACTTCAAGCACTTCGGTCAACCGAATTTCCTTCGGTCGATCGGTACTCTCAGGTTGGAATTTTTTAAAAGGTTTAAAACGTCATTAAAATTTAATTAATCTTTTCCAAAATGCCGAGCGTGTCCCCAACAGTCAAATTTTCCAAAAATTCTATAAATACCCTATTATAACTCCAGATTAGCAACTTTGATTAACTATAAATTACACCTTAATCATTTGTTAATCAAAGTTCCTCCAATCCATTTTTATTGTAAAAATTTATTCTTTGGAGCAAAATTTGTTCAAACAAAACTCTCAACTCTCTTTCCATCCATTCATTTCAAAATCATTTTGTAAAGAGAATATATTTATTTCGGGCATTTATTTCCGTATTCAAGTGCTATACTCTCATATGCTAATTATTTTTGAAAATCATTTTTGAGAATATAGTTTGGTTTTCTCCCGAATTATTTCCTTGATAAATATCTTTTGGGAGAAAATTATTTGTTGCACAAATACTTCCTTGAACATCAACTCCAAATTCTTCAAATACTCTTATTTGCAAAAATCTTTGTCGGAGAACATATTTCTCATTTATATATATATTTATATATATTATTTGTGCAAAAATTATTGAAAGAGCAAAACCCTAGGTTCTCCTATATTATTATTGAAATATCTTTTTGAAGAAATCTTTTATTAGAGTTTAAATATGGTTAAACACCCTTACTTTACTGAGCATTATTGCATATCATATTAGAGTACATTTATTTGAGCTTAAAAGTGTACATCTCAGCTTATATTTTTAGAAGCATTTTCATGTACAAAAATGTTTTCCATGTAACAGTTGGATTCAGTTCGGAATTGAACTGGGGAGTCTCAGCCCCGTAAATGAGACCGGTTCGATTCAGCCCGAAATTGAATTAGGGAGTTTCAGCCCCGTAAGTGAGACTAGTTCAGCTCAACCTAGTAATTGAGCTGGAGTTTTCCTCGCCCTGTAAGGAGAGGATGTAAAAGGCTTTTGCTTCGCTCGGTTAAGTGAGCAGGTATAGTGGAATCCTTAGGGGGGTGTCCAAGGTGAGGATGTAGGTTGGTTTGGCTGAACCTCGATAACAAATCTGGTGTCGCTCTCTCTATTTTACTTAAATTCATGTACTTTAATTTCATCATGTATATGAATGTTTATTTAATGTCAAAATTATTCTCATGCACACATTTAATTTAAATAAGTTACTGCACACGTGTATGTTTGCTTTTATTGTTAAACTTACTTTACATACATGTTTATATGTTGAATGAGATATGAACTGTGGTGAATTGGCGAAAATTTTTTAAATTAGCCGAAAAGTTTTAAATGTCCAATTCACCCCCCTCTTGGGATCACACCAATTCCAACAACTGATTTCCAAGATATAACTATTTTTCCATAAAGAAATACATAATTAGTTTGAGATTTAGCATTGTGAGGATCAAATAGATATCCAGCATCTACATATCCTACTAGTTAAGATTTGGAATCAAATGAGTAAAATAAACCCAAATCATATGTACCTCTCAAAATAGCGTAGCATGTGCTTAATTCCATTCCGGTGTCGCCGATTAGGAGCAGAGTTATATCTTACTAATAGATTTATAGCAAATGCAATGTTAGATCTTGTACAATTGGCCAAATACATTCGAGAGCCGATAACACTTAAATATAGTACTTCAGGATCAAGTAATTCCTTCCCCCCCTCCCCCAATCATGAGGTCGAAATGGATCATTCTTAACGTCAAGTGATCGTGCCATCATTGGAAATCCCAAAGTAAGAACTTTGTTCATATGGAATTGCCTTAATATCTTTTCGGTATATTTAGATTGATGAACAAAAATTTTATTATTTACATGTTCAATTTGTAGGTGAAGACAATCTTTTGTCTTTCTTAAATCTTTCATCTCAAATTCTACCATTAAATAATTAGCAACTTTAGTGAGCTCTTCAGGAGTCTCAATTAAATTCAAATCATTAACATAAAAAACAATTATAACAAATCTGGATTCTGATCTTTTAATAAAAACGCATGGACAAATTGGATTATTTATGAATCCTTCTTTCACAAGGTACTCACATAATCGATTGTACCACATGCGTATTGTTTTAATCCATATAAAGAACTTTGGAGTTTAATTGACTATAAATTTCTAGGTTTTACTTTAGGCAATTTAAATCCTTCAGGGTTTTTCATATAAATTTCATTATTCAACGATACATATAGGTATGCTATTACTACGTCTATAAGACGCATGCTCAGCTATTTAGTGACTGCTAGCCCATTTAAGAATTTGAAAGTGATTTCATTCGTTATGGGAGAATATGTCTACACATAATTAATTTCGGGTTTCTGCGAGAAACCTTATACCACAAGTCTTGCTTTATATCGAGTGATTTCATTATTTTCATTTCGCTTGTGCACAAATACCCATTTGTATCCAATGGATTGGACATCTTCTGGTGTCTAAACTACACGTCCAAAAACTTCTCTTTTGGATAGAGAGTTTAATTCTGATATGATAGTATTTTTCCATTTTGGTCAATCACTTCTATATCGACATTCGTTTACAGATTTAGGTTCAGGATCCTCGTTACTTCAAGTAATGTAGTGCCTAGAACTCAGTCGGGCCCGTAGTGCTAATATTCCATAAATAACCCTATAATACTCTAATACCACCATATCAACATCCATAATTAATATAAACATGAAGCCAACGGAAGCAAAATATACTTATACAACCATACATACGAAAGTACTACCTTCAACCAATCTTACTAAAATTTCCCAAAACATTATACAATCCAGAATGTTCAAAAACAACTAAACATTACAAAATAATATCCTACCAAGCCCACTTTCAGCTAGATCATCTAGGTCCCGCCCTGGAGCTCCTAGACATGATTTCCTATAGGTCTTGAAAAATTGATATATTTACAAGGGTGAGACACTTTTCAGTAAGACAGAATATATTAGTATCAATGTGTGGCTAACATGAGTTTTAGTGAACTTATACACATTCTTAAATTTACTTTATCTAACAGATATGACATTTGTACAGTATAACTCACACCTATACAGTTGAAAATATTCATTTCTTTTATAATATAAAACAGTTTGATAACTAACCACATTTACATAAATTCACATATATGGGAATAAGAAACCCCCTTTTAGACATACAACATCATCATATATAAACCCCCATAATTGAGTTGTGCAATCCAAAGACTGGACCTAACCCTGGCTGGCCTACCATCAGGTTAAGTCAAACCTCATGTCTGCAAGTCCGATTTGCCTACCTAGCCTGGTTTAGACTTTAGGGGGGGTGGGGTACACAACCCTTACATGCCCAAATTGACTTTTCATTACCAACACTTCTATTTAGAACAATGTGGTTGCACTATCTCACATACTAGCTACGGTACCGTGCTCTCATCACATCGGGTCCTCAGGGTTCTTAAATCATATAATGCAATTTAAATAATAAAAACTATTATATTGCTCATTTCATAACTCAGCATAAAACCTGTTGTATCAAAACTTGGAACTTAGCTGTTATATCAAAAACCGGCACTTAGCCGTCATATCAAAACCCGACACTTAGTCGTCATATCAAATTTTCACCATTTCCACCACATTTCCAGTTTTCCATCCATCAATATAAATCACATTCCCATCGTATAATACCATAAAAACTCATATTCAATTGTGCAGTAACATAAATAATTCTCATGCCACACAATTTTTAATTGATAAATCATGATATACTGAACTACCCGAGAAAATATATATTTTTACCGAAAACTAGGTCTAATCATCTTCAAAATTTTTACTCAAATCAAAATACTCGTTGGATAAGGAAAAGGACGATGATCAACCCTACTCACTTTGGTTTTTCTCCAAATATGTATAATAAGTAAAACTATCAGTTTCATATGCCTCAATCATTTAGAAAATTATATATAACATACACGAGTTCATATACTCAAGTTTAATTTGTTCAAATTTAAGAAAAAAAATTGACATAATCTATTCCCCTTACTTGTTCCTAAAAAATTACTTTTTCCCACTCCTTGGAACAATTCCCAGGTTCCTAAATACGGCGAGGAGAAGGCTGCCGGCAAGCCGAGAAAAATGAGGGAGATTATTGTAGGGCTAGCTGGAGGCTCGAGAGACCTTAGGAGTGAGAGAGTGGGAACCGAAACCCTAGAAAAGAGAGAGAGAGAGAGAGAGAGAGAGGTTTTGAAATTTTGAATGAAAAATGACCTAGGTTCTATTTATAAGCAAGTTGGCCTGCACGAAACCGTCGATGGGTTTTTGAGATGGCCTCAAACCATCGACGGTTTGGTGTTGAAGCAAACCATCTCCATTCTTTTCTAGCTTTTCCTTCTCTTTTATTTATTTTCTTTTCTTTTTCTTGGTTCAGGTTCCTACATCCTTCCCCCTTATAAAAGTTTCATCTTCGAAATTTGTTAACTCATACTTATCATCACTCCTGGAATTATTGATTTGATCATCCGACTCTAGGAAGAGCCGATAGCCACCCACATGGTAGCCCTGTCCTAAATTTATTAATTACTTTCACTCATGGTGGAGGAATATTGTGGTTACAATAATGGTCCTTGGGAGATTATACGTAGATCAACAAAATTCTCTCAATACCAGTCAAACACTAAACTCGAAATCTATGGATTACAATCACTCAAGTTTAACTAGACAACCTGCACAAAACACAGTATATATATACAATCAAATTCTTACCTGGACCGTCATACCTACCTGCCTAGGGTTGGGTCTCGCTAAATAGCTGCGGGTACTTCCTACATATTTCCTTTCACAACTCCCATGAACCCTCTTCCACTGCGTGGTTTCACCATAGCACCTTTACTAACGGAATCTTTTTAGTACGGATTTCTTGTTCCTTCCGATCTAAAATCTGAACTAGTACCTCCTCATAGGATAAGGTTTCTTTAATTTCCAAGAATTCATAGCTTAACATGTGCGTAGGGTCTGAAACGTACTTTCTCAACATCGATACGTGAAAGACGTCATGGATCCTAGACAAAGTTGGAGGTAATGCACTCTTGTAAGCAACTGAGCCAACCTTCTTTAGTTTCTCGAATGGCCCGATGTATCTAGGGCTTAGCTTACCCTTTTTTTTTTTTTTTTCAAACCTCATAACTCCCTTCATTGGAGCAATCCTCAGAAATACCCTATCTCCTATCCCAAACTCCAGGTCTTATCGGCAAGTATCAACATAACTCCTTTTCCGACTCTGAGCTATCTTAATTCTATCCCTGATTAATTTGATCTTCTCGGAAGTCTGCTGAATAAGGTCCAGTCCCAAAATTCTTCATTCACCAACCTCGTCCCAATACAGTGGAGATCAGCACCTTCAACTATACAACGCTTCATATGGTGCCATCTCGATACTAGCTTGATAGTTATTAATATAGGCGAACTCCACAAGGGGCAAAAACTGAATCCAACTACCGCCGGAATCTAGCATGCACGCCCGCTGCATATCCTTTAATGTTTGAATCGTTCTCTCTTATTGTCCATTAGTTTGCGGGTGAAATGTGGTACTGAAATTCAGTTAAGATCCCAAGGCCTTCTGCAAACTCCTCCAAAACTAGGAGGTGAACCGTGGATCTAGATCGGATACAATAGATATTGAGATGCCATGAAATCGAACTATCTCCTATACATATAGCTCTGCCGACCTATTCATGGAGTAACTAACTTTAATAGGAACAAAATGTACAATCTTTGTCAAACGATCCACTATTACCCATATAGCATTTTGTCCATGCAAAGCTAAAGGCAACCCTGTTACGAAGTCCATAGAAATATGTTCTCACTTCCACTTAGGAATACAAAGTGCTTGCAGTGGTTCTGCTGGCCTCTGATGCTTTGCTTTCACTTGTTGGCATGTCAAACACTTCCACAAACCGAACAATTTCTATCTTCATATTGTTCCACTAGAAGGATTCTCGTAGATCCCTATACATATTTGTGCTCCCTGGATGTACAGTATAGAGAGATCGATGAGCCTCCTCTAGAATTATCCTTTTAATCTCTGCATCCCTAGGTACACATAATCGGGTGTAAAACCTCAAAACTCTGTCGTCTGAAATATTGAAACCTGTTCCTAAACCACTTTGTACTTTCTCCATAATTTTCATCAACTCTGCGTCTTTTATCTGAGTGGGTTTAATTCTTCCTCGCAGGGTCGGTTGAACAACCAGACTAGCAATGAACCCCTGATGGTTACCTTCCACAAATTCCATGCCAAGCCTTTCCAGATCCACCTGATATGCTGTTGAGCTACTACTACCGAGACTGACACATTCATTGACTTCCGACTTAAAGCATCAATTACCACGTTAGCTTTCCTTAGGTGGTAACTGATGGAGCAGTCATAGCCCTTTATCAACTCAAGCCATGTCGTTTGTCTCATGTTTATCTCTTTCAAAGTGAAAATGTACTTAAGGCTTTTATGATCTATAAAGATATCACACCTTTCACCGTATAGATAGTGCCTTTAGATCTTTAATGCAAAAACCACTGCTGCCAGCTCCAAGTCATGTGTAGGATAATTCTTCTTGTACTCATTGAGCTGTCGAGAAGCATATGCAATAACTTTTCCCCGTTGCATCAATACACACCCAAGCCCTTTACGAGACGCATCACTTTAGACTACAAAACCCCCTTATCTCGAAGGAATTGTCAGTACCTACGCAGTGACAATGTAACGACCTCCTTATGAAGATAAATTCTCTATTATTTTAAATTAAAACAATTTCCTACACAGCGGAAAGCAAATAACATGAAACACAACCTCATATATATATAATACCAGAGTGTCTAAATATTCCACAAATATTACATATTTCATTGTACTCTTAAAAACTACTCTTACTAATGCCAAAGCTAACAAGATTGAACCCCAAAACACTCACCCTCAAAAAGGGCAGACTAACAGCTCCTCTATCTGCGAGCCTGCTCTGCTTGCCCAACTGGCTCACCTGAAAAATAATTCAACACTAGAATGAGCCAAAGCTCAATAAGACGAAACATGCTATCACTAGTGGCTATTGAGATGTAGATCTATAAAAATTAATCTGAGTTAATAGCAGTACAAATAACTAAAACTGAAAATGTTGATACTACATAACATATTATAAAACCTTTAATTACATAATTTAACATGTCAAACTGTATGAAATTACTTTTCATAATAATACTACTATTTCAGAAAATCTGATAATACTATAATATCTAAGAATATTTCCCTGGATGGTTGTATGTCATGATTTAACCTCTTATGACAGGGTTGTGCGGCCCAAAGGATGGATCTATCCTGGATAGCTGACCAGGGTAAACTACTCTACTCCGCGGTCAGATCGGCCTTCCTCAACCCATATCTGATGGGGAGCCTATCCACAACTAGGCACGATCGACCTCATACCACTTACTATCTAAGTTAAGTGGTTGCACTTTGAACTAAATATCTGTATATCTGTAGCTACAATACCGTGCTCTACTGTCTGATCCATCAAGGTCTGATACTATATAATATGTTTCTATATACAACTAACTGATTTACCATGATTCTGTAATAACTGTATCTTTCTGAGATAAACTGTAAATCTACCTGTTATGGTACTGTAAAACTGTAAAATCATGGTATTCTGAAAGATACTGTAAACGTATTTCATTGTCTGTATATTCTGTAAAACATATTCCTAAAAATATTGTATAAACATGTTTTTATACTGTATTCATACTCTTATGTCATGCAATAATTTAAAATATTTTAACCTCAATAATAAATTGCATAATTTTATACTCTGAATAATAATCTGGTAAAAACATAAACTTCATACTGAAATCATACCAGGTTTTCCTAACATAACATGTTTCCCTTACCAAATTGTCGAAAAGCCCCTATCGTATATTGGTCCTACACCTGCAGGGCATCCTATTCCACACCCTGAAAACCACATTTGTCATAACAGAATATCAATATTTCTTGGCCTACATCATTTCCTACAACTTCCAGAAGGCCAAAAACTAAATAAAAGACCTTACCCTAATCCTGGGGAGAAATCCGACTCAATCCCACCAATGATCCGTCCCAACAGACTTGAAGAGAATTCTGCCAGGAGCGTCGTGGTGGCCTCAGATCGTCAATCCGGCGACTGACGGGGCCGAAATCGAAGAGAGATGGAGGAAGAACCGTCTAGGAGAGAGAGAGGAGAGATTTTCGTTGATTTTCTGGGATTAAAATCAGTTTAGGGCTATTTATACTATGGGATTTGTTGACGAGCCACGTCACCTTATCGACGAGTCCTGTAGAAAGTTCGTTAACGAACCTGCACCCTTGTCGACGAATTTCAAACTTCCTAATAATCCTCTCTCGGTATCTTCTCGTCGATGAGACAAGACCTCATCAACGAGATCCTGAAGAACCCTCGTCGACGAAATCCCTGTGTTCGTCGACGAAGTCTGCTACCTCCTTCTGTTACTGCTTCCATTTCTCTTCCTCTTTATTATTTAAATAACATTATTCTTTGGGTCACTACAGACAAGTTGCTACTTTAAGTCTTGGAAACTCTGTTCACACTCATATGTCCATTCATATCTCACATTCTTCCTAGTTAACTTCGTAAGAGGGCCCGATAACTTAGAAAAACCTTCTACAAATTGGTGATAATATCCTACCAAAAGTAGAAAGCTCCTTACCTCATGGCCATTCTTCGGTCTTACCTAGTCCATTACTGCCTCAATTTTGCTCAGATCCACTGAAAGACCACCCCTGGATATCACATGCTCGAGAAACGTCACTTGTTCCAGCCAGAACTCACACTTCTTAAATTTATCATACAACCTCATCTCCCTCAACACCCAAAGTATTGTCCTCAAATGATCCTCGTGCTCCTTGGGACTCTTTGAATAAATCAATATGTCATCAATAAAAACTATTACGAGCTGATCCAGGTACTAATGGAAGACCCTATTCATCAGGCCCATAAATGCAGCAAGTGCATTCGTCAGTCCGAACGGCATAACCAAAAATTCATAATGGCTATATCGGGTCCAAAAAGCAGTCTTCGGTGCATCATCTGTCTTAAGTCTCACATGATGGTACCCGGATCGGAGATCGATCTTCGAGAAGACTTGTATTACTTGAAACTGGTCAAACAGGTCATCGATACGCGGTAACAGGTACTTGTTCTTTACCGTCACTTTATTTATCTCTCGATAGTCGATGCACATTTTTATAGAGTCGTCCTTCTTCTTAACAAATAACACGAGGGCTCCCTACGGAGATACACTGGGCCTGATGAACCCCTTATCCAAAAATTCTTGTAATTACTCCTTTAATTCTTTCAACTCTGCTAGAGCCATTCTATAAGGAGCCTTAAAGATCGGTGTCATTCCCGAAGATTGGTCAATAGCAAACTCCACCTCACGCTCAGGATGTAATCTTGGAAAATCCTCTGAAAACACATCAGGAAACTCCCTTACGATCGAAATATCCTCTAGCTTAACTTCCCTCTCCTGTGTTTCCTTTACCAATTCTAGGTAGCCCCGACACCCATTCAAGAGTAACCTTTTAGCCTGCGTGGCTAACATAATCGATGGTGAGGTGCGCACACGCGACCCCACAAATCTAAACTCCTGCTCCCCTGGAGGTCTGAACACTAACTCTTTCTTGTAGCAGTCAATACTAGCATAATCGGAAGCTAACCAGTCCATTCCTAGAATCACCTCAAATTCTTGCATGTCAAGAAGTGCCAGATTAGCAGACAACGTCTTCTCCTGAATATTGATCGAAAAATTTTTAAGTACCCTTATACACGTTACTACGGTCCCTGTCGATGTAGCCACTGATAAATCGATGCCTAGTGGTTGAGCCTCTATCCCACACAATTTAACGAATTCCTGAGCCACGAATGAATGTGTCGCCCCTAAATTAAACAATACAATAGCTTTATGTAGCAAAAATAAAATAATACTTGTCACCATGTTGCCGACGTCCTCTGCATCTCTTGGCGTAAGTGAATATACCTGCACTTGGATAGTGCCCCTCTGGTGGCCACCTCGGGGTGCCTGATTATGTCCTAATAACTGATCAGGCGTGGGCGCATCACTAAGTGGTGCATGATAGTCTCGTGCCATGTGGCCAGATCTACCACATCGGTAATAGCTACCTGATCTACCCCAACACTCGCCCCAATGCCTCTGATGACACTTGGGGTAAGGAGGGCATGACTGAGTTCCCCGAAGAGTTCAGGGTCCCACCTCCTGTCGTTGACTTGTGTAGTCACCAGACCTCCTCCATGTACGCCGACTAGTGCCCGTATAAAAACTAGGAGGCAAGGGCCTCTTCCTCTGGCTCACTATCCCCGCACTCCTCTGCAAACTGGTCTCCAACACTGTAGCCTTATCAACAAACTCTGAGAAACTCTGGACTTGCAACACCACAACCTGCTCGTATATGCCCTGTCTCAGTCCTCTCTTAAATCTCCGCCCCTTCCTCGGCTCATCTGGGATCATGTAGGGAGCAAAGCGAGATAGCTTCACACACTTGGTTGTGTACTGTTGTACAGTTAAGTGCTCCTGAGTCAGATTTAGGAACTCCTCTGCCTTAGCTTCCCTAGTGGAAGAAGGGAAATATATGTCAAAGAAAATCTCCCTGAAATGGCTCTAGGTAGTAACTATAGGTCCGGGCCTCTGATCCTCCACCAGTTTCACTACTCTCCACCACCATTTAGCCTCCCCAATTAACTTGAAAGTAGTGTACTGCACCCTCTACTCATCGGTGCAATGTAGAATAGCCAGAAGTTCCTCAATTTCCTGGACCCAATCCTTAGCCGTGATTGAGTTCACTCCTTCTGTAAATGTCAGCGGATGCATACGAGTAAATTGCTCGATGGTGCAAGCCCAGTCTGCAGGTGTGTAGTCCTGCCCTCTATAGTCTAGCCTCACCTCTGCCCAAACCTATCGGGCTAGACCTCGCAACATCGTCGAGGCATCGATATCCTCCTCGTTGATTACTACCCAATTAAGGGTAGAATCAGTTTACATTACCAAGTCAGGGATTGGGAGTTCGGTTACGCGAGGGGAAGGTAAGAGCACCCCTTACACGCCCTTTCTTACGAACGGTACCTAATTAATTATAAAATTATCCCAAAGTAAATTGGAAAAAGCCTTTTATGTTACTCCTTTTGTGAATTTACAAAGTGCAAATGTACATAAATGAATGACACAAATATTTACATTATATATATATATTCCCTATGAACTAGGGTACACGAAGCTTATAATGCTTGTACCCTTTTGTTGCAATCATCGGGATCGAAAAATCGAGAAGATATGTTACATAATACACTCCCAAAATTTTGAAATTTGTAGGATTTTTCGAAGTATAAAAATATTATCTTTGGAGGTTTCAGAATTCATTTAGGGTAGAAAAGAATGTCAAAAATGATTTTCAATTCTCAAAATATTTTTCTTGATTTTTGTGATTTTTTATAATTAGCACAAATTTTCAAATAGATAATATAAGAAAAATAAATAAGAAAATACTAGATAACCAGTTCAAACCGGTCCAGTTGGCAAACAGTTCGTAGAGGAGTAAACTAGGTTTAGGTTCAGGGTTGAACCTAACTTTGGGTTTGAGTCCCATATTCACAACTTCATACCTAGTCTATCACATTTTAGAATGTAACCTAGGAAGGGAGAGTCTATTAATTTTACCTCTCATCTTTCACTCCTCCGATCTTCTTCTCCTATCGATGAGTCTACAAGGGTCAGTCCATAACGTCTTTCAAAGGGTGGTCCTTGAACTTTGAAATAAGCACTACGAAGTGCTTTCTTCAAATGAGATGACCCGATACCAATAGGAGACGGGATTGGTCGACCACTTGATGTCCCGAGAGAATGGAACGTAGCCTCACCACTCACTCACAAAGAGAAAGACAAGTTTCATAATCTTAACAATAGAAGACTTCAATATATTCCAATTTTTTTTTTTTTGTACTTACAATGAGAAGGCTATTTATATACTTAACTTGGGAAAGCATGAGAAATAATTATGAGGGGAACAAAGCATGGGGTGAGCAATTATGAGGGAAATATAGCATGGGGTGAATGATAATGAAGGGGACAATGCATGGGGTGAACAATTATGAGGAGAATATAACATTGGGTGAATGATAATGAGGAATATAATGCATTGGGTGAACAATTATGAGGGGAACAAGTCATAGGGTGAATGATAATGAAGGGGACAATGCATGGGGTGAACAATTATAAGGAGAATATAACATGGGGTGAATGATAATGAGGGGAACAATGCATGGGGTGAACAATTATGAGGGGAACAAAGCTTGGGGTGAATGATAATGGGGGGAACAAAGCTTGGGGTGAATGATAATGGCATTTTACAAATTAAATAAATAATAATAATAATAATAATAATAATAATAATAATAATAATAATAAAACAAATATACGTCATGTACGGCCCAATCCATGCGGGGCCCACAAGCCACGTGGGGCCCATTAAGAAGTGTGGGGCTTACAAGCCATGTGGGCCTACAAGCTGTGAGAGGGCTGTAGGAATCCGAACTAGCGTCAAAAAGGGTAATGTGCATCGGATGTAGGAATCCAAACTAGCGTACCAAGAGATGACATGTATCGGATGTGGGAATCCGAACTAGTGTCAAAGGGGGTAACGTGCACCAGATATATAGGAATCTGAGCTAACATACCAAAGGGGGTAACATGCATCAGATGTAGGAATCCGAGTTAACATACTAGAAGATGACATGCATCGGATGTGGGATGTCGAGCTAGCGTCAAAGGGACTCAATTTTGAACTATACTGGGATTCAATTAGATCCTCCTACTCCCGGTTTACAAAGTCATCTTTCTTATCACACGAGGTCTCCTTGAAAAGGCCTGGTTAGAATTGGGATGTCTATACTTACCAACACTTCTATCCAGAACAGTGTGGTTGCATTATCTCACATACTAGCTACAGTACCATGCTCTTATCACATCTAGTCCTGAGGGTTTTTAAACCATATAATGCAATTTAAGTAATAAAAACTATTATATAACTCATTTCATAATTCAATATAAAACCTATTGTATCAAAACTCAGCATACAACTGTCATATCAAAACCCGACACTTAGCTGTCATATCAAAACCTGACACTTAGCCGTCATATCAAAACCTAACATTTAGCCATCATATCAAAACCTGACACATAGCCATCATATCAAATTTTCACCATTTCCACCACATTTCCAGTATTTTCATTTATCAATAAATCACATTTCCATCGTATAATACCGTAAAAACTCATATTCAATTGTGCATTAACGTATAAATAATTCTCATGCCACACGACTTTTAATTGATAAATCATGATACATTGAACTGCTCGGGAAAATATATATTTTTGCTGAAAACTAGGTCTGATCATCTTCAAAATTTTTACTCAAATCAAAATACTTGTTTAATAAGGAAAATGAAGTTATCAACCTTACTCACTTTGGTTTTTCCCCAAATACGTATAATAAGTAAAACTATCAGTTTCATATGCCTGAATCATTCATAATAATCTTATATAACATATATGAGTTCATATACTCGAGTTTAATCAGTTCAAATTTAAGAAAAAGCTGACATAATCTATTCCCTTTACCTGTTCCTGAAAAGCTGCTTTTCCCACTCCCTGAAACAATTCCTAGGTTCCTAAATACGGCAAGGAGAAGGCCGTTGGCAAAGCCGAGAAAGATGCGGGAGTTGATCGGAGGGCTAACCAGAGCCTCGAGAGACCTTAGGAGTGAGAGAGAAGCACGCAAAAGAGAGGGAATCGAAATCCTAGCAGAGAGAGAGAGAGAGAGAGAGAGAGAGAGAGAGAGAGAGAGAGAGAGAGAGAGAGAGAGAGAGAGAGAGAGGTTTTGAAAGTTTGAATGAAAAATGACTTAAGTTCTATTTATAAGCAAGTTGGCCTGCACGAAATCGTCGACTGTTTGATCTTGTGATCCTTTTAAAAAACTCTCGGTTATTGTAATCATCAATCTAAGATGGCCTCAAACCGTCGATGGTTTGGTGCTGAACAAAACCATGTCCATTCTTTCCTTACTTTTCCTTCTCTTTTATTTATTTTCTTTTATTTTTCTTGGTTCAGGTTCTTACAGGTAATGTCAGTAGCTACTGTATATGCAAATGTGTTATTATTGACAGCAACTTTATTTTTATCCCACATTTCTCTTATGTAATGAATATTGATATCTCATTATTATTTTCAGGTACCTGTATCTTTTCAAGGGATGTCTTTTCAGGAGTTTTCTCTTCAAGAGATTTCTCTTCAGGAGGTTCATCTTTAGGAGGTACCATAATAGGGATTTCATTTTCAAAAGAAACATGTTTGTGAATGTCCAATGGATTAACCACCTCTGTAACCTCTTATGGAGTGTTTACATATTTCAATTTTCTCATTATGAGAGTGATTACGCGCCGAAACTGCATAATTGGGCATCTTAACCCGGGCTTTACTGTTTATATTTTTAATTAAATGTCCAAAATTATCCAATATTTTAATAAAATGCCAAAATCATCATTCTTGAACTTTATTGCACTATTTATGAAGTTTTGGTAATTTTTTGTCGCAGGAAAATTCCCGGGAATCAAAACCGACACCTATTCGTATTTCATATATAACTTTTCCGTCCGAGCTCCGATCGAGACGATTCAAATTTCTAGAGAAAGAGGAAAGGATTATCTACAACTTTCATGCCTTGAGTTTTGTGAGATACGAGCTCTAGAAGAGTAGAATTTGCAATGAACAGAGAACAAAAAAATACAACAATTCGGGTCAAGTTGCCGGGTCAAGTTGGTTGGATCCGGGTCCTAGGGCAGCTTCTTTCCTCCATCCTATTTAATTCCCTTTTCTCCCCTGTGCAGGGTGTGCCTCCGGCACCCTTTTTCTCTCCCTCAAACTCTTCTCTCATCTCCTCTCTTCTTCTCCTCCTTCTTCTTCTTCTTTAATTTTTCTCTGTCTTGTCTTTTATTTTCAGCTCTCTCTCTTTCATTCTCTCTGTCTTTCGGGCCTCTCTCTATCTCAGTCTCCTTTCCTAGTATCTTCTCTATATTCTCCTTCTCCCTCAATCCCTTGTTCCCCCAGTTGCAGCCATCTTCAGCAGTGCCAGCCACGAGCCATCTTGCAACTCGAAGAAAGCTGTTGGCCACGCACCAACACAGCAGCCCCTTGCTGTCCACACACCACACGCAGCAGCCATGTGTCTCTGCAGCTGCAAAAACACAAGCACAGCAGCCCCCTATTCCTCCACAGCAGACCCGAGCACACCAACGGCTGCAGGAATTTCACCAACACACAGTAGTGGCCAACCATCATATGCAGCAGACACGAGCACCACACAGCACTGCCACGGCCAACACAGCCACGCCCCAGCCCCCAAGGCTCTGTTTTTCACTCTCTTTTCTTTCTTTTTTTTTTCCTTGTCTTTTTAAATTGCAATTGAATAAATTTTATTTTATTTCATTTATTAAAGTTAATCTGCATTTAGGATTTGGATATTTGCTACGTAATTTTTTTCTTGAAAGTTTAGTTTTTATTCATTTATCTTGCCCTTGATTAATGTTAGTGTTAGCTTTGAAGACTTTAAGTTAATTGCTTTTTGTTTATTATTCTTTGGTCTATCTCTTAAAAAAATAAAAAAATGAAAAGAAAAAAAAGAAAAATTCCAAAAAGAGAAAAATGTTTTTGTTACGTAATGTGTTTGCATTTTGGTTCAAAATTGTGATTTGATTAAAAGTTTGTTTTTTTTAGTGTGTGTGAATCTGATTGAGTTTCCATAGTGTGTTTTTAATTCCATGTTCTAGGTTACCATCCTTAATTAACGCGTGCTTTGATGTTTCCTTGAGTAGGTTAGGGTTTCCCGTTTTTATTCTTTAGTTCATTACATGTTAGTTTTAGGACTTTAACTTGCATGCTATTTAATTTGTTAAAAGTAAAATCAAACAATTTTGAAATTTCGAATCTGAACCAAGTTCAGTACATCTTTAATTTCGATTGGAAGAACGTAAAATCTGAGATTAAAATGCATTCCCTGAGGAGACGATCTAACCTTTGGGCTTAATATTATACGACGTAACTCCTATACTTGGGATAGCTTTCGAGCTGCTCATTTTTCGAGTGAGTCAGAGAGTTTTATCTTTTGCACCAACATGCCTTCCACACTTAGCTTGTGGTTTAGGTTCATTAGTCGGCTGTTGTCCTTCAGGGACATTAATACGTGCTAGAATATATTGTAGCAAATATATGAGATTTTAACATGACCTTGGTATCTACAAAAGAATCTAGTAATTGATTAACAATCCCTTGCAAATGTATAATCATCTGAACTTCAAGTTCACTTTGATTGGTACGAGAATCTAAATGAGATAAACTTATTGCATTCCTTGTGATTTCATATTGTGTTTCAGACACTGATTTTGCTCCCCTTAATGTAGGGAATACTGCTTCATCAAAATAACAATCTTGAAATCGTACTTTAAACAAATCACATGTTAAAGATTCAAGATATCTTGAAAGTTGAGGTGTAGTCCCAAGAGGGGGGATGAATTGGGTTATTAAAAATTTAATTCCTTTTATGGAATCTTAACCTTTTGTTGATTCAATAATCACACAACAAAGAATTAATTACTTATTCAATCCACAAACCAAAACACAACACAAATAATCAAAACTTGATCCAATCAACAACTTAAAGTAAACAACCAAAGATACCAAACCAAGATAAAATATGCAGCCTTTTGGCAATTTCAGCTTTTGATTGTAGCCCTGTATTGAATGAAATTGTTTGCACTTTCTTACCAAAGATTTCCAAAAACGATTAAACAATGTACTCCCTTTTTAGGTTTTCCCAAACATTTAATCAAAACGTACTTTCTTTTATTAAGAGTCTTCTTGTTAATCTCAGTTCTTAACTTCAGCTACTTGCACTTTGCATTCACACACAACAAAGTATATAGATGCTAAAAATAAAGAGTAAGGAAAGAGAAACATCAAGATTTTTACGAGGTTCGGCTTATCCCCAGTCCACGTTCTCGCCTTTGGCCGATACCACCATAGGATTCCACTATTGCACTCCCTTCCGGGCGGAGCAAACCGTTACAAGTGATACCCCACACTTAGCCACTCCTTCACTAGGTTAAAGTAACGCCTCTCCAAGTGATACCCCACACTCGGTCAACGATCCAACAACCTGGAATCGTCCAAGAACTACAAGAAACAAGAAATAATTTCTGCGTACAAGAATACTCTCACAAAGAGTAGATTAGTACAATTTCAAACACTAGACACTTCAATAATCAAATATCAAATTTAAGACTGAAGCTCAAGTAAGAATTTACCAAGTTCCTTCTCTAGATGAGAAATCAGCAATGGGAACTTAGAGAATGGTGATCAGCAATACAGAGATTCAGAAATTCAGTTGAGTAAAGATTTGAGCAAGAGAGAGCTTTGATAGCAAGATGGCTTTTAGTAGATTTTTCAATTCTTGGTTTAATTTGATTTGCAAAACCATGTATTTATAGGCTTCTAAAAGTAATTTCGTGTTGCCTAAGATTACTTGAAGTGTCTTCAAAGTTTTTAGAAAATTTGGGGCACAAGAAACAATTATTTGAAATTTAAAACATTTAAAATTTCTAACCGTTAACAGTGTTCAGATGATTGAAGTATCAGGTTCAGTCTTTTGATATTCCTTAATACACTAAAAAATTTGAACTAGACATAGGGTTAGATGACTGAATTGAGGGTTCAGTCTGCTGAAGTCCCAGATCAGATGACTGAACTAAGGGTTCAGTCTTCTGAAGGTGTACTGCCTCTTCTATATTCCTTCAGAAATATCTTCAGTAGATTGAACTAATTCTTCAATCTTCTAAAGAAATTCTTCAGTAGATTGAAGTAAACCTTTAGTCTTCTGAGGTACATCTTTAATCTTCTAAGGGTGCACCTCAGTTGTTTGGGCAGCCCAAATTCAGATGTTTCATTTTAGTTTTCAAAAAACCTTTTTGCTCTCTTGCTTTGATTTCTTATGAAACATTTTTAGGGATTTTAAATAAGGACTCTAAGTCAATGAATAACCCTAGAAGAGCTTCAAAATATTTCATAAGATATTCAAACATGAAGTACTTACAATATTGTCCTTAAAGCCTAATACTCTACTCTTTAAGCCTTTCATTGTATTTTGCTATAAGTTCCTTATGACTTGAGCTTTGAGTCAGCTTTAAGTGTCCACATATTTTGTTCATGTTGGTGTTGCTTTGAGCTATCTTTTGGATCACTCTACATACGAATGTATCTTGTTGAGTCCTTAGTGATTTTGAGCTCTCCATTGATTTTCTTTTGAGCTTTGTATTTCCTGAAATATCATCATTCTAACAAGCACATATTAAATCATCTCTTATTCGTTATCATCAAAACAAGATTGAAAAGCCATGTTAGGCCAACATATCTAATAACAAAAAGGGAATCAAAACCAATATAGATACCAATCTTACGTTGAGGACCCATTTTAGTTCTTTGAGGAGGAGCAATAGGAACATATACTACACAACTAAAAGTTCTTAAATAAGAAATATCAGATTGTTGCCCAGAAACTAATTGCATGGGTGAAAAATTATTGTAAGTTGTTGGCTTTATACAAACTAAACATGTAGCATGAAGAATAGCATGTCTCCAAATAGATAAAGGCAATTTGGTTCTCATAATCATAGGCCTAGCAATGAGTAAAGGCAATTTGGTTCTCATAATCATAGGCCTAGCAATGAGTTGAAGTCTCTTAATAAAATATTCAACTAAACCATTTTGTGTATGGGTATGAGTAACGGGATGTTCAACATTTGTTCTAAGTGACATGCAATAATTAACAAAAATTTGGGATGTAAATTCATCACCATTATCCAAACGAATTGATTTAATTGGACAATTAGGAAAATGAGCTCGTAATTTAATTAGTTGAGAAAGAAGTCTAGTAAATGCAATATTACGAGTAGAAAATAGAGAAACATGTGGCCATTTAGTAGATGCATCAATTAAAACCATGAAATATCTAAATAGTCCAAATGGTGGATGTATTGGTTTGTATGTATCACCATTAATTCTTTGTAAGAAACTGGGAGATTCAAGACTTACTTTTGAAACAGATGGTTTGACAATTAATTTTCCTTGAGAACAAGCAGTGCACATGAAGTCATTTGATAAAAGAATCTTCTGGTTCTTTAAGGGATGACCATGTGAATTCTCAATGATTCTTCGTATCATTACATCTCTAAGATGTCCAAGACGATCATGTCAAAGTGTAAATAACTAGTGCAAGACATTATATGATTCAACTGTTTTAATCATTGTATTATACAATCCAGAAGATAAAGTTGACAGTTTTTCTAAAATTTATTTCTTCCTAGAAATAATATAAGTAATATTAAGGAAGTCTTTACTGCCTTCATTTGTAGTTTCAATATGATATCCATTGAGTCTTAAATCTTTAAAGCTTAACAGATTTCTTCTGGATTTGTTGGAAATTAAAGTTTTATCAATTTGTAATAAAGTACCATTAAGTAACTTTATATTAGCTCTTTCGAAACCTTTAATCAAATTTGTAGTTTTAGATATTGTATTTATATTTGTTAAAGATATATTCAAGTAATGAAAATATTTCCTATTTCAAAGAATTGTGTGTGTTGTAGCATTGTCAGCTAAACAAACTTCTTCCAAAGATATTTTAGAATTGATCAAAGCTTTAAAACAATTCACACTACAACACATAATTTAAAAACTCATTATTATAATTGATCAGAGCAACAATAAATTAATACGATAATTTATTAAAATAAAAATACAATATTGCTAACTTTATATCTTAAAATATTACATCATTATTTTCATCTTGATTTACAGGGAAATCAGAAAAATTAAGATAAACTGAGTTGGATGGTTCAACATTAAGATCCATTGGAATAACACTATCAACAAAATTTGTTTTAACTTCTTTATTCTTTTCTTTTTCTTTTATAGAGGCTCAATATAGATCTACCAAGTGCTTGGGAGTGTGACAGGTATGCGACCAACCACCTTTTCAATCCTCTGCATCTGTAACATTCAGTTATATGAGACTTCTTATAAATTATAACTTTTTAAGCACTAAGTCTTCATGCATTTGCTTCCATTCTTTGTGTTTATCTTGAGCCATTTCTTCAATTAACTTTAGCTTCATCATACTCATGTCTCTAAGCATAATCGTCATTCATTCTCTTCAAACACTTGATCTTGATCTTTATGAAAGCATTTGAGCCTTGAAACTTAACTTAACCAAACATGTTAAGTACCCTTGATTTGTTATCATTAAAACAAGATTCTAAGCCTTGTTAGACCAACAAATATTCATGATAGTACATTTCTCTTAATTTAAGCTTTTAATGTAAAATTAAAATTAATAAAGTTAAATTTGCATTAAAGAAGGAAAAAAAAAAAGAAAAATCTATAAGACTTGATAAAATCCAATAATGAAGTTTGAAAACACTTAGCAATAACAAAATAACATAGTTAGCTAATTTGTTTAAGAGGTATTCATGGACAATATTAAGTATCATATGTTGGAGGGTGTGTAGGGATGCAAATATCTTACCCTTGTATATTCGTAGCCTAAACCCTAATTAGGTTGTGTAGGCCAAAACTACAAGTTCCCTGGACTCAAGAAATTCGATAGTAATTAATTAATTACATTATCTAATTGCATTTAATGCAAATAAATAAGTTAGCAACGACTTTGTTTGTCAAATAAATCCATTTGACCTAATTATTTTTCTAACTTCTAAAATCAAATATAGACATTTAGAAACTAAGTCTTGTATGCAAACCAATCCACCAAGGAAAATGTATTTAAATCATGTTTGATGAATTATTTTTCATTAATTTGAGACAAAGTTGAATTCAAAAGACACGATTTTATGTCTCATACGTACTCAACTATGCTCTAATTTAAAATAGAAAAAAGTACATGAATTAGTGACTTAAAGTTTAACAAAATAGATTACATGGATGTATGAAATAAAAAAAATTCATTTTAACTTTCAAAATTGAAACTTAAGCTCCATTTGAATAAGTGAATTTCATTTGAAATAAAGAAATTTTGGAAAAAAAAATGAAATCCATTTACAAATCTACATTTTTCTTTGTTTAGAAAATGCAAAATTGAGGAGCTGAGATCTTAATTTAAAAATAAAAATATGGGCCTTTTGATTATAAACCCAATCAAAATTTTGATAAATTTTCTGCAAATAAATTTCACAAAATAAAGATCACAACTAATTTTTGCTAAATCATGTTTTAAATAAGGTTTACAAAGCTCTCTCTCTCTCTCTCTCTCTCTCTCTCTCTCTCTCTCTCTCTCTCTCTCTCTCTCTCTCTCTCTCTCTCTCTCTCTCTCTCTCTCTCTCTCTCTCTCATGCTCCAATTCAAATAAGCTCAATAGTTAGAATTTAGGATATTATGTTAAATGTCACAAGTTTGAATACTAGAAGATATAATTAAGAAAAATTATAGGACAACAGGCAGGTTACCTCCTGTTAAGCCAAAATCAAATGTTAACTTTTAATCAATAAAAAATTACTATTGACATAAATATGTTGTGTGCAATTGATTTCTCAAACATTAAAGATCTTTTTAGTTATGGAAAATAATTTTTTATTTTTACCTTTTAGTTGTTCCAAATTTACAAAAAAGGGTAGTTATACAAATTTCAAAGAAAATAGAAAATAAGTTGTCTTTTTTGTAATTGTTTTGAAATCTAGAATAAAAAATAAATATTTTTTTTTGGCAACATTTAAACAAATTCTTTATTTTCTATCATTTTATTATGAATCTTAAAAATTTTAAAAATAATCCAAAATTTTTATTATTCTAGAAAACTAGAAATTAAAAAATAAAAAGTATTTTTTTGCAACAAGACATACCCTAAATTACTATAACATTATGTTAAGAGCATTTTTTTTATCTAGCAAACCAAAATCCACTTAAAAGATAATTGTGTGTAGAAGATCAAGTGATTTCAACTGAAATTAGGGCTGAAGATAAGGAGATATGATTATGAAAACTTTAAACTTGAATTTGAATTTGAATGTCACATCCTCAACTTCTCTATGGTAAAAAGAGAATTCCCCTTTAGTGTCTTTTTTCAAAAATTTCAAGTTTATCTTTATAGCTGCCTATAATTATACCAAAATATTACCGTAAGTATCCAAAATGTCCTTATATTTAAATACTAACTAATTAGTAAATTTAATTTAAATACTTTTCAACTTTTATTATTTTTTTAGCTATAATTATTTTCTTAAAATAAATATAAAGAGTCAGAGAAAGTGAGCACAAGAGAAATGCTAGTAATCTAATTAAGGGCATGATAATTCCTCATGTCATATCCTAATCTTAATCCTAATTCTAACTAGTTGGGTTACTTGGCCCGTCAAGGCTAGGAAGGCAACACGAGGAGATATTTTGTAGGTGATGTGCTGTCGAATAAAATGAGAGGTCTAATTCGTATGGATAAGATGAGTATTCCAAGCCTTTGTTTTTAAATGTTTTCATTTGGTTCTCCTATGTTTTTATTTTGCAAATAATTGACATCAATTTGTAAGTATTTTGTTTTTATTTGTGTTTGTTTTGTTTTGATTCATATGGTCTTGTTTAGTTTGTTTTAGTTGGATAATGGTAAGAGTTTTGTTAGGCTTGTTTTAATTTTGTTGCATGGGATGGTCTTTGTTTTTAAATCCCTTGTGACATGTTTTTAACCACAATTTCCCTCCGCCATAAGTAAGGACTATCAATAAATTTGGAGTTTTCGTTAAAAAAAAAAAATGTGACTTCCACTGCTCCAATTACTAACCCAAATTAATACCCAAAATTTTAATTATTAAAAGATGCCACTATTGAAGTCACGCGGAGAAAATTAAAACACCATTGATTCTACTTCCATTTTTTTAACATATTAAAAAAATAAATTCACCCTTTAATTCT
This sequence comes from Malania oleifera, assembly GCF_029873635.1. Classification (NCBI taxonomy): domain Eukaryota; kingdom Viridiplantae; phylum Streptophyta; class Magnoliopsida; order Santalales; family Ximeniaceae; genus Malania; species Malania oleifera. The sequence continues at coordinate 24,921,409 of NC_080421.1, forward strand.
TTTATTTTATAAGTAAAAATGCAAAATAGAAGGATGAATTTATCATTTTAATGAGTGAGAAAAAAAGATAATCTTTGTGGTATTGCTACGAGGCAATAGCTAGCTGGCTTAATTTATTTTTTAACTATATAATAATAACAAATAAGAAATTGGAAAATGAATTTATTGCAGCCATATGCCTCTTCCTCTATATATACATAGGATTCAAGTGATCAATTTGTTAGGACCTTGTGAGCAATTAGAAAAATCAGGACACCAGAAATTTACTTGGTTCGGTAAAGAATGACCTACGTCCACGGAACACACCACAATTCACTAAAAATCGCCGAAAAATACAACTCTCTCAGCTTCCTCACACTCTCTTCTTCCTCTCTTTTCTTCTCTGTGCCTTCTCTGTACATATTTCAACTCTCCACAACTCCTCTATTTATAGGGCTGATAATTAATTACAACTTATTACAATAAATCACAAATGAGAGGTTACATTCATCAAGATAAATGGAGATAAATGACACAGCTTGCACAACTTGCAAATCGCGGCTTTCTATTTTCTACAGGTTTTTTTTCTTTAATTCATTTACATAACCCATTTATCAATGTGCATGTGTGTGTGTGTGTGTTTTTTTTTTTTGGATAAACCAGAGACTCTAGCCACCATTGCACCATTTTGGATACCATGGTGCAGCACTAAATTTGGAAGGGTAAAAGTCACCCGTCCATTGACATACCCCTAGTAATTCACTAGAATAAATTCTTACGGGAGAATGGAACTCATGCCCTTCCAAAATCACAAATCGCCCTTACCACTTGAGCCAACCCAGTTGGGCTAGTTATCAATGTATTGTATTGTGAAATATGTATATATAGGACTAATTGTGTGAGGGTATGCATGTTAACGTTTTATTGGAGTGGATTTGACTAAATAGCTTAATTTAAAATACAAAGTATTATGCTCTTTCACGCATGATTCAAATTCATTAATTATATATCATAGTTTTATTAGTAGTTGAAATCATATAAGAGTGAAGTATTTTTTTGGTACATGTCCCAATGATGTAAGTTTGACATGATCACATTAGGGAAAAAATTCATTAGAGGCCATTGAGCTTAGACTATGCACCTGGTCGATTTTGTATCCTTCTAACAAGAAAGTCTCAAACTCAAGAATATAGTTTCCTATGGTTGCTAAATAGGGGCATTGGGTAACTTACAAAAAAAAAAAACAACTGAATAAATTAAAAGTCAATTTTCTATTGCCATGCTATTAATTTCTTACCCCAAACGCATAAAATTATGAGAAATAATTCTAGGTGTATTTATTTAAGCAATAGAAGTGTAATTATATGTTTTAGAACAAAATATTTATTTTGAAGAATATTAGGCCCATTTAGTTTTGGAAACATGCATTTTTTTTTGGTTTTTCAATCTTTAAATTTTTATAGGATTATAAACATTTTAGTTTTTTTTTTTAACTTTTTAATATTCATATTAAAAAGGTAGAAAAAAAAGTTTAAATGTGCAAAATAATTTTTTATTTTAGATTTTAAAATAATCACAAAAATACAACTTGTTTTCTAATTTTTCTAACTTTATATAAAATTATATTTGGAATCATTTGTTTTGGGATTTGAATTTGGTTTTGTATTGATTAAGGAGAAATTCTATACATAATCTATGAGAATTGAAGTTCAAGATTCAAACTCCATGCTTCCATGTGCAAAGTAGGAGTTTGAAATCTAGAAAAATAGTGAAAACATGTATCCCAACTTTTCTATATAAATTTGAAAAATTTATGAGAATTTAGATATACTCCCATGAGGGGGGGAGGGGAATTGGGTTTTTTTTTTTAAATTTATTTGTAACTTAGGTTTGTAAATACCTTAGTTAAGTATTGCCCTTTTAAGTTTAATTTCTAACAATCACACAATCGCAATAATATTAATCAACAACCTCACAAGTTTTGTCAACAATCCTTTGTACAATCCAAATTCAATCTTTTATGAATGAATGCTATTAAAGATCAACGGTTGAATTCTAATAACAAATATCAAGATAAGATTGATAAAAAATCTCTGAACTTCAATATTAAAGATTGATTTTATAAAGTCTGCAACTTTATTTTTATGGAATTAATTCAGCAAAATTAACTTCAATATTCAAAAATCATTATTCAATTCTATTCTAAATTTGTTAAACCAACAAATGACAAACAAAATAGTTTCTTGATTTTAAGTATGAACCAAAATTAGTATTTCAGCAACTTCCAATATGCAGCAAGTTCTCAATAGGCATACACACAGATTATAAACTTGCAATAAAGTAAAGAAATTAAGGAAGAGGAGATGAAGACCAGATTTTTTACAAGATTTGGTTAGAAGCCTACGTCCTTGCCTCAAGCAACACGCTGTGAGGATTTTCCTTTTCCCAACTTCGTTATCAGGTGAAGTTACAACTTCTCTCCCTCAAAGGTGGAGTTCGCCTCTCTAATGAGAATCCCCTCTCGCTGGGCAACAATCCAGCAGTCCTAAATCGTCAAGAAAACAAGAAATAAAAAACAACTTTTGTTCGTACAAGTGAAACTCTTAGTTAGCGCAGATTTGTACAATTGAAATTTAATATACTTCAGCAATAATCAATGTAGAAGATGAAGCTCAGTAGAATATCACCAAGGTTCTAATTAGATTTGAAATTCTCAGGAGAAAAGATCAGAAAACCTTGGGTTGTATCAGCAAAAAGCACAACAATACTTCAGAGAAGATTTCAGCAGGAGAACTTTGAATTTGTAATATGTATATGCTTGATTGTTGTATGTAATTTGTGAAAATAACAAGTATTATAGAGTAATAAAGCATATTACCATTTTTCCAAAGTTTCTTCTCGTATTTTCCAAATATTTTCCAAGTTTGGGAGTCAACAAATCAGTTTTGAAAACTTTCCCATACTATTTAAAAATTAAAACAAGAACTTCAATCAACTATGACCTGAGGGTCAGTCGCCTGAATCTTTTAAATTTAGCGTATTTTGAAAACTCAGTGTTGAGTCAGTCGATTGTGGTCTAAATGGTCAACAGCCTGTCTCGGCTCTATTTGCTTAAAATTAACAGCATAAAAATGTTAGTCGTCTGATGAGAATTCATCAATCGTTTGTCCTATTTGCAGCTTATATGTTTTTCAAATTTTGATTCCAAAACATAACATTTAATCTTTGAAAACATGAATGAGACTTTTAAAAATATTTTCCATGATTTTCAAAAACAGGTCTCTAAGTCAACTATAGTTCCCAAGAGCTTCAAAAATCCATGTTGAAATTGTGAAGTACTTACATGAGACTTTTTATAAACTATAACTTTCTAAGCATTAAGTCTTTATGCATTTGCTTTCATTCTTTGTGTCTATCTTGAACTCTTTCTTCAATTAACTTTAACTTCATCATACTCATGTCTCTAAGCATAATAGTCATTCAATCTCTTCAAACACTTGATCTTGATCTTTATGAAAGCATTTGAGTTCTGAAACTTAACTTAATCAAACATGTTAAGTACCATTGATTTTTTATTATTAAAACAAGATTCTAAGCCTTGTTAGGCCAACAATTTAAATAATAAGGAGCATTTTTGTAATTATTTGAAAAATTAGAAATGAAAACTAAAATTATTCTCACAAGAAAATAATGCCAAAACTTATTTATTATTATTCATTTATTGATACAATTAAATGTTGTAAAAATGAAAAACTAGCTAACTTCTGTGTAATTTATTGGAAAGCTAAAATGGGAAATGAAAGTTAGTCTTCAAAAACTAAACTAGCCGAACTTTTTTATGATGTCAGTTCGTGATTATTTGAGCACTCAACTAATCCATTGAGAAAAGAAGTCGTACCCTCAACATTTTTTCACCTATAAATATTTAATTTTAATTGAAAAGTTGTAGCCTCTAGACTCATCAAACCTTGAAATTAAATTTTTTTACCATTAACTCTTATAGCATATGATACAGTAGATTTTTCATGTTAGTTTAACATACATTGATGAGCACTAACTTGATACAAAAATCTATGCTATTAAGTTCTAAGTACAACTATACATGTTAGTTTCTCATCTTCTACTCAGTTTTTTAAGCAAAATAATTTTTACAAGTGAAAATTTCAATAAAAATCATCAATCCAATTGTCATTTTACTTACTCTGCATTTGGAGGTAGGGTTTTGGATTTTAAATTTAATTAAATTGAGTGAAATATTAAGTCAGTTTCTATATTATTAAGAAAAAATCATTTTAATCCTATACTTTTAATTGGTGTAATTAAAGATTTGTACTTATTAGTTTCACTACTCGAGCTTCTTCTTCTTTTTCTTCTTTTTATTTTTTGCTATTTGAGGGTAGGCTAAGGCCAATTAACTCAATGTTTAATCCATTTAATAAAATATAAAAATATATGATAAACATGCAAAAATATAAAGAATAATTCCATTATGTTTTTGCATACCAAACAAATCATTATAATACATTAAAGGATATTCCTAGGTTAAAATTTTATATACATCTCGTTTTATTGATGCCAATGAACTTAATTTGAACGACAAATATAATGATTCTACATAATTAATAAGTGTAGGTTTTCAATTATACCAATTAGAAATATAGGAACTAAAATAGTTTTTGATTAATAATACAAGGACTAACTTATGAATTCATTCAATTTAAATTTTCATAGATTTTTAAATTTTAATATAAAATTTTATTAAATTTCTTTAAAATCTGAGGCACAAAATCTATGCTCTAAGACACTATAGTAAAATTATTTAAATATATTATTTTGAATATATGAAAGTAGTCATAGAACCAAACTTTGCGTGATTCGAGTCGGAAGGTCTGATTTGTAAACAAAATTATAACTTCGAGTTTCATACTTTTCTCATTTATGATTTAACCTTGAATACATTTATATTTTTATAATACCATTTTTCTACATAAATTCATTAAACTTTTTAACAGTTTGAACTTTTCTAACCTTAGAAACTTGTATATATGAAATGTGACCATACCTTAAAAGAAAAAAAAGAAGAAGTTGAAACCCAAAAAAAAAAAAATCACACACACACACACACAACGCTAGAAATATATATTTATTTATAGTAAAAACTTGAAATTAAAGATGAAAGAAAATTTTACATGGATAAACCAATATGTTGTCAAGATATCATTTTTTTATAGACAAAAATATTCTTTTATCCGAATATTAAATCTAAGTTCTTAAATCAATTTCTCAAGAGAAAAAGAAAATAAATATTTTAAAAATATTAAATTCTCTTAAAAATTGACGAAAAGATATGAACTTTTTCTAGTTTTTGGTAAAAAGACAAGTTAGAGAGGGATATAAATGTTCCAAAAAATCAAATGACAAACCAGTAATCTTATTAATATTCTCTCTTTTACTCAAATTATTACATTTCATATTCGTACATAATATGAATTCATACACGAAATGAAAATTACCATTTAAGAGCTTTCCAATCTTAGCCGTAGTTGGTCAATTAACATGCAAGAAACATGCAAGCCAACTATGGCTAATTGACCAATTAGGGCTAAGATTGGAAAGCTCTTAAATGATAATTTTAATTTGGTGTGTGAATTCATATTCTATACGAATTTCAAATGTAATAATTTGAGTAAAAGAGAGAATATTAATTAGATTACTTACTCTCTCACACACACACACACAATCTCTCTCTCTACATTCCTATACATACGTGAGTAGGCATTATCTTTTTGGGTGTACCTTGAGATTTCTCCTCCTCTTCCTCCTTATTCTTCTCTTTGGAAGGCAAGGTGAATAAAGATATATATATATATATATAAAATATTTATTTGTTTGTAAAATCTGCTTAATTATATAGTGTGTGGGTTCTGATTATGGTGAGTATTGCGTACAGAATTTAATTTGAAGAGGGAGATTATCATGAAGGTTGGACTGAAGAAGAAGCTGCTTCTGTCGCTCCTGCACTCTCTTTTTTTTGCAGGTTCTCTTTCTAATTACTTGTTTTGTTTTACGACAAATTTAATTGTGTGTGGATTTAAATTAGCACTTTATTTTTTTCATTGGCAGTAAGTTTTCAATGCATTTTATTTAAATTAGTGAGTATCTCAGGTTTTGTATTTTGCTTTCTCTCTGTAATTCTACTCACGTGGGTCTCGAGAGTGAGGTTCATTTTTGTGTCTTTTGGAAGAGATGGAGTGCAAATTAACTTTACATAACCAAGACTCCCAAGCTTTGGCATAATGCATGATCAACTATGGTTTCTTTATAATTTTTCTTTGGTCGTTAAAATTTTATTCAAACGCAGATCGATATATACATAAGAATAGAAGAAGCTAAAAAAATTAATTTAAGGAGTGACTGAAATGCTCCAGATCTAGTAGATGTGCAGAAAAGGAAGGAATCCTTTTGAAGGCATAATGCAATTATGCAAATTAATAAAATATTTGTTCTTTGCTATATTTACTATTTAAAGTTAATTCTTCTTTTTTCAATTTTAGTTTGTGTTTTTTAAATTTTGAATCTAACTTTAATTAAGCTTTAAGGAAATGTGTATTGGTCGCCATAGTTAAACAAAATTGCCAGTTTCTAATTGCCTAGTCTTTTCTTTTTGTAAGATTTTTACCTCAAGCATTGAAAATTTTCTTTTTTTAGATAGTTAATATGCACGCATAATTTTATATGTCGAACTCTTGTTTATTCTCGAAAAAGAAGTGACTTTCAAGAGATGGGCTAATCTTTAATTAATATTTAGGGTTATTCTGATAAAGTGGGAGTGTTTTAGTAGTGTCATGCACTTAATTCCTTATTATATATGTACATCTTACATAAAAGCACATTTTTTGGTGTTCAATTTAATTAAGCAATACTAGTTGTGTTATATACGCTTTGCGCGTGTATGTCTTTAATTTAAATTTTAACGATTTCTAAATTTTTGATAAAGGGAGTCTATATATGTTCACACACACATATACATTATTTGTACAATAAAAAAATTATATAAATTATTTGAAATTCATATTTTTGTGAAGAGGACATATATATGGTAGGTTGTGATAAGTAGCATAAGAGAATTTATTATTAGTAAATTGAAAAGGACCATTCACACAAAAGTCAATTCTCACAATATTCTTAGAAGAAAAAGCTGTGGGTCCTGAGATACTCTCAAGTTAACGTTTTCTTATCATAGAAGAAGTTTGGAAATCTGATTAATTTTATCCATTCAGAGTTCAAAGCATAGTAAATTTAATCTCAATGCTGGTGGAATGGGAATACGCATGAAAATACATTTTATTTTATTTTTCACTAAGAGAAGAATGTTATATATGTGGCAGGGACTATACTGAATGCTTCATTCTATGATTATTCGGCTAGCATCGATGTAAGCTTTCCTGCATCTGTGCATATTCTTTAAAAAAATGTTCGGTTGCTATTTCGGATAATTTCATTTCTCATTTATTGATTGTGAACTGTATCATTTTTTTTTGGTTTAGTGTTTGGAAAAACCTAATAAAGCTCAGTACAATGGAGGAATAGTGAGAAACCCAGAGTTCAATGAAGGGCTGGAAGGATGGTCCTTGTTTGGAGGAGCTGGGAAAATAGAGCAGAGGGAAGCTGCAGGTGGGCAGAAGTTCATTGTGGCTTATGAGAGAAAGCACCCTTATGACAGTTTTTCACAGAACTTTTCTTTGATAAAGGATACCCATTACACCTTCTCTGGTACATATTTTCTTCATTAATTAATTAATTAATTAATTTCCACTTATTGAATCATGCCGACAACTGCTCAACCCTCTCTCTCTCTCTCTCTCTCTCTCTCTCTCTCTCTCTCTCTCTCTCTCTCTCTCTTCCCCGTGTGTATCAATTTTGGGTGATTGCAGCTTGGATTCAGGTGAGCAATGGTGTTGAAGATTAAACTTGAAGACCGGCAGCCCACCTCCATTGAAGACCGGCAGCCCACCGTTGTGGACATTGGAGATTTGCAGGCAACCTACTCCACCTACCAGCCCACCTCTATTGAAGATTTGCACCCACCATTGTTGATTATTTGATTTCTATAATTACTATAAATAGCTGAGTTGTGTGTGAGTAAATGTGAGCTATGTGGTGTGTGAGAGAGATTAGCCAGTGAGCCGTGAGAGAGATTTTAATTCCTCTGTATTATTTTCAGATTGAAATATACTTGTTTGGTATTTATCCTCACTGAGTTTCAGTCACAGCCAGTGACTGAGTGCTCCTCTCCACCCATCAGTGGTATCAGAGCGTCCAGGTACGCCGGAATTCACCAAACAGAGGTGAACAGAGAAGAAATTCAAGTTTCTTCCCAGTTTTGAAGTTGCTCCAAATATCAAATTGAGCCTACTATTGTGCAATTAAGCTCGAGACGATTCCAACGGTGAAAACCACGTCTCAAACAGACACCGGGATATCCCCCACGCGCTCCCACGCGCCTCCCACGTAAGCACCGTTCTGCCCACGCGCCGGCAAGACTCCGACGACGGCGACACGCGCCTGCACGCGTCTTCCTCGCCCGATTGGCGAGATCCTACCCGCAAAGCGACCCGCGACCCGGATCTACGACCCGCGACCCGGTCAGCGACCCGCGTGCCAAACCCGCAACCCTGATCCGTGAACGAGATCCGACCCGCTCCCAAGCGCCGACACGCGGCGCGTCCAGAAAGCGCCACGTGGCCTAACGGAAGGGTTAACGCCGTTTAAAGGCCGTTAAATTAAACCGGTTAGTTTAAAATTCCCCAGGATTTTCCTATAGCCGGTTCAGTGATTTTTAGACCGGTTCTTTGCAAACCAAAACCGGTTCCTAAGGTTTTTCAATCTTCTGAATTTATTGGTGGCGTTAGATTTACCAAAATCAGCCCCCATTTCTCTGTTTTTTTATATATTGAATTCGATGGCTAACGGTACTATCCAATCGGTCATTCCAAAATTGACCCGAGAGAATTATGACAACTGGTCGATTCAAATGAGAGCCCTTCTAGGTTCTCAGGATGTCATGGATATCGTTGAAGATGGGTACAGAGAAAGCCCATCAAAAGAAGCCGAAGCAGCTATGCCCGAAGCTCAAAGAACGACCTTGCGAGTCGATCGAAAGAAAGATTGCAAGGCAAAATCCATAATCTACCAAGGCCTTGATGAGGCCACGTTCGAAATCATTGCCTCCGCGAAGACATCTAAAGAAGTCTGGGACTCTCTCCATCGAACACACAAAGGTGCAGATAAAGTAAAAAAGATTCGTCTTCAGACATTGCGAGGTGAGTTCGAATCTCTCAAAATGAAGTCTACTGAATCCATTTCAGACTACTATACACGAGTAATGGTAGTATCAAATCAATTAAGAAGAAATGGAGAAATTCTCAATGACGAGAGAATTTGTGAAAAAATTTTGCGATCTTTAGATCCAAAATATGATTATATAGCTGTGACCCTGGAAGAAACAAAAGACTTGGAAACAATGTCTGTAGAAGAACTTGTGGGCTCACTCCAAGCCCATGAGCAAAAAGTCAATAGAAGAAGTGATGATAAAGCAATGGAGCAAGCTCTCCAAACGAAGTTGTCCCTCACTACAGATAGATACGACAAAGGGGGGACGTCACAACAAGGAAGAGGACGAGACCGAGGATCTCGTGGAAGAAATTCTGGAAATTTTAACTCCAGAGAAGGTGGCAGAGGCAGAAGAGGTCCCACTAGAGGAGGACGAAATCAACAGAGCTATGTCCCACAAGGTAGAGGACAAGGAAGAAGAGGAGGATATAATAATCGCTCAAATGTAGACAAAAGAAACATTCAATGCTACAATTGTCACAAGTATGGACACTATAGCAATGAATGTTGGGGGCGACAACAAGAAAAGGTTAGCGAGGAGGTCAACCTTGCCGAAACTGATCATGCAGATGGAGAGTCATTGATGCTGATGGCACACAATGCAACTCCTCAGGACCAAAGCGTTTGGTACCTTGATTCTGGAGCCAGCAACCATATGACTGGCAGAAAGAACCTATTCTTTGAACTTGATGAGAAAGTTCAGGGGGAGATATCTTTCGGAGATGATTCAAAAATCTCAGTCCAAGGGAGAGGAGATGTTTTGATCAAACAAAAGTCCGGAGATCATGCTTACATCTCCAACGTCTACTATGTGCCAGCCATGAAGACTAATATACTTAGTCTCGGACAGCTCGTGGAGAGAGGCTATCGAATTAGCCTCAGTGATAAGCAGATGGTGATAATAGATGCTCGAGGAAAGCTTGTTACTCGAGTTCAAATGGCAAAGAATCGAATGTTTCCGCTCGCCATCCAACATGATACGCCAAGGTGTTTGAGCGCTATCATCAAAGACAAAGACTGGCTATGGCATCTAAGGTATGGGCATCTAAACTTTGAAAGTTTGAAACAATTGGGAAGCAAGAAGATGGTGAAGGGCTTACCCAATATTCATCATCCAAATGTAATATGTGAAAGCTGTATTTTAAGCAAGCAACATAGAAACAGCTTTGGAAAGCAAGCCGACTGGAGATCAACCATGCCGCTCCAGCTAATACACACAGATGTGTGTGGTCCATTAAGACCATTTTCGAATGGACAGAATCGATACTTCCTCACCTTCATCGACGACTACAGTAGGAAGACCTGGGTCTACTTCTTGAAAAGGAAGTCAGAGGTATTCGATAAGTTCAAAGAGTTCAAAACTCTTGTGGAGAAACAGAGTGGCTTCCGCATCAAGTCACTCCGGTCAGATCAAGGAGGAGAGTACAAAGACGAAGCTTTCCTGGAATTCCTTAGACAACAAGGAATTCAGAAACAGTTCACACCATCATACACTCCCCAGTTGAATGGTGTAGCTGAAAGGAAGAACCGCACAATTCTTAACATGGCTAGAAGCATGTTAAAGGATAAAAATGTGCCCAAGAGTTTTTGGGCAGAAGCAGTGTTATGTGCAGTCTATCTGCTCAATAGGTGTCCGACGAAGAGTTTTGATACAAAGACACCATATGAAGCCTGGAGTACTCACAAGCCCAGTGTGAGTCATCTTAGGGTGTTTGGCTCCATAGCCTACGCCAAGATCCCAGAAGCAAGAAGGACAAAGCTGGATGATAAAGGAGAGAAGTGTATCCTTGTAGGATACGGTGACAGCACCATGGGATATCGACTCTACAATCCCATCAACAAGAAAGTCTTTCACAGTCGGGATGTCATCTTTGAAGAAAATGAATCCTGGAAATGGGACCAGGTTGAATGTTCCAAAGATGCGGAATTGACACTTGAAGGAGAAGAACCTACACAGACAAGAGAAGTGGCTATCGAGCCACAAATTCCTGAGCTGCAGACACCTCCACATGGTTCACCACAGAGGAATGAAGCTCCATCACCAATTGAGCGTGAAATCTCAGACATGAGACCTAGAGGAGCTCGAAATCTAGCCGATCTGTATGAAAATACAGAACCAATGGAAGAATATATTGCTCTAAACTGCCTGTTGCTAACTAGCGACCCAATTAGCTTTGAGAAAGCTAACGAAGAAAACAAATGGAGAAAAATGATGGATGAGAAGATTCAATCCATCAAGAAGAACAAGACTTGGGAGTTGACAAATCTCCCGAAGAGCCACAAAACTATTGGTGTAAAATGGGTCTACAAGACCAAGAAGAACACTCAAAGAGAAGTCCAGAGATACAAAGCAAAACATGTCGCCAAGGGTTACAGGAAGAAAGAAATGAAATTGATATCTTGCAGAACGTATGATCGGATGACTAATATTTTCACAAAAACACTCAGACATGATATTTTTTGCAAGACTGAAGACAATGTTCGGAATAACAAAGTTAGGAGAGTCAAGTTTAAGGGGGGATGTTGAAGATTAAACTTGAAGACCGGCAGCCCACCTCCATTGAAGACCGGCAGCCCACCGTTGTGGACATTGGAGATTTGCAGGCAACCTACTCCACCTACCAGCCCACCTCTATTGAAGATTTGCACCCACCATTGTTGATTATTTGATTTCTATAATTACTATAAATAGCTGAGTTGTGTGTGAGTAAATGTGAGCTATGTGGTGTGTGAGAGAGATTAGCCAGTGAGCCGTGAGAGAGATTTTAATTCCTCTGTATTATTTTCAGATTGAAATATACTTGTTTGGTATTTATCCTCACTGAGTTTCAGTCACAGCCAGTGACTGAGTGCTCCTCTCCACCCATCAAATGGAAGTGTTTCAGTGAAGGCCCTCTTCAAGACACATTCTGGGTATACATCTGCAGGTGCTGTAATGGCTGAGTCTGGCTGCTGGTCCATGCTTAAGGGTGGCATCTCCGTGGATTCTTCAGGCCCAGCTGAGCTCTATTTTGAAGTATTAGCGCCTCTCTCTCTCTCTCTCTCTCTCTCTCCAAGGATTCATGCTTTTCTGCAGATATGTTAGTTTAGATTTGTTCACACAATATATATTCTTAGAATAGAGTAATTTTTTTTTTTAAAAAAATAGCAGCCTGGTACACAGATACACACTTTGCGGGCTTAATAGAATTTAATATGATTTTATCATGTATTAAAAAATTGTTTAACTCATTTAAAATTCATACACTTGGCAAAATTATATCTAATCAGGTATATACATACGACATATCTAACAATTTCTAGAGGAAGGAGGGGACCACAGTGATCCTACAATACACATCCTTACCCTACATGAAAACTGATCAATAACTTGAGCGTGTGATGACACTAGCTGTGTCATGTATAACATGACTTTACCTTATATTTTTACAAGAAATTATTTTTTATGTTTCAAACTCATGACCTCTTTATGACTGACAACTCTATCATGATGCTAATGCTCTCCCAGTTAAAATGGAGAAGAATATAATAAAAATTGTGAAAAGATATCTAGTCAAATTTGAGAGTAACATTCCTTATATGTCATGGATACATAGAAATAACTTCTATTTTATGACAATTCTTTTTCATCATCAAAGACTCAATTTGACCAATAGTTCCTGTACTCTTCAGAGCAAAGACACATCAGTCGAGATAAGAGCAGCCAGCGTTTCATTGCAACCGTTCACTAACGAGCAGTGGACTTTTCATCAACATCAAAGCATTGAGAAGGTAAAAACATAAATGAGCGATGTGTTGAATCTTTTACATAGCAAATCTTGCTGTTCACCAAAGCTTTGGCATCAAAATCAAAACGCAGATGAGGAAGAACAAGGTGAGGCTCCAAGCAGTTGACGCCAAGGGAAACCCCCTACCGGGCGCCAACATTTCCTTCATACAAAAGAAACTCGGTTTCCCTTTCGGTAACGCCATCAACAGGAACATCCTCACCAATCCCGCCTTCCAAAAGTGGTTCACCTCCCGGTTCACTGTCACCACCTTCGAGAACGAAATGAAATGGTACTCCACGGAAGCGACCCTGGGCAAGGAGGACTACTCCGTCCCGGACGCCATGCTTCAGTTTGCGAGAAGGAACGGAATTTCGGTCCGAGGCCATGCCGTGTTCTGGGACGACCCCCAGTACCAGCAGCAGTGGATTAAGTCCCTTGCTCCCGTTCAGCTCGCGGCGGCCGCTAACAGAAGGATGAACTCTTTGATGACGAGGTACGCTGGCAAAGTGATTGGATGGGATGTTGTGAATGAAAATTTGCGGTTTTCATTTTTCGAGGATCGGCTCGGGAAGGATGCTTCGGCCAAGTTTTACAACAGGGCTTTCCAGCTTGACAAGGGTGTGCCCATGTTTTTAAATGACTACAACACAATAGAGATGAGCTCAGACGTCGTATCGTCGCCTTCAAATTATCTTAAGAAGCTGAGAGAAATACAGGCCTTCCCTGGCAACAGAAATGGGAAAATGGGAATTGGGCTGGAGTCCCATTTCACCACTGCACCGAACCTGCCTTACATTAGGTCTGCCATTGACACACTTGCTGCTGCAAGAGTGCCCATTTGGATTACAGAGCTGGATGTTCAGAATAACCTGGATCAGGTAAATGCGTTGCTTCAACAAATTAAAGCTTTATTTAGGACCTGTTTAATTGGGGAAAATTGGTTTTATTTTTTATTTTAATTTTTTTTAAAATATTTTAAAAATAATTGAATTAAAATTCATAGTTTTGATGCTGTTTGCGCGTGAAAATAATTTTGTTCTTCATTTCAAAATTTTCAAATTACTACACAACTACCATCTTATTTTCTGATTTCTAAAATTGAAAAACAAGTTTTGATTTTTTTTTTTTGTGATTATTTTGGAACTTAGAAATGAAAAATAAAAAAGTTAAAAATTTTAAATTTCTTTGAGAAACTAAACATTAAAAAATAAAAAAATATTTTCCAAATTTGACTTTTGTATTTACCTCATCTATTCGTCCAATACTTGTTTTTTACAACGTTGACTGTGTGAGCTTCTTAATTTTGTTGTTGTAATGGGAACAGGCAAAGGTGTTGGAGCAGGTGCTGAGGGAGGTGCACGCCCACCCAGCAATAAAGGGAATAGTGATGTGGGCATCGTGGACGCCACAGGGATGTTATAGAATGTGCCTGACTGACAACAACTTCAGGAACTTGGCCACAGGAGCTGTTGTGGACAAGCTGATTGCCGAGTGGAGTCAGAAACGCTTCGTGGCCAAAACAGATGCTGAGGGTTTCTTTGAGGCTCCACTCTTTCATGGAGATTACCAAGTCACCATCGCTAGTCATGCTGCCGCCGCCAACTTATCCTCTTCTTCCACTTCTCAGACCTTTAAAGTGCAGGCGGCAAAACGCACGTCTCAGAAGACAACCTTACATGTTAAGGTCTCTGCATGAGTCTTCTTCTACTAATTAACTGTTTAGGCCTGTATGGTAGGTTAAGGAAAATGACGCTACTAGCAGTGCGTGTCTGTGGGGAGTATGAAATTGTTTAGAATCTCTCCTATTCCATATTTTGCTAAAGTTTATTATGCTACTTTAAAACAAAATGAAATTTATAAATAAAATGTGAAGGGTGAGAATATGAGATCATATGGTTCATGCAGTAACATTAGTTACGAACAATAGTTTTTTTTTTTTTTTTAGGAGATAAAGAAGAGCTTTTATATAAAAACAAATTATTTGAGCTTGAGTCAACATTGTAGGGTAGATCGTTGAAATTCTCTCTTCTTCCACATTTTCATTGCTACAACAATGTCTTTAGCGATGACAAGAAAGTTGGATAGTAAAAACGTAACTATTTTGATTTTTTTTTTTAACGACTATGTAGTCACTAAAACCTGTGCTATTTATGTCTGCCTTCGTCCTCCCCAAGCTAAATGACTCATGGCAACTTTCAAAGACTTTGATATCTTGCACTGGATTTATCCAAAATTTTATTATCAGCATATCTTCGATTAATTTATGTTAGTTACTATCTCATAGGGGCTAGGAAGTAAGCCCCACAATTTGTTATGAAAGCTAGCTAATGGGGTATTCTTGCGTATGACCGGTCATCAGTCCAAAAAGTCCACTTTGGTTACTACTCTTACTATATATATCTCTAGCTTTTTCCCCAATGCTCTTAATCCTATTTTCTTTAAAATTAAAAATAATATTGTTGGCATGAGCTATCTCATTTCATTTATGGCTGATTGGCCATGATTGGAGTTAGAATATTTGATGTATATTCTTCCTTCTATCCTTGACACATAGATATTCTATTTTTAGGAGAAGATTGTGCATTTACAAAAATTAACTTCCTTTGTATCTGTAAAAGTTGATTGCTGATACTCATTGAATAAGAAAGAGAAAAAAGGAGTGACCTTTCCCGTGGACATAGGCTACTCCTGTGACGACGTGATTTTTATGCCATTTTTTTTTTAATAATAGACAATAATAATCATCACTCATATATCCATATCAAATATCAACATCTCTATCCAATATCTCTGATACCATATATCATCAAAACCCGACTCGAAGTAGGGTACCGAGTAATCAATCCATCATATATATATATATATATATATATATATATATATATGTATGTATATAGATATACCTAACAGCGAAAGTCCATATGTATACACCATCCCAAATACAAACACCAGAGCACTATACCATCACACATACACATATACATATCTAAATACATCCCCAAAATACACCATAATACTTACCGTGACTACTAGGGTACCAGCTCCCCTCTGTCTTAGAGCTCTTTCTATTCATTTGTATTGATTACCTGAAATGTTTAGATTCTGCGTGAGGCACCTCTCAATAAGACGGAATAAATTATTGACAGTGTGTGGTACATGAGTTTTGATATATTATACACATCCATTTAAATAAGTATACCAGCTGGGAAAAATATACAAATATGTACTCATAATCATATATGTATGCAAAACATATTTTCAAAAGCTTTCATATCACTTTCATAATCATATACATATATTTTCATTTTCACAAATCTTATTCATGTGCTTTAAAATCTCATATCATATACATACTCTTTCCTTTCTCATATCATATACATACCCACTCATTTCTCATATCATACACATACTTTTCTTTTCTCATATTCATATACATACTTTCTCATTTCCCATAATCATATTCACATTCTTTCATTTCTCATATTCATATTTACATTTTCTTTCATTCCTCATATTCATATTCACATTCTCTAGCTTATGGGCGTCCACCAATAAATAGCACGTCGCGTATGTAACCCACGACTGTTCATTTCTCATATCAATTTCATATTCTTTCATTTCTCATATTCATATTCACATTCTCTAGCCTATGGGTGTCCGCCAGTATATAGCATGTCACGTCTGTAACTCACGACTATTCATTTTACTTTTCACTTTTCATAATATTTTCTAACTCATAAGCATCCACCCGTATATAATACACGTCGCATCTGTAGCTCATTGCTGCCCTGAAGATATTTGTATCATCATGTATTCACCCCACATGACCGGATTGTGCGGTTCGAAGGCTGGACCTAACCGCGATTGGCCTACCCAGTTAGTTCTAAACAGAGAACGCGTCTGTAGTACGATTGACTTGCCCAATCCTAGTCCGGACTTAAGGGGGCAACACAACCCTTCACTGACCCAATCGACTGTCTCGCCACACTCTAAACCAAACGTGTGGTTGCACTAATACATATGCAGTAACGGTACTGTGCTCTGTATACTATGGTCCATCAAAGTTCTCATTTTCACATTTCTATATCATTCTCATCATTTCTGTATAATTCTCATTTCAACATTTTTACATAACACATATCTGTGTATATATCACATCCCATATCTATATATTATACATATATATATAGCAATTCAACATTTCTATATAAAATACCTCTGTGTATAACACATATTTGTATTTCACATTTTATAATTTCCCAGAAAAACATATCTATGTTTCACATTTCATCATTTTTGTATATAAGCCTCATATCATCACACTTATATATACATATATATATATATATCACATATCTTAGTTTCGAGTACATTCGCAGTATAAAATCATTATCTAATATTCCTTATGCCACACAAAGTTTAATTGATAATCAATATATAGCAATCACAAGGAAAATATCTATATTACCATTTTTCAAAACTAAATGCCATATTCTCATTTTCGTATTCTTACTCAACAATTAATTTTCCCAAAATACCTGTTATAATTTATTCTCCTTACCTGACTTACTGAGAGAACTCTTACGAAGATCCTAACCCACGTCTGCAGCGTTCGGAACTCAAAAACCCTTAAATTATTTTCCCCCCAGTTCAATCAATTCAATCTAAGAATAATAATGACATTTATATTTTCCAAGACCCATATACTCCAAATAACCAATTAAACTGTAAAAAACTTGATAATTTATCTCCCTTACTTCAACTTTGGAGTGGTGCCTAAAAATTCCAAACCAATAATCTGCTCCGATGAACTTACTAAGGGTCGTTCCTAGGACCTTGTGGTGGTATTTGATCGTTGAATCGGGCTGTAATCGGAGCAAAATTGGGGAGAGAAAGGAGAGGGTTTCGTGGGTAGAGAGAGAGAGAGAGGTTTTTTTTTTTTTTTTTTAACAAATGAGGTTGCAGGATCTCCTTTACTAAGCACTGGTAGACAAAACCTGTTAGCTTTGGTGTATTCCCAAAAGAATGGGTGAATTGGAATTTTAAAATTTATTCCTAGGTTTAGCTAATCTAACAGTAGTATATTCACAACTGAGGGTCTATCTATACAGTTCTAAATGCGCTAGATAAATAAAATGTGCATAAATTAAATCATGCGCGACATTCACAATATAACATACATGCACGACAAATAAATTACGAAAAAAATAAAATGCACACACGATATGTTATCGGGGTTTGACCAATACTGCCTACGTCCTCGCCTCTAACTCGCAAGCCCGATGATTCCACTAATGCTCACTTAACAGGTGAAGCAACACTAGTCACAACTAGGTCAATTCATGGGGCTCACCTCAACCTACACCTTACTAGGATGGTGCACCTAACTTTCTTAATCAGGTCTAAGCCAATCTGAGACTATATTACTAGGGCAAGTCTATAATGACCCGAAGAATAATGGTATTTAAATAATAAAAAGAAAGGGAAATGGAAACCGAAAACAGAAGGAGGCAGTCGACTTCGTTGACGACGTTGCATTTTGGAAAGGATAATCCCGAGGAATTTTTTAGCTCCTTGTCGACGAATACAGGGGACTCGTCGACGAGGGTATAACAGGAGCTCGTCGACGAGGACAAGATTCGTTAACGAGAAGTTACCGAGAGAGGATTTGTGGAAACCTAAAATTCGTCAACGAGGGTTGAAGTTCATCAACGAACTTTCTACAGGACTCATCGACGAGGTGACGTGGCTCGTTGACGAATCCCACAGTATAAATAGGGTTAAACATGATTTTCAGTCCATTTTCTTGCGCAGAAACTATCTCTCTCTCTCATCCTTCAGTTCTTCTCCCTTTTCTCTTCGATTTCGGGTCGAATTTTCACCGGTTTTAGGATCTGAAGCCACCACAACACTCCTGGGAAAGTTCTCTGCAAATTTGCCGGAGCAGATTGTTGGTGGGGCTAAGGTGGAAACCATCCCAAATCCAGGGTAAGACTTTCTACTCAATATTTGGATTTTTAACAGTTGAAGAAAGCGTAGTACGCATAGGAATACTGAACTTTAGTTCTAGGAAATTCCGTTTTCAGGGTCTTGAACGGGGAATCCTGCGGGTGTGAGATAGATTTTCTTAGGAGTTTTTCAGGAATCAGGTAAGGGGATAAATTAAGCTAATATTTTATGAAAATATGTATATTTTTATAGAATTTGATTTCAGAAAATAAATATATTTATATACGATTTATATTTGGGAAAATGCTGTTAAAAATGATGGTATGTTAAATATGCGGAAAACTTGTTAGTGTGGCATGAGTAGGAATTGTTATGACTAATTTCTGGGAATGTGTTAATGATACGGATTTTTATAATGGAAAATTGGCGTATGAATCGAGATTTTTATATGTTTTTCCAATGTACGGGCTGTGCTGTGTGTATGATTTGCCAGCGTACGGGCTGAACTATGGATATATTTCTCCGACATACAGGTCGTGCTATGGATGTGATTTTCCAGAGTACAGGCTGAGCTATGTGTATGATTTGTTAGCATACGGGCTGAGCTATGAATGTGATTTGCCAGCGTACGAGCTATGCTATGATATGATTTGCCGATGTATGGGCCGAGCTATGGTAAAATGTGAAATACCGGTGTACAAGCCGATGATTTTCATGATATACATATATATGCAAAATGATATGACTGATTTGATAATTAATGATATGAAATATCCATGTATCACAATTTTAGTATATGTTATATGATATCAGAACCTGGTTGGCTTGATTTAGGCTAGCACTAGCATGATACCGTTACTACGTGTCCATGGTCATCATGATCATGATATTTATGTTAACGCCACTGTACGGAATGGAGTAAGATTGGATGGTCGATGTGGTTTTTAAGAAGTATGTGAGTGCCCTTGGTGTAAGGATCAGGTCTGGCAGACCCATCAGACTTACAGACTGTACTTTTGACTTGGTAGTGGTTGACCAACCATTGTCAGGTCTCGCCTTCGGGCCACACAACCCAGTCATGTGCGGGTAATACATGACAACAGCCAGCTAACCTACTAGGAATGTTTTTATATTATTATTATTATTATTATTATTATTATTATTATTATTATTATTATTATTATTATTATTATATGAGATGAAATATGTTTATGAAAATGCAGTATGTTTTGCCATGTTTTGATAATATATATGTTTTCTTAGATTTAACAAAACAGTTATTGAATATGTTCTGTATGGTATATGTATAACACAGAATACTCATGTTGCCACACACTAGTATTAGTTTATTTCCCTTACTAAGAGGTGTCTCACCCCAAAATTTTATAAATTTTTCAGGAACCCCAGATAGGAGAGCGGGAAAAGCCCCGCTGATCTAGTACTGTTTGTCTGCCCTCTTTGAAGGGTAAGTTTTAGTAGAGATAGTTGGATTTTGTGGGAAATGTCCCTAGATCTTGTTTTTAGGATGTATAGACTAAAATATAGTGGATGTAGTGACTCTGGTATTTATGGTAATGTGATGAATGTTTTCGTATTTATAATATTGTGATTGTATGTTTCCTGCTACTTAGGCTTCCGTTATGTATTCTGATGTATTCCTGGTAGCCACAGGTCAAGGTGGATTATGATTTGCTGAGTTGAGGGTTAAGATTTATGATATTGATTTTACTATATAAAAAAATGTGGAAATTAAGCAGGTTATCACATAGTCTCCTTCTTCAAGTCCGTGCCTGGAATACAACAAATTTAATATAAATTGCGTACAAGTAAAGTGCTTCTTACACTAAGTAGATATGTACCGTTAAGCACAAGCAATAATCAATGTATATCATTATGATAAGAATTATAAGGTTAGTGCAGATAATACTACAACTCTCAAGATAATGTCATTGGGCAATCCAAGTGTGTTTGCAATCTATCTTTGA
Organism: Malania oleifera; assembly: GCF_029873635.1. Lineage (NCBI taxonomy): Eukaryota > Viridiplantae > Streptophyta > Magnoliopsida > Santalales > Ximeniaceae > Malania > Malania oleifera. The sequence goes on from NC_080421.1 coordinate 24,942,485, forward strand.
ACCTATGTATAGATATCTATTAACTACAAATAGGGTTTCAAAGATTTTCAGAGAATGTAATCAAAATATCTCTCATATGATTTTATCAAGATTCTAACACAAGAGATATTTGAAATCAAACTTGTTTATAAAAATATTTCACAAAGCACAATAACAAGCCTTTGAATACTTGTAACAATAATGTAAGATTCACAAGGTCAAACGAGTTATTCCAAGATAATATTTATCAATGAAATAATCTAGGATCAACTCAAGTTAACTCTCTAAAAATAATTTCAACAATAATAAATGAGAGAGTATACTAGCTTTAAAATAATGTATGAAAACACATAAATATATTCACTCTTCAAGTTGTAACAATAATGCAAATGAAGAGAATACAATAAAAGCTCTCTTTATCAAAGATGGTTTTGCAAAGAAGAATAAAAAAGAGTGTGAAAATTTTTCTTGGAATGTTGAGTATATAGCAAAAGGGGTATAAAATATTTGAGTGAAATTTTCCTAATCACTTTTTCTAATCTTATTCTAATCCTTACAAATGAAGAAGTATATATAGAGTCCCCTAAAATTATAATTGTTAGGGACCTATATGTCATTTTTAGAAAAGTTAAAATGAGGTTAGTAAAATAATGAAGTTTTTAGCCTCAGTAAATATCGTCCAACCTGAGAGCACCGGTCGACCGAACTTAAGGTTCGATTGACCGAGTGACAGACTTTACTCGATCGTGCGAGAAATGAACTGAGAGTTCATTCGACCAAACTAAGGGTCTTAAAGGTGATTTTCCCAAATCCACGCAATTTGGTCAATCAGGTGATTTTGAACTAGGTAGTTCGGTTGACCGGGCAGTTGGATTCTCTTATGTGGGAGCGTTGCCCGTATAAATCTAGTCGATCGACCAAGAAGTCAAAACGTTGACCCATGTGGGAGTTTGGTTGACCAAGTTGTGTGAGCTTGGCATAGTACGGTCGACCGAGCTATGGTCAAACTGTTGACCATGGACTAGTTCGGTCAACTAAATGTTTTTATACATTCCGGTTTGATTGACCGAACATGCATTTTTAATGCATTTCGGTTCTAATCCCCTTATACATTCACCCTATACATATAAACACATATGTTTATGCATGCATGTGGGTCCTAAGGTCATTCTAGGTCCTTTTGAGGACACTGAAAAAATTCGGCATTGGTCAGCCGAAGGTTGATCGAAGTCTTGTCTAAGGTCATTTGATTTTCAAGTGATGTGTAGGGACCTAAAGTCATTCTACGACCTTTGAGCTCGTAGTTCCTACATGCATGATATGCATTAAATATTACAAACCTTTTTATCCTAATTACTATTACAAACTCGAATTGAATAATAATGAAATACAATAAAAATGATCTTCAGGGTTTTCATGCTTTACTTCATGTGTCCTTAGTGTATCTGCTAATATAAACCTGCACATGAACTAGATAGCCATCAAATACTTGAGTATTTGTCATTATCAAAATCGGGTGTGACTTATGGGGTCAACAAAATTATCGACGATTTTCTGATCTCTCACCAAATCGTCGACGGTTTGGTCTTTAACCAAACCATTTTAACTATTTTACCCATTTACCCGGCTGTGGTAGCACATAACCGTCGATGATTTTTTTGAGCTTTGTGAAACTGTCGATGGTTTGGTCTTTACCAAACCAAATTTCCTTCTTTCTTTATTTTTCTTATTAATTTTATTTTTTAGGTCTCTACAGGAGTCAACCAAACTGCGTAATTATCACGTGCATTTTCTTCTTATTTTAACATGGTATCAAAGCAGGGATTCTAAGGCTTCCGCCCCTTCTCTTCTTCATCACGACATTTTCTCACATTTTAGCCAATGATGGCTAACATGGTTCCTCACGGTAGCAACACCACAATGACGGTGGTTGATGACAGGAAAGCCAAAATGGCCGATATTTTGACCAAGAACTCGGCTCCTAACTATGATCCAATGAATCCGCAGATTGGCATCAAGTTAGACGGGCCAAACTATGCCCTTTGGTCCCAAGTTGTGGAGATGTTCATCTTCGGCAAGGAAAAACTTGAGTACATCAATGGCGATATCCCAAAACCCTCGGCTACTGACCCGACATTTCGAAAGTGGCATACCAAGAACCCACACGTCCTTGATCAGCAACTTCATTCATTTCTCCACTACGAAGGATGTGTGGGACACAATTGCAACAACATATTATGACGGAACTGATACCTCACAAGTATATGATCTGAAACGACGTGTCTCACGAACACACCAGGTGGGTGACTCCATTGAAACTTACTACAACAACCTCCAGGGATTGTGGTGAGAAATTGATTTTTTCCGGCTGAATTCGATGACAAGTGCAAGAGATATAAGAAAATTTAGTTCCCTTCTCCATGAGGACCAAGTCTATACTTTTCTAGATGGGTTAGATGACCAATTGGACAAGGCCCGGAGTGACGTCCTACAAATACATCCATTTCCCATGGTGGAACAGGCGTATGCATATGTATGCCAAGAAGACATTCGTCAAGCTGTCATGCTTGGAAGAACCGAGACCACGACTAACACTATCATGGCCTCCAATTGCACCAAGATGCGGCCAGGACAACCTCCATCTATTCAGTTGTCCCCAAAGATGCCAATGGGTAGTGAAAAAGTCTCTAATCTCAACCGGGGCAAGTCGGCCATTATGAGAATCTCAAGCACACCCATAAAACCTGTTTCAAACTTCATGGGTATCCAGAGTAGTGGCACGACCTTAAGGCGCGGAAGGCCCGTGAGATCGGGGGTGGTTCGGGTTGGGCAGCACAAGTTGAGGCAACACACAATTGTCCCTCATCCTGTAAATAGTGCCTACTACAACATCTCCTACTGATCATGGTAATGAGGGACAAGTTTGTTTGAGCCCGGCTCAACGTAAATATGATGGCTGGCTAGTTGATTCTGGAGCCACTGACTATATGACATTTGACGACTCAGACTTTATTCAGATCACCAAACCTCGACGGACTAGCATAATTAATGCCAATGGTGTTCCTTATCCTATTACAAGGATTGGCACAGTGACCCTATTACCCACCCTCTCCTTATCCAATACATCGCTTGTCCCATCACTCTCGAATAAATTAATGTCAGTTAGTCAAGCTATTACTAAATTGAATTGCGTTACCCTAATATATCCTACACTTTGTTTTTTTAGGATATTCTCACCAAGAAGATCATTGGGCATGGTACTAAGAGGGAGGGGCTGTACATGTACTACATGGAAGACTTCTGTCTGGGTCGGGCTCATGTGATGCATCCTGTGCAGAGTAGTAAGGAGAAGCAGATTTGGCTATGGCATCATCGGTTAGGCTATCCATTGTTTAGTTACATGAAGTACTTGTTTCCAGACTTGTTTTTGAATTATTTTCCTTTTGAACTTAAGTGTGATACTTGTGTTTTAGCAAAGAGTCATCGAGTATCATTTCTGATGAGTATGAATAAAAGTTCCAAGCCTTTCTCCTTAATTCATTTAGATATGTGGGGGCCATCTCCTATAACTACCTACAATAGAACTCGATGGTTTGTTACATTCGTTGATGACTGCACCCGAATGGCATGGTTGTACCTCTAAAAAAAAAAAATAAAGATGAAGTGTTTGATACTTTTTGTGCATTTCACTCTATGATCCAGACTCAATTTTCTGAAAAAATCCATATACTTTGATCTGACAACAGGAGGGAATACGACAATAAAAAAATCGATAGAGTCGTCACTAACTTGTTATTTACCTAGGCGCGGTTAGTTCACCTAATTATTACTCTTTGATTGATTTTTAGACTAGTTTTATGCCAAAAAACCTGTAGTCTCGGTCTGCATTTACCAGAATTGGATCAAGAGTTTAGTTATGCGAAGGAAAGGTACTAGCACCCCTTACACCCTTGTTCTACGAACGATACCTAATTAATCATGAATTATCCATAAATTGAATGTAATGATTTTTAATTAACTCTTTTAAAATAATAAATAGATAAATAACTAAATAAGTAAAAATAAATAAAAATTCAATTGTAAAATGAAAATTAAGGGGTTTTGTTAGACAAATCCCCCTCAGAACTAATATAGGTGAGGTATGAAATACCTCTTTACCCTTTGTTAAATCATTCGGATGCACACACACAAAAAAAGAATACATATATATATATACAAATAATTATAAAAAGTCATCAAAATTTGAGCAAAATGTGTCTTTAAAATATTCCCAAATTTTTTTCAAAATTTTTTAGATTTTTTTTTGAAAAATTTCTAACATTTTTCTAAAATATTTTGGGATTTTTAAAGACTTTTCTTCATTTTTTATTTTTCCATTTGTTTAACTTGAGTAAAAAAAAAAATTCAAATACTTTTTATTTATTTTTATTGATTTTTAAAATATTTTTCCTTATTTTTTCTCTTGATTTTTTTTCCAATTTTAAAAAATTAATTAAAAATTAATTAAAAAATAAAAATAAAAATACAATGCACAAAACCGGTGATTCAAGAATCAGACCGGTCTAAATAGGGTTCCACTTTGTTAGGACCAGTGGGCCACATGTTAGCCCACAGGGGAGACACATGGCTTTTTTCTTTTTCTTTTTTTTTTAATTCATTGTCGTAGCTCCCGTGTTTTTTTTTTTGGTTATATATATAGATATATATATATATATATATATATATATATATATTAAAATTTCTGTTGTTGGGTGACATCAACATAACGTCATCCACCATGTGGTAGTTTTTGACTGAATATGAGTGTTTAGCACGGATTGCTGGTGTGGCAGCAATTCAATCATCTAGAGAAAACATTGATTAGATGGTCAATATTGCTTCATGTCGCCCTCTAAACGCATGACTTTGGTTGTGACACGTGTCCCAATAACACTCATATAATAACCTTTCTTTTCCTTTGTCTCTTCATTTCTTTTGCTTCTTTTCTCCCTCTTTTCTCCATTTTTCTTCTTCTTCTTCTTCTTCTTCTTCTTCTTCTCTCTCTCTCTCTCTCTCTCTCTCTCTCTCTCTCTCTCTCTCTCTCTCTCTCTCTCTCTCTCTCTCTCTCTCATTCTTCTACTTTTTGCTCTAAACCCATCTCAAATCCCTTGCTCTTTCTCTTCTGCTCTTTACTCTAAATCTATCTGAAATCTCTCACTCTTTCTCTTCTTCTTCTTCTTCTTCTTCTTCTTCTTCTTCTCTCTATTTTCTGTTTTTTTTTTCTTTTCTTGAATGAATCTTATTCTTTTTTTTTTTAATTTAAATTGTTGCAGGTCTTGATTGAAGAAAAACAAGAACAGTGAACTTTAGACCAGAAACTCTATAAAGATGAGTGTTCTTTCTTACTTTTTCATCATTTTTGCTTTCGGTTTCCTTAGATTTTTTTTTGAGAAAGTTTCCCAAAATTTTCTTATGAGACAAGCACATCTAAACCAATATGAGCGTGATTTATTTAATTAAAAACTTGGACTTAAATTATTTACTGGGGCAAACTTGAGCAATTGGGCTTGAGTTATTTATTGGGTTGGGCTGACTTAGTTTGCATAGGTATTAGTACACAAATTAACTAGACTTTAAAATTGGACTCAGGCAAGCCAAATTAGTCTCAGAGTCAAGTTGATTAAATGGGCTGGATTCAAATGGGCCTAAACCCATTGGACTACCTTTATTTGATGGTCCTTAGCCAATTGAGCCAAACTCAGTTTCAATAATCAATAGGCCCATGTCCAAATTGAACCTGGGTCTTGGATCCTAGTATTTGAGTCAATAGTTGCGTCAACAGGTCGAATCTTTGGTTAACGGGTCTGATCCAAATAATGGACTGGATTTGGATCAATGGGTCAGATCCAAACCTTTTTATTTAAACAAAATTTTGCATTTCAAACCATTGAATCTTCAATTTAAAAATTTAGAGCACAAAAATGGGGTGTCTACATAGTTCACATAAATGCAAGTCAGATGTACATAAAAATAAATTGTTTCTTCACTTAATGTACTTAGAATTGTGTTTTCTAAACAAAAATTTTAAATCCCCCCCAACCCCGACCCTTTATAAGAAAGTAATGGTGGCATTTTGTTAATGTAAAGTAGGCAAAACGGTGTAGCTTTTTTATATAAGGGTACATTTGTGTTGTTAGTAATAACATTTTTTATCATTAAAAAACTAAAAATTTTATTTTTAAAATATAATTTCTCAAAGAAAGTGGACAACTAGTTTACAAATTTTAAAAATTTAATTAAAATAAAAGGAATTACTTTTCAAAAAGATCAGGTTGATCTCACTAATTAAACGTGATAAAAAGATTCAGTTTTTGAGAGAAAAATGAAATAAAAGACATAATTGTTCAAAGGATTTTTTCGGTGGAAAAGATGAAGAGAAAACTTTTTAGAGTGCTAAACGTGACCCCATTAATGAAAAAGAAGATACCTTTCTCAAAAAAGGAACAAAATTAATGGCATAAAGAGATATTAGCTGTGCTAAATTATATATTAGCAACTTCAAACTTCATAGAAGTACATGTTCCAAGTTTTAGATTAGGATTTGTATCGATTTTGGCAAAGTATATAGTATTAAATTGTGTTGATTTTTATCCAAATCCATATAAATATAAATCTATTTTGTGCTCCGAAGCAAAATCTTGAGTTTAAATTATGTTCCTGTATAAATTTGGAATGAAGACCAAATTACTTTCAAATTTCATTTTTTTGAGATATTAATTTATTTGATGATTCATTTCATTACTATAAATTTTTTTTAAAGGAAAAATTGGGCACTTTTGCATAAAATAATTAAGTTGCTACATATCTATAAAGTGTATTTTTTTTTACCGGCTAAGATATAAGGAAATGAAAAGAGATTGAATGGCATTGGACTGGATTCACTATGATAGTGGTCGAATTTTATATTCGATTGTCATTTATAAAGGACAACTAATTATTTAAAAGATCAAAATATTTAATAATATAATAAAAAAGTAAAAAAAAAAACAAAACAAAGGGTATTTAATCCTTTTATTGCCTAGTAGGTCAGCATTGCTATCCCATGGAAAGGGACTAGCAAGCCTTGTATATGTGTATATTAGAGTTTAGGAATTTCATGTTGCATGTCTCGATTTCAAACCTTGACAGGAAATTGACAAAGGTACGATATGTAAGGTGAATTGCCTTAGATCGTTTATTTCAAACCGATGGAGTTAAAAAAAAATGATAAAATAAAAATTGTAAAGGGACCAGAGGAGACTTCTTGACATACTCATCGCACACCAACTTTTGACTTGCATACCCACATAGACTAGAACCTTTTCCTAATCATTTTTGTGGCAGGCTAAGTAGTAATGCCTTCACCTATTTTATCCTACAATAAAATTTTTCTAATATGTTAGTTGTAGAAGAAATTGTAAAAGACCATCATTAATATTGTAGTGATTTCCTAATTATAGTTATGTTTGGGGTTGAGATTGGCAAAGTTAGTTTGAATTGATAAAATTGATACATAAGGGACTTAGAATATAATAATAAGAACATTAACATCTTATTTAAAAATAAAAACCCTAAAGTCAAAATAACATCTTCCATATTAAAAAAAAATATATTAATTATAAATATGCAAGTATGAAATGGATTGGATGAAATAAAATTGAATTTATGATTTGATTTCTTCACATTTTTTATTTAATTTTTTTACTATATTTTCATTGCCAATACATTTCATTTTACAAATCAAGTCAAACCTAGCATAAAATGTACATCATAGTAAACAAGACAAGACAACATATATAAGCCTATATATATGCACCTTGTTCCCTACTAAACTCAGGTGCTGTGACAAGTTCCCTACACCTTCCCTCTAAGAGGGAAAAAAGACATATTCAGGGATAATATTTGCAAGAGAAATTATGGTGTTGACTTGTTTTTGTGTATGGATTTGTATATATGTATGTATACACACACTTGTAAGAGTATATAGTTCTTTTAACATGCTATGTGTTTTATGCTTGGGATGCTTTGCTTTTGGGACAGATGTTTCAAAGTTGCTTACCTTAATTTATGGAAAGGTATACATTATTTGGCTAAAATTCAATTGGGAGGAATAATTAAAGTTTTTGACTAATTTGGTATGATTAATTCGGTCGAGTTGATATAAAGTTTTTTAACATTATAATTTTTTTACTAGTTTAATAAACGAAAATTTTTAACTATTATCCAAAAAAATTTCATTAACCAGTTATATCTAAGTGTCCACTAGCGTTTGCAAACACATAAAAAGTGCTAATTTACATCTATATATATTAATCGAATTGACCAAAAACATGTATGTGCTTGAGAGAAAGAGAGAGAGTGATATTATATATATACATATATATATATATATATATATATATATATATATATCCCATACATAAAAGTAAAAAAAAAATTGTTCGAAGTAATTGCAATAATGTTGACCTGTGTGTCTATAGTTCCTTTAATTAAGATGCGATGACCTCTAATTATGCTTGGAATAATTTTCTTTGGGGCATAGCTCTCTCATTTTATCTTAATTGTCGGCAGTATGTATGCTATTCGGTTAAAGTCAACAATTAGTTTAAAAGTTTCACTAATTTAGTGGGACTAATTTAATTAATTTGGTTGATACAAGCTTTTGAAAAGTTCATTTTTTTTCATAATAAGTTACATTAACAAAAAATTTAATTAGTTAAGTAAATGAATGAAATTACATATATGTATGTGTGCACATGAGAGAAAGAGAGAATATATATATATATATATATATATATATATATATATATATATATATATATATACACATAAAAAATGAACATTGCTTATTTAAACATGTGTCTATATATATATATATATATAGGTTTATTGGAAAGAGTAGATTTTTCCATAAATCATTTGTATAGAGAAGGGAATAGAGTGGTAGATGCTTAGGCTCGATAAGGTGCCATGGGGAGGAATAGTTTGTTTACAAATAGTAGTCAACTTCTTAGAGTTATCAAAAGTTTGTATAGATTGGATAAGATGGGTACGACTTATATGAGGTATCAAAAGTTTTTAAAGTTAAATATGTGAAAGGAGGACATATTGCTCTTTATAGATCGTATGGATCGGATTCTTCCTTTTGAAGGAAAGTTCTGCAGGGTATGCCTGAACTGTTAAGTAATTCTAAGTGGAAGGTTAGAAAAGGAGATATAAAATTATGGTATGATAAGTTTCTAAACTCGGGACCTTTGTTTGCAGATTGTCCAAATGGTGCACAATCTCATATCAAATTAAAAGATTTGGTTATCAATAATGCGTGGAATGTGGAAAATTTGCAGAAGATCCTGGGGTTTAGTAAAGCGGATGAAGTGATGGAAAAGGCGGGAAATCTTAGAAATTCTTCGGACATTTTGTTATGGCTCCCGGAAAAGGATAGTTACTTTAATACGAAATCCGCATGGGATGTTATCAGAGTTAGAGCTCCAAAATTTGATTGGGTTAAGTGAGTTTGAAACAAATAGTTACCGAAGAAAATTTCTATCTGTGTGTGGAAGGCTACTTTTGAGTGCCTAAGTGTTGATGAAAAGGTGAGAAGGGTGGGGGTTTCACTTGTGTCGGCGTGTAACTATTGTGAGATGAGACAATCAGAAGATTTGGAGCATGTGTTAAATAAGGGAGATCTTGCTTCTGAGGTTTGGAGGAAGGTTTCGGTGGATCGAGGTAGGTGTTCCTTTCCTTATGCAACAAAGTTGGAAAGAAAAAGTCCAAATGTGGTTTAATAGGGTTTTCAGGTTCTCTCAACTAGGTTCATTGATGGGTTTGATTCCTTATTTAGTAGTTTGGAGGCTATGGAGAATGAGATGTGTGGCTAGAATGGGAGGAAAATTAGAGTGTAGTACTGATGTGTGGCTCTCCATTAAGTATTGGGTGGGGGTTTTGAGTAAGAACATGAAAGAAATGGTTTAGTTAAAGGATATTGATTTTTGGGTATTGCAGAATCTGGAAGTGCGAATTGTGAATAAAAGAATTAAAACTATACAAAGTATGAGATGGCTAAAACCAAGGTAAGGGAGGTTGAAACTAAATTTGGATGGGAGCAGCCTGGGGAACCTAGGGTCGGCGGGTGGTGGTGGCATCCTTAGAGACCATACAGGTTCTTTTGTGATTGATTTTTTAAAATATTTTGGTTCTTGTTCAAGTAATGATGCTAAATTGAGAACTGTGTTGGAGGAAATAAAGATTTGCAAACATTTGGGACGTACCTGTATCGATATTGAATGTGATTCGAATATTGTAGTTAATTGGATAAGAGTCAGGAAGTGCTCCTTGTGGTATTTGTGGGATTTTTGGGAGCAGTTTATTGGTTTATTGGAGGGAGTAGATTTCTCGATAAATCATTGGTATAAAGAAGGGAACAAAGTGGCAGATGCCTTGGCTCGACAAGGTGCTATGGGGAGGAATAAGTTGTTTACAAATAGTAGTCAACTCCCTAGAGTTAGTAATGGTTTGTATAAATTGGAGAAGATGGGTACGACTTATATGAGGTATGTTTAACTAATTTCCTTTTGGTTTTAACTTTACTTTATGTTGTTTATCTTTTGTTTTATTTTGTTGCGTGAGGTTTGTTTTGTAGGTCCTGTTTTGTTTTGTTTTGTTTGGACTTGTAACCCGATTTTTGGCTGGATGTGGGTGTTGTTCTTTGGGAGGTTTTTAACGTGTTGTCTTTCGTTATCTCCCATTGATTGTCTTGTAATCACGGTATTCTTCCGCAAAAAGTGAGGAGTTATCAATAAATAGATGGAGGTGCCGCCCTTCTTATTAAAAAAAAAAAAAAAAAGACTTATGTGAGGTATGTTTAGTTGGTTTTCTTTTGGTTTTGGTATAGATTTGTTTTCTTCTTTTATTTGGTTTGATACATGGAGTGTTTTATTGGTTATTACCTCAAGTATCCTTTTGTTTCCACTGTATTCCTCTCCTATAAGTGAAGGTTATTAATAAACGTGGGACAAGGCTACTATATAGGTGACTTTTGGTTCTTTCCAAAAAAAAAAAAAAGCAAAATATATATATATATATATATATATGCTGATTAATTAAACTAATTAAATTTGAAAAAGCTCATTTGCTACATATTTGGCTGGTTAAAGTATTCCAGTGAGTCCAATAAATAAAAGATTAATTTTGGTTAATTAAAAAATTAATTTACTAAACTAATTGGATTGACTGAATACTTATTAGCTAACCCGAAAAATAGCGAAAAATAATGAGTTACAATTAGTTATTTCCCACAAAGTAGGTGGGTGGTGTGACGTAAAATTTATGTGTTTACATATAAAAATAAATATAAAGTTAGGATAATGGTTTGATAAATATACATAAACAAATGTTCCAATTGTAAGCTTTAAAAATGGGACTATATGTAAATTAACCATTTTATCTAAAGATTAAAATAACCCACATATAGTGCCGATCAAAGCGGAGCAAAATGCTAATTAAAGTAATTATGAATAATCACTTACATCTAATAAAATTCAATTATACTTATCAAGCCACTAATCATTACTCCTCCAACATGGATTCTCCCCCTCCCTATATATATAATGGTAATAGAGATTTATTCAAGCATAGAGTGGTATACAAAAATAAAAAGATATATATATATTTTTTAGGGAAATTGGCACTGCCAAGATGATTTTCGGATTGCAAAACAATCTGCTTTTGCTGCTGTGTTATTTTCTTCTTGCAGGTTTGGCATTCAGACTTTCACCCTTTTTTGCTTATTATTTTTTTATTTATTTCTTTAAGCTTAAAATTTGAAGTTAATGTGTTTGAGAATGAGGGTTTAGGGTCTTTAATTTGGATAAAATATAATATAATATAATATTATATATATATATATATATATATTTAAATTCAAAGTTTGAAATATTCCAAACTCTCTAACATGAGACAAGGGAATTCTTTACAACTTGTGAAAATGTTGAGTTGGGAATGTTAATTTGATACCCATCTTTATTCATTATGAAAATTAAATTGAAAATATATCTATATTATAGTTATATTCATTTTGTGATAATTCAAATTATCTTATCGGAGCATGAATTTTCAAAAATTGAATTTGATTTAGATAAATTTGAATTATTTCTTATCTAAATTCAATACGATTCTCCAAACATGCGGTAAAGATAAATATCAGTTCATGCAAGATAGCTTATATCACAATGTAGATAACTTTATATGCTCTATTTATTTCCTATGATCTTCTTTAGACGCATAGAGCGAGGAGGTACATTAATAAAATTTGATCAACTGGAGATATGCTCTATTTTTTTCACAACCAATTACAGGAATATTCACTGCAGATGCTTCATTCTACGACTACTCAGCCAGCATTGACGTAAGCTATCAATCATTATTATTATTTTTACCATTATTACATTGATGAGTTGGGTATTTCTAATTATCGATCATCCATTATTTTATTTTATTTTTTTTAAAAAAACTTGAATTTTATTTTCGTTCATTTTAGTGTCAGGAAAATCCGCCAAGAGCACAGTACAAGGGGGGAATTGTACAAAACCCAGAGTTCGATGCACCCTTGGGCAAATCGTGGGAACCCTTTGGAGGTGCAAAAATAGAATTGAGAGAATCAGCAACAGGAAGAAACAAGTTCATTGTGGCTCACAGCAGAAACAACCCCTTCGACAGCTTCTCCCAAAAGTTCTTCCTGCGAAGTGGCCACCACTACACCTTCTCTGGTACTAAATAGTTTTTCCTTCATTAATTATTGTCCCACTTGATTATCATTGCTCTGGATTAACTAACTCAGAGAAATAATTAGCATGACTAGTGTTCTCTGGATTAATTAATGTATAGTTTAAGTTTAATTTTGTTGTGTGGTGGGCGGACGGTGCAGCTTGGTTGCAGGTGAGCGGCGCTGGAAAAGCAGCGGTGGCGGCAGTTTTCAAGACGAAAACAGGGTACAAGCCTGCGGGGGCAATAGTGGCGGAGTCTGGGTGTTGGTCCATGCTCAAGGGTGGCGTTACCATGGACGCACCCTCCTCCACTGCACACCTCTATTTCGAGGTATATATATTAATATCCTTCATTAGTACGCCCAAACTTTTTTTAATATAATGGTGTTGGGGGCCTTCTAAGCACTCAATTAATTATTCTATGGACTATTGACATAGATTTCAATTAATGTTTTGTTTTTTTTTATAACTGATATTTGACTTTTGCCTTCTTTTCTTATAACTCTCTCTTTCTCTTTCTCTTTCTCTTTCTCTTTCTCTCTCTCTCTCTCTCTCTCTCTCTCTCTCTCTCTCTCTCTCTATGTTTTTTTTATTTGACCAAATAAGATGAAGAGTAACTAGCCAGTTTCTTTTCTTTTCTTTTTTCTCTCTTCTTTCTTGAGTCTACGTCTCCTCAATCTCTTCAATGTAGCCCTCATATCAACTAAAAAGTCAGAGCCTTAAGATTCGAACTTTATCGGCATTTGAATTTTAGGATGAAATTAGTGACAGATCCCTATTTTATTCCGGGATGGTCCTTGGTCTGGTCCCTGAGAACTTGCAAGAAGAAGAAGTTAAAGTAGAAAATTTAGGATTTTTGTAAAGAACATAGGTGTTTTTGTATGTATGCATTACATAATGCATGGTGCATAATAAATGACATTTGTTTAAGATTTTAATTAATATATGGAGTTTCCTGAAAAATTAATAATGTCCTTTGCATGCATGCAGAACAAAAACACTTCAGTTGAGATATGGGCAGATAGCATCTCATTTCAGCCTTTCACGGACGAGGAGTGGCGCTCTCATCATCAACAAAGCATTGAAAAGGTAGCAAACTAAAATTAATGGATGCTAATTATTATTTTTCTTTTCTTTGAAACAACGGTGTATTTTCGGACACTCAATTAATTTATCGGGATAATGGGGGTACCCCTATATGCTTCTCCATTTAAAAACTCTCTAGTACTCTTTACATACCAAAATTTCTCGTATCCATTCTCAATTCATGATGATATTTTTCTGCACCAAGTTAAACTTTTCATCAAAAAACTGAAAGAAAATATAGTTTAATTATACTCACGGACAAGTTCACTCATGGTGGTAAAAATTTGTGCAGACGAGGAAGAGCAGGATAAAGTTTCATGCAGCCGATGCAAAAGGGAATCCCCTTGCTGGCGCATCCATTTCCATCAAACAAAAGAAACCTCGTTTCCCATTCGGTAAATTAACTAATTAATTAATGATGAATGAATCAGCTTGACCCTGCGGGGAGAACTTAATTTTTTTCTCTTTGATAATATTGATTCTCATCTTGTCTTAATACACATCCTTCGAACACACAAGGGAACTCCATGAACAAGAACATCCTCACAAACCCTAGATACCAGAAGTGGTTCGCCTCCCGGTTCACGGTCACCACCTTTGAGAACGAAATGAAGTGGTACGACACCGAAGTGTACCCCGGCAGGGTGGACTACTCCGTCCCTGACGCCATGCTCCATTTCGCCCAACAGAATAACATCGATGTCCGCGGCCACAACATCTTGTGGGACGATTTCCAGTACCAGCCCTGGTGGGTGAAATCTCTTTCTCCATCCCAACTCGCCGCCGCCGTCGCTAAAAGAATAAACTCCGTAGTTAGCAGATACGCCGGCAAGCTCATCGCGTGGGACGTTCTCAATGAGAACTTGCATTACTCCTTCTATGAGAACACGCTCGGGAGGGGTGCTACGGCAGGGTTTTACCAGAGGGCTTGCCAGATCGACGGGAGGGCCACCTTGTTCATGAATGAGTATAACACCATAGAGATGAGCCAGGACTGGTCGTCTTCGCCGGCGAGGTATCTTCAGAAGCTTAGAGAGATCCGGGGTTCTGCAGCAAGTTGCAAAATGGGAATTGGACTTGAGGCTCATTTCACGGGTGCTGCTCCTAACTTGGCCTATATGAGGGCTTCCATTGATACTCTTGCAGCTGCAGGGTTACCCATGTGGATTACTGAACTGGATCTTCAATGGAGTCCCTATCAGGTACGCATATTCATTGGAAACGGACCCTACGAAAGGGTGGATCTACATTATTAGGACCCACACCAAACTATACCTTTCATGCATTTTTATTAATCCAAATACTCATGTACACCAGTGGATGCTAATTAAATTATGCCTAGAAAAATTGTTCCAGAAAAGAAGATTTTTTTGGGGAAGTATTAGCATTCCTAGGGCTTGTATCCCAGAGTCCTGGCATGCAAGACGTCCATAGCCAACCCTGTATCTTGCTGCGATGCCTCATACGATAGAATTCTCCATAAGGCTAGCATTTTGATTTTTTTAAGAGAAAAGGAAACTTGATATATATTAAGGGGGTATTGTCTCAAGTTAGGTGAGGATCATCAATCTCATTGTCACACCAACTTCTTTTGAGTACAAGGAACCCACTCACCCGAGCCTTACTCACCTCTAGAAAATATTTTGGGTGATTGTTGATTAGCACATTAGCATGGGTGGTAGTGTTTGATATGACAAGTAGACATGTAAAACTTTTAGCAGATAAGAAGTTAATGTGACAACATTTAACTGGATACAAATAAATGGATAGATGTATAAGTAGGTCCAACTATAGTCATTAAGAAAAGAGAGAGCCACAAAAATATTCGGGAAAAAAGGAGAAAATTGACCATGACAAAAATGAATTGTCATAGTCACATGAAATTATTAAATTGTATGTAATGCTAAATAACTATCTATGAAACTAATGTACACAAAAATTAGCATGATTTAACTTCTAATCCAACCCCTAAACGATGAAAGGGAAGATTTTGATTTGATTTTTGACATCCTTAATTTTCTCCTTCTATCAATTACATTTGCTGTAAGATTGATAAAATAAAAGGATCATTTTATATGGGTCTCAACAAGAAAATAAAAATAAAAAGAAGTTTACCTAAAATGTTCTCTAATATTAGTTAATTCCATTAACGAGCTCTTTTTGTGGGGGTGGATTGATTATGTGTACAGGCACTTTACTTAGAGCAAGTTTTAAGAGAGGCACATGCACATTCAAGAATAAATGGGATCGTAATGTGGGCTTCGATGTCTTCCAAAGGGGAATGTTATCGAATGTGCTTGACTGATTACAATTTGAATAACCTACCAACGGGAAACATTGTAGACAAGTTAATTTCAGAGTGGAGTCACAAAGGCTTCAAGGGAAAAACAGATGCAGAAGGTTTGCTTGAGACTTCACTTTTCCATGGAGACTATGAAGTGATGATAAGTCATCCAACTGTGATGAATTCCTCCATATCTCAAAGCTTTAAAGTGGAATCAATAGACACATTACACGAAAAATCATTGCTTGTGAAGGTCTCTATATGAGTCGTGTTGTTAATAAAATTATTGGTATTATGTCTTATGGTTTTTTTTTTTTTTTCCAGTCAATTGATACAAGAGCCTAGTATTTGATGATCTCATGGCTATTGGCACGAACCTATTCCACTTGTAGACTCAAAATTTAGCTCATAATGTTTGAAGAAATGAAGAAATATTTGCATTTAGTTTGGAAATTTCTTGTTGAAGATTAAACTTGAAGACCGGCAGCCCACCTCCATTGAAGACCGGCAGCACACCGTTGTGGACATTGGAGATTTGCAGGCAACCTACTCCACCTACCAGCCCACCGCTATTGAAGATTTGCACCCACCATTGTTGATTATTTGATTTCTATAATTACTATAAATAGCTGAGTTGTGTGTGAGTAAATGTGAGCAATGTGGTGTGTGAGAGAGATTAGCCAGTGAGCCGTGAGAGAGATTTTATTCCTCTGTAATTTATTTTCAGATTGAAATTACTGATTTGGCTATTTATCCTCACTGAGTTTCAGTCACAGCCAGTGACTGAGTGCTCCTCTCCACCCATCAGTGGTATCAGAGCGTCCAGGTACGCCGGAATTCACCAAACAGAGGTGAACAGAGAAGAAATTCAAGTTTCTTCTCAGTTTTGAAGTTACTCCAAATATCAAATTGAGCCTACCATTGTGCAATTAAGCTCGAGACGATTCCAACGGTGAAAACCACGTCTCAAACGGACACCGGGAGATCGCCCACGCGCTCCCACGCGCATCCCACGTAAGCACCGTTCTGCCCACGCGCCGGCAAGACTCCGACGACCGCGACACGCGCCTGCACGCGTCTTCCTCGCCCGATTGGCGAGATCCTACCCGCAAAGCGACCCGCGACCCGGATCTACGACCCGCGACCCGGTCAGCGACCCGCGTGCCAAACCCGCAACCCGGATCCGTGAACGAGGTCCGACCCGCCTCCAACCCGCTCCTAGCGCCGACACGCGGCGCGCCCAGAAAGCGCCACGTGGCCTAACGGAGGGGTTAACGCCGTTTAAGTGGCCGTTAAGTTAAACCGGTTAGTTCAAAAATTCACCAGAATTTTCCTATAGCCGGTTCGGTGATTTTTAGACCGGTTCTTTGCAAACCAAAACCGGTTCCTAAGGTTTTTCAATCTTCTGAATTTATTGGTTTCATTAGATTTACCAAAATCAGCCCCCATTTCTCTGTTTTTTATATATTGAATTCGATGGCTAACGGTACTATTCAATCGGTCATTCCAAAATTGACCCGAGAGAATTATGACAACTGGTCGATTCAAATGAGAGCCCTTCTAGGTTCTCAGGATGTCATGGATATCGTTGAAGATGGGTACAGAGAAAGCCCATCAAAAGAAGCCGAAGCAGCTATGCCCGAAGCTCAAAGAACGACCTTGCGAGCCGATCGAAAGAAAGATTGCAAGGCAAAATCCATAATCTACCAAGGCCTTGATGAGGCCACGTTCGAAATCATTGCCTCCGCGAAGACATCTAAAGAAGTCTGGGACTCTCTCCATCGAACACACAAAGGTGCAGATAAAGTAAAAAAGATTCGTCTTCAGACATTGCGAGGTGAGTTCGAATCTCTCAAAATGAAGTCTACTGAATCCATTTCAGACTACTATACACGAGTAATGGTAGTATCAAATCAATTAAGAAGAAATGGAGAAATTCTCAATGACGAGAGAATTTGTGAAAAAATTTTGCGATCTTTAGATCCAAAATATGATTATATAGCTGTGACCTTGGAAGAAACAAAAGACTTGGAAACAATGTCTGTAGAAGAACTTGTGGGCTCACTCCAAGCCCATGAGCAAAAAGTCAATAGAAGAAGTGATGATAAAGCACTGGAGCAAGCTCTCCAAACGAAGTTGTCCCTCACTACAGATAAATACGACAAAGGGGGGACGTCACAACAAGGAAGAGGACGAGACCGAGGATCTCGTGGAAGAAATTCTGGGAATTTAACTCCAGAGAAGGTGGCAGAGGCAGAAGAGGTCCCACTAGAGGAGGACGAAATCAACAGAGCTATGTCCCACAAGGCAGAGGACAAGGAAGAAGAGGAGGATATAATAATCGCTCAAATGTAGACAAAAGAAACATTCAATGCTACAATTGTCACAAGTATGGACACTATAGCAATGAATGTTGGGGGCGTCAACAAGAAAAGGTTAGCGAGGAGGCCAACCTTGCCGAAACTGATCATGCAGATGGAGAGTCGTTGATGCTGATGGCACACAATGCAACTCCTCAGGACCAAAGCGTTGGTACCTTGATTCTGGAGCCAGCAACCATATGACTGGCAGAAAGAACCTATTCTTTGAACTTGATGAGAAAGTTCAGGGGGAGATATCTTTCGGCGATAATTCTAAAATCCCAGTCCAAGGGAGAGGAGATGTTTTGATCAACAGAAGTCTGGAGATCATGCTTACATCTCCAACGTCTACTATGTGCCAGCCATGAAGACTAATATACTTAGCCTCGGACAGCTCGTGGAGAGAGGCTATCGAATTAGCCTCAGTGATAAGCAGATGGTGATAATAGATGCTCGAGGAAAGCTTGTTACTCGAGTTCAAATGGCAAAGAATCGAATGTTTCCGCTCGCCATCCAACATGATACGCCAAGGTGTTTGAGCGCTATCATCAAAGACAAAGACTGGCTATGGCATCTAAGGTATGGGCATCTAAACTTTGAAAGTTTGAAACAATTGGGAAGCAAGAAGATGGTGAAAGGCTTACCAAATATCCATCATCCAATGTGATATGTGAAAGCTGTATTTTGAGCAAGCAACATAGAAACAGCTTTGGAAAGCAAACCGACTGGAGATCAACTATGCCGCTCCAACTAATACACACAGATGTGTGTGGTCCACTAAGACCATTTTCAAATGGACAGAATCGATACTTCCTCACCTTTATCGACGACTACAGCAGGAAGACCTGGGTCTACTTCTTGAAAAGGAAGTCAGAGGTATTCGATAAGTTCAAAGAGTTCAAAACTCTTGTGGAGAAACAGAGTGGCTTCCGCATCAAGTCACTCCGGTCAGACCAAGGAGGAGAGTACAAAGACGAAGCTTTCCTGGAATTCCTTAGACAACAAGGAATTCAGAAACAGTTCACACCATCATACACTCCCCAGTTGAATGGTGTAGCTGAAAGGAAGAACCGCACAATCCTTAACATGGCTAGAAGCATGTTAAAGGATAAGAATGTGCCCAAGAGTTTTTGGGCAGAAGCAGTGTTATGTGCAGTCTATCTGCTCAATAGGTGTCCGACGAAGAGTCTTGATACAAAGACACCATATGAAGCCTGGAGTACTCACAAGCCCAGTGTGAGTCATCTTAGGGTGTTTGGCTCCATAGCCTACGCCAAGATCCCAGAAGCAAGAAGGACAAAGCTGGATGATAAAGGAGAGAAGTGTATCCTTGTAGGATACGGTGATAGCACCATGGGATATCGACTCTACAATCCCATCAACAAGAAAGTCTTTCACAGTCGGGATGTCATCTTTGAAGAAAATGAATCCTGGAAATGGGACCAGGTTGAATGTTCCAAAGATGCGGAATTGACACTTGAAGGAGAAGAACCTACACAGACAAGAGAAGTGGCTATCGAGCCACAAATTCCTGAGCTGCAGACACCTCCACATGGTTCACCACAGAGGAATGAAGCTCCATCACCAATTGAGCGTGAAATCTCAGACATGAGACCTAGAGGAGCTCGAAATCTAGCCGATCTGTATGAAAATACAGAACCAATGGAAGAATATATTGCTCTAAACTGCCTGTTGCTAACTAGCGACCCAATTAGCTTTGAGAAAGCTAACGAAGAAAACAAATGGAGAAAAATGATGGATGAGAAGATACAATCCATCAAGAAGAACAAGACTTGGGAGTTGACAAATCTCCTGAAGAGCCACAAAACTATTGGTGTAAAATGGGTCTACAAGACCAAGAAGAACACTCAAAGAGAAGTCCAGAGATACAAAGCAAAACATGTCACCAAGGGTTACAGGAAGAAAGAAATGAAATTGATATCTTGCAGAACGTATGATCAGATTGCTGACATTTTCACAAAACCACTCAGACATGATATTTTTGCAAGACTGAAGACAATGCTCGGAATGACAAAATTAGGAGAGTCAAGTTTAAGGGGGGATGTTGAAGATTAAACTTGAAGACCGGCAGCCCACCTCCATTGAAGACCGGCAGCACACCGTTGTGGACATTGGAGATTTGCAGGCAACCTACTCCACCTACCAGCCCACCGCTATTGAAGATTTGCACCCACCATTGTTGATTATTTGATTTCTATAATTACTATAAATAGCTGAGTTGTGTGTGAGTAAATGTGAGCAATGTGGTGTGTGAGAGAGATTAGCCAGTGAGCCGTGAGAGAGATTTTATTCCTCTGTAATTTATTTTCAGATTGAAATTACTGATTTGGCTATTTATCCTCACTGAGTTTCAGTCACAGCCAGTGACTGAGTGCTCCTCTCCACCCATCATTTCTGACCCATTTAAATTTAGCAGATGGCCTCTAGGGGATTGTGTTGCTATACCATGAAATAGTAGAACATGTATGACCATTCGGATTCCATGTGTACTAAAATGTTATACTAAGATTTTAGTTGAAACTTTCAACCTCTACTTTGCACCTCGTTATTGGGGGTCAAAATCCTCTAAATTTCTTCTTTCAATGGTAGTTTCTAAAAATTTAAAAATGTTATTGCATCTCTCTCTCTCTCTCTCTCTCTCTTAAATACTTTTAATCTCCATTACAATCCAAGCCATCATCCTTAGTTGGCCTACCCCTAGCAAAATGTGTTTTCTTTATGAAGAAGTCTCACCCTCTAATTGTAGGGAATAGAAACAAAAACTTTGCTTGAAAAAAATAATTTAAGGTCTCTTCCCATTAATGACAGCTTTAAGATCACACTCAAGTAATTAGAAATATGCACCACAATACAAAACAAAGCCAACTTTTGCAAGTAAAAAAAACTTCCTCAAAAAATGTAGCATTCTTATGTTGGGTAAGTGTGTAATCAAGCTTATAAATATGAAAGAAACATGTACCCAAAACTTGATGGGCAACCTTTACTTCTAACCAATAAGTAGAGTTATTAGAATTGGTAGTATTCTTCATACTAAAACTATAAATGATATCAATTATATTATAGGTCTAACATGAAGGTGTGACTTCCTTTGAGTAATAAACCTATAAAGAGGTTAGGAAAAAAGGCAGGAAATAATTTTCACACTAAGACTACAAAAAATGTCAATTATATATACTCTGTCTCTAACACTGACATAAGCATTGAAGACAAGTCCTGTCTCCCAATAGACTATCAAGGAGTCTATCAACCTATTCTAATCCTTAACATCAACTCATCAATAGTTGTAGAAAGTGGATGCAGGACAACCGCTACCACAATAAACAAAGTTAGAACGGGGCTAATTTTAACATTGATATATATATATAGACACACACACATATTCCATCAAACATAACCCTAGCTATACTTGATTGTAAAAGTAAATAAAAAATATATATTTTAGGATGTTTTTAGTTTACAGCTTGTCAAAATTTTATTCTTCTTTTAAATACAAAATTGATAAGTCATATTATCTTTAATATATATTAAAGAAATATACTTTCCATCTTAGACAAATATAACCTTTCCATTTTTTCAACTATCTCATGTATATATATACCTGTGTAATCCTTGTAATGTGTGTGAATCAATAGAGAGAATTATTCTTCTCCAATTTTAACATGGTATCAGAGCCCTAGATCTTAACCTATTTTTTCTTTTCTTTTCTCCTTCTTTGCCGCCGTCGCCCACCATTTCTGAACGCACGCTCGGCCTCCCACTCGGCCTTTCTTCGGCGCTCTCTCGTTCCTCTAGCCGCATCTCCTTCTCAGAATTCTGCACCGTTGCACCAATGATGAGAGTTTTCCTTTCTCACTTTAGTTGTCTCCCTCAATTTGGAAAAGCCAGTGCAGCAAATTCCTAGTTGTTTCTCCTGACGATCTCTTCTTAGTTCGGCGTTCAGTCTTCGTTCTTGGTGCTCTCTCGAACCGCCGCCATCGGCATCCCTCTCTGCTTATGTTCGGGCAGCTCTCTCACTCAGTTCGGCATTTTCTCAGTTCTCCGACTTCTCTGGTCCTCTCTGTTTTTTTTTGGCTGTCTTATAGTTCTCAGCTGTCTAGTGGACCCTGCTGCTGCAATTCTCGGTGGCCTTCTTGATTTTCCGGCAACGTCTATTAGCATTGTCACTCCGCATCATCTTCATCCTCGTCTCACCGAACGCACGTAGCAGTCAATTGTCTGGTTGTCTCTCGTCTTTTACGGCATCGCCTCCGTCCTGTTCTATTCCTCTCCGTCACAGTTCCCGGCCTGAACCTATAGGGCTTCTTCACTCCACCAGTGGATAAATTTATTTAATGGCATGGTGAGCATGTAGGGTGGGGGTTGGTCATTAAAGCACACCCTGCATAGGGCGGGCCACCCTTGTCATGGACCTACACCAGGACTCAACAATACTATGCAGCCCCCACTACTGGTGCGGCAGTCCTGTCCATGTTAGGTCTCATGGTTGGTCCCAATCCCCATACAAGTTTTTGCTTGGAGACTCATATGCAATCTTAATTGTATTTTGAAGAGAAATACCCTCAGAAAGCCCCACTGCTAATTGATCCTCAATTAAGAGCTCTCAATCTGCAAATTGCAAGTATAATCCTTGCCTCAATTTCGGCTTGCCATAGTGGTCTCAACATTCCGATAGCACCTTTGACTTCTCTGATTAAACTCGAAGATTATCAAATCGAAGGTTTATATTTTTTGGTCGTTGCAAAGCTCTGAGTTGACCCGATTTGGAGATTTTTTTATTTATTTGAAGTATCTGACGTTATGGAAGCATCTGGTTCTTCAATGGCTGAAAATAATGTCACAGGTTCTTCAACCTCTTCTGAGATTGCTATCCCTGGTCTCACCAGTGAACAACCATAAACTCTTGGATCTTTTATCGCCCTTGAACACCAACTCTGCCAATTTTGCTGGTAACCTCACCTCTTGTTATTCTACTTCTCTTTCTAACACTGAATGGATTGTTGATTCAGGTGCCTCCGATCACATGACTTCCAATTTGTCTTCTCATGATAATATTCAGTTTCTTAATCAGTCATGCACCATTAAGCTTCCAAATGGTGACATTCTTTCTGTAACTCATACTGACACTATGCGGTTTTCTACTACTTTCTCTCTTTCTAATGTTTTTTATGTGCCTTCATTTAAATTTAACTTATTATCCATCAGCAAACTAACCAAGGATCTCAATTGTGTTGCTATATTTTTTCCCACCTTTTGTGTCTTTCAGGATCTATCAACGAGGAGGCTGATTGAAACGTGTGAAGTACGGGATGAACTTTACCACTATAAACCTCCCCCCACCTTAGTTTTCCACTCTCAACGTGTTTCCGATACTACTATTTGGCATCAACGTCTTGGTCACCCTTCTATCTCATGTATTCCGAAAACCTTAAATATTTCTTCTTCTTATCTGCCTTGTGATGTTTGTGCTATAGCAAAGCATACTCATTTACCTTTTTCTTTAACTACAACTAAGAACACATTTTGTTTTAATTGGCCTTATTGTGATATATGGGGTGGTTATCCTACGACTTCACTTTCTGGTTCACATTATTTTTTAACAATCGTGGATGACTAGTCGCGTGCTATATGAGTCTATCTTATATGCATGAAATCAGATACTTTCTCTTGCCTTACGAATTTTTGCGTCATGATTAAAAATAAATTCAATTGCACTATTAAGCATGTGTGCACTAATAATGGTATATAATTTCTATCAACTTCACTCCAAACTTTTTTCCATGATCAAGGTATTTTTCATGAGCGCACATGTGTGGATACACCTCAACAAAATAGTGTTGCCGAGCGTAAACATCGCCATTTTCTTAATGTGGCTTGGTGTTTACATTTTCAAGCTAATCTTCCCGTCTCTTTTTGGGGTGAATGCATTCTCATAGCCACTTACTTAATAAATCACACTCCTTCACCCAGCCTCAATCATAAGTCCCCTTATAAACTTCTTTTTCAGAAACCACCGTCTTATACACACTTGCGAGTGTTTGGGTGCTTATGCTATGCACAAACTGTTCGTCAACACCACAATAAACTCTTTCCCCATGCTCTTTGATGTTTTTTCTTAGGTTATCCTGCTCATCATAAGGCTTATCGTGTCTACGATCTTGAAAACAAAAAAAAAATTCATCTCCTGTGATGTCACTTTTGAAGAAAATGTTTTTTCCTATCATCTCATCTCTCCTACTCCTACATCTTCTCTAGTCCTTCCTCTTCCTATTCCGGATATACATCCTTCCAACATTTTACCTCCTCCACTATCCACACCTAACCCTAACCCCTCATTTATCCCTCCTTCTCCCTTGGTCTCCTCCTCGACACCCCCACCCTCACCCCTAGTGCCACCACCCCCTCCACCCCTCTCTTCACAACCCAAACGAGCCGTCACACATCCCTCTTACTTGACTAATTATATCTGCCCTACTTTACCAAAGTCCTCCATGGTTTCAAAAGTTTCAAGATGTTCCTCAAGTACGGTTCATTGTCACTCCTCTTTTTTATCTTATCATCGTTTCTCTAATCAACATTTGGCTTTTCTTTTGTCATGTCCCAACATCCTGAACCCACCTCATATTCTTAGGTTGTGCTGCACCCACATGGGTATGATACCATGACTTCTGAAATCCAAGCCTTAGAAACTAATAATGGATTCTTCAACACCTTCCTCCTAGAAAAAAACCAAATGGCTGTAAATGGGTGTTCAAAACAAAACTTTAGGCGATGGATCCATAGAGCGACACAAAGCTCACTTGGTGGCCAAGGGCTACACTCAGGTAGAAGGTTTGGATTATCATGACACTTTTGCTCGAGTCGCTAAACTCGTTACTATTAGGTGTGTTCTTGCAATGGTTGCAACTCGGAATTGGCATCTCCTTCAATTGGATGTCAACAACGCTTTTCTCCATGGTGACCTCGATGAGGAGGTTTATATGCTCCCTCCACCGGGTTATTGCAAACAGGGGGAGACTTGTGTTTGTCGTCTTTAGAAATCCCTTTATTGTCTTAAGCAAGCCTCTTGAATTGGTTCTCTAAATTATCTTCTATTTTACTTGCTACGGGTTCACCCAATCTCAAGCCGACCATTCTCTTTTCACCCATTCTCGGGGTCAATCTTTTACTCACATACTTGTTTATGTTGATGACATTCTCATGGCAAGTAATGATCTCTCTGATATTAGCACTTTCAAAGTCATGCTTGCTCAAAAAATCAAGCTAAAGGATCTTGACAAATTGAAATATTTCCCTGGCCACGAAGTTGTTCGCTCTCCCACTAGCATATTTCTTAATCAACACAAATATGCTCTCGACATCCTCACTAATAGCGGTCATCTTGGTTCTCATCCTGCCAACTCAATAATACTGATGGTGATCTTATCTCCAATCCAAGCTCGTTTCGGTGACTCGTTGGACATTTGATATATCTCACCATCACTCGCCCCGACATAGTGTTTCCGGTCAACATTCTCAATCAATTTATGCACCAGCCTAGACGGCCACATTATGATGTTGTTGTATGTATTCTTCGATACATTAAGACGTCTCCAGGACTGGGCTTATTTTTTCCTACTGCCAACACTCTTCAAGTTTGAGCCTATTCTGATTTGGATTGGATTAGTTGTCCCCTCATTCTCCATTCCACCACTAGTTTTTTCATTCAGTTGGGCACTAGTCTGATTTCCTAGCGCACTAAGAAACAAACTACCATGTCTCACTCCTCCGCCGAAATTGAGTACCGTGCACTTGCTTCCACTACATGTGAACTTACATGGCTCAAAACTCTTTTAAATGATCTTGGAGTATCACATTCCCAACCTATGCTCTTATATTGTGACAACCAAGCAGCTCTTCTTATTGCCCAAAATCTAGTTTTCCACAAACGTACAAAACATATAGAAATCGATTGTCACAATGTTCGTGAGAAGTTACGGGCTGGCCTCTTCTTCACTAAGCATATTCCTACCCATAGTCAGCTTGCTGATACTTTCACCAAAAATTTGGGTCTTGAACATTTCCAAGACTTATCACGCAAGTTCGGCATTACGGATCTTCATGCTCCAACTTGAGGGGGAGTATTAGAGAAATATACTTTCCATCTTAGACAAATATAACCTTTCCATTTTTTCAACTATCTCATGTATATATATATATATATACCCTTGTAATCCTTGTAATGTGTGTGAATCAATAGAGATAATTATTCTTCTCCAATTTTAACAATATACATAGAAACACATACATTGGGGGAGTGTTGGTCCCGCAGCAACAAATGTTAATGCACCCATATTTAGTTGTTGAAAACATTTTTTTTAGTATGAAGAATACTTAGGACCAATTTAGAAGATGAGTCGGACCAAACACCTCGCCTTATTGAACTAGCACCCATGTCTCAAACTCCAGAGCAGAATGATATATATGTCTGGCCATGGACTAAGATTGTTCTTAACATAGTGGATGAAAAAGATGGAAGACTTGTCATTGATAGTGAATATTGGTTGAAAATATTTTCTAAATTTAAACCTCTTGAAGTTCACATACCTTTTGGAATGACTGTGTATAGATTATGGAAGCTGTGGTGAAGTTCTGTAATGATTGAACTAATTTTTTAAAAAATATAGAGTTTGAGAGATTTTTTAAAGTTGTCAGTCACAGTAAAGTGGAATGGGGTGCACGAAAAAGAAACAGCGTGCTTGGTTCAAATATCTATAGGTGGGTTACTTGTGAAGATGATTACAATTTGGAATGATCGGCCAGTTGGAGAATATCTTCCTAGCAGTGGACAGATAAAAACAGTTGCTGATATTATCCAAGAAGCAAAACAAGATAGAAATAATGTTGTGACACACCTAGCCAGTGTGCTTGACACCACAAATGAGAATTGGATGAGTTGAAGATAAAATACAATGAGAAGAGTATGTCCTTAAGTAGAATGCTTGAAGAAAAAGACCGTTAGTAATAGTTTTATATTAGTTAGTAACAGTTCTCATAAACCATCACAAATAATGCATTTGTTGACGGGAAGTATTGACTTTTTGAGTCTGATATCTATTTTGATGTTAACAAAGTACTAGTATCTTATGTATGTTTAAGTATGTTAACAGGTCTAAATTTCAGCACACATAAGATAAAGGGACTTGGAAGCCAGAAGAAACTCTCAGATCATATGTATTTGGCGCATTCCATAAAGACACATGAGCAAGAAGATTAAAGAAATTTGTTCTTATTGTAAAATGCATTTTATTTTATATTTTGGGTTTGTAATATTTGCATATCATGCATGATAAGAATTAAATGCTCAAGACCATAGTTTGACCTTCGGGATCACTTTCGGTCAACCTACGTCAGATTTTTGAGGTTAAATCTCAAAAAGCCTTAGAATGACCAAAGGAATCATCACCCATATAGCCTAAAATGCCTTATGTATAAGTGCTCTAGGTTGATGAATCATTGATACCAAAACAGGGCTTAAATTCACATCTTAAGTGGTCTCGGTTGACCGAACCTAAAGCTACATAGAAGCTTTAGTCGATCAAACTGAAGTCAACATTTTGACTTTGGTTAGTCGACCATTTTAAAATGAACTAGGCACATACAGTCAACCAAACTGACACGTGGGTGATTCCCAACGCTCTAGTCGATCGAAACCTTAGTTAAAATCTGACCTGGTTGACCGAACATCAAAATATGGTCAACTAAACCTACCCTGGTCGACCAAACCTCAGAGGGTCCAAAATCGCCTAAATATGGTCAACCAAAACCTTAGTTCAAAAATGTCATGGTCGACTGAACTTAGTGATTTGGTTGACTGAACATCAAATATGGTTGACCAAAACTCTCAGGTTGCTCGATTTTTACTAAGGTTAAAACGAGGTTATTTTTATTGAACATGTTTAAAATAATTTTAATAATTCCTCTAATGTCCCCAATGGTCATAATTTGGGGGATGTCTATAAATATGTGCTCATTTGCAAAATTTAGAGATGATTAAAGATTTGATTAGCCAAAATTTTCTCTAAATTTTTTAAAGCCCCTCTTCATACCCAAAGCCAAAAACACTCGTCCATTGCCATTCCTTTTGCTAAATCAAAGTATCTTTAAGTGATTTTAAATTATCCCACTTGCTAAAACTCTCATTGTGTTAATTGTGTGTTTGATTTATGATTGAAAGTTTAGCCAAAGTTTTTCCCCTTGGTTCAATTAATAAATCCTTGTGTGGGGAAAACTTTTAGCTAGTGAGTCTTTGCATCATTATTGCAAGACTCATTAAGCTTGTGTTTTGATTGTGTAAAAATTATTTTGACAAGCTTATACTACAAATATCTCTTGTGCTAGATTTTTAAGAAAATCATTTTTGAGATATTTTTATTACACTTGTTAGATATCTTTGAAATCATACTTGTGATTGAGATACTTTGATATATTGTTTCATAGATTGTTTGAAAATACACTCTTACAATTAATTGCCTATTGACATTAGATTGAGTGTTATTATACATCATTGCACTGAGCTTATAGTTCTTATCTATTTGAGGTGCATTGATTATTGCAATGGTGTATTGGTTCATATCTGCTTAGTGTAAGAAGCATCTTGATCATACACAAATTTTATATTATCTGATTGTATTCCAAGCATGGCCTGTGGGGGTGTTGATCTAGCCTGTAAGGGATTGGTAGGGTCTTCTCCGCCCCATAAGGAGAGTTTGTAAAGGTTGAGGTCAGCCCAAGGAATTTGACCTAATTGTAAACAGTGCCGCTCTACTCGTTAAGTGAGCAATAGTGGTAATCCTCAGGCTTGCAAGTTAAGGCGGGGACGTAGGCACAATTGGCCAAACCCCGATAATATTTCTTGTGCCTACTTTTAATTTCCGCATTTTAAATTTCATCACTTGAATGTTTATGTTTTACTATTGAGATTGATTAGGTTTATGAATATATAGAAAGACCCTAGGTTTGTGTAATATTGATTGTGGAATTTGAACCAAATCTAGGAGGAATTTTTAAATACCCAATTCACCCTCCCCCCTCTTGGGAATACACTAATTCCAACAAAGAGAAAGGTCAAGAGGTTACTAAGTACAAAGTACACGTCTCTGCATAGTCTCACCGAAAAGAAATTATCCTCTTGACCTTTACATGTCAATTAAAGATCCCTTAGGGGTGCTATTCATGGTGGCATGATTTGAGCAAAATATAAAATGTTTATCTTAATTCAATTGTTTAACACACCTGCTAAATCAATTAAGTAGATACGCACACTTCCACTTGTATTTTCGCAAAAAATTGATACACATATGTCATCATTCAAAGTACGTATATGCAACTTTTAAGAGCAAAGAATTGTTGTTCCATGAATACCCCCACCTCTCTCTCTCTCTCTCTCTCTCTAGGTTTTTGGTAAATGATAATTACACAAATGCCTTCACCCAAATGCACAAAATATGACAAATATAAAAATGAAAAATTTAGGCACAATATTAGCGACGGTTTAGAGAAACCGTCACTAATACTCCATTATTAGTGACGGTTTATGAGAACTTTCCCTAATTCTTCACTTTTAGTGACGATTTAAAATCGTTGTTGTAACGTCCTGCTATTTAAAGGGGTTTTTTTTTTATACATATACTATAACATTTAACATGATCTAATACCACATTAGATCAAACCCAATCATCAACCTAAGCAGCAAGAAGTAGAAATCAAATAAACATAACCATAGGTAATTATATACAATACCAGAGTACTAAAGTATTTCCCATAATAAAAACATATATGACTGTTCCCCAAATATCCTCAACTGGCGAGGGTTATACAAAAATACTCCCAAAAATATACTCACTCTCTTTGACAGGGCAGTACTGTGACCCCTCTATCTGCGAGCCTGGTCCGCTCACCCAACTAACTCACCTGAAAAATAATTCAACACTGGGATGAGTCAAAACTCAGTAAGACGAAATATGTTATTGCTAATGTGTGGAAAATGAACTACAATACTGAGAAAATCTATTACTATATAGTCAAGTATCACTGAATTTGTAAAGCATAATAACAGTAATAAAATCTTCATCTTTTACCTGTTGCTTAACAATTCTGTACTTTAGGTTTCTATTCAAAATACTGCTAATATATGTATATATTTTTTGTTTCTGTAAAACTATATAAACATAATAATAACTGTAAACTTCCCTGTGGATAATTGTGTGTCATGATTTAACCCTTCATGACAGGGTTGTGCGGCCCGTTGGCGGGATTTACTCTGGCTGGCCAACCAAGAATAAATCACTATACTCAATAGTCTGATCAACCCTCCTCAACCCATATTTGATGGAGAGTCTGTCCACTCGTGGGCTCTATGCGATCGACCTTTATACCACGTATTATCTGAATAGGTGGTTGCACTCTATAAACTGTATGTAGCTACGGTACCATGCTCTGTAAACTGTATGGTCCAAAAGGGTCTGATACTATATATTACATCTCTATATACAGCTATCTGTTTTACCATGATTCTGTAATAATTGTATAAACCATGACGTTGTGGAAAACTGTATCTATATCAACTGTGTTTCTGTAATTAATTATAAATTTGTGTGTCATGGTACTGTAAAACTGTATAATCATGGTATTTTTGCAATTGCTGTAAAATACATTCTCTGTATATTCTGTAAAACACATATATGAAAAATACTGTAAAGCATGCTTCTATACTATATCTATATTCTCAAGCCACACAATAATTTTAAAACATATTAATCATATTTGATAAACTATATAAATCTCTGCTATAAACAATACTCTGGTGGAACATTTATAATTTTATACTGAAAACATTCTCAAATAACCTAACATAGTGTGATGACCCAAAAATATATATATGATTAAAGCACAATAATAATAAAATAAAAAAAATGGTCATTGAGTTAATATCAATATAGAAGTATTTTTCTGTAGGATCCTTGATTCCATGATTGATGCCTAAGAAAGACCTTGTCTAAGCTAGTGCTCAGAGACCATTGCGGCTCAGTTGCTCCCTGGAGGTCGGTCTGGTCAAAATGGAATTTCATAGGATAAACAAGATAGACACTGTTTGTACACGTAAATAAGTATATATACATAAAATAGTGTTTTGACAGACATAATTTGTAGAAATACATAATAAGATGATAATAATATAGGTATCATATGTGGGGCCCACAAGACTATGTGGGGTCCACATGAGTCCCGGAGCCACAAGACACTTTTTATATACGTAAATAAGTACATAAAATAATGTTTTGACTGATATAATTTGTAAAAATATATGATAAAATAATAATAATATAGGTATCCTATGCGGGGCCCACAAGACTGTGTAGGGCCCACATGAGTCCCGAAGTCGTATGGAGGTTTACACGAGTCTCAAAGCTATATAGGATGCATAAAATCGTATAAGAGTTATTCGAGTTACGTAGGATCCATTCGAGTCTCGAAGTTATGTGGGGCCCACATGAGTTTTCAAAATTCAAATTTAATTTTTGTTCAAAAATAAATAATAAAATAAATAAATACTAAAAATAGTTTAAAAGTAAAAACAATGATAATAATAATGATAATAATAATAATTAAGAAAAATAATAAAATAATTAATTAACAAATTGATTAATTAATTAGGTAAGTAGTTAATTAAAAATTTATTTAATGGGAATGGTGACAAGCACTCCCACATGGCCTCCATCCCCATCCCATACTCAACCCATACCTTACCCATCCCTTGCCCATTCTTTAATTTTAAAAAAATTATAATTTCATCCATCTCCCCACACTTTTATAAATTTCATTTATTCCCCAAAATTTTCTTATAAATAGGGAGCTCTCAACCTTCATTTTTCACAACAATTTTCCAAGGAAGAGAAGGATTAGTGAGTGAAAGAATTTGTGGTGGAGAGAGAATTTTGAGTAAACTCTCACTCACCCACTCTTTCCGATCTCATTTCTTAAAGATAGTTATTGTGTTCGTAGCACACGGTAAAAGAAGGAGGTAAGTAAATTTTGATTATGTTAGTTTTTTTTATTTAAAATTCATACCCGAGTTTATTTTATAAGTAAATTTCAATTATGTTAATTAGTTCCACAAAATTTTCATAAGTTTATTTTTACGCATATTTAATTATACTAGTTCTATCTTTAATATACTTGCATCTATTTTTGAGTTAATAAATGTTTTAATCCCCTCGGGTAAATTTTCAGCATTTCTTTCTATTCAAAAATAAAATTATATATATTTTTAACACAAAAATTGTGTGGCATGAGTTTATTTCTACGTTGCATTTTTTATGAAAATATTAGTAAAGATGAGATTTTCACGATATTATTTTAAATTGCATAAATTATAATAAGATGATTTTAAAACCTCTTATGGCAATGAAAGTTCAAAGTTACAAATACTCGGTATCGCAGCTTAAAGTTTAAACGGATCAGAGTGCACTCACACTGTTTACAGAGTGGTTATTTATGTTAGTGGATTTCTCTTGAAGACACACCTGGTTCCGGACCAGGATTTAATAAGGAAAATCTCACTTAAAGTTTACGTACGTTGATTTAGTTTGGTCGGCCAGCCAGCTAAGTCCAGTCTTCGGACCGCACAATCCAGTCATGGGGGTAAACATGACTTACGGCAAACAGGCCTAAAGGTGGTTTTTATAATATATGTTTATACATATTTAATTATGTGTACAAAGTTACTGATGATTTGAAGGAAAAGTGTAAGTTTACATGAAAAGGATCATTTTGGTGCTTAAATGACGATCTAATAAAACGTATAAGGAAAAGTATATGTACGTTTATCATTAAATGTTTATACAGTTTTAAAATTAAAAGTTTAATTTAACAGTTATAGTATATAATTATAAAATTTTACTGTTGTAATTGATGACAAAAGTTTTATGCAAAAATTTTTAAATTTATATTTATTCTAAAAGAAATTTTGAAGTTATAGTATTAAATATTGTTTTACGAAATTTTTTAAAAAAACTCATTTTGGCCACACACTAATAATAATCTTATTTACTTACTGAACGTCGTCTCACTCCAATTATATTTTTATTTCAGATAACTTTGAAGAGCATGTTGGAAATCAAACTTAGCAAGCATGCGGGTGGGGATAGAAAAATAAAGATTTGCTTAGAAATGTTAGTATGATGTCAGATATCTATGCTTATGTAATTTTTCTTCTTTTGAAATAAATGATTGTAATATGGATAATTAGCGCTTTGGTTTAATAAAAATTGAGTTTATTTTGCTTCCGCTGTAAATTAGTAGTAAAAAGTTAATATCCCAGGCCCCTCGGGGTTGGGGTGTTACACATAGCATATTTCCCTTACCTGTTTCCTGCTAAAAAAAATCCCCTATTATAACGGGTCCAACACCCACAGGGTTCTCCACTCAACACCCTGAAAACCATAAATCTCAGAACAAAACATCAATATTTTTTGGCTTACATTATTTCCTACAACTGTCAGAAAGCCAAAAACTGAATAAAAAACCTCACCCTAGATTTGGGATGAATTCCAACTTTATTTCACCAACAATCCACTCTGCCAGATTTGAAGAGAACTCCGTCAGGAACGTCGTGGTGGCCTTAGATCGTCGATTCGGTGACTGACGGGGCCAAAATCGAAGAAAGGAGAGGGAGGAGCCGTAGAGGTAGAGAGAGAGAAACTGCGGCAAATTTTTGCGATTAAAATCAGTTTAGGGCTATTTATACTGCGGGATTCATCGACGAGCCACGTCATCTCGTTGACGAGTCCTTAAGTAATTTTGTCGATGAACCTTACCCTTTGTCAATGAAATTCGGAGTAGCCTAAATTCTTCTCTCGGTATTCTCTCTTCGATGAGATGGGACCTCGTCGGCGAGGTCCTCAAGAACCTTCGTCGACGAACCCCTGTATTCGTCGACGAAGTCAACTGCCTCCTTCTGTTACTGATTTCATTTCTCTCCCTCTCTATTATTTAAATACCATTATTACTCGGGTCGTTATAGTCACTAATAGTATTTTCTTCATTAAAAAAATATATAAACAATTTATTTAACTATTAGTAACTACTTGTTAGAGTATTAGTGGCGGTTTGAAACCGTCACTAATACTCTAAAATATTATATCCCTAACCTTGCGCAGATTTCCCCCAATTTTTTCCCAAACCCCTTTTTCCTCTCCCTCCTTTCCTCCTCCCTCCTTCCCTCTTCCTCCTCCCTGTGAGCGTCATCTCCGGCCACCCCTCGTCGTTCTTTCCTCCTCTTGTCACCGCCTCCGCCAAGGTTCCCTCCTCCTGGGTTCGTCTTCTTTATTCTTTATTCTTTCTTTCTTTCTTCTTCTTCTTCTTCTTCTGCAAATGGCTGTGTGTGTGTGTACACGCACGCGCACGTGTACACATGTGAGTTTGTGTGCACATGTGTGTGTGTGTGTGACACAACTCAAATATGTGAATCGCAAGTGCCCAACTATGATATTGTAGACAACATGCTTAAAAAAATTACATGGTTGAGAATCTTTGTTCCCTTTATTGATTTTTTAATCATTTTATTTGGTTGAGAAATTGGAAAATTAACACAACATTTTTTTTTTTTTTTCATCTTAGATGTGTGTTAAGGGTGTGGTTTTCTTTGCTTAGATTGCATTACTTTGAGGCTAGGCCTGAGAAAGTGAGAATGCCCACACTAATCAGTGTTAAGTAATATAGTATTATATTCTTTTCCTCATCTGGAGAGTTCTGCCTGCAGGATGAGGGGGGTACTTTGTTGTTCCCTGTTTAATTTTTTAGTTTAAAATTTAATTTTCTAAAATTTCTCCTCAATTATTTTGTTATCATTTTAAGCATTTTAATGGTAGCACTAAAAGCTCATTGAGCATATCCTGCTTTACTAAGAGTGTAACACCCCAAACTCGAAATTGGGGTCTGGAGTGTTATTTAAAAATAAATCTCTGATACCAAATAATTACACAACGGAAGATCTCAATATTCATATACTAGAGTACTAAAAACCTTTTATTACAAGAATATCTCCAATAAAAAATTAAATACATCCTTGAAATTCTAAGATAAACCACAAATAATAAATTTAACAATTAATCTAAATCTCTCTATCTAGTCCCACCCACGCTTCCACTGCGCTACTCTGATTCCTGTCATACTCCACAAGGTATCTGAAAAATAATGGATCATGATGGGGTGAGACACTTCTCAGTAAGACAGAATAAATTATCATTAATGTGTGACCAATGAATTTAGTGTGTACAAAATACAACCATTTGTTAATCAACAACAACAACTGTTTATACATTTATAGACTATACTCACACATACATCATTATTTATAAGCGAGAGTTCCTGAAAATTGAGGAGATTACAAGTCCATAACATGTAGCACCCATTTGCTCTGATACCTTAAATAACCTTGCTCATTTAACTTGGGCGTGACTATAACTGATACCTATCAGGGCACTTGCCTTACTCAACAAGCCCTCAGTCGGAGAGTTTACCTCACCCCAATTACATGTAATACCACAATACAAATACATTTAATACTTTACTATAGATCACTTTCACGTACAAACTATATCTCACACCTATACAGTTGGAAATACACATTTTCTTTACAATATAATCAGTTCAGTAAATAATATCATTTACATAAATTTACATATATGCATAGAAGAAACCCCTTTTTGGATATACAATATCATCATATATAAACCCCCATGATCGGGTTGTACGGTCCGAAGACTGAACCTAGCCCTGGCTGGCTCACCAGGCTAAGTCAAACCTCATGCCTACAAGTCCAATTTTCCTACCCAGCCTGGTCTAGACTCCAAGGGGTACACAACCCTTCCGTGGCCAAATCGACTTTTCATTATCAACACTTCTATCCAGAACAGTGTGATTGTACTATCTCGAATACTAGCTACGGTACTGTGCTCTCATTACATCTGGTCCTCAGGGTTCTTAAACCATATAATGCAATTTAAGTAATACAACTATTATATAACTCATTTCGTAATTTAGTATAAAACTTGTCATATCAAAAGTCGGCATACAACTGTCACATCAAAACCCGGCATTCAGCTGTTGTATAAAATCTCGGCATACAGTCATCGTATCAAACCCAACATACAGTCGTCATATCAAACCCAACATACAACCATCATATCAATCTCGGCATACAATTGTCATATCAAAACCCAACATTCAGTTGTCATTTCATAATTTTCACCACATTTTCAGTATTTTCGTCAATCATAATAAATCACATTTTCACTGTATATTACCATAAAATACTCAAATTCAATTGTGCCAAAAAGTATAGATAAATCTCATGCCACACGATTTTTGACTCATAAATCATAATATACAGAACCACCCATGAAAAATATGTTTTCATTAAAAAGACTGGTGTGACCATCTTTATAATTTAATTTAATTCAAAATACTAGTTTAATTATCTCCACCATTTATTTAATTCAAAATATGTATTTAAAAAAAAAACGGAGATAACCAACCCAACTCACTTTAATTCTTTACAAAATACATATAATAAATCAAATCAATAATTTTAACCGGTCAAATCATTCAGAAAATCTACTACAATAATCCAAAAATCAAATACTTTAATTCAATCGGTTCAACTTTAAAATAAAAATTATTATAAAATCCCTAGGCTCACAAACACCAATTTATTTAACTCATAATAGTAATAATAATAATCCAAAATCCAATTTTTATATGTTAGAATATTTAGAAAAATGTGTATATCATTCCTGTAATCTCATATTACAATTTAATCAGTTAAATTATGACATAATTTAATTTCCCTTACCTTATCCCAAGAGAAGTGCATACGATCCCCAAACCACAAATTCGCTCCGATTAAAATGATGACGATCAAAGTTAGCTTCATATGGTGGTGTCCGATCATCAATTTGGCTAAAGATTTGAGAGAAATTGAGGAGAGAGAGAGAGAGAGAGAGAGTTTACCTTATCCCACGAGTGGTGTATACAACACCCTAATCACAAATCCACTCTGGTTAGAGTGTTGGTGGCTGAAAATGGAACCTAGTGGTATTTTCCATTCTTCAATTGGCTAAGAATCCACCGATAAAATGAGGAGAGAGAGAGAGAGAGAGAGAGCTCTATTCTTTTTTTTTTTTTTATCTCAAGAAGTAACTTCCTGAAGCATTTATGCTTCAGGATTTGATATATATATATATATATATATATATATATATAATTATATTATATTATATTATATTAATATTGTAGAGACCCAAAAAATAGAAATGATAAGAAAAATAGAAGAAAAGAGGAAAATGGCTTGGTGAGAAAAAAATCGGTGAAAGTTTTCTAGAGTGTCAAGAAAAGCGTCGATGGTTATATAGTTTTACCGCCACCAGGTAAAAGGGTAACAATGAAAACTGAGTAAGGTTAAATACAAAATAGCCAACGGTTTTTTGGGAGCCTAAGAAATTTGTTGATGGTTTTTGCCAGAGACAGGATGGTATATAAGGGCTGCATGTCATTATCTTGTTTAAAAATTCAAAACTCTCACTCTCTCTCTTGCAGCTGCGAAAACCCTCTTTCTCTCTCTTCATTTTCTCACTCTAGACTCAACCAATCGATGATCAAAATTCGTATCAAAAGGCCTAGCGGCGATCCTCGTCATTTTGACCGGAGTAGAATTATATTCTAAGGATCCTAGGCACCATCCCAAACCGAGGTAAGGAAGTTGTTTATGATGTTGATTGGTGTTTTAACTAGTTTAATGGGTGTATAGGCCTAGGAATGTGAATATGAATATTATTCTGGGGTGAACTGATGAATTGAGATTTTTGGAATACAGGGTTTTGATGTGAACTCCATAGGCACGAGTTTAGGGTTCTTGCAAGCGTTTCCTTAAGGAATGATGTAAGGGTGATAAATAGTTAATTATTTGATGATTCCTTGGTTAAATGGAGTATGTGGTTCCAGGGAAAATGTGAATGTGATATTATTTTGAGGAATACATAATTTCAGGGTTTTAAAGTTCTGAATGCCACGGGCGTGATTACAAAATTTTAGCAGGCCTCTCAATAATTAGGTAAGGAGAATAATTTAATCCAGTTAATTTTTGAAAATTTTATCAATTAGAGTATAACATGTGTTTATACGATTTGAATTTTACATCTATTATATGCTTGTGAAAATTCAAAATTTTGGGATATAGGAAAATTTTACAAATAATATATATTATTTTTATATAGTAGGAAAATATAGTTTTTTTTCTGTACAGATTATAGTACAAGAATATCATTTAAAATTGTATGGCATGTTTAGTAACGACCCCAAACTGTCACGTAGGCCCGGAGTGTTACTTTAGTGACATCAGTGTACTTGATACCTTATTCATCAAATATAAAACATAAATACGCAACGGAAATAAAATATAAAATCCTCTAAATCATTACCAGAGTTCTAACTATCTTTATACATGAATACATCCATTTTCATATAATTACATCCCATAAAACTAAACAAAAATAAAATTTCTATATACACACTACCTACATAAAATTTACACCACTAGCCCGGCTCCTCTAGCCTGCTAGACCCGATCTCTAGGATTCCCTGAAAATACAGTTTGTAAAGTAGGGGTGAGACACAACTTAGTAAGGGAAAGACTAAGTTAATGTCAATATGTGGTCAGCATGCATTTCGTGTACAGAAAATAACCAGTTCACTAAGCAAATAAACACATTTATGAAAACATTCTTATTTACACTCACACATACAATTAGCCGTGGATAGGGAAGATTACCCGTACATGCAAGTAACTTCCCTCTGCTCTAGTATCATTACTACTATCAGGGCACTCACCTTTCTTAGTAAGCCTTCGAAGTTATCTTATTAATTAATCGTATTCACATAAATTAACAGATATGCATATAAGACACTCCCTGTGACAAACATGCCATTTACATCCCCATGGCACGGGTTGTGCGACTCGAAAGCTGGACTAATGTCCTAGGGGATCCACCCAAAAAGTAGTCATCTATACTCTCCTCTAACATACTTCGCGAGTACACGCAGCTCCAACTGCTGGTCCGATTGCCCTCACCCAAGGGTGCATTCTCCTCACGTAAGCAAATCGGACAAGGTCACCCTACACCTCTCACCATAGGTGTGGGCGCACACGGCCACATAAAAAATCTCTAGTAACGGTACCATGCTCACACTACAATGGTCCCCAGGGTTCCTAAAACATATCATGCAATTTAGATAATAGAAAAAACCATTTAAAACATCATTTCACATATATTTCTTATTATTCTAAAAACCGGCCCCCGGCCAAAAATACAATCCGATATATAGCCATCAATTAAAACTCGGCCCTCGGCCGTCAAATAATAATCCTGGCCCTTGGCCAATCAAAAAATACCCAGCCTTTGGCCGTTAGTTCAAACCCCTATATTTCATAAACAGTTCCAGTACTTTCACAAGCATTTCCAGTATTTTTCACAACAATTCCAGTATTTCAAAACCCCAAATATAGATATACAATACTCATACAAATTAAATCATCTACCACACAATTTTCCACATTTTAACATATCCATATAAATAAACAAGCTTTCCACCGTTCATTTTATTCAAAAATATCATACCATATACCCTACGTTTGTAAAAACCATTTCGAACGGTTGGTTTTCAAAATAGTCTTTAAATTCCCAAATTAATAAATAAATAAATTAATCGTTTCAAATTAAATAAAATTCCTGACTTAACTTATCAAACTTACCCTTGATTTAGGATTGGTAGCCCAGAGCTTCAATTCGAAAACCCGCTCCAGTTAGATTGTAGAGAATCTCCCCACGAGTTTCCTGACAATTTCCGTTCATTAATGGGGCTTATAGTTTAAGATAAATTGAGTTAAGTTTGCGATTTGACCTTACCCAATGACATATGCCTACACCGCTCCCACGACAGATCCGCTCCAGTACAAATGTCGATGGCGGGGAGCAGAACCTAACGGTATTTTCAGATTTTTGATTGGCCGAATAATGGAGTCGTGATGGAGGAGAGTGGGAGAGAGGAGATGAGGAGACAGAGGAAATGAACAGAGAAGTGAGAGAGACAGAGGACGTAGACGTTGGGCTTCTCTGTAAAATCAAACCTGAGATTTCAATCTCAGGTTTGATTCTTATCCCTTTTACATAATATCTATTATTATAATATTATATTATATCATTTAATTAATATTAATTATTTAATTAATTAATTTTTTAAATTTAAATTTAAATTTTATTTTAATTTTTTTAATAATAATAATAATAATTTTTTTTTAGGATTACTACAATAAATATAAGATATAGCACAGAGATTTAATACATAGTTTTATATAGCATTTATAGAACCATGATTATATACAGCTTTTACAGACCCATGATTATGTACATCTTTTACAGAACCATGATTATATATAACTTTTACAAAGCTATGATATACAGTTATTATAGAGCTATGATTTATAGTTATTACAGAATCATGGTATACAATTTATACAAAATTATGGTAAAACAGTAATACACAGTGATAGTATTATACAATATCATAACCTTGATGGACCAGAGCAGATCACGGATTACTGTATCGTAGCTGTATAGAATAGATAGTGCAACCACACATCTCAAATAGAGTGTGGAATGTTCAGTCGATTATGCCTAGAGGAGAGACGAAGGCTCCCTAGCAGTCAAGTCTAGGTAGAGGAGGCCGATCGTACTACAGAGGTTATAGTTTGACTTAACCTAGTAGGTCAGTTAGAGTTAAGTTTCGCCCACGGGCCGCACAACCCGAGCATGCGGGGTTAATTCATGCAAACAATTATCCATCCAAGGAATTTTTCACAGTTATATAAATAAACGTACATAGTTTTACAAAGATCAGAAACTATCTATTATAGTTAAAAGTTTGTTCAAATAGAAAGCTAATTTTAAAAGGCATAGGTGTGAGTTATGATATGTTTTATATTGAAATGCTATCACAATTGTAGATGATTTAATAATTATGTTATTCAAGTAAAAATCATTTGCCACACACTGGTTGTAATTTATTTCGTCTTACTGAGAGGTGTCTCACCCCAAAATTTCAAACATTTTAGGTGATCCAGATAGGCGTGTGGAGTGTGCTTCAAGATAGAGGGGACTTTTGTATTGCCCTAGCTGTAGGGTAAGTTTTTGAGTTGGGAGTTGTATTTTTGGGTATGTCCCTAGGGCATTGCATTAGGTTTTGGGAGATGTATATTTATATTTTGGGAATTACTAAAACTCTAGTATTCTAAATAAGGTTAATATATTTTCAAGCTTTCCGCTGCATAGGTGGCATGTTTTGTGAACAGGTATTCTCGGTACCACTTGAGGTCCGAGACGTGATAGTGTATATTATTATGGGTATCAGAGTAATGTTATTTTGTTACAAGATATATATATATATATATATATATATATATATATATATATATATCGCTCTCTGATACGTACCAATTGTAGCATATATAAATGCAACCTGCCCTAACTAGGGAATCTCGGGTGCACCTATTATTACTGAAATTAAACCATATAGCGGAAGATTACTGAAACATCCAAACACTTTACCAGAGTTCTATCTGTTCCCAAATACATACATATCACTAGCTATCTACATATTACAATCCCAAAATAACAAATAAGACATAAGGTATCTCACCAATTCTGATAACCACTCCCAGAAGTCTAATTCAGCCTCGAGGTAAGCTGGCTATGGTTCACTAAAGGACTTGAAAAATAATTTGTATGCTGGGGTAAGACACTTCTCAGTAAGACGGATTATATTACTATCAGTGTGTGGCTAGCATGAGTTCTCATGTGAATATAAAACTTTAATTATTTAACCGAATATGAAATGACATTTAAAATGTACTATATTGTATATCTGGAAGTACATAATTTATGAATAATAACTATCGGCTCAATATAGTCCTTTATAGTAAATTTTCCCATATATGCGTAAAAGATACAACCTAAACTGCTGTATTAGTGTCGTCATGCTATCATAAACTCATATGACATGCTTCCCCCCATGACGAATTGTGTAGTCCGAAGGCTGGACTCAGCATAATGCTGGCCGACCATAGCAAAGTTAGTAAAGGTAGTAAGTACGATTGTGCATTCCTATTGTCATCCAGATATTGCCTCAAATGCACCCCCCCCCCCGGCGTCAAAAACCTCAGAGTAGTACTCTAGCACAGATCACCAAATCATCTATCCATCATCAAACTATTATCCCAGTGTGATTACACTCCCTGCCAACATATAGTTACGATATCGTGCTCACAACATCACATTTCATATCCACAGGGCTCTAGAATCATATATGACAATTTACATAATAAAAACTGTTTTATTCTAATTTCATATAAAATATGTCATTTATTGACTCTCGGCCCTTGGCCATCATATTAAATCTCGGCCCTTGGCCGCCATATTAAATCTCAGCCCCCGGCCGTCATATTAAACCTTAGTCCCCTAAAAACATTCTACTTATATATACCCCTTAAAAACTATTCTCATACCACACAATTTTTATCTAATAAATCATAAATAAAATAAAAGGATGGGGAAAAAAATTAATTATTGAAAATAGGGTCTAAGCATCTCCAAGGTTTTATTTAACTTAAACTATTTATTTTATGAAAAATAAGAGATTTCAGACTAATCGCGTAAATTTTCTCCAAAACATATAACAGTTAAAACCATCATTTTCTTATACTTAATTCGTTCAGAAAATCACATATTGCAATTTAATCGGTCCATAATCCAAAATTAACTGACATAATATAATCCCCTTACTTGACTTACTGGGAATCCTAAATCCATGCCCTATAGTGTTTGAAGATTAAAACCCTGTAATTACATTTTTCCAAAATTAATCAACTCAACCCATTGAATATTTCTTATTTACCTTTTCTTAGGCCTTATATACTCCAAACTAACAATAAAATCCTACAATACCCTACTTACCCTAGTTTTGGAGTGGTGCCCGGAAAGCCCCGTTCAGGAATTCGCTCCGCTAGACTTTTAGAGAAACGCCCCTAGATTCCCGTGTTAACTTCCAATCGTCGAATCAGGCGACAAACAGAGAGAAATCCAAGAGAGAAAGGAGTGGGGTGCAGGGTTAGAAAGAGAGAGAGAGAAAAAAATTGATTTCTTAATAAAGAAGCAAACAAAAAATTTATTTTTAAGTCCTTAACCCGACACAATTCGTCGACGAAATAGCGCCTTTGTCAACGAATTGCAAAAGGACATTTGTCGACAAAAGAAGGGGTTTTTCGACGAACCTATGCCTAAAATTTCCTCTTGATATCTCATCGTCGACGAAACCTGAATTTCGTCGACGAACAGTAAAAGGACATTCATTGACGAAAGTAGGGAATTCGTCAATGAGCCTTGTTGTTTGCCCTTTTAAAATTTTCCTTTCTTCTTTTTCTTTATTTATTTCCTTATTTTTTGGGTTCATGTTTGTACAATCTCCCCCCCCCCCCCTTTATAAAAATTTCGTCTTCAAAATTTGCTAATTGATTTCCATTACATCCCCTAAATTGTCACTAATCTACTGATCCGACTCTAGGAAGAGCTGGCGGCCACCCACATAGCAACCCCGTCCCAAATTTATTAAATACCCTCACTTATGGCAGAGGAATACTGTGGTTAGATATACTGTCTCAGAAGATTACAATATCCATACAAAACTCTCCCAGAGACCATCCATAAACCATAACAATAAACTAATAAAACTAAACAACCTACTCTAAGAAACCTATATACAAAACTAATTCCTACCTACCATTCTACTTACCTATTTTTTGACCTTATAGGTCATACTCGATTTTGATAATGACAAATACTCTTGGTATTTAATATTTTCCAGAGGGAGAATTAAAACTGGCTAATATTCCAATAGTTAGGGAATTTTCATATGTTTTTCCGAAGGAGTTACCTGGTTTACCACCGGATCGTGAAATTGAGTTTGCTGTTGATTTATTTCCAGGGTTGACATCGATTTCTAAAGCACCCGATAGAATGGCTCCAGTCGAATTGAAAGAAATGAAAGATCAGTTGTAACAATTATTAGACAAAGGGTTTATCATGCCTAGTATGTCACCCTGGGGAGCGCCAGTTTTATTTGTAAATAAGAAAGACTGGATGATGAAGATGTGTATAGACTACAGAGAGATAAACAAAGTGATAGTAAAAAACAAGTATCCTCTTCCCTGTATTGATGACTTATTCGATCAGCTCTAGGGAAACTGAGTCTACTC
Organism: Malania oleifera; assembly: GCF_029873635.1. NCBI lineage: Eukaryota > Viridiplantae > Streptophyta > Magnoliopsida > Santalales > Ximeniaceae > Malania > Malania oleifera. Next base: position 24,987,395 of record NC_080421.1, read on the forward strand.
TTAGATTGATCTTCAGTCAGGGTACCATCAGGTAAAAATTAAAGCAGAAGAAGTTTTGAAGATAGCCTTCCAAACTAGGTATGGCCACAACGAGTTTTTGGTTATGCCCTTCGGATTAACCAATGCACCAATGCATCAACAGCATTTATGGACCTAATAAACAGGGTATTCCACTAGTTTGTGGACCAGTTTGTTGATGTATTTATTGATGATATTCTAGTCTACTCAAAGAGTTTTGAGGAGCACAAAGATCATCTGAGGATAGTACTACAGGTATTAAGAGAAAAGAAGTTGTACGTTAAGTTTAAGAAATGTGAATTTTGGCTGAGGGAAGTTACGTTCCTTGGACATGTGATCTCTAGGGATGGTATTTCGGTAGATCTGAGCAAGATAAAAGCGGTGGTGAATTGAATGAGACCAAGATAAAAGCGGTGGTGAATTGAATGAGACCAAGGAATGTACAGGAGATTCGAAATTTCTTGGGTCTGGTGGGATACTTTCGGCGGTTTGTAGAGGGTTTCTCTAGATTATCAAATCCTCTGACACAGTTCACGAGGAAAAGTGTGAGGTTCGAGTGGGCCCATGAATGTGAGTAGAGTTTTCAGGAGTTGAAGAAGCGACTCATCACCGCACCAGTTTAACCATTCCATCACAGGATGGAGATTATGTTATCTACAGTGACGCGTCTCTAAGAGAACTTGAGTGTGTATTGATGCAACAAGGAAAGGTTGTTGCATACACTTCTCAGCAACTTAAGGAATATGAAAAGAACTACCCGACGCATGATTTAGAGCTGCCTACAGTGGTCTACACCTTAAAGATCTAGAGGCATTACCTGTATGGCAGGAAATGTGAGATCTTTACGGATCATAAGAGTTTGAAATATTTCTTCACACAGAAAGAGTTGAATATGAGGCAGAGGAAATGGTTGGAGTTAATTGAAGATTACGACTGTACCATCAGTTATTATCGAGGGAAAGCAAATGTGGTAACAGATGCCATGAGTCGGAAATTAGGGAATGCCTTTATGTTAGCAGTGGTGATGGTGCTCTGAGGTTTGGTACCATACTGTGCGTACCTGCAGATACTAAAATTAAAAGAACCATCTTAAAGGAGGCGCATCAATCCTTGTATACAGTGCACCTAGGAAGCACTAAAATTTATAGGGATCTTTGGGAATCCTTTTGGTGGAGCAATATAAAGAAAGAGATAGCTGAGTACATAGAGCAGTGCTTGATGTGCTAGTAGGTAAAAGCTGAGCACCAAAGACTGGTAAGACAATTACGGCCACTCCACTTTCCTTAGTGGAAGTGGGAACATATTTCTATGGATTTTGTTACAGGATTGCCGCCAACACTTCATGGTAAGGATGCTATTTGGGTAATCGTAGACCGGTTAACAAATTCACTTTCTTCCCATCAAAGTTGGCTACTCCATGAGTAGGTTGGAAGAGATATATATACACGAGATAGTGAAACTACATGGAGTGCATGTGTCCATTGTCTCTGACTGAGACTCCCGATTCACATCGTAGTTTTGGAAAAATTTGCAAAGAGCCATGGGTACATAGCTGACTTTCAGTGCAACCTTTCATCCTTAGACTGATGGACAGACGGAGAGGACGATTCAAATACTAGAAGATATGTTACGAGCCTGTGTATTAGATTTTGATGGTAGGTGGATCCAGTACATGTCACTAGTAGAATTTGCTTATAATAATAGTTACCAAACTACCATTGGGATGACACCATATGAGGCATTATATGATAGGAGATGTCAATCCCCATTATATTGGGATGAAACTGGTAAGAGATTGATTTTGGGGTGTCAGAGATGATTCAGCAAACTTCAAAGAAAATCAAACTCATCAAAGATAGAATCCGAATAGCTCAAATTGGACAGAAAAGTTATGCAGATACTTGCCGGCGAGAGTTGGAATTTGGTGCAGGAGATCTTATATTTCTGAAAATTGCATCGATGAAAGGGGTGATAAGGTTCGGGAGAAAGGGTAAGCTGAGCCCTAATTACATTGGACAAGTTGACATACTTGAAAGAGTGGGTCCGGTTTCTTACAGGTTGGCCTTACTGCCAGTTCAATCTAGAATTCATGACATGTTCCACGCATCGATGTTGAGGAAATACGTCTCGGATTCCTCTTATGTGATTAATTGTGAGGCATTAGAGCTTGGTGATGCCTTATCTTATGAAGAAATGCGTGTATAAATTTTAGATCGAAAGGAACAGCAGTTACGCACAAAGAGGATTCCACTGGTAAAAGTATTATGGCGCAACCATGCAGTCAAGGAGGTTTCGTGAGAATTAGAGGAACAAATGTGCTAGAGATATCCACATCTGTTCAATGGAAAACAGAGATGAGATATTAAGAGTAGAATAAATAACAGTGTATGTATTGTAGACTTGTGACTCACTCAAAAAATGAGCAGCTCGGAAGTTATCCTGAGTATAAGAGTTCAGTCGTGTAATAATTAGCCCAATGGTCATATCATCTCCTCAGGGAATGCAGTTTAATTCTAAATTTTATGTTATTCCAAAAGAAAATAAGAAAAGAAAATTTTATTGAGCACAGTTCAGATTCGGGTTCTTGAGAATTTTGAGATTTTTGCAATGAAACTTAAAACAAGGAGAAATTTAATTTATAAATCTAACACGCACTAAATTAACGACAAGAAACAGGAAATAGACACAATAAAATAAATGATGACATAATTAAATACCAAACAATTCTATGTTTAATCATTTAGGCAAAAAATAAATCCCACCTTTGAAACTTTGGACAAAAAGTCTAATGATAAAAACTTTACTACGTAACTTGAGCACACAACTCTAAAAACCTTAATCAAACACCCAAAAAAAAAAAAAAACTAAACTTGAACACAATCAAGAACTTAAGTTACGATTAATTCAGATCCAACAAAAGAAACAAACTTGACTCTTTTACAACTTAAACAATAAACTAAAACACAATAAAAATTCAGACTTCAAATAAACTGAACTTAAGATAAATAAAATCCAACAAAATTTAAATCTTAAAGAAGATTTTTTAAAGAGATCAACTCGAACTTTCACAATGAAAAATAACCCAACAAAAATTAACTCTAATAATGATATTAAATAAGAAGAGAGAAAAAATAAATTGACTTTAATAATAATAACCCAACAGAAATTTAAAAATTCAAACTTTAATTAAAATTCAACTGAAAACTAACAATAATAATTCATCAAGTATTTAAATGCAAGAAAAAAAAACTAGTGAACAAGAGAAGAAGGGAAGAGAGAGAGAGAGAGAGAGAGAGAGAGAGAGAGAGAGGCTAATAAAGTCTCTCCCTAAAACCCTAGCTTTACAAAGTCTCTTCCTAAAACCCTAGCTTTACTTTATATTAAATACCATTTTTTTCATGTCATTTCCCCCTTCATGCATGGTTCCTTGCAGCACGTGGCAAAACCTGCCAGCACGTGGTCACATCACTGCTTCAGGGCCAGAACATGGGCTAGTCGTGGTTGCTTCACATGGCCTTAGACATTACCCAAGAGCTTCATAGTTCATGGCCGGCTTCATGGGTCTTCACTGCACACAAATCGTCACTCTGCATGGCCCATGACGTGAACACAACCCAGCCCTTACATAGACACCCCGAGACTGAGCCCACCCTTCGGCCCACTTCATGCAAAGCTCCTCACGGGGCCACCCCAGCTTCCATTCGGCCCACAAATCAGCTCTTGGGTCTTTCTAAAACCTGCTGGATGGATGGTTCTTCCATCTCATGCATCATCATGCACGGTCCATGCACAATTGGCCTCCTTTGTGCTCATGGTCTTGATTTGGATCCCAACTCGCATTCACACACACATACATTTTTAATTTCTGTTTTAATGTCAAAAAATTATCCGGCAATAATAAAACACGAATGCACGTAAATTCTTCGACAAAATAGGATAATTATCCAACGAACTTAATGATTAAAATAATGGACATAATCAGGCATTTAATTAAAATTATAATATTTAATGCATGAATTTAAACGTCTAATTATGCAACTTTGACACGTAATCACACCCCTCCCCCCAACTAATGTTTTGCTAATCTCTAGCAAATAACGTGAATAAAATCCAAGGTGATACCCACAAACACTAATTCCAGTGACTATTAGATGAACGCACATGCAACACAAATATACTATTTCATATATAGGAATATCACCAAGTTAGACACAAGCTCATTCATACACAATTCACACAACTATGAAGCAAGTCATTCATTCAAGTTTCATCATTATATAGCCATTAAGAACAGTATACTCACATAAAGTCAACTAGCAGTTACAATTCAAAGTTAATGTAACCATATAAATTTGAGTATAAATATGCTAAATCTCGAGACATGTATAATATGTATGACTCGTTACACCCAGGATATCCATGGACACCTACAAAACGGTCGTTTTGACTCGGCCTAACTGGTATACTCTCAAAAACATTCAAAAAGGATGGGTTCACTCGTCATATGTGAGGAAGAGTGTCATGATCAAACATCCCACATATTGCAAGGAATAACGCTAAATGTACGGAGTTAACTAGTTTGAAAAGGATCCAGCCTATTTGTGAAGTGTCGAGTCCTTCACCCTAACATCTTCTCACCTGCTCGTCATATCCAACCAAGATCACCCTAGATCAAACTTATTCACAAATCAAGCCTGAATACATCTTAGGCATTAAGTGGTTGAAGAGTCTTCATATGTGGAGAACATGTGTCATATTCTTGACTTTTTATTATAGTTGTGTGGAGCAGGTATTAATCTTTCACCCCATTCTAGTGCATTTCTATTTCTTTTTTTTCTTTTTTTTATGCTCATTTTTCAATTTATTTTTTTCGTGATTAATTAGGACAATTATTATACTTCTTTTGTTGTCATCATACCACCCATGTGAATTAAGCTCAAACAGAAGTTCATGAAATAAATCTATTTCTAGGGGTGGCTCAGCCTTCACATCTTGAGTAGGCTACAAGACCTAGGTTACTATCTCCCCATTGGAAGTCACCTCTAAGCTAGCAAGTCAAAAATAGAGACTAGTGTACAAAGAGTATCTAGAAAAAAAAAAGGGGGGGAGGGGGGAAGTTGAGTTTCATGAACTTTCAGCTGACGTCAAAAAATCAAAAGAACGATAAATGGCTTAACAGTGTCTCACAAGGTCACTACAAAACATAAGGTTATTAGTAAAAGATCAAAATCTTCACTAATAATCACAGAACCATCACTAATAGTTTTAGTGACGAATTTATAAATTTTAGTGACGATTTTAAATTAGTTGTTATATCTGCCATTACTACTAATTATTAGTGACGAATTTTGAAATCGTCACTAAAAATGTAGTATTAGTGATGAATTATAATCGTCACTAAAACCCCAATGCCATCACTATAAATTCTATCTTGGCTCAGCACAAAATCATCACTAATAGTAGGGTATCGGTGACGAATTTCAAAATCGTTACTAATAATGTAGTATTAGTGAATGATCAAAACTATCACTAATACTTGACCTTTAGTGAAGGATTAAAATTCATCACCAATAGTATAACATTAGTGACGGTTTTAAATTCGTCACTAATAGTTGGACTTCAGTAACAGATCAAAACTGTCACTAATACTTGGCTTTTAGTGAAGGATCAAAATTCTTCACTAATAGTATAGTATTAGTGACGGTTTTGATCCTTCACTAATATCTATAGACAACTATTAGTGACGGTTTTCAAACTGTCACTAATAATTTAAAATTAATATTTTATAATCATTAATTCCTATGAAAATCTGTAATTACATTTTCGCATAGATAACATTAAACCATAATTATTAAAAAAATTCATAAATTATTAAAAATTCTTATTCTAATTCAAATACAAATACGTTACACAAATTCTGAATGTTTTATACATGAATCTCATATGTTCAGATAACAAAAAAACAAAAAAAAACAAAAACAAAACAAAAAAAATCAAAAGCTACATCCGACTGTAGTGTATGGCATCGTGTTGATGTTGTAGCTGCAAACCTTACAAATTAAGAATTATAAATAAAATTAGTATATGTTTTTAACCATATATGTACTGTAAGTATCAATGATTTGATAGAAAAATAATCGGACATTTAGACAAAGTTAATAAAAAGGATACTATTTTAAATAACTAACTTTTATTAGTTTTGAGAAATTTTGGCAGCATTTCCCCTGTAAATAAGACATTTTCCATAGATTTATGTTCTAAACCTGAGTGCTTACACTAAACAGTTCACAGTAATTCAACTAGTAATTAATGAATTTTATGAGTGTACAAGATCTTCATATAATCAGTATAAAATAATGTAATGTGTTTATGCATCCCACAAACAATTTACATAGACTATAGTTCTATGAAAAAAATAGAATGTGATGTTGATAATGGTTTACATGGCTTCTTTAGGACTCAAAAACAACTACAATAATCAAATAATGCAAATGAGTCCATTATTGATAGAATTTTCATTTAACGTATGCAAAAGTAAATTTAGAGATGAAGTTCAAAACTCATTTGAACTTCACTCGCCCTTTCAAAAATGTTTTAACATTCCGCACACTATAATCATTGTCACAAATATGGTATATGCCTTTGATTGTTTTGGGAGAAATTTAACAAGTTTTTAGCAGCATGCCGTCGGTAAATAGAACATTTTCCAAGCCTACAAGTCACAAAAGCATGCAATTCAGAAGATTTTTCCATCCTACAGATGCTCAATGTGCTCAAGACAACCTTATGACTCTAGAATAAAGTGTAGAGACCCAGAAAATAATAACAATTAAATAATAGAGAGAAAGGAAAATTAATAAGGGACAAAGCAGGGTTCGTCTACAAACGCCCTCGTTTCGTCGACGAACTCCCTTATACGGTTCGTGGACGAGTTTCAGTCCCTCGTCGACGAAGAGATACCAAGAGGGGAAAATTTAGACCCTTTGGTTCATTGATGAGTCCACGTGTCTCGTCAACGAAGCCATGTGGAATAGTTACCTATTTATAGCTGGAAATTCATTTTTCAGCAAGAAATTATTTTTTTCCCTGTTTCTCTTTCTAAAATTCAGTTTCTCCACCTTCTCTCTAAGATTCCAACCCCGTTTTTCCCCGTTTCGACAATACGAAGATACCACGATAATTTCGAGAAATTTTCTACAACTTAGCTGGAGCAGAATTTTGGTTGGAGTAGTTTAGGCACCATCCCAAAATCAGGGTAAGTAGGTTATTTTAGGGTTTTCATGGTTATCAGGTTTTTCTGAACTCAGATCTTAAGTTAGATGAAAATATAGAAGTTTGAGTTAATTAAGTTAGGGTGTTGTGATTTCAAGGTTTGGGTTTCCAAACACCATAGGCACAAGTTAAGGATTCCAGCAGGTGTTTTCTTAGGAACTCAAGTAATATTGATAATTAATTAGTAATTTAGAATTTTATGGATAAAGAGATATGTGAGCCTGGGGAAGGTGAGTATAGTTGTCATTCTGAGTTGGGTTGATTGATTTAGCGAAAAACATAACGTTAGGGACTTGAGTTTCGAACGCCGCAGGGGTGTAGATTTAAAGTTTAGCAGGTTTCGCAGGAATCAGGTAAGGGAAATATGTTATGCCAGTTAAATCATAATTTCTTACCAATAAAGTGTAGTATATGTTTATGGGTTTTCAGAGAAAGAAATTGTAGAGTATTAGAGATTATAGTTAACGAATTTTATTTAGTAGTGTGGCATGAGTAATAATAGTATAGTACATAATTCTACTCAACTTTCTTAGATATACAGTTTTATATAGATATTACAGTTTACTCAGATATACAGTTTTATTCAGATATTACAGTTTATTCAGATTACAGAATCATGAATATACAATATTTTACAGAATTATGAATATATAAATATATATATATATATATTTATATATATACAGTGTTTTACAAAACCATGATTATATAGTGTTATACAGAACCATGATATATAGATTATAGAACCATGACATACAGAAATACAATTGATAGAGACATACAGTTATATTATAGTGTCATGGTTAATACAGAAAATTATAACATCATGGTAATTACAGTCGATACAGAATCATGGTAAAACAGATAGAAATTATATAGATATAGTATTACTTAGTATCAGACCCTGATGGAACAGAACAGTTCATAGAGTACGGTACCGTAGCTATACAGTATAGTAGTGCAACTATACATCTCAAATAAAGTGTGGTGTTGGATGCCGATTGTGCCACAGGTAGAGTAGAGAGCTCCCTGGCATCCAGACCAGGTGGAGCAAGCCTTTCGTGTTACATGCATATATACATATAGTTAGACTAGCACTGGTAGGCCAATTAATGGTTAGTCTCGCCTACGGCCGCACAACCCTATCATGAGGGGTTAAACATATATTTACAAAAAAAAAAAATAGCATATATATTTATAATTACTAAAAGTATGATTAAATAGAAAGTTCAAAAATAATTATATTTTAAGTCACATAGGTGTGAGTTATATTGTATATTATTTTACATGCTATCTCAATTTCAGTTGTTTTAATAGTATATTATTCATGTAAACTCAGTTGCCACACACTGGTAATAGCATATTTCGTCTTACTGAGAGTTGTCTCATCCTAGTAAATTAACACATTTCAGGTGAGTAGATCATGCTCGGAGATAGAGGGGACGTTTGTATTGCCCTGTCTACAGGGTACACTACAAAAAATCAGGGTATTAGTGACGGTTCTAAAATAGTTGCTATATGTGCCGTAACTACTAACTTTTAGTGACGAATTTAACTTTCATCACTAATAATGAAGTATTAGTGATGGATTTAATCTGCCACTAAAACCCTAACACTGTCACTATATAGTATATAACGGCTCAACTCAAATTCGTCACTAATAGCAGGGGTATTAGTGACGAATTATAAAGTCGTCACTACTAGTGGGGGTATTAGTGATGAATTATATATTCGTCACTACTAGTAGGGTATTATTGACGAATTATAAATTCGCGACTACTAGTAGGTATTAGTGACGACATAGATATTTGTCACTACTAGTATGGTATTATTGACGAATTATAAATTCGCGACTACTAGTAGGTATTAGTGACGAATTAGAAATTCGTCACTATTAGTGTTGTATTAGTGACGAATTACAAATTCGTCACTAGTAGTGTGGTATTATTGATGAATCAGAAATTTGTCACTAATAGAAGCGGTAGTAGTGATGAATTAGAAATTCGTCACTAATAGTAGGGTATTAGTGACGAATTTGAATCATTCACTAATAATTAGAAAAATTAAACAACTTTTTATACTAATTTTATTTAATCATGAATTATATAAAAATCTATAATTACATTTTCGAATATATAAACTGAAACCATAATTACTACAAAATTCATAAATCATTCAAAATTTCGAATTTAAATACAAATTAAATTAAAATGAAGAAATAGCATATGTTTAGAAAACAAAAATTATTTAAAAATATTCAAAATTCAAATACAAATACTAATACAAATTCAAATTAAAATACAAAAATTTCATTTGTTCAAATAACAATAAAAATTATAAAGAAATAGTCAAAAGTTGCATCTGACGACTGTAGTGCATGCAAGCATGACATCTTGCTGATGTTATGAAAGCCGCAAATCCTACAAATTAAGAGTCATTAAAAAAAATTTAGTATACCAAATTAAGGAGAGTTGACGCTAAGTATAATCAGGAAAAATAATTATATGATATAACAAATTGGCAAAGATTTCATAATCATGCATATTTCATAATTTGTACGGTAGTAATATCAATAATGAAAAATGTAACGTTGCGTTCGAGAGCATAGATTTCAAACATTTGAATGGATTTGGACAAATTTTAATACAATTTAATATTACATTTTATTTAAATTCAATGTAAATTCAAGTCCAAAGTGTCTCAAAACACGAGTAGCATAAAATTATATTAAAATTTATTAAAGTCTATTTAAATCTAAACTTAAGATGTAAAATGCATGCTCTAGAACGCAACATGAGATTAGTTTATGGGGGATTTGCACAATGACTCAATGAGGTATTAGCATTGCGTGGGGAAGGGGATGCAACGAATAAATCCAGTCGGGGACATGTGTCCAATTAGCATGCTTTACTATTTCGTAGACAAGCATTATTGCTCTACTTGAAATAAAACTCTAAACAGTAATTGTGGGGTTTGCAGAGGAGGGAAATGGGAAGATTCATGGAGAAAAAGGTCATGAACTGGCATGAGCAACTGTGTATCTTTTCAAGCCTTAATGAGAAAATATTAGAACTAAGTAAAATATGTCAGTCAAATGGACATGAAATTAGTCATTTGTTTGTTACCTAAGAAAATTATGGAAAATAAAATATGCCCTAGGCGCTTTCATCGGTGATCTCGTGCATGGATCATTTTTTTTCACTTTTTTCTGTTCTTTTCTACAATGACATCGCAACCCAAATGTCCAAACGAATCCCTAATTAGATCATTTATAAGAAGTTGAAGGCACACAAGAACCTATATCCACTACCAGCATGCAATACACATTAACTGCATCTGTCATGCAGAAGGCATTTTAGACTAGCATGCAATCATGTAGCATATTCACAATAGTAATACATGTAACCATATCTTAAATTCAGAATATAAATAGCAATGAAAATGATGCTCCCTGTGAGTTATGTATATATTCAACTTATGCGTTTTTCAAATTTTCAAATCCTTAGCCAAGTATATATAATATTTTCAATGATTTCGACACAGCAATGAATGCTTTAAACAATGAACTAAGTCTACATTGCCTCATTTATTATGATTTCTAAGTTTCGCTCATCCTTTCAAAAATATTTTAACGTTAAACTAAGCCTATCTTTTGTTTAGGACTTTGAAAAATTTTAACACAATTCCGACAGCATGCCGTCTATAAATTGGACGTTTTCCCATAAAACCAGCACCTAATAGTTTCAAATAGATCATTTATAAGAAGTTGAAGGCACACGAGAACCTATATCCACTACCAGCATGCAATACACATCAACTGCATCCGCCATGCAGGAGGCATTCTAGACTAGCATGCAATCATGTAGCATATTCACGATAGTAATACATGTAACCGTATCTTAAATTCAGAATATAAATATCAATGAAAATGATGCTCCCTGTGAGTTATGTATATATTCAACTTATGCGTTTTTCAAATTTTCAAATCCTCGACCAAGTGTATATAATATTTTCAATGATTTCGGCACGATAATGAATGCTTTAAGCTTACCAGACCAAAAACATATCAATGAATGTCCGTTCTAAATGAACTAAGTCTACATTGCCTCATTTATTATGATTCCTAAGTTTCACTCATCCTTTCGAAAATATTTTAACATTAAACTAAGCCTATCTTTTGTTTAGGACTTTAGAAAATTTTAACGCAATTTCAGTAGCATGCCGTCTGTAAATTGGACGTTTTCCCATAAAATCTGCACCAGATAGGTTCAAATAGATCATTTATAAGAAGTTGAAAGCACACGAGAACCAATATCCACTACCAACATGCAATACACATCAACCGCATCCGCCATGCAGGAGGCATTCTAGACTGGCATGCAATCATGTAGCATATTCACGACAGTAATACATGTAACCATATCTTAAATTCAAAATATAAATTGCAATGGTTATCTCATTTCATCCAATAATATGCTCGTTAAAAAGCTTTTAAATGACCTAAACATATCCTGAAAAATCGATGTGAGACTTAAATAGAGCATGATAAGAACACTTCTCATGTCAATCTCACCCACATAAGACATGAATCTGGTTTGCCACTATTGTACTATATACAAAATAACATGCCTCCGAATCATCTGATTCACTCCTCTCGTATCATGTAAGATCTATACCCATATAAGTATAAAAACATAATTTAACATGAAACTCAATTTGTGATCATAATACCTTATAATTAATCAGAGGAGCCACCTACATCATCTGCTCCAGATTGGCGCATCCTTTCCTCTAACCGCGTTTGCCTATCCATCATGGCATGCATTTGGGCTCGAAAGCTGGAGACCTCCGATCTCAATTCCGCATTCTCCATTTCCATCATCTGCATTTGTCGAGCCATCTTTTATCATACTCGCCCTCTCGACACTGTCGTTTCATCTCTGCACGAGCCACTGCACCCATTAATGATGATGTTGTTGGGGCGTTGTAACCACTTCCAAGACCTTTCACCTAGCCCCCTGTTTGTTACCCAAGCATTTGGTAAGTGATCTCAAAATCTGTCATGTGCTGACTCCCCTTTAAAATAGGTGCATCCCTCAACTCGACCATCCCTGCATAATTTCAATCATGAGAATGATAAAAAGGAACAAGTAAGACTAAAACTTTGATGTTTTGAATAAAGTAATAAACTAAATCTTTTGCTTTAGTTACATGTCTATCATACGCACCCTCGCACCACTCCCTCGATCGTCGTTGGTGTGTTCTCTAATACAGATCCGGCAGTGGCTCCTCTGTGCCAGTCTCGGGATCACGCTACATTATCATATAAGACATCATTAGTATTATGTCATGCAATGGTCAGATAATTTTATGTATAGTAATTACCTAGCAATGATTTACGAATAGCCTCGAGCCACTGCAATGCGTCGTAGGGAGTTTACTGCGGTTCGTAGCATTTGTTTCACATATGACCTACAAGGAAGATGTAATGACGACTTATTAGCGACATCATTGTAAAAAATTAGGGATTATAATACAAACACATCACCTGATAGCACGAGTCACAGAATTGGTGACACACCACGTCCTAATCCTCTTAGGATATCTTATCGTATGGCCGCACTTCTGCTTCATCTCCCATCGCTCGAAAATGCTCGTGCATTTTCGAGTGATAGCTCTTAAATTTATTACACAATTGGACGTCGATCACCCTCCTCACATGGTCATCCTCGAGGATGTCCATATCAAACTCCTCCTGCATATATAGGTAACACAATTACAATGTTAGACAGTTGTTAATTGGCTAGTATATTAAAAGTAAAAAAACATTTAAATTAAAAACAGCTTTATAGAGTTTGGGAACTAACCAAAATGCGCATGTAAAGAACCATGCGCTGCTCTTGAGTCACCTGCGGCCAACTGAATGTGGTGACTGGAGCATACTGTTGGCATATAATGTCGAGCTCCCTCCATGCGGTGCACCAATCGTTCAGAGGGGCGGTGTATCTTAGAGGAATGTTAATCTGAATCCGTAGTTTTGTCCTATCCAGGTGCTTCTTTAGCAACATGTTCTTCGCTACACCATGGCCTGACCTGACCATGGACGTAGATGCTAATAGTACAGTTAATGTAAGAATAACATTATAATCATACACATCAATAACTATCATCAACAGTTAACATGTAAATAAAGTAATTGTATCCATACCAACACTGCTCATCATGGTTGACAACTCACCCTACATGTTAGTCGCATAAGTGGTATCCATGTCTGGCGGAGGTGTCGATGGCTCAGAAAATGGTGCTGCTGCATCAGGACTGACGGGTTCCACCGGTCTGGAGGATGTTAGATCATCCTCATGCGATATACTCATGTGCCTGAAAGGATTTCTCCAACGTCGGCCTCCTGGTGCCATATCTGCAAATTAATAGACAAGTAAATATAAGAAATACGAATATTAGATGGATGCAGTATACATCTATTTTTAAATTATTTACACATGTCAGATACATAGTGACAAAAATAATATGCTTACCACCCTATACGTCCTCAATATCGGTATCATCTTCACTTTCTAAAGTGTCTTCCTTTTCACTGTAGAACTCGACCCCTGTTACATCTTCCCCATCAGTTTCCTCATTGTCAATGAAGTGAATGTCTAGAAAAGGTTCAATTGTAATGTCAGCAGTTCCTACGTGTTCTGCTGTGCCACCATCCCTATGCAACGGTATAGGATCATCCCTTTCTTCGACAACATTTGCAGCAGATTGCACTGCTGCACGGACAGATGGCTCATCTTCTTGGAATGCAGTCTCACTCACACTCATCTCACTATCTACAACTTCTGCAATAGCATACAAACTTTGGGGTGGAATATTTTGGGCCACATGCCATTCACCCTTCAATTTGGTGTCTTTAAGGTAAAACACTTGTTCTGCCTACGTCGCAAGCACGAAAGGGTTATTTTGATACCAGGTCTTACTAAAATTGACACTGGTGAAGTAGACATCAGTGTTTATCCCAGTATTTTAATTGTTGATTTCCCACCAAGTACACTTGAATAGGTGGACGACTCTGTTTACTCCATAGTTAAGCTCTATAATGTCATCCAGCACACCAAAGTAGTCTTTCTTCATATCCTTCTGTGCCTAGCACCGCAACCCCACAATTTTGGGTTCTTCTATGCAGTTCGAGGGACTTTGTATGAAATCGTAACCCGTTGACAATGCAACCGCTGTAGCGGTCAACTCGTTGATCTTGGCCACATGCCAACGCGTACAAATCTTTACTTGTCATTGGTTTCTTATTGTAATACATGACTTTCATCTATTAAATAAACAAGAGTTTAGAAGAATAAACTGTCAATGGTGAAAACATACATTGCTTCTCACTCAAGCAGTTTTTGTTACTTACATGACTCCCAAACCAATTGATAAATTCCTTCTTATGTCTTTCGTCAACATTCTGTTCATTTTGGGCCAGGAGTTCAACTTTATGTTCGCTATATGCAACAGTAGTACACAGTAATGTCAAGTAAGTATATAATTATGCATATGTAAATACAATGCAAAGTAAGGAGTTTGGAACCACGTACTCAATATATGGAACAGTTTCATCACAATTGTTGAGGACGTAAAAATGAGCCTTTTCTAGGTCGTCCATATCAATGAAATCGTAAACTCGTGCACCGAGAGGCTGAACATTTTCTCGAAATATAAATCTCCTGGGTTCTTCATCTTCGGCATTAATAGCATGAACGTCTCCATTTCGCTCATCACGAGTGAACATCGTGTCAATATCATGTAGATACATTAAGCAAAATGCAAGACATTCACTGTCAATGTACGCCTCAATGATTGAACCTTCCGGTCGTGCCTTATTGTGCACGTACCCCTTCAAAGTGGACAAGAACCTGTGCATTTTACATAACATTATAGACTTGTAGACACAATAAAGAAAAAAAAAATAAAAACAAGGAAATCACGTGACCATTATATAAGGACTTTATACTTTACCTCTCAATAGGATACATCCAACGATATTGAACTGGTTCTTCAATTATGGTTTCCCTTGGTAAATGGATAGTTAGGTGGACCATCACATCAAAGAATGCTAGCGGAAAAATTTTCTCCAGCTTGCATAGTATGATCACGATGTCATCCTCTAACTGTTCAAGTACGTTTACGCTCAAATTTTTTTAGCACAACTGCCGAAAAAAGAATCCCAACTCAATCAGCGCCGAGCGAACGTCTTTAGTCAAGTGTCCACGAAGGAAAACGGGTAGAACCCATTGTAGAAGGACGTGACAGTCATGACTTTTCATTCCTAGCATCTTCCCTTCCTTCGTGTTTATGCATCGAGTTATGTTCGACACATATCCATCGGGGAACTTCATCGATTTCAACCATTCGAAGAATTTATTCTTCTCATCCTTCGAAAATGTGTAACAAGCTGATGGCATGAGAATTTTGTCCCCATCACGAAACAGGTGCAGCTCATGTTGTATTCCTATATCTTCCATATCTCGGCGAGTATTTGCCATGTCCTTTGTTTTCCCATTTATATCAAGCAATGTACCAATGACATTCTCACAAATGTTCTTTTCGATGTGCATGACATCCAAGTTGAAGCATAGTAGAAGATCTTTCTAGTATGGCAACTCGAAGAAGGTGCTTCTCTTTGTCCAATTCAACTCCCACTCAACGCATTTTCTTTTTCTACTGGTCGGTGGTTTCCCAAATTTCACATCTCCGATAAACCTTAGTTGGTTTAATATCTTTTCCCCACTTAGCCATTTTGGCAACGACCTTCGTTCAGGTTTTCCATTGAAGCTTCTGATGCCACAAGTCCTCCAAGGATGTCCAGTTCGTAGAAAACGGCAATGACACATAAAGCATAACTTGCAGCCATGCTTCAAGGATAAGGACCCAACATCCTTATTACATACTGGGCATGCTAAGTAACCTTTTGTTCTCCAACCGGACAGGTTTCTATATGCGGGGAAATCATTAATTGTCCACAAGATTGCAGCATGCATCTGAAATGTTGTCCCGGTTTCCACATCGAATGTCTCCACTCCTTTTTCCCATAATTCTTTCAACTAGTCAATTAACAGACGCAGGTAAACATCAATATCATTACCAGGTGCTCTCGGTCTAGGAATCAGCAGAGACATATAAATGAAAGGTTCTTTCATACATCGTCATGGCGGCATATTGTATAACATTATCATAACTGACCACATGCTATATGGGTTGATCATGTTACCGAAAGGATTGAACCCATCTGAAGCAAGGCCAAGTATGATGTTGCGAGGATCACTAGCAAACCACGGATGCATTTTATCAAATTCGGCCCAAGCTTCGAAGTCTGCTGGATGGCTAAGGGTGTTTCCATCTTAAAGACGTTTCTCTTGATGCCATCTCATATCTGTAGCAGTCTTTTTGCACATTTACAATCATTGCAGCCGTGGGATTAATGGATAATATAGCAAAACTTTTTTGGGGATCTTTTTACCCTTCTTCTGAGTAGTTGTATACCTCGGTTCACCATATTCTGGGCACTCGTTCGCATTTTCATGTTCACCATAAAAGAGTGCACAATCATACCTACACGCATGTATTAGAGTGTAACTGAGACTCAATTCACGCATGTATGTCTTCGCCTCATAAAAAGACTTGGGAAGTGTTTCACCAGCAGGCAGTGCTGCCTTAATGAGGCTTAAATACATGTTGAATGCGCTTTGAGATAACCCATGCATTGTCCTTGCATGAAGCAACTTTATTAGAAACTCTAATTTTGAGAACTTTTTATAGTTTGGATATAGGGGCACCTATGCATCCCTCATGAGATTAGAAAATGATTTACCGAGTCAATTCAACGTACTAGGATCGCAAGGTTTGGTACCCGCTGAAGTAGTTTCCTCACCAGTACGCGACACACTAACATCACTCGTGTCCACTGCAATCCCCCTTTGCAAGTCACCTAACATTTCAATTAACACTTCCGAACGTGTATCACCACCTACTATATTTGTCTCCTCATATTCATCGTCATCATTATAACTCTGAACTGCGTAATCTTCACCGTGGAACACCCATCTTGTGTACCTTTTGTCCATTCCAAAGTCTAACAAATGTGAATGGACCAGATCAATGTGTTTGAATGTTATGTTCTCGCATTTCTTGCAAGGACACCTTATTCTACTAGCTTTGTCTGCATGAGGACACGCGAGCTCTATGAAATCATGTACCCCTTTCACGTATTCTGGCAAAAACCTACCCCGAGCGTTCATCCAAATCTTATCCATGTTCATTAATTACCCTATAATATGTTCGAGAAAATGGTGTTCATTATATTCTCATAATGTTTATCATGCATGCATAGTGAATCTTATAATCAACCATCATACTCTAAAGGGTACGGATCCTATCCCATTCAGGAATGTTGCATTTATATTGCGATCAATCCCTCAAATTCCTTCGTCGTAGTCGTTATAAATTTCGGCAGCATTTCCCCATGGCTCTCCAAGTACACGAGATGGGGGAAGTGAAAATTTTGCTAGTTTTTCATCACTAACAAATTGTCACGACACCCCACTATGCACCCAAAGAACACAAGTAGAGACGCGCTCGAAATATATAATGACAATTGACAAAGCGTGAACGATGACAATACTGTAAATACAACTTCCTAAATTATCCACATTGGACAATCCAAGAATGGTTGAAATGCAAACATTACTAATTGTAAGTGAAACAAATAATTAGCATGTTCAAGTAATTATTAGTCAACATAGTATGACTAATAATCAATTGAAATATAACAATTGATTTGTCTCACATGTATGATTAGGAATGAATGTATAGTAACCATTCTTGGAGGGGTCTAAGCTTCATTGAATACATGAAGTTGAAAAAAAAAAAAACATGCAAGGGGCTACGATTTTAGGCTTTGGTTTTGAGGAATATAAGACTTATCTATGCATTGCATGTACGCATTTGTTTTTTAATAATATGTGTAAGGACGATCAATTTTATCTAATGCAATGGATGACTTAAAATGACATTTTTTTCAAAGTGGTGTAAACTCGTTTCCTTTTTTAAGGATTTTCGATATAAAATAGTTAGAATGGAGAATAGCTAGCCTTCATTTTTACTAAATCCAAAAAGGGAATATCGCATCAAAGTGAAAGGCCAAAATACTAAAAACTAATACAATTGCACAAAAAATATAAATATAAATAGAGGAATAGTAGAATTTCACAAGCAATAGAACTAAACACAATAAAATAGCATTATTCCATCACCTTGAAGCAAATACTACAATTTCATTGGAAGGGCAATCTCAAATAACACATTGATCATATAATCGAAATGTGTGAGAAGCTTAAATACCCAAAAAAAAAATTGAATACTAAAGTTTAATGATTGCTCATATAACTATTAAAGAGAATATCTAATTGGCAGGCAATGTAACTAAATTTATATATCCTTAATGTGATTGTGCTTACCGTACACTCTAACAAGTAACCCTATAAGACAGATAGGACATACTCAAGTTTTTCTAGATTTTCAATGCTTAATTCACAATTCAATGGCTAAGAATACTTTAAAAATTAAGTATTGAGAAGTATCATATTGTCGATCTTTTCGGAAACTTACATTCTCAATGTAGATTTTATAGACTTATTCATGTAATAAATATGATATTTATTTGGAATGAGATGTTAACTTGCCTTTATTAATTATAATGTGGGAAAATACAAGAAAAAAAAGTGTTATGGAACTAATTGGCTTTGATGGCATACAACTAAAAATGTCTTATTTGCACTAAAGCCAATCACTTTTATGTCGTATACCCATCTTCATAATATGTATAAGTGTTGTTACAAAAGTTTTGTGATAAAGGGAGTAACAACATTATCTACTAAAGCTACTTTTTTGTATGCTCACAATATCTTGTTACAACACTGACCCAATTAAGTAAAGTGGCTTGACCATTGATAAAGTACTTTCTAGATTTTTTTGACAACAAAAGGATCAAAAGATACTTTTTTATAAAGAAATCTTTACATATTGTAATCCCATTCTCATATTTGATAAAGCGAGTTGTTGTTTAATTTTCTGGTCCATATATTTTGACTTGAAATTTATGAAACGCCATAGCAGACTAATTTAGAATTAATAAATTTATGACGTTAGTTGATTATTTCTTATTCATTGACGCCTCAAGCATTGAAGAGACAAAACTGAGAGACACAAACATATCACTCACATAGGAACCTAGACTCATGTATAATTAACCCTGTTTGGTTTGGGACTTTGTACTGAGAGTAATGCAGAGACGAAGGTTGAAGATGAAAGAAATAACAGAATTCCAAGAATGGAAAAATACAAATTGTATTTAGTATATTCTTACAATGTTGTAATGCCACATTTTTAACTACTTATCTTTCATATTCTTTCAGAATCCAATGCCACTTATGGGTTGGAATTTATTTATTGTCTTAAAATAAATTTTAAAAGGACTTTCAGGGGATTCACTAAACCAAATTTTCAGTATACGTGTCTTATCCTTTTCTAGGGGATTCATCCTGTTTGGTTTTGGACTTTGTACTAAGAGTAATGCAGAGACGAAGGTTGAAGATGAAGGAAATAACATAATTCCAAGAATGGAAAAATAGAAATTGTATTCAGTATATTCTTACAATATTGTAATGCCACATTTGTAACTGCTTATCTTTCATATTCTTTCAGAATCCAATGCCACTTATGGGTTGGAATTTATTTATTGTCTTAGAAATTAGAATTTCTGCAACCTTCTTTAAACTGCCACCATTTAATTTTAATGCTTGTTCACTTGAGTTACAAGCTAAAAATGAAGTTATAACTTATTTTTCTCTCACTACCCTTATATTTTGACTGTGTCATGGCATATCTTGTTGCCCTAATAATTTGTGTATGCTGATAAAAAAATGGTGTGTCCTGCTACAAGGCTATGCATCAATTTAGTCTGCCCCTCGCACTACAAGATGCCTTTTAGTAGAATGTCCATTCCCTTTTCCAATGTTTAGATATGACTTCTCATAACACATCCCTCACATAGGAACCTAGACTAGCAGGACCCCATGGGAAACTAATAGTGGACTAGTCTTAGCATACAACAGTGTCTTACCATTTGACACCAAATCCCATTATATGTGCAAATCAAGAAACATAATCCACTACCAGCAAAGCATTCTATTTTTGAAACTAAATCACACTAAACATTATGGTCCACTAAACATTAATGTCCCACCATATAACATTATTACACATTCTTATAATATGCCTTTTAGTTGAATTTTTTATGAACATTAGATCTAATTGAATGAAATAAATACGTTTGATGATATAAACTCCAAAAATTGATAAAAATCCAAAAATTGACAAATGCACAGATATAAAGAAAGAGAAGCTTACAAAGAAGAGCAACGAACTCCAACAACTTGCTGGCGGTGGCTTGCGGCTCACAGGCACTGGTTTGTGGCGGAGGGGAGTCAGGTGACAACTTGTGATGGAGGGGAATCGGGCAATGATCTCTAGCGACTCGTAGATGATCGCTTGCGACAAAGGGGAACCGAGCGAAGGCCATGGCGACTCGCATGTGGTGGCTTGCGGCTGAGAGCAGGGGGAGACTGGGAGAGAGGATCGCCTGAGTAGGAGGGGAAGAGGAGGAGCTAGAGCGGTGGCTTGTGGCTGAGAGCAGGGGAGACTAGGAGAGAGGATCGCCGAAGCAGGATGAGGGGAAGAGGAAGAGCTGGAGCAAGAGCAGGGGGAGACTAGGAGAAAGGATCGCCGGAGCAGGAGGGGTGGCTTGCGGCCGAGGGCAAGGGGAGACTGGGAGAGAGGATCGCCGGAGCAGGATGAGGGGAAGAGGAGGAGCTAGAGCAGTGGTTTGCGGCCGATCAAGAGTAGAGGGAGACTGGGAGAGAGGATCGCGGAGCAGGAGGGGAAGAGCAAGAGCTGGAGCGGTGGCTTGCGGCCGAGAGTAGCGGGAGATCGACTAGGAGCTAGAGAGGTTTGTGGGAGCAAGCGGAGGGGAAGGAGAAGTGGCAAGCTGGAGAAGAAGGGGAAAGCAGCATGGGAAAATATCCCGCGAAAAGCAATAAGGATTTTTGGGCATTATTGACGGTTTCAAAACCGTCACTACTACTCTCCGTCTATTTTTTTTATAAATAACAAAGCATTAATGATGGTCCAAAATTCATCACTAATAATGGCCTAGTAGTGACAAATATAGAAATTTGTCACTAATAAGACCCCAATGGTGACGAATTTTAAATTCGTCACTAATATTCTGAACTTAAAATCTTTATTTTTTTTTTTTAAAGGAAGTATGAGTGACGAACCTAAAAATTCGTCACTATTAGTCCTTTATTAGTGACGAATTTACAACATCGTCACTAATACTCCGAATTGAAATTTTTTTTATATATTTTAAAAAAAGGAATTATTAGTGACGGTTCTCAAATTTGTCACTAATAAGGGACAAATAGTAACGAATTCATAAATTCGCCACTAATACTCTGAACTTAAAATTTTTAATTTTTTTAAAACAGGTAGTATTAGTGACGGTTGTCAATTCGTCACTAATAAGGGGCCAATAGTGATGAATCTACAAATTCGTCACTAATACTTTAAACTTAATTTTTTTTAGTAGTGACAGTCGTCATATTTGTCACTAATACCCTAAGCTAAATTTATTTTATTTTTCTTAAATAAAAGAACTATTAGTGACGGTTTCAAAACTATCACTAATACCCTATTAGTAATGACAGTTCTCCCAAACCGTCACTAATACCTTTAACTAAATTTATTTTATATTTTTTAAATAAAAAACTAGTAGTGACGGTTTCAAAACCGTCACTAATACCCTTAACTTCATTTTTTTTATGTTTTTTTTAAATAAAAACACTAGTAGTGACGGTTTCAGAATCGTCACTAATACACCATTATTAGTGACAGATATCACAATCTGTCACTAATACCCTTAACTAAATTTTTTTTTTTATATATTCATAACTATTAGTAGTGACAGTTTGTTAATCGTCACTAATAAGTGACTTTTAGTGACGAATTTAATCTGTTACTAATACCATAGAATCATCGCTAATATTTTCCCAAAAAAAATTTCACGCGAAAATTGTTTACCGCGTAGTTTTTAGTGACAAAAGTATTAGTGACGGTTTAGAATGGTCACTAATAGTTTTGTATTAATGACAGCAGCTAAAACCGTCACTAATGCTTACACTATTAGTGACGGTTCTGAAAAATCGTGACTAATACAATACTATTAGTGACGGTTCTGAAAAACCGTGAATAATACAACACTATTAGTGACGGTTTTAAAACCGTCACTAATACTTTCGTCACTAAAAACCTGTTTTTTTGTAGTGGTAATTGTTTCAGGGAGATGTATTTTTTAGTAGATCTTAGGAGGTCTGGTGGATGTTTCTGGAGTGATGTGTATGTATATTTTGGGAAAAATACTGAAAGTTTTGTATTGTATTTATGGTATTATGATTTTACGTTTTCTGCTACATAGGTGTGTTATCTTATCAACAGGTATTCCTCGGTGCAATTTTGGGACTGAGATGGTATAGTAGATGTTATCAAGGGTATCAGAGTAATACGATTATATAGCAGTAAGAAAACAAAAATGAATTGAGTTCTAATGACATTCTTTCTGGTGATGAATTGAGTTCTAAGGTATCTTATTTCCTTTTTGATTGAATTATGGTATTTAGTTAATTTTTGGTTTTGGTTTTCGTTTGATGGCTTATTGCCCCTGGGAATGCCTAGGTTTGATGTAATAGTGATAAACTTTGGATGGAAGTCTTATTTGGCTTCCTTCCTCTCAAGTATGCTCAGAGTTTCTGTACATATCCATTTGATCAATATAATTTATCATTTACTGATAAAAAAAAAAAAACAAAAATGATATGAATTTTTGGGTCATTACATAAAGACAATGATATGCATGAAAATCCATAGGATTATGTTTTCCAAAATTATAGAAGTTTTGAAAAATTTTGGCAGCATTTCCCCTGTAAATAGGACATTTTCCATAGAGATATATTTCAAATCTAGGTGTTTACACTAAACAGTTCAGAATAATCCAACCAAAAATGACTGCATCTTATAAGTGATACAAAAAAAAAAAGTTAAGCTTTGAAACACTATGATCTATTTAAATTTATATACACACACATACATACATACATATATACATGATTACGCGTCAAAGATGCGTAATTAGACATTTAAATTCATGCATCG
This sequence comes from Malania oleifera, assembly GCF_029873635.1. Taxonomy (NCBI): domain Eukaryota; kingdom Viridiplantae; phylum Streptophyta; class Magnoliopsida; order Santalales; family Ximeniaceae; genus Malania; species Malania oleifera. Next base: position 25,011,008 of record NC_080421.1, read on the forward strand.
ATGATTATAATTTTAAGTAAATGCCTAATTATGTTTAATATTTTAACGTCGAGCTCATTTGATAATCTTGAGATAAATAGCCTATTTTTGTCATAAATTTACAGTCATTCGTGTCCTATTATTGCAGGACAATTTTTAGACATTAAAGATGTATGCGGGTCGTGTGTGAGAGAAACCGTGTACATGAGTCATGCACGTGACAAGGAGAGGCCACATGTACGACAAGATTCTGAGCATTGAGTGAAGAACTAGCAACTGGGCTTAAAACAATACAAGAATCGTGGGCCATGTGGACATAAGAGTGGGTTGGGCTACATGCAATTAAAGAACGCTTGTGTGTGTGTGTGTGTGTGTGTGTGTGTGTGTGTGTGTGTGTGTGTGTGAAATTGGAAATTAGAAAAAAAAAACAATGGTTCGGGTCTTGATTTGACCTGGCCATGCTAGGCTTGATGCGTTGAAGGTCATAGTGTAGCTGTTAGAGGTGCTAGGATGAGGTGAGGATAAAAAAGTAAAAGAAAAGAAAAGGCTAAGGCATAAAGGAAGGCTAGGGAAAAAGGTGAATAGGGTTTTGAGATGGGTTGTGTGTGGGACATTTTTTTTAGGGGCTTGGAGAGCCTCTGCGCTACAGTTGGACAGAGTGTGGAGACCCGAGCTGGACAGCTTGTGGAGACCCGAGCTACTCTTCTTCCATTGCTCCATCTCTCTCTCTCTCTCTCTCTCTCTCTCTCTCTCTCTCTCTCTCTCTCTCTCTCTCTCCTTATTGTTATTTAATTGTTTATTTGCTTTAATGACATTTTAAAATCTTGGAGCTCTTTATCAATTTAAGTTTAGTTTATTATTTTACTTGAATGTTATTTTAAATATCTTGTTGGAGCCTTTTTCTTATTAGTTAAGAGTTTAGTTAATTTTATGCAAAACTTTTGTTGAGTTACTTTATTGTTAAATTTAGTTTAAAGATTTAATTCGAGTTTAGTTTTATTGTCAAGTTCAGAATTCCTTTTCTTTAATCTTGGTTTCACTGTTAAGTTGAGTTATTTTATTATTTCACTCCATCTCTAGTTCCCTTGTTACGTTAATTAATTAGTTTGCGTAGACCTCAATTTCATTTTAGTATTTAATTGAACTTAATATTGCTGGGTTAGTTTTGCTTTGTTTAAGCTTAGTTAATGTGGATTTAATCTGTTTAAGTATTTGAGTGAGTGTTAGATTTTGTTTAAGTGATAGTTCATTTTTGCTTAAGATTTTATTTAGGTTGAATTTGTTTTCAGTTGTTTAGGTGTAGTTTATCCTTGTTAGGGCTTTGTTTAAGTTTAATTCACTTTCGTTTAGACCCTTGTTTAGGTTCATTTATTTGTTGAATGCCTTTATGAGATTAATGTTTAAGGAGTTGGTCATTTTGCTTGTTTGATTTGGTTATCGTTTATTTGGATAGTTGAATGGATTGTACTAGGTTAACTTAGTTAGTTTATTTGTTTAATTGCATGATAGTTATTCTCCTGTTTATGCATGTTATGTTCTTGTTTTAGGTTTTAATCTGTTTTAATTTTGCCACAAATTTCAAAAACCCCCAAGATTTCGAATTTGAACTATGTTTAGTGAAATTATTTTCTTATTTTCTTTTCCTGTTTCACGCTAGTTTAAAACTAATCTGCATTCCCTAAGGAGATAATCTGGCCTTTTTGGGCTAATTATTATACGTCGTAACTCCTATACTTGAAACAGACCTTGTGCTGCTCATTTTTCGAGTGAGTCAAGTTTTTAACGCCGTTCCCGATGAATGTTAATTTTAGTTTCAAACTAGGAATGGAGTCGCCACTAACCTTTTAGTGTGGTTAGAACACTTAATTATTACCCAATTAAGGGTAGAATTGGCCTGCATTACCAAAGCTGGGATCGGGAGTTCGGTTACGCGAGGGGAAGGTACGAGCACCTCCTACACGCCCGTTCTTACTAACGGTACCTAATTAATTATGAAATTATCCCTAAGTAAATTTAAAAAGTCTTTAAAATTACTCCATTTTGTGAATTTACAAATACACATACAAATAAATAAATAAATAAATAAATTTTACAAAATATACGTAATATATATATTCCCTCAGAACTGAGGTACGTGAAACCCGAAAGCTCATACCCTCTCATTAAAATCATAGGGATAAAAATCGAAAATACTTAATAACAAAAATGTAATAATACTAAAATAAAAACAATAAGTACCATAATACATAATAATAAATACACACTATAATAAGTAATACTATATATATTAAAATACTAAAAATACCCAATAAGTTATATATACTAATATACTAAAGATATCATAATAAGTAATACCCTATATATTAAAATACTAAAAATACCCTAATAAGTAATACTAAATATAAACATAGTAATAATATCATAATAAATATATACCATCTATATATATATATATATATATATATATATATATATATATAAACCCATTTATCACCTCCGTATTTTACATTGAAACATCCTACAAATAAAATAAAAATTTTTTCCCTATTTTAATATCAATTCATTAACCTAAATAGTGGAAGGTCAATCATATAAAATAAAACCACACATAATACAATACCAGAGTATCAAATCAACCCATGATATACAATAATCACTGTTCTCTTGAAACTACCCTTACTGATACCAAGGGTTTGCAAAAACACACATGTCACCCAAAAATACTCACTCTCAAAAAGAGTAGTACAACAGCCCCTCTACCTGCAAGCATGTTCTGCTCGCCTAATTGGTTTCACCTGAAAAATAATTTAGCATTGGGATGAGCCAACGCTTAGTAAGACGAAACATGCTATTACTAGTGTGTGGCCACTGAGCTATAGTTTGGTAAAATAATCTAATTTAAGAATAGTATGAATAACTAAACCTGAAAATGCTGATATTATATAACGTATAGTAAAACCATTAATCACATAACTTAACATGCCAACCTGTAAGAAATTACTTTTCATATTAATACTACTTTTCTTGAAAGTCTGATAGTACTCATAATATCTGAGAAATTTCCCTGGATGGTTGTATCTCTTGATTTAACCCCTCATGACAGGGTTGTGCGGCCGAAGGCAGGACCTATCCTGGCTGGCCTACTAGGATAAGTCAACTGAACTCCAACAGTCTGATCAGCCCCCTCAATCTATATCTGATGGAAAGCTTGTCCCGACATGGGTACGAACGACCTCTTACCACTTAATGTCTGAGTAAAGTGGTAGTACTCTGAATTGAATATCTGTAGTTACGGTACCGTGCTCTGTTGTCTAATCCATCACGGTCTGATACTATATAGGTAATTGATATTTATAATATACTATTTTTACTATGGTTTCTAAAATAACCATAACCCCATAGAATTTATCTGAAATTCTAAACAAACTGACTGAAAATCTGATTTCTGTATAATTGAATTGCTGTTTGAATATCTGTTTATTGGGGCATTATGGTACTAATAAATGTATTATCCTGATATTACTGAAAATGCATATTTCTGAGTTTACTATACACTGAAAAATTTGTCATTCTATAAACATGCAAATATCATGGTATTTTTGTTAATAACTATAAACATGGTATTCACAAATGTTATAAATATAGTACTGTTCTGTTATTAGCTCAAGTCACATAAATAAATATTAATATTATCAGGTTCTGGAAACTGTATATATATATATATATATATATATATATATATATATACAATCTAAATAATAATTTGATAACAACTTATATTTTGTACTGAAATCATAATGAAGTTTCCTAGCATAGTATGTTCTCCTTACCTGATTATTGAAAAGCCCCTACTGTTACTAGTCTAACACCTGCATGGCTTCCTACCCAACACCCTGAAAACAACATTCGCCATAATAGAATATCATTGTTTCTTTTTCTCCATCATTTCCTACAACTTCCAGAAGACCAAAAACTGAATAAAAGGCCTTATCCTGATTTTGGGGAGAAATTCGACTCGATCCAACCAACGATCCGCCCCAGTAGACTTGAAGAGAACTCCGACAGGAGCATTATGGTGGCCTCAGATCATCGATCCAGCGAACAACGGGGGTAAAATCAAAGAGAGATGGAGGAGAGACCACAGGAGAGAGAGAGAGAGAGAGAGAGAGAGAGAGAGAGAGAGATTTGCATTTATTTTTCTACGATTAAACCAAGTTTAGGGCTATTTATACTACGGCCTTCGTCGACGAGCCACGTCATCTCGCCAACGAGTCTAATAGGAAATTCGTCGACGAACTCTCCCCTTCGTTGACGAAATTCAGAATCGCCCAAAACATTCTCTCAGTATCTTCTCGTCGACGAGGGCATGTTTCATCGACGAGACCCTCTTGTACCCTCGTCGATGAATCCCCTGTATTCGTCGACGAAGTCTGCTGCCTCCTTTTGTTTCTATTCCCTTTTCCCTCCCTATTTATTATTTAAATAAAATTATTCTTCGGGTCAAGACATTGATTTGAACTCGATCACCACTTGATTCATGACTTTCTTGAGTTTTTCAAGATGTTATGATAGTTATCATGCATGAACTAACAACACATTAAAATATGACAGTAAGGGCCTAAACCATTTTCATAATTAGACAAGAAGCAATGGTCGTATAGCCACATGAATGTGTATGATTGTAATCTCAATAATTATTTCACTGTAGCACTGTTATGATGAGAGAAAGGGAGTACATGTGTTCATTGAAACTTAGATCCGTAAAGGTGCACTATAAGACCTACGTTGCAAGTGTCCATACCATCTGAGTCGTCCCTCCCTTATCTTATCTTCTATTAGAGTTACACCTAACTTTTCACAAATATGTTCCTTCCTTAATCTATCTTTCAATGTTATACCACTCATTTATCTAAATATTTTCATCTCAACAACTTTTACTTTTTGGATATTATGTTTCTTCGTCACCTAACATTCCGATCCATATAGCATAGTTAGCCTTATAACTGTCCTATAAAACTTCCTTTTCAATTTTAAGGGTATCCTATGATCACAAAGCACACTTGAAGTACTTCTCTATTTTACCCAACCTGCTTTAACTCTATGCATTACATCATCTTCAACTTCTTCTTCAACTTGCATAATAGATCCAAGGTATCGAAATCAACAAGTGCTATTTATGTCCTCACCATCAAGTTTAACTTTGTCTCCAATAATCCTCCTATCATTACTTAAATTATATTTCATATTTTTTTTTTATTTCTACTTAATCTAAAACTTCTAAATTCCAAAGCTTCTCTCCATAATTCTAACTTAGCCTCTACCTCGTTCCTAGTTTCGTCAATTAATAAAATATTATCCACAAACAACATACACCATGGAACCTCCTTTTAAATACTCTTAGTCAATTGATCCATCACTAAAGCAAAAAGATAAGGACTCAAAGCAGATCCTTGATGTACACTTATGGTAATTGGAAATTCTCTAGTTTCTTCATCTATAGTTCTTACACTAGTCATTAATCCATCGTACATATCCTTAATGACATCGATATACCAACAACATACACCTTTTTTTCTAAAACCCACCATAGACCTTCCCTAGGTATCATATCATATGCTATCTCAAGGTCAATAAATATCATATGCAAGTCCCTCTTCTTTTCCCTAAACTTTTCCATTAATCTTCTTAATAAATTTTTTTTTTCAAAATAGTTAAAAGCTTAAAAAAAGTGCTTTTGTTAATCTTTATTTTCATTAACACTCACTAGAGCATCAAGCAAGTTTTAGATTGCCACATCATCATCTGCCCACGTATGCCATACAAAACCCTATAGATGAGGTAGGCGAGTTTTCGGAATGCATCAATTTGAAAAAAAAAAAAAAGTTATATCTAAATATTATTAAATAATTAAAATAAAATAGTATTATTTTTTGAGAAAATTTACCAATAGTGTAAATCATTTCGGGGACAGAAATATCCATATTTTTGAAAAAAAATAAAAACTCTAAAAAAATATAATTATAAATCAACTTGTGAACAACATTATACATATTTTTAAAAACAAATTTATACAAAATCAACATTCCTAAAAGAAAATTTACTTACTATATTTGAATTTTTGAAAATTTATCTTAAACTATTCCTAAAAGTAAATTTACTTACTATAAATTCCTAAAGGTCCGAACTGAGTGGGGTCAATCCTAACATGTCTATCACATTGAGCTGGACGTGCCGGAACTGACGGTGCCCATGAAACTCCTGTCCGATTGAAAATTATGCGCTTAGAGGTGAACTTAGTAAACTTAGTTCAATTTAAACACCATGGTGTCCAATTCGGACATACGAGGTTCAAACTGAGTGGGGTCAGTCCCGACACGTCCGTCACATTGAGCTAGACATGCTAGAGCTAATCAACGGTGCCCAAAAACTCTTTCCTGATTGAAAATAATTTAGTAAATTTAGATCATTTTAAGCACTTAGGTATCCAATTCGGGCACACGAGGTCCAAACTGAGTGGGGTCAGTCTCAACACGACTGTCACATTGAGCAAGATGTGTCGGAGCTGACGGTATCCCCAAACTCCTCCCCGATTGAAAATTATAATTTTAGATGCGAACTTATTAAACTTAATTTATAACGACACGAAAAATAATGGTATTTAAATAATAAGAGAGAGGGCAATGAAAACACAAACAGAACGAGGCAGCAAGCTTCGTCAACGAAAGCTTCCCATTCGTTGATGACATTGCACTTTGGAGATAATAACCCGAAATTCTTACATAGGGCCTTGTCGGCGAACACAGGGAATTCATCGACGAGTGCCCAAGGGGACCTCGTCGACGAAGTTACGACTTGTCGACGAGAAGATACCAAGAAGGGTTTTTGGGACATACTGAAATTCATCGATGAGAGAGAAAGTTCATCGACGAAATTATTGAAGAACTTGTCGTCGAGGTGACGTGTCTCATCGACGAATCCGGCTCTATTAATAGTGAAAACCCAAATTTTTGATGAAAAATCAACGCAAGAAATTCCTTCTCTCTCTTTAAAACGACTTCCACCCCTTCTCTCTTCGATTTCGGGCCCGTTTTATGTCAGATCGACGATCTGAAGCCACCACAACGCTCCTGGCAAAGTTCTCTACAAGTATGCTGAAGCTGATTGTTGGTGGAGTTGGTTTGGATTTCTAACCAATCTCAGGCTAAGGCATTTTATTCAGTATTTGTTTTTCCCTCAGTTATAAGAAATACAACACACGAATAAATACTTATGTTTTTTTCTTAAGGATTTGATTTTCAGGGTGTTGAGTGGAGAACTCTGCGGGTATAGGGCCAGGATTTAGTTGGGGCTTTTCAGAGCTAAGGTAAGGGAAATATGCTATGCTAAGAATTTTTATAATGTTATCAAAGATTTTACACATATGTGCATACTAGTTTATTACCCAGTTTTACAAAATATGAATTTTAAATACTTGTGTGGCCTGAGTAGATATTTATGTGATAAAGAACTTATACAGTTTTTATAGTATATCATACTATACCGATTACACAGATATAGACAGTATATTACAGATATTTTATCCAGAACATTATATTACAGTTTTACTCAGATCAGTATGTTATAGTTTTATACAGATTAGTATATCACAGATATTTATCTAAATTAGTATATTACAGTTTTACTCAGATAAGTATATATTACAGCTTTATACAGAAGAGTATATACAGTGTTTATAGTATGTCATGTTTCCTATTACCATAACATACATAGTATACAGACAGAGTATATAGATAGAGTATACAGACAGAGTATACAGACAGATATACAGAGATAGCATCAAGATGCTACGAATACAGTATACAGAGATTACAGTATTTATAATACAGAAAGATAACGTTATGGTAATTTTGGAAACATGATGAAAAAGGTAAAAGAATATATATGTATATATATATGGTATCAGATCCCTAAGGAAAGAATACAAACAGATACAGATAAAGAATACAGAGCACGATACCGTTGCTATATACAGTTAGAGTGCAACCACATATCTCAGATAGTATGTTGGTACCATCGACCGTGCTCAAAGAGTATGTAGCTCCCCAGTTCACTAGGTGGAGGGGGACGGTTTGATGAGGTAGCAGCCAGTCCCGAGCCCAAGAGTGGATGCAATTTGGCTAGATTGAGGCAGTGTAGAGTATATTGACTTATCTGGAGGGCTAACCAAATTAAGTCCCGCCTATGGGCCGCACTACCCTGTCATGAAGGGTCAAATCATGACATAAAGAATTCCAGGGATAAAACACAGTTATGTATATGTATACAGCTTTACGGTATATGATGAGTATAGTATGATATTAGCAGTATGAAAAGTAGAAAACACAGATGATACAGTTATATTTTAAATTGTGAAAAGAAATATATGTTTTACAGATTTATTATTGTATTACAGTTCAGTTGTTATTTAAAAAGTATTCTTAACTTAGTTGCCACACACTAGTAATAGCATATTTCCACTTACTGAGCATCGACTCACCCTATAACTTTAACATTTTTCAGGTGAGCCAGCTAAGCGAGCAGATCAGGCTCACGGATAGAGAGTATATTGATTACCCTGGTTTAGAGGGCAAGTTTATGTAAGGTTTTGTATTTTGGGACAAGTATTTTGAAGAGAGATGTATTATTTAGTTATGGTATAGAAATACGGATTTCTGGTATTGTATGATGTGTATGGATGTATGGATTACGTTTTCACTGCATAGGTATGATTTTATATTCAGATTCACCCCGGTGCCTTCCGAGACTCGAGTTCCATAGCAAGGGATATCAAAATAGTTAGTATATAAATATATATATATATATATATATATATATAAATAACTAAAGAGGTCGTTACAATTCGGTATCAGAGCCTAGGTTGCAAGGTTCTGTAGACTCTAGAGTGCAGTGGAAAACAATACCAGAATATAGGAAAAAGATTTGAGGTTTTATTCTATGATTTGGATACAGGATTTCGTGGTAGTTTTTGTGTTTTTCCTAAGGTGACGATTTCAGGAAAACCATAATAAACTGTCGACGAGTCATGTGTTTAGGTTCCAGGAGTGGATTTTGGGATTAGGATCAGGAGGGATGGTTAATAGAGAATTTGGAGTTTTAATTGAATAAGTTGGGTCTATAAGGAAATAGAATTCTGAAACGGTGTTCTATGTGTTTGCAGGATGGACCGAGGAGGCAATAGTGCTCACGCTAGTGGGAATGATAGTGCTGGTCCTTCTAGCATAGCAAGTGGGGATTTAGATGCTGTGCTATGTAGTGTGGCTCAACAAGTTATGACTGAGATAGCGCGGAGCTTTAGAAAGCAAGGAGGTCCATCTTTGGCTCAAGGATGTACTATAGATAAATTTATGAAGATGAATCCGCTAGCTTTTTCTGGAGTGACTGATCCTACAGTTGCTGAGAACTAGGTGCAAGAGGTAGAGAAGATTCTAATAGTATTTTATTGCACAAACGAGTAGAGAGTTTTATATGCTACGTATAGGCTGGCGGGGGAGGCCGAGAGATGGTGGGCAACCACCAGGTTGTTGGAGGAGTAGAGGGCTATACCAGTGGCGATAACCTGGGCTTTTTTCAGGGACGTGTTCTTCGATAGATATTACCCTACCTCAATCAAAGAGGCTCGAGTACAAAAGTTTCTGAGCCTATCCAAGGGATCATTGACTGTCCAGCAGTATGCGGCGAGATTTATCGAGCTCTCACGTTTCTGCCCATATATTGGGGTCGATGAAGTGAAGAAGGCCAGAATGTTCAAGAGGAACCTAAGGCGAGACATTTACGGACAGGTGGTGGTACTGAGGATCCAAGATTTTGCAGAATTGGTTAACAGGGCCACTATAGAGGAGGAGAATCTATCTAGAGAGACACTGACACAAAGTCAGAGGAAGAGGACTATGCCCTCGAGTTTTCAAGCAGGTCCCAGTCGAGGCCCTTAGAGAGGAGGTAGATCTGGCTGAGACGAGAGGCAGATGGTAGAGCATGAGGGATTTTAGGGTGGATAGCTTCCTGCCATTTGTCCAAGATTTGGATAGAGACATCCTGGTGATTGCGGATTGGGGGAAAATGTTTGTTATCGATGTCGGAGGCCCGATCACATGGATCGAACGTGTCAGATGTCATTGAATTATGCACAGGCTCGCAGACCATTTCGAGGTGGATATCAGGCGCCCCGCAGTGGTTGTAGAGGAACACTGCGCCGGTGAGGGTTTACATGTTGACACCAAGAGACGCTAAGACGGCTGAAGACGTGGTCACAAGTACTCTTACTGCTTTACCATATAAAATGATTGTTTTTTTTTTATACAGGTACCGCCCACTCTTTTATATCAGCGGGATATGTGAAGATAGTTGGAATAGAGACACAACCATTAGATATAGAATTGTCTGTGGGTACGCCGATGGGATCTGTGGTTAGATGCAGGAGGTACTTCAGAATTTTCCAATAAGTATTCAGGAGAGAGTACTTTTAACCGATCTTGTGGTCCTAGATATACAAGAATTTGATGTGATACTGGGTATGGATTGGTTAGCTATTTATCACGCTAGTATTGATTGCCATCAGAAAGAAGTAATTTTCAGACCCTCAGGTGAGCCAGAATTTAGATTTACGGGTTCACGTGTGCATGCCTCGCCACATCTAGTGTCGGCTATTCAGGTGAGGAAATTGTTACAAGGTGGTTGCCAGGAGTATGTCGCATACATAAAAGAATTGCCAAAAGAAGAATTAGGACAAGTTGACATACCAGTAGCGAGGGAATTCCCACATGTATTTCCAGAAGAATTGTCTGGTTTGCCACCAGATCATGAGATTGAGTTCACTATAAACTTGTTGCCAGCATCTGTACCAATATTGAAAGCACCATATCGTATGGCCCAGGTAGAGTTAAAATAATTGAAAGAACAGTTACAAGAATTGCTGGATAAAGGTTTCATCAGGCCCAATGTGTCGCCTTGGGGTGCGCCAGTTCTGTTCATGAAAAAGAAAGATGGAACCATAAGATTATGCATCGATTATAGGGAGAGAAACAAACTGACAATCAAGAATAAATATCCTCTCCCTAGGATCGATGATTTATTTGATCAGCTCCAGGGGACTCAGGTTTACTCTAAAATTGATCTGCGGTTAAGCTACCATCAGGTGAAAGTTAAAGCATAAGATATTTTAAAGACCGCATTTCATACCAAGTATGGGCATTACGAGTTCTTAGTGATGCCATTCGGGTTGACTAATGCACCAGCAGTATTTATGGATCTAATGAATCGAGTGTTTCATCAGTATTTGGACCAATTTTTGGTTGTGTTCATTGATGATATACTGGTCTACTCGAGGAGTTTTGAGGAGCACGAGCATCATTTAAGGCTGGTGTTGCAGATATTTAGAGAAAGGAAATTATATGCAAAATTTAAGAAGTGTGATTTTTGGTTAAAATAGGTCACATTTCTCGACCATGTAATCTCAAAAGCAGGTGTATCAGTTGATCCAAGTAAAATATAGGCAGTGGTGAGTTGGGAAAAGTCGGGAAATGTTCAAGAAGTCAGGAGTTTTCTGGGATTAGCAGGTTATTATCGACATTTTGTGGATGGCTTCTTCAAGCTATCAGGTCTATTAACACGACTTACGAGAAAAAATGTAAAATTTGAATGGACTGATGGCTGTGAGCACAGTTTCCAAGAGTTAAAGCAGTGTTTAGTTTCAGCTCCAGTACTGGCTATTCCTTCAGGGGAGGATGGGTTCGTAATATACAGTGATGCCTCTTTGAAAGGTCTTAAATGTGTGTTGATGCAGTATGGCAGGGTCATTGCGTATGCGTCCAAACAGCTTAAAGAATATGACAAGAATTATCCTGTCCATGATTTAGAGCTTGCCGCAATGATGTATGCTCTCAAGATCTAGAGGCATTATTTATATGGTGAAAAGTGCGAGATTTTCACGGATAATAAGAGTTTGAAATATTTCTTTACCTAGAAAGATTTGAATATGAGGCAAAGAAGGTGTCTAGAGCTTATTAAAGACTATGATTGCACGATTAGTTACCACCCAGGAAAAGCAAATGTAGTGGCAGATGCTCCGAGCAGGAAATCAGGGGGACCCGTACTGGCAGCCATGGAGATTCCACATTCAATTTTAATGGATTTGGAGAAGCTCAGTTTAGAGTTAATGGAGGAGGGTCCGCAGATAGTCATTGCCAGTCTAGTGGTTCAGCCAACGCTTTACAAGAGAATTAAAGCAGCTCAAGGTGATGATGCAGAGTTGGTAGTGGTGATGGCTAAAGTACGTGAGGGTCAGAGTGAGGAGTTCAACATATCAGATGACGGAGCTCTGCTATTTCGTACTAGGTTATATGTTCCTGTAGATACTGAGATCAGGATAACTATACTGGAGGTGGCTCACAGATCCTTATACACGGTCCATCCCGGTAATACTAAAATGTACAGGGACCTGCGAGAGTATTTCTGGTGGAGTGGAATGAAGAGGAAGATAGCCGAATTTGTTCAGCAAAGTTTGATGTGTCAGCGGGTTAAAACTAAGCACCAGAGACCGGCAGGACAGTTGCAGCCACTGTTCATTATAGAATGGAAATAGGACCACATTTCGATGGATTTCGTTACGGGGTTACCACCAATACGATAAGGATTGAATGCAATTTAGGTGGTTGTAGATCGTCTGATGAAGACCGCTCATTTCATCCTTATTAAAATCGGTTATTCCATGGACAGACTAGCAGAGATATATGTTCAGGAGATAGTTCGTGTTCATGGAGTACCAGTATCCATAGTCTCCGGTCGAGATCCTCGATTTACTTCACGATTCTAGAAAAGTTTTTAGGAGGCTATGGGTATGCAATTAGCTTTTAGCACTGTTTTTCATCCCGAGACAGATGGTCAGGCTGAGAGGACGATTCAGACATTAGAGGATATGCTTCGTGCTTGTGTGCTTGATTTTGGAGGTAGTGGATTCAGTTTATGCTGTTAGTTGAATTTGCTTATAATAACACCTACCAGGCTAATATCGGCATGGCTCCATACGAGGCATTGTATGGTAGGAGATGTCGTTCTCCTCTTTTCTGGGAAGAAGTAGGCGAAAGGCGAATTTTGGGTCCACAGATAGTACAGCAGGCTTGCGACAAGAACCGACTAATTAAAGAAAGAATTAGTACAGCACAGAGTCGACAGAAAAGTTACGCAGATACTCGCCACCGAGAGTTAGAATTTGACATGGTAGATCGAGTATTTTTGAAGATAGCTCCTCTAAAAGGAGTAATGAGGTTTGGAAAAAAAGGCAAATTGAATCCTAGGTATATTGGCCCTTTTGAGATACTTGAGAGAATATGGTCATTTGCCTATAGGCTAGCTTTGCCGCTAGCTTTGGCTCGAATTCATGACGTGTTTCATGTTGCCATGTTAAGGAAATAGGTCCTAGATCCATCCCACATCATTAGCTATGCAGAGATAGGGCTTAAGGATTCATTGAAATATGAAGAAGTACCAGTACAGATTTTGGACAGGAAGGTTCAAACTTTACACTCTAAAGAAATACAGTTAGTTAAAGTTTTGTGGAGGAATCATGCCATAGAGGAAGCTTCTTGAAACTTGAGGAACAGATCAGACAGAAATACCCACAATTGTTCCAAGAGGTATAGAGGTACTCAGGTAAAGTATAATAGCTAGATAAGTGTCTTTTGCAGGTACATGTATTGATTTTAGTTAGTAGATATTTTTTTGTTTTATATGTGTAATTTCCTAGAACATAAATGTAACCACGATATTCCTCCGCCACAAGTGAGGGTAGGTAATAAAATAAGTAGACCATTTGCCTTTATGGGATGATAGATGGAGATACAGATAGTAAATTTTGAGGACGAAATTTTATTAGGAGGGGAGAATGTAACGACCCGAAAAATAATGGTATTTAAATAACAAGAGAGAGGGAAATGGAAACACAAATAGAAGGAGGCAGTAGGCTTTGTCGACGAACGCGAAGCGTTCGTCGACAACATTGCACTTTCAAGATAATAACACAGAATTCTTACATAGGGCCTCATCGACGAACACAGGGAATTCATCGACAAGTGCACAAGGGAACCTCATCGACAAAGCTACGACTCGTTGATGAGAAGATACCAAGAAGGGTTTTTGGGACAGACTAAAATTCGTCGACGAGAGAGAAAGTTTGTTGACGAAATTATTGAAGAAATCGTCGATGAGGTGATGTGTCTCGTTGACAAATTCGGCTCTATAAATAGTGAAAACCCAGATTTTTGATGAAAAATCAAAGCAAGAAATTCCTTCTTTCTCTCTAAAACGTCTTCCACCCCTTCTCTCTTCAATTCCGACCTGTTTTACGCCGGATCGACGATCTAAAGCCACCACGATGCTCCTGGCGAAGTTATCTGCAAGTCTGCTGGAGCTGATCGTTGGTGGAGTTGGTTTGGATTTCGTCTCAATCTCAGGGTAAGACATTTTATTCAGTATTTGTCTTTCCCTCAGTTATAAGAAATACAACACACGAAGAAATACTGATGTTTTGTTCTAGGGGATTTGATTTTCAGGGTGTTGAGTGGAGAACTCTGCGAGTATAGGGCTAGAATTTAGTTGGGGCTTTTCAAAGTTAAGGTAAGGGAAATATGCTATGCTAGGAATTTTTATAATGTTATCAACGATTTTACACATATGTGCATACTAGTTTATTACCCAGTTTTACAGATAAGTTTTAAACACTTGTGTGGCCTGAGTAGATATTTATGTGATGAAGAACTTATATAGTTTTTACAGTATATCATACTATACCTGTCACGACCTGCTCATTTTTCCACTTATTTTTTTTTTAATAATAATATCATCATAAAATCACTACCACACATCTCACATTCTAGTTCAGTAGGTCACAATCCACCTGAACCTATGGGTACCAGGAATATATCAGAACATACAATAGAATCCCTAGCAGTAGGAAACATACAATCACATGCCTTTCATCATTTCATATATCACAATATACTAGAGTTACTACCATCGTTGTACTTCCATATATACATCCCAAAAAATGAAATCTAGGGACAAATCGCACAAAACCTAACTATCCCTACCAAAAACTTACCCTTCAAAAAGGACAAATATCCAGCACTAGGTTAGTGGGGCTTTTCCCGCTCTTCTATCACGAGCTCCTGAAAAGTTTATAAGATTAAGGGGTGAGACACCTCTCAGTAAGGGAAAATAAACTAATACTAGTGTGTGGCAACATGAGTATTCTGTGTTCTACATATATCATACATAACATATTCAGTATTGTTTATCAAATCTGGGGAAACATAAGTAGATCAAAACATGACAGGACATACTGCATTCTCATAAACATTTCTCATCTCATATCATAATAATAATAACATAAAAACAATCCTGGTAGGTTAGCTGGCTATTGTCATGTATTACCCCCACATGACTGGATTGTGTGGCCCGAAGGCGGGACCTGACAATGGTTGGTTGCCCACTGCCAAGTCAATAGTCTAGTCTGTAGATCCGATGGGTCTACCCAAACTGGTCTGTACACCAAGAGCATTAACAGCACACTTCTTGAAAATAACCACATTGACCATTCAATCTCACACCATTCCGTACAACGGCATTAACATAAATATCATGATCACGGAGACCATGGACACATAGCAACAATACCGTACAAGTGCTAGCCTAAACCAAGCCAACCAGGTTCTGATATCATATACATATACTAAAATCGTGATACATGGATATCTCATATCATTAATTTTCACATTAATCATATCATTTTGCACATATACATATATTATGAAAATCATCGGTCCGCAAGCCGGTATTACACATTTTATCATAGTTCGGCCCGTACGCCGGCAAATCACATAGTATAGCCCGTACGCTAGTAGATCACATAGCTCGATCCGTACGCCGGCAAATCATATAGCACAACCTGTATGCTGGCAAATCTCATCCACATAGCACGGCCCGTACGCCGGCAAGTCATATATATATAAAAATATCTCAGCCCGTACGCCGGTTTTCCATCATAAAAATCCATATCATCCATATTCCCAGAAAACAGCATTTCATAACAGTTTTATACTCATGCCACTCTGAACAGATTTTCCACGTATTCAACATATCATCATTTAAACAGTATTTTCCAAATATAAATCATATGTATAAATATATTTATCTTTCCTAAAACAGATACTATATATATATTTACATGCATTTTCTCAAGACAAAACTGGCTTAGTTTATCCCCTTACCTGATTCCTGTAAAGCCCCTAAGAAAATCTTCCCCGCACCCGCAAGGTTTCCAACTCAACACCCTGAAAATGAAAATTTTCAGTATTAAAGTTCAGTATTTTCATGCGCACAACATTTCTTATAACTAGCGCAAGACCAAATATGGCTTAAAAAGCCTTACCTCAACTCTGTGATGATTTCCAACTAGCTTTCTTCCACGATCCGCTCCAGCAGATTTGGAGAGAACTCTGCCAGGAGCGTCGTGGTGACTTCAGATTGTCGATCCGGCAAAGATCTAGCCCAAAATTGAAGAAAGAAAAAGAGAAAATCGAAGGGGAGAGAAAGAGAAAAGAGATGGCTTCCTTAATAAGATAAAAATTTGGATTTTCATATTTATAAGTAGAGGATTTCGTCGACGAGCCCGTCCTTCATCGACAAGTCCTTCACACATTTCGTCGACAAAATCCACTTCTCGTCGATGAAATTCAGTCAGCTCCAAAAACCCCTCTTGGTATTTTCTCATCGACGAAGCCCTGTGTTTGTCGACGAAATCTTTAAAGCCTTCATCGAAGAATCCCCTGTATTCATCAACGAAACCCTGCTGACCCCCTTTCCTTTAGTCCTTCCAAAGTTCAATGTCGTCGACAAACGCAAAGTTTCCGGTCTCCATTTCCCTCTCTTTATTATTTAAATACCATTCTAAATTCGGGTTCTTACAATACTGATTACACAGGTATAGACAGTATATTACAGATATTTTATCCAAAACGGTATATTACAGTTTTACTCAGATCAGTATGTTATAGTTTTATACAGATTAGTATATCACGGATATTTATCCAAATTAGTATATTACAGCTTTACTCAGATCAGTATATATTACAACTTTATACAGAACATTATATACAGTGTTTATAGTATGTCATGTTTCCTATTACCATAACATACAGAGTATACAAACAGAGTATATAGACAGAGTATACAAACAGATATACAGAGATAGCATCAAGATGCTACAGATACAGTATATAGAGATTACAGTATTTACAGTACAGAAGTGTTATGGTAATTTTGGAAACATGATGAAAACAGTAAAAGAGTATATATGTATATATATAAATATATATAGTATTAGATCCCTGAGGAAAGAATACAAACAGATACAGATAAAGAATACAGAGCACGCTACCGTTGCTATATACAGATAGAGTGCTACCACATATCTCATATAGTATGTGGGTACCGTCGACCGTGCTCGGAGAGTATGTAGCTCCACAGTTCACTGGGTGGAGGGGGCCAGTTTGACAAGGTAGCAGTCAGTCCCGAGCCTAGGAGTGGATGTAGTTTGGCCGAGATGAGATAGTGTAGAGTATATTGACTTATGTGGAGGGCCGACCGATTAAGTCCCACCTACAAGCTACACAACCCTGTCATGAGGGGTCAAATCACGACATACAGAGTTCCAGGGACAAAACATAGTTATGTATATGTATACAACTTTATAATATATAATGAGTATAGTATGATATTAGTAGTATGAAAAGTAGCAAACACAGATGATACAGTTATATTTTAAATTGTGAAAAGAAAGATATGCTTTACAGATTTATTATTGTATTACAGTTCAATTGTTATTCAAAAAGTATTTTTAACTTAATTGTCACACTCTTGTAATAGCATATTTCCACTTACTGAGCGTCGACTCACCTTATGACTTTAACGTTTTTCAAGTGAGCCAGCTAGGCAAGCAGATCAGGCTCGCAGATAGAGAGTATATTGATTACCCTGGTTTGGAGGGTAAGTTTGTGTAGGGTTTTGTATTTTGGGACAGGTATTTTGAAGAGAGATGTATTATATAGTTATGGTATAGAAATACAGATTTCTGGTATTGTATGATGTGTATGGATGTATGAATTATGTTTTCGCTGCATAGGTATGATTTTATATTCAGATTCACCCTAGTGCCTTCCGAGACTCGAGTTCCATAGCAGGGGATATCATAACAGTTAGTATATAAATATAAAATAAATAAATAAATAAAGAGGTCATTACATAATACATTTTAAGCACCTAAGTATCCAATTCGGGCATACGAGGTCCAAATTGAATAAGGTCAGTCTCGACACGTCCGTTACATTGATTTGGACGTGCTAGAGCTGACGGTGCTCACAAACTCCTCCCTATGAGCTTTTTGCCAACTTAAAAGTAAAGTTAGAATACAAACAAACTTAACAAACTTAGTGGATGTTAGCATTCATGTGTCCAAGTCGGGCATACGAGGTCCAAACTGAGTGGGGTGAATTCTGATTGATCAAACTTAGTTATTTACAATTGTATCATTTTTTTTAATTATGTCTGAATGTTCGATCATTTTGCTATCAAATCATTTTTAATTATAGTATACGTATATGATAAAAAATTGTATACTAACTTTTTGTATAATTATTACTTTGTAGGGTTTGTGGTTGTCACAACACTAGACGAAATCAGACACTACAATCAGAGACGCGCAGCTTTTGACTATTCTTGAATTTTTTGTTATCTGAATAGAATTACTTTTTGTATTTTAATTTGAAATTGTTTTTGTATGTATTTGAATTTTGAACAATTTGCATTTTAATTTTGAATAATTTATGAATGTTTTAGTAATTCTGGTTTAATTTTATGTATGCTAAAATGTAATTGCAGGTTTTTAAAGGATATTTTTTTTAAAAAAATTAATTATTTAAAAGTATTAGTGACTGTTTGAAAACCGTCACTAATAACACCATGACGAAGTATTGGTGATGGTTTTAAAGTCATCACTACTAGTCCATTATTAGTGACGGTTCTCAAACCGTCGCTAAAAGTTGGTCTCGTGAGCCTTAGTGATGGTTTAGTGATAGTCACAAATATTAGTGGACTATTAGTGATAGCTATTAAACCATTACTAATACTTGAACTTTAGTGACGATTTTGAACCGAGAAAATATAGAATTTATAGTGACGGTCTTAGGCTTTTAGTGATGGAATGAAACCGTCACTAATACTCCATTTTTAGTGATGGTTTTCAGAATTCATCACTAATAAATATTAGTCACCACAGATTTAGCGACTAATTATGAACTGTCACTAATACTCATTAATCCCTCATTAATAATCTTATTTTTTGTAGTAATAAACGAGTTGGCGCAGGTTTGGGTATATATATTAACGAGTCACCTGGCGGGTACTCGACCCAAACCTGTGCCAACTCATTTGTTAAACGGGTTTGGTTTGGTTTGACCCATTCTTGTATTAAACCCAAACTCAATTTAAACAAGCGGGTCACAGGTCACCCGTCGGGTTTCAACCCATTTTGCAACCCCTAGCTTTATCAATCTATATTTTATAAACATTCACTCCTTTTCTGGATCCTTACCCCATGGTAATTGCTTCACAATTCTTTGTTGAAACCTAGTATTCACTTTTGTTGAGGAAAAAAGAAAGTGCATGTGTGCTTTCCGCTCGTCTAAGTAGAAAACATAGTCAAAAAAATAAATAGTGTCTTTACTTTTAGAATGTGTACTTTAAAACTTTGACTTGTTGGTACTTCATTGATAGTTATCATATGTAGTCTAGCAATCGCTTTTTCTTATAAATTCGATTACATGCGTTTCACTCCGTTTCTAACTAAAAAGTTCTAATCACGCATGTGGGACGTTTTCCTTGTCTTGTGAACTTTCCCCTAGTATTAACTTGCTGACAATTCTTTATCGTTTAATGTTTACTTTTCCTTAAAAAATAACTCATGCTTTGCATCTTCTCAGACACAAATTAAGTTTAATTTTTTATTAGCATTTGGCTAAGAAAGAATAGATCAAAAATTAAGATTACCCAAGATTTTCGTTATGAAAAATTTTTCTTCACAATTGTGATTCTAAAATACCGAACAATTCCACGCTCCCCCACGTTGCCAAGGTCGGGGCGGGGGGATATTGTGGGGATGGTTCTGCCCTTAAAACCTAAGAGCGTTCTGTTTTTTTTTTCTCTCTCTCTCTTGAAAGATAGCCCCTATAGATAGCCCTCATTGGCATAAGTGCCATAATCGAGTTTTGGAAGAGTAAGCTTGCAATGAAGGTTGGATTGAGAAACAATTTGGTTCTACCACTGCTATACTATTTTCTATTTGCAGGTAAGTCACAAAATATACTTGAATTTTCTTTTAACAAAATAAATGCATGCAGCTTGATTGTCTTCAAATTGCATAGGAGGCATATAGCTGTTGTTGGTGAATTAACATGAAGAATAGTTTGTGGATTAATCCATAAAAGATTTAGCTCAAATGAGTACACCAAGGTCTAAAAAATAGTTATAAAATATGTTTTATTAATTATTATTATTTCTTTATTAGCTGAAGTGAAAATGTTAAAATCAATCAATTTCGCAGGGTTTATAGTCAATGCTTTGCCATACGATTACTCAGCAAGCATCCAGGCAAGCTTAATTTCCTACAATTAATTAATTATTTGTTTCTTTTCTTACTAGTTGATCATGAAATTCGTGAACATAGATATGCATATGCATGAATGCATTATTTCATTCAATTGTGATTTCTATATCTCATTTCTCATTTACAAACGTGCTTTCTTTTTTTGGGAAGTGCTTGGGAGAACCTCCCAAGCCTCAGTACAATGGAGGAATTGTGGGAAACCCCGAACTCAATGCTCCATTGGGGGAGTGGTGGAAACCATTTGGAGAAGCAAAAATTGAGCATAGAGAATCACCCAGAAAAAACAAATTCATTGTGGCTTGCGACAGGAAGCACCCATTTGATAGCTTTTCCCAGAAGTTTTTCTTGCAAAATTCCCACCACTACACCTTATCTGGTAATCTTTCATCGATCTCTATTGCTGCAGCTATTGGCTGTAGATGACTTCTCCAAGAAAGTCGATTTGCATGAACTTAACTATATAGCCATGTTTGGGAGCTTGAAATTCAAATCTTAAATCTGGGTTTGTGTTGATTTTGAATTAAATGCAATGCAAGGTTGTACAAAGTCATGAAATCCATGCTACTATTTTCATTTTCTATGAAAAATAAACTTGAAATTCGTGCTACCAAACATAATCTTAAAAATATTTAAAGTCTAACCTGGTTATGAAGAAGTAATGTTAGTGTGCTATTGTTTTTTGCTATATATTGCAGCTTGGATTCAAGTGAATCATGGAATTGCTTCGGTAAGAGCCATATTCAAAACAAATTCAGGGTTTAAACATGCTGGTATAGTGACCGCCAAGTCTGAGTGTTGGTCCATGCTCAAGGGAGGCCTCACTATGGATAATTCATCTGCCATGGCTGAGCTCTATTTCGAGGTAATTAAGTACCATTTTTCATTTAATTAATTAGAATTAAATATTTAAAGATTATTGAAAGCATTGATGTTAATTTACTGCATGGTTATATATATATGTATGTATGTATGTATGTATGAAATGATCTCTACACGCATGCGTGCAGAGCGAAAACACAACGGTTGAGATATGGGCAGACAGCATCTCTTTGCAACCCTTTACGGATGAGGAGTGGAGATCTCATCAACGCCAAAGCATTGAAAAGGTAATTCAAACATGAGAAACCCTACTACTATTTATTTCATTTTAGAGAATAGGAAAGAAAAAATAAAATTAAAATTAACTTCTCGATCGCCAATTGATCTAGTATTTGTTTTTTAAAAGTGAACTATTTCATCATTTCATTTCTATTCTGTTGAAAGTTTTGAAGTTGTAAATGGGGAACTTTACTTATTGTCTAATATGAAATAAATCTTGCAGACACGGAAGAGAAGAGTGAAGTTTCATGCCACTGACGCTCAAGGAAATCCCCTTGCAAACGCTACCATTTCCATAAAACAAACTAAACTCGGTTTTCCATTTGGTAGTTAATCGCACAACCATTTCCACTAGCGTACATACTTTGTTTTATATTCTTTTTTATTACTCTCTTACGTACAATTACTCAGGATGCGCAATGAACAAGAACATCCTCACAAACACTGCGTACAAGAACTGGTTCACTTCTCGGTTCGCCTTCACCACCTTTGAGAACGAAATGAAGTGGTACTCCACCGAACTGTCTCCCGGCAAAGAGGACTACTCCGTCGCAGACGCCATGCTCGAATTTACCAAAGCCAACGGCATTTCGACGCGCGGCCACAACGTCTTATGGGATGACGCCAACTACCAACCAGAGTGGGTGAAATCTCTCTCGCCGGCGGAACTTGCCGCCGCCGCCTCCAGGCGAATCGAATCCATCATGACCAGGTACGCCGGCAAGGTCATAGCGTGGGACGTGGTCAACGAGAACATACACTTCTCCTTCTTCGAGGATAAGCTGGGGAAGGAGGCGTCGCCGGAGTTCTACCGGCGGGCGTTTCAGCTGGACAAGGGGACAACGATGTTCTTGAACGAGTTCAACACCATAGAGGAGCCGAGGGACGAGACTGCGTCGCCGGGAAACTACATTCAGAAACTGAAAGAGATTTTGGATTACATTGGGAAAGGCAATAGTAGTATTAGCACAAAAGGGGGCGGGGAGAGGAGGCAAACATCGAAGTCGAAGTCGAAGTCGAAGTCAAAGTCAAAGTCAACGAAGAAGGTGGATGTTGGAGTTGATTGTGCGGGAATAGGGCTAGAGGGGCATTTTGGAGAAACTCCAAATTTGCCGTACATGAGGTCTGCCATTGATCTGCTAGCTGCCACAGGGGCACGTGTTTGGATTACAGAATTGGATGTTCGGTCTGGGGCCAATCAGGTGAGATTTAATTATTATTAAATAGGTAAAACCAAACCTTGACTTTTTCCCTAATTTGATTTTAATTGCCCTCCACATTTTTAATATGTATTAATTCAGTTACACTAGAAAAATGATACCAAAAGCATTACACTAATTAATTGCGCGCATACACTAGAAATGTACTGGGTGTGAAAAAAATCAAAAATAATTTTTTAAAAACACTTGTAGCATTCTGCATTTCACTTCTTGCATTATATAGTTAAATAATAAAGTTAATAAACCCAAGAACATCACATGTAATTATATGAAAACGCTGCATTAATTACGTATGGCAAAAAAAATGTTTAGTGTGGAAAAAATTAAAAATAATTTTAAAATAATTTTTTAAAGTCACATGCACCGTTGCATTTGACGTCGTAAATTATTAATATATAAGAAGCCAAATGCAATGTTGCATGTATTATTAAAAAATTATTTATCTGTTTTTTTATATTTTTTGTGAATATTTTTTTAATTTATTAGGAAGGAGCTATATCACCGATCACATTTTCTTCCATTTTGATATAATATATATATATATATATATATATATATATGAAAGAAAAATTTGTACTCATAGTAAAATTTGTTAAATATGACTCCTTTATCACATACTCTTTTATTTATTTATTTAAATAATGGTGTCTGAGGTGTTTTGGACAATCGACTAATCTACCAGGATAACAAGTTTATCTCTTTATTCTTCTCTACTTAAATATTAAGATATTATCTCAAATGAAAAATTGTAACTCGCGAAAGTCGAACTCTAATATATTAACTAGGAGATCTTTGAATTTATCACCTAACTCTTGACATTTTAACGAAGAGTACCTTGATTACTCTATTATTTTTTAATAGGCCGATTAACTTATGTGATTAGCACCTAATCATAGTCTAAATTAGTGCACCATGTATAACATATACTATATATATATATATATATTACTACATACACACATACACAATAAGTGGAGAAACAATATATGTGTATTATATTTTTTATTTATTATATTATTAATATATTTATTTATATATAGTTTTATTTTTGTCTATTTTTTTTATAACTGGCTAGTTTAAGTTCATTTTCCCTATCTTAACATGCATGCATTTACTCACTATATAAACATTATATTATAAGTTGTTGTCTAGTTAATTTTATAATTACACAAATATTTTTCTCCTAATTATTTATTATAATTAAATAAAAAAATAAATTTATTATCTTATTAAGCGTAAAATCTATTTTTTTCACAAAGTTGACTAATAATCAAGTAGACGAAAGTTTATTTTATTAATAAATTTAAACTTCAAATAATTTTTTTAAAGTTTTCAAGAATTCAAAGAATACAATCATATTCAAAAATTTTAGAAAATATTATTGGATCTTACCCAATTCATTTTCTATTTTTTTACAATAAGAATTTTATTATAACTATTGTATAGTTAATTTTATAATTAAAATGTAAAATTTATTGAAATATTAATTTTAGAATATTAAAAAACAGGCAAAGTGATAAACTGGCCGATTGGAACACTATATAATTTGTCTTGTAGTTCTAATTCATTATTATTATTATTATTATTATTATTATTATATATATATAGGCAGAGTATTTGGAGCAGATAATAAGGGAGGCACATGCTCACGAAGACATAGAGGGGATAGTGATGTGGGCAGCTTGGTCGCTGGAAGGATGTTATCAGATGTGCTTGACAGACAACGACTTCAAGAACTTGGCCACCGGAGATGTCGTCGACAAGCTGATTTCCGAGTGGACTCACGGCGGCTTCCTGCCGGCCAACACAGATGCTCAGGGCTTCTTCGAGACCTCGCTTTTCCATGGAGACTACCAGGTGGCTGTGACAATGAATATGATGAACATGAATTCCTCCATCTCCCGCAGCTTTAAGGTGGCATCAGCGTTAACAGCTTCGCCGGAAAAACCACTGCTTGTCACCCTCTCTCCTGCATGAGCTGTATACTTACTTTATGCCATGCTTTGAAACCCAAACCAGTAATCCACCCATAAAGTCACTAGGTCAGTTTGATCGGCGATGGATCAAATCCGTGCTTGAGCTGGTGATGTAATAATAATAATAACAATAACAATAATAATTTATAATCACGAATTACGTCAACTAGAATAAAAACTGGGCACTAGTAATGTTATTATTGTTAATGAAAAAAATCAAGATGTACCTTTCCTATTTTCCTAAAAATATAGGCATGAGTTGTTGGGAAAGGATCTTCGAGCAACAATTGCACACGAGCAAAAATACACAAATAAGAATGAAACACCAGATTTACGTGGTTTAGTCCACTGTGACCTACATCCACAGGAAAGCACAAATCTACTATGACCTTGGGAGAAATATACAAGAAGAAGGAGGAGGCTACTGTCCTCAACTCCTCTCTCACTCTCTCTTCACTCTGCCTCACACAACACAGCACCACACGCTCTCCAACACACAGCTCTCTGCACTTACACAACATAGCACCACAACTCACACAATCTGCTGCAACTCTCCACACTTAGCACACATAATTACAAACACATATATATAGACATAGGAGGGGGAAGAAGTCAAATAACGAAACTGTAATGTCAACGTGATAGGCAGATTGTTGGTGGTTGTCCATCTCCAACTTCAACATTTTCTATTGGGTGATGCGGCTACCGACACTCATACGAGCCACACATCCTAACAATCTCCACCTTGGCGAGTATCAACTCCCAAAAACCACAACTCCACCTTGATACGAACTTGATCAAGGCAAGTCTTTATAACTTGGTTCAAACGTCTGAACCATGCAAAGAGTACCCGCCTTCTTCATCGACAAATCGAACTCATCTGTTCGTTTCTGACGACATACCGCTATCATCATCTGAGATCGAACCACCAACCACTGTGGTTCCAATCAACTGATACAACCCACAGGACTCCTTCCAAATAAATATTATTTAGTCACATCGGGTCACCTCCATAGCTCCACCTGCGACAAAGATTTGGCAACCCTTAGAATCCAACCGATTAAGGGAGGTCAAATTTCTTCGCATCCTTGGAACGAAGTTAACGTCATCCAAAATACGGACCGCTCCAACAGGCGTCTTCAGTTTCATAGATCCAATCCCTTTGACATCGCATGAAGACCAATCACCGAGCGATATCGTACTGCGAACTTCTTGAAAAGAATGAAAAAAATTATTTCTTAAAACAAACATGAACTAAACTCCCAGAGTCCAAAACCCATCCATCATCGTTTGGACTGCCATGAGCATTCATGTTCTTCTTCATCAATTTTTGGCACTCTCTCTTCATACGATCGTGCTTTTTGCAGTATCGACACTGCACATTTCTTCAACTAATTTGTTGATGTGAGCTGCTCACTATTACAAGGGCCTCGTCATTACCATGCCATATGGCATGCTCCGATACATTGACACTGCCTCGTGTCTTCTTTTCTTCTTCGTATCTTTTTCGATCTTCACAGTCCCTCTTGAAGTGCCCCTTTTTATCACACCAGTAACATACGACCTCATTCGTATCTTGTCCTCTTGACTTTAAACGCCATTGCTTACCTCCGAGCTTTCAATCTTTGCTTCTTCCTTGTCTCTCACTATTAGCCACCAAAGCTTGCTCATAAGACGTCACAATCAGCTTTCTTAGTGTCTTAGAATCTTGAAGTGATGTCATCACATCATCCAACTTCAAGGTTTCCTTCCCCACAAGCAATGCAGTTACCAAACTATCAAATGAAGCTAGTAGAGACGACAATAGTAGAAGTGTCTTATCTTCTTCATCAATCTTTACGCTGAGACTCAACAACTGGGTCAAAATCTTGTTGTAATCGTTTATGTGATCAAAAAGACTGCTTCCCTCGTTCATTCCAAGTTGATACAGTTTCTTCTTCAGAAACAATTTATTAGTAAGGGACTTTGACATATACCATTGCTCCAATTTCCTCCAGAGCTCCATTGGTGAGGTTTCATCTAACACCGAATATTTAACTTCATTTTCCAGACACAATCAAATTGTGCTGACCGTCTTCATCTCTAATTCGATCCAATCATCATCTTTGAAATCATCTGGCTTCTTCCCGATCAATGGCTTGATCAAGCCTTGATGAACCAAAATATATTTCACCGTGCTCTGCCACAAACTGAAGTTGTTCCGCCCATCAAATTTCTCCACCTCAAACTTTTTAAGTGCCAATTCCTACCATTCTACTCCAAATCTTAATAAACGGACACCGCCAATGGCTCCAGAACATCCAAAAACCTTTAAAATGGCTTAAATCGCTCGAAAAACAACCCAAATGGCTCCGAAAAGCCCGATCAAACTTTTGGTCAAACTGGTCAACAAAAGTCAACTTTAACAAAATATTCCTCTCACTAATGGAATATTCCCTCACGGCGTTAGTGACGCCATTAACTGTGTTGTTTGCTAATGTAGCATGTGGGGCCCCACCTTCTAATGCGTAAAATGTGGGACCCACTATGGGTCCTAGTTGCTGACGTGGCGTGGGGCCCCTAGCTGACTCGTCCGCTGACGTGGAGGTGTCGTGGCTGTTGACTGGATTATTGGGCGCTACGTGGCGCTGACGCGGCACGGGTCCTGGCTAACGTGGCCATCTTCTACCTTCTGGCCGTTCGCCGATCTTTCGTCGGCGCATGACTACGCGTGGAGTGACCCGCTGACTGCCCATTGGCGCGTGAAGGCGCATGGGTGTGCGTGGGAATGTTGCCTTGATGTCAGCGCACATGTGAGCGTATACGGCTTCCTCCAATCTCCGTTTGAGCTCTGGTTACTGTCGTTAGCTTCGTCTCAACGAGAGGAATCTTGTGGTGGTCTCAAAACTGAGTTTTGAGCTACTGGGTAGAGGCTCAAACTTGGGAATTTTGCTTCGATTCGACGATTTTGCTCCAACCTCATTCTGATACCATTTTTTGGGAAGGGATCTTTGAGCAACAATCGCACACGATCAAAAATACACAAACAAAAATCGAACACCAGATTTACGTGGTTTGGTCCACTGTGACCTACATCCACGGGAGAACACAAATTTACTATGACCGTGGGAGAAATATACAAGAAGAAGGAGGAGGCTACTGCCCTCAACTCCTCTCTCACTCTCTCTTCACTCTGCCTCACACAATACAGCACCACACACTCTCCAACTCACAGCTCTCTGCACTTACATAACACAGCACCACAAATCACACAATCTGCTGCAACTCTCCACACTTAGCACACACAATTACAAACACATATATTTACACATGGGAGGGGGAAGAAGTCAAATAAGGAAGTTGTAATGTCAACGTGGTAGGCAGATTGTTGGTGGTCGTCCATCTCCAGCTTCAACATTTTCTACTGGGTGGTGCGGCTACCGACACTCATACGAGCCACACATCCTAACATGAGCCTGTTTGTTTTCTTTAGTCTTCTTTAATAAAATCTTTACCTTCTCTCAATATATATATATTTGAAAAATATTATTACGTTATAATTAAGGGATGGTGCAGAGGAGGAAACAGTTTAGCAAATCATTACACCTTAATACAGAGGTCATTCCATGGTTTATCAATAGTCTCAAAGATGTCGAAAGAGAGCAAGGTCGTAGGAAAGAGCAAGATTCAAAAGTATGGGGTATCAGGAAATTTTCATGCTTAAGTTCAGTTTATGGTACTTGGTGACTCCGAGAATATCCAAAGAAATTCGTGGAAGACGAGCTTACTTCATTAATATGAGAATGGAGAAGCCTTTGGAAGATTGCAAGCAATTTGTATCAGCATTGAGAAGATTAATATACAAGAGAACTAAAAAATCGAAAGAAGCAGAAAAAATAAAAAGCACCGAGATCAAATGGAAAACAACCAAAAAGGGGAAATCTTATCTGCAAGAAGCAAAAGAAAAGGTCTTCTATACGGGAGGAGAATGTACTATCAGATTTCTAGACTCAGGTATATTGATTGAACCAAATCACATTGAAACAGAGGAGGAAAAAGTTTCTAAAGGTTGCCTTGCGGGTAGATTTAACACAAATCTAAGTAATCTAGTAGAATTGGAGAAATGGTGCAGATAAACATGGAAGGTGAATGAAATTTAGATCAAAAGGGTGTCCTTCAATTTCTTATTATTCATCTTTCAATCAGAATTGGTTGCTGCTAGGACTCTGACGCCTGGTGCTCAAGTTTTTAAAGGTCAGTTTCTATGAATCAACATTTGGAATGCTTACAAGTTATGTCATAAACCTTATGAAAGAAATCAATCTAACTAGATCACTATAAGGGGTATTCCTCTCCACCTTAGAAGTATAGCGACGCTAAAAGCAATTGCACTTATATGTGGAGGTTTAACAGAGGAGGCGTTGGACATAGGTTGGTTGATGTAATACGATTAAAATTACATAAAAGCAAGGGAATTCCAAATCATAATCTAATTGCTGATTGTGATGTGGTCTACAAGGTACAGCTTTCCGACAATATCAAAGTTTATAAGAACCTAGCTTATATGAATTGGGAGAGCTTAGTGGCTGAGCACGAGCTACCTTAGATGGTATTAGTAGGGGAACACAACACCATGAAAGCTTTGTCCAGAGCCGGAATCAAGTAACATAGAAAGATCGGTCACCGAGCATAGGAAAGTTGCAAAGCAAGTGGGAGGAAGAAGAAGAGTATGTGAGCACGCACAGATAAATGAAGGTGATAGACAAAAACAAAGTTGAACGAGACAGGCTCCAAGACCTTGGGCCCTTCAACATGCTAGTAAGGGAGCCAATCCTAAGATTTCAAATCAAATTTGGCAAATCTAAGACTAACAGTGCAAGAGAGGTTAGGCCTAATTCTTTAAAGCAGATCTAGAAGCCCAAAGACACATACGTAACCCACTAGCATGAGACTCTGCCACTCAGCCCGGTAAACTCAATCAGTCAAAACTCAGACCTACTCAAGAATTCTATTTCTAGCCCAGTAAGTCTAGAGGCCCAGATTCCATTAACACATGGTATGATACTAGTTGAACGCAAAACTAGAAGGATAAAAGGATTGGTCGAAAAATCATTGTGATTGTGGGTTAATGGTGGATTTTAGCAAATATTCTCTGCTGTAAGAAGATGAAGACATAGGTGGGTGGTTAAAGGACAAAGTGCCAGCATTGAGCAACAAATTAAGCTTAATAACAGAAGGGCATAAGGAAGAAAAGCAAAGTAAAAATTAAAAGATAATTATGGAAGGCAGCTTTACCACAATTGCTTAATGAATCCAACAATATTATCCTGGAATTTGAGAGGCTTGAATGGTTACAACTTACAACAAAAGAGCCCATATCAAAGAAGAGATAGAAGTTTGGAATCCAAATATTGTATTCTTGCAAGAAACAAAGATCCAAAAGTTAGATGGGTATTTAATAAGATCAATATGGAAGGAAAAGAATTTTGATTGGGTGGGGATCAAAGCAAAAGGTGCCTCTGGAGGTATATTGGTGTGCTGGAAATCTAATGTATTTCTACAAAAAGAGATAATCAAAGGTGAATACTCTCTCGTAATTATAATGGAAAACAACAATTCAAGTTGGCAATGGCTATAATCAGTGGTACTGTCCATATAAAGAAGAAGACAAGGAATCTCTTTGGAAAGAATTATCGAAGCACAAGGAACCGCAAGGGACCCATGGTACATCTGTGGAGACGTCAATGAAATTAGGTACTGATGAAAGATATGGGACAAATAAAATCACTAAAGTAATGAAACAATTTAAGAAGTTTTTTGAGAAATAGGAGCTCATTGATTTGCCTCCAAGTGGTGCGAACTTCACGTGGTCAACTAACTAAGAGAAACCAATCTTCTCCAGATTGGACATATTTATAGTTAGTTTGGAATAAGATGAAACATTTTCACATCTATGTCAAAAAACACTTGCAAGATGTATTTTGGATCATGATCACATCTTACTAGACTGCAGAGGAGTAGTTTGAGGAAAGCTCCTTTCAAATTTGATAATACTTGGCTTCAACATAAGGATTTCCCACCTTAGGTGTAATAACGAATCCTTAAATTCAAAGTCAATCACAGCAAGCCACATTCAACGAACTTGCAGCAACCGAATCTCACACCTCAAACAAACGCTTGATTGGTTATGTTTGTTTCATTTTTGAATTTTGTATTTTGAAAGTTTGAATTTTGTATTTTGAATTTTTTGTGTAACTAAATATTGTTTACCTATACATACAAGCATAACCCAATCTTTCTGTTCAGTAGTATGCTGAAATCGTCTTTTTAGCAGTATGCTGCTAAATTTTTGTTCAATAAGTTGTAAGAATGGTACATAAAAAACTAAGGAATTTTTCAGCTTGACTCAGGGACGCCTCACTGTTCAACATTATGCTGCTTAATTTCTGGAGCTATCTCGTTTTGCACCTTCTGTGGTTCCAGATGAATATCAGAAGGCGATGTAGTTTGAAATGGGCCTGAAGCAGAGGATTCACGAGCATATGGCGTGTCTGCAAATTCTGGATTTCACAGAATTGGTGGAGAAAATTGCTGTGGCAAAGTCGAGTCTGCAGAGGGGTATAGAGGCATCATAACGAAGGAAAAGATCTGTCTCTCCACGATCCCAAACAAATGTAAAAAAAGGGTCGTGGAAAGGAGATAGAGATGTAGCGGGCCAGAACACAGAAAGAAGTGATCGGGGACGACAAGGCGATTCGTCACGCCCCCACTGCCCTAGATGTAATCAGCGGCATTGGGGAGAATGCCAGAGCAGGGGTGTCATATGCTATAGATGCGGCAAACATGGTCACATAGCCCGAAATGTCGAGAATTGCCAAATAATGCACCAGCTCTGAATCAGAACCAAAGGAACAACCTGGTGCCTCGCAGCAGCGGTGCCCCGGCGTGTGTCTATATGTTGGGTACGCCTAAGGAGGGCAACACTAAAGGCTCAAGTATATGTTTATGTTAATATGTATGTTAATTTTGTTTAGCTATGCATGATTAGGAGCTGTACGTGTTTAGATTGGTTGAAATTTGTGATTGTGTGTAGTTAACTTTTTGATTGTGAAAATAGTGATTAACAAATTTTGAGGATGAAATTCTTTTAAAGAGAGGAGGATGTAACAATCTGAAAATTTTAATTAATAAAAATAACAAAAGAAGAGAAAAGGAAAGAAAGATAAATATTTTAAAGAATGTCAGCAAAGAATCGTCGACGAACCAACTGGTCTCGTCGACGAGTGTTTTTTCTTGGCTCATTGACGAGGGCACATGTCACGTCGATGAGGAATTATCAAGAAGGGTTTTCATATTTCTAAAATTCATCAACGAGTTTCCAGTTTCATCGCCAAACGGTGTACTCGGACTCGTCCCACGTGTGTCTTGTCGACGAATCTCAGCCTATAAATAGCAAATTCTTTCATTTCAGTGTGAAATCTTTTGCATGTATTCTCTCTCTCACTAGAATTTCGGCCCTACTACCTTCTCTCATTGATTCTAGGTCAGATTTAACTCAGATCGACAATCAGAAGCTTCCACGAGACTCCTGGGAAGATTCTCTGTAATATAGGCGGAACGGATTTTCGATTTGAGAAGTTTGGGAAACATCCCAAAACTAGGGTAAGTGAAATAATTTAAGGTATTATTATTATTTTAAGGTATTTGGAGCCTAAGAAGTATTATAAGGGTGTTTTACTAAGATTTGATGAATTTGAAATTTTTGGAATACAGGATCTTGTTTTGTTGATTTTAGCCTGAATCTCGAGGAGCGGGTAAGGGGAAATACTTTACAATAGATTTTTTTATAATTTTAAAACGGTTAGATTTGGGTATAAAATTTTATATATAAATTGGTATAATTATCTGAATGATGCGGGAAATGAAAATGTTGATTTGATTATATACTATATTGGAAAAAATCGTGTGGCTTGAAACCTTTTTTTTTTTTTTTTTGCTAATTAAATGGATATGGGTATTATGGAATGATGAATCATGATGGTTGCGATTATTGTTGGGTTGTGAACTTTGTTTGGTTGAAAATACTGGATGATTGTGTATACTGTGGTAATTGTGTGGATGTGATTGATTGGTCAGGTTTGTTATTGATTCGTGTTGTCGTTCATGTAAATTACGATATAACGTTGGCAGTGGTATGAGGAAATTGTTTACCTATTTACCATAAATGGGGTATTTGTGTTGTAACTTGTGTGGTTTGAGTAGTCCTATGTGGACGTATATGTTGTGTGATTGGTTAGTCCTATGTGGACCAATCCTGTATGGATAGGTATGTCGTAATTGACAGTCCTGTGTGGACGTGTATGATGTGTGTGTTAGAGTCCTGTGTGGACCAATCCTGTGTGGATAGGTATGTCGTAATTGACAATCCTGCGTGGATGTGTATGATGTATGTGTTAAAGTCCTATGTGGACGATTACTTATTGTGTGGATGTAGACCTTGTGTGGGTATGATTGAAGACTATATGATTATCTTGTGTGGATTGATTGTAATATGCATATATGTGTGAAGTTCTATGAAACGAATATGGTTTGCTACGTGAGACTTTAATTAATTAAGTATTTATGGTAAAGTAGATTACTCCACCCGAGGGTTTGCTGTAAAAACCCGAAAAATTAAAATAATTAGGAAAAATAATAAATAAAATTAATTAATTAATTAAAATTATTAATCAATTAATTAGTTAAATATTATTAAATTGACGTATTAAATAAATAAATAAAACCAATTGAAATAAGATATATATATATATATATATATAATAAGTATAAGTTAAAGTTTAATATATATATTTATAAAGTTAACTGAAGAAGAAGAAGAAGGAGAAGAAGAAGTACATAATGGAAGCGCCCCCCCCCCCCCTTAAAACACTCCTAAGTACTCCAGCTCGCTCCGTCTCCTTCTCTCTTTCTCTCCATTTCTTGACGGTGTTGTAGCAGATTGAGAAACGGAAGGTGCCGTTGGATTCCTAACCCCACCACCGACATTTCTGCTAGAGCAGATTTGTCATAAGAGCGGCCTAGGCACCATTCTTGAGGTAAGGCAATTTTTTCTAAATTTCTCAATTTCTCTTTGAATCTGCCATTAAATTGACAATCGGGTACCACCACGTGGTCCTACTCGCGATTGTCGTCATTTTGGAGTAGGTAAACTTCCAATTGGGGTTTTCTAGACCTCACTTCAAAGTAAGAATGGGATTTGGAAAATTTGGCAAAATGGTTATATTTGCGGGTATTATTATTTATGTAGAAATTATGGCCCTAGGAAATATTTAAATAAGTATTTTATTTATGGATAATTTAATGGAACTAGGGTTTTTGAATCAAGGTACGGGTGAGCGCCACGGGCATCTGTGTGGGATTCCTGTCGGTGTAGTTCGAGAATTCAGGTAAGGGATAACTATATATTAAATTAGAATTTATGAAATTAAAGATAATAATTTACGTTATATTATATGTATGTTTTGGTGTGAATTATTAAAATGTCAACCATGTAAAACTATGATTTCCGAGCCTAGAACCTCTTATTTAGGTATGTATTTATGGAAATGAACTGAAGAAAGTGGAATGAATTTTCTGGATAATTATGTAAGAAATGGAAATTATATTTTGAGTAATTAAATGTTAAATTTGGGTTGGCCTATTTTATAGGAATATGTATGAATTTTACTGCTAAATTCTGTGGCGTGAGATTTTGTGCAAATATATATTAAATATATGAGATATAGGCTAAGTAAGTAACGCATTGAGAATAAAACATGAAATTGACTATGTTGCTTGTGTATGTTAAATACAACCATGTAAACGTAAGACAACTGAAAGACAGTCATGCTAGCAGATCTAACACACTTCTATGTAGACTAACTGATGATGGCTAAAGACCAACTGTAGTACGAAGGAAATGAAATGAAAATGTTATGCAATGATTATGAAATGACCATGATATGAAATGACAAATATGAATAATGAAATGTTGAAGATCACATAAAGTGAAATGAAATGAAATGTAGACGTTATGAACATGAATAGATGTGTATGAATGAATAATGACAGAAAGAATAAAGTATTATGATATTAGTAGTATCTGTGTATGTAGAACATGTTACGTTTGGGCGGGGCGCACACTTCGCCTAAGGGCTTGCTGAGTAAGGCGAGTGCACTAGTAGCTTCAGATGTGACTGTAGCTGCATAACATACTAGGGCAGAGGGAATTTACTTGTATGGGCGGATAGATTTCTCTATCCGTAAGTCCCTTTTCGGTAAGCTATTGTTGAACGGTATGAGTACGAGATCAATCTAACACTTGAGGGCTTGCTAAGTAAGGTGAGTATTATAGTATGCTTTAGTAGTGACCTTCGGGTTACCTAAGTATCAAAGCAGAGGGATGCTACTTGTATGAGCGGGTAATCACCCCTATCCTTGGGTAATCTCGTGGGTTAAATATTTTCATATGATTGTTTAGGTTCAGAAAACGATTTTAATGTTATGATAATGATTTGCAAATGTATTTAAAATGATATCTATATACCTCATGTTAGCCACACGCTGTGTTTAATATATTGTTTCTTCCTTTACTGAGATGTGTCTCACCCGAATATGAACTAATCTTTTTCAGGACCTCCACGAGATCGAGCTTAGAGAGCTCAATCTGTGATAACACTTTTGAGGATAAGGGTATAATTTTGATAATATTTTGGGATGTAGTTATTTTATGTTTTATGTCATTATGTTTTAAGTCTGTTGAGAACAAAATGGTTGTGAGCATACTGAAATGTTTTGGAGATTTGTGTATTTATGGAAATGCAAGTGTTGGATGGATATTGTGAAATTTAGATAGGGTTAGTAAACTCTGGTATTACGAAATTATGGTATTATAGGATTATGTTGTGTCGCGACATCCCGGGAGCGCGTGTGCCCCGGGCGGCGAAATCAAAAATCAATTTAATATTTTCATGGAAAAACATGGATATCGGAGTCGCCACTAACCTTTAGTGCGGTTAGAACACATGATTACTACCCCGTTAGGGGTAGAATCGGTCTACATTACCAGAGTTGGGGTCGGGAGTTCGGTTACGCGAGGAGAAGGTACGAGCACCCCCTACGCGCCCGTTCTTACGAACGGTACCTAATTAATTTTAAATTATCCCTAAGTTAATCTAATAAGTCTTTAAACTACTCCTTTTATGAATTAATAAACACACATGAAAAATGAATAAATAAATAAATATATACAAATATTCCCTCAGAGCTTAAGGTACGTGAAGCCCGAAAGCTCATACCCCCGCAATAAAATCATAGGGAAATAAATCAAGAAAATATTTTATAAAATAATTGCTATAGTGCATATAAGGCCAAATAACGAAAATACTAAAAATAGTGATAATAATATAAATAATGATAGAAATGATAATATTGATAAATAATACTAGTGATAATGATACTAATATTAGGAGTAATAATAATAAATACCATAGTGATAACAACAATAGTAATGATGATAATAATAATAAATAATACAATAATGATAATAATAGTAATAATAACAAAAATATTAATAGTAATAATAACAATATGGTTAATAAATAATAATAATAATAATAATAATAACAATAGGGATAATGATAACAATATTAGTAAAATAATAATAATAGTAATAATAATAATAATAATAATAATAATAATAATAATATGCATATTTTTATAATAGGACACTCACCTTAATATGAACACACAATCAATACATATAGAAACAAAATTATCAAAAATAAGGAAACAATCTACTCATCAAATTATGGAAACCAAGTAGCCCCTAAATCAAGAGGTAACTATACAAGGGTAAGCAAACGGATAAATTATGGAAACAGTCTAAAAGCTAACACTAATATGTAAATATTTAACAAGACCACTAAATGGGAAATCGCGGAAATAAATCAAACCAAAAATTGGTGTACAACCCTAAAAATTAATATGCTACATAAACATTGCCTTTTTAATAATACTATACTAATATTACAATGATGATAATAATAACATACAAATTATAATAATATAGATGATAATAACATAAATATTCTTATAATATGATAACAATTTAAGGAATAATGTACAAACAGTATAATACTAATATAATCCATATGATAACCAGGCCAATAATAGACAAACAATAGAATATCAATACTAATAAAATCAACATGATAATCACAATACTAATAACAATGTTCAAATAATATAGTAGTTTTTACAAATAATTAAATACAAACAATGTAATAAAATGTAAATAATGATATTAATACTACTAATAATATAGGAACAGCAATAATAATATAATCAATGTAAAATACATAGGTATATATATGTACATATATATTAACACTAACACTAAAATATATATATATATATATATATATATATATATGTGTGTGTGTGTGTGTGTGTGTGTGTGTGTGAGTGTTGTGTGTGCAGGAATCTCACAGTGGGGGGGTACCGGAGGGAGGCCGGGAGAAGGCTAGCAGTGGTGGTTGCTGCCTCGGCTGCTGCTGCTGCTGCCTGGGTAGGTGGTCGTGACGGTGGTCTGGAGTTGTCGAGTCTTGCAGAGGACCTGCTGTAGACTTCTGCTGACCGCAGAGGGCTGGTGTGCTGCAGCAGAGGCAGAGACAGAGACGACGGCGAGCAGTGTTGGCGACGACCACGCTAGGGACAGTGGCCACGGCGGCGGCGACGTCGGAGGGTTTGCTGGTGTTTGTCAGTAGTGGAGTCGCAGCTGCAGGGGGGGTGTTTTGTCCTGGAGCAGGAGTGGCCGGCGTCAAAGAGCGGTGGCCGGAGGCTGCGAGGATGATGCTGGAGGTGCGGTTGCAGCTGTGCTGTGCGCTGTGTGCTGTGTGCTGCTTCGGATAGGAGATGGTGTCTTCCGAGATCTGTAGCAAGGTCTGCTGGTGTCTGGTGATGTCTGCACGGGCTCGGTTTCGGTGGAGACTGGTGGTTTGCCAGATGAAATATGAACCAGGGAGACTGAAGGTTGGAGCGCAGGGGTTGGCCAAGAAGAAGATGAGAAGAAGAAGAAGCAGCAAACCCCTTTTTTTTTTCTTTGGCTTTGCGGCGTCGGCGGTGCTGGGCACCGCCCCCCCCCCCCCCCCCCTTTGTGCACTGCCCTCCCTGGACCTTTTTCTAACGAAATTCCCCAAAACCCTAGCTAAATAATAAATAATATAATAATAAAATAGAAGTAAAAAACAAATAAAGTAATATAATAATACAATGATAATAATAAAATAATAATAAAGTAATAACAAAGAAGAAATAAATAAATAGAATATAATAATAATAGTAAATAAAGGTACAAATATAATATTAAAAATAATGTCAATAATAATGAAAATAATAAATAATAATAATAATAATAAACAATATAAATAGAAATAAGAATAAAAATAATAATAGTAATACTAATGAAAAATAATCATAATAATAATAATAACTAAAATAATAGTAATAATAGTAATAAAAATACTAATAATAATGATAATAAAAATAATAAAAATAATAATGAAAATAATAAATAATAATAATAATAAAATAGACGTAAAAAATAAAAATAAAAGTAATATTAATAATACTAATGAAAAATAATAATGATAATAAAGAAAATAATAATAATAATAATAATAATAATAATAATAATAAGATTAGTGAAAATTAATAATAATAATAATAATAATAATAATAATAAAATATTAATAATAATAATAATAATAATAATAAAATAACAATAATAATAATAATAGTAATACATATATTGGGCCTGGGTAAAAATGGGGTGTCTACATGTTGTATAGAGATTTTGTTTATGTTGTCTGCTGCATATATGTTGAATTATGGTTTATCCGGGATTTTATTAGGTATAACGCATCGTACCCGGGTTTAAGGGTTTGGGTGCGTTACATAATGAGAAAGGCGAGTACTGTGGTAATTATTTGTGGATACCAGAGTAGAGGGAAGCCACTTGTTTGGACGGGTGACCTTCCCTATTCTCAGTGACTTTACCTGAATACATAACCCAAGGGCTTATTGAGAAAGGTGAGTGTTCTAGTGTTAACACTAGAATAGAGGGAATCTACTTGTATGGGTGGGTAGACTTCCCTATTCTCGGGAATTATCAGTAAAATATTTATGTTTGTGGGTACGTGATTGGATGACAAAGATGTTGGCCATAGTATGATTATGGGCATGATATTTTAGTTACTCATGGATTGTGAACGTGTTTGCATGGATATTTTAATTATATATTAAATACTTCAGTCACACACTATTATAAATTATTTCTTCCTTACTAAGAGGTGTCTCACTCCATCATTGATTAAAATCTTTTCAGGTTATCTAGGTGATTAAGCTTAGATAGCTCCAATGCGGGGTAGTTTTGTGAGTGGTACTGGAACAGTTATGTTTTTAGTTTTTATGTTATAAATATTTTATTCAGGTTTTGTAATATGAAGAATTAGGTTGTAATTATTATGGATCTGTATGTGTAAATATAGAACTCTGGCATATTTTGTTGAAATTATTTTATTATTTTCGTTGCGTGAATGGTATTAGAGACATGTGTTGGTCTCATAACACTCTGGGCTCTGCGTGGCAGGTCTGGGGTGTTACAATTAATGCACACAAGCACACATAGGTTTTCTCCATGGCCATTCACTACAAAAAAATTGATTTTTAGTGACGAAAGTATTAGTGACGAATTCAATTTCGTCACTAAAAGTTGGTATTAGTGACGGTTTTTAAGAACTGTCACTAATAGTGTAAGCATTAGTGATGGTTTTAGCAGTCGTCACTAAAACAACACTATTAGTGACGGTTTTAAAACCGTCACTAATACTTTCGTTACTAAAAACTGCGCGGTAAATAATTTTCGCACGAAAATTTTTCTAAAAGAATATTAGCGACGATTCTTGGGTATTAGTGACGGATTAAATTCGTCACCAAAAATCACTTATTAGTGACGATTAACTAACCGTCACTACTAATATTTATAAATATATAAAAAAAATTTAGTTAAGGGTATTAGTGACGGATTGGGAGACCTGTCACTAATAATAGAGTATTAGTTACGGTTTTGAAACCATCACTAATAGGATTTTTATTTAAAAAATATTAAAAAAAAAATTTAGATAAGGGTATTAGTGATGGATTTGGAGACTCGTCACTAATAATAGGGTATTACTAACGGTTTTAAAACCGTCACTAATAGTGTTTTTATTTAAAAAAATATTAAAAAAAACTTAGATAAGGGTATTAGTGACGGATTGGGAGACCCGTCACTACTAATAAGGTATTAGTGACGGTTTCAAAACCGTCACTAATAGTGTTTTTATTCAAAAAAATATAAAAAAAATTTAGATAAGGGTATTAGTGACGGATTGGGACACCCGTCACTAATAATAGGGTATTAGTGACGGTTTTGAAACCGTCACTAATAGTATTTTTATTTAAAAAATATTAAAAAAAAAATTAGTTAAAGGTATTAGTGACGGATTGGAGACCTGTCACTAATAATAAGGTATTAGTGACGGTTTTGAAACCGTCACTAATGCTTAAAATCTAAAATCCCTTCCTAATTAACCTGCATTTCTGTCCGTCCCTCCTCAAAATCTGAAATCCCCAAATTTCCTTCTCCCTCCTACACGTCATCTCCCTCCTCCTTCCTGCCCCTCCCTCCTCCTCGCTCCTCACTCCTCAAGCCATCGCCCACAATGTCTCCACCTGTCGCCGCCGCCCACAGCATCTCTGCCCGCCGCCGCCACCCACAGCGTCTGCGCACAACCGCCTCTCCTCTCTTTTCTTCTGCGATAAGCTGCTGCTTCTTCTTCTTCTTCTTCTTCTTCTAGGTGGTCTGCGTTGTTCAGGGCCATGGTTGAAATGCTGAGCTATGCGAAAGAATGTCAATCTCACTTCGACCTAGGGCTCGCTAGGCTTCCCTTCAATCTTTCCAGAGGGGCGAGGTAGTTTTGCCTAGGGGCTGCTTGTACGTGTGTTGGGCACGTGAGCCTGCGCGTGTGGTTCATCCAACTGGTTTCATTTTTATTACAATAATTTTAATTTTTCATTTTATAATAATTCAATTCTAGTTTTTGAATTATTAATTCTAATATTATATATAAAAGTACTCGAAAAAATTAATAAATTTGATAAGTATTGAATTAGAAATGTATTGAAATTTATAAACCCTATATTTGGAGAGGTATTGGGTTTTAATTTGTATTAAACTTGAATAAAATGTAATATAAAATTGTATTGAAATTTATTTAAATGCATTCAAATCTAAATTGAAGGTTCGATATTCATGCTCCGAAATACAGTATTTGGGAATATGATTATTATACGGTAATATATGAATATTCTTTAAATATATGTTAAAATTGGTGTTTTAACATTTAAATAGTTTATTAAGTAAAATAATATAATATTATTTAATTAAAATTAATCTTGTTCTTCATATAAATTATAATAGATGATCATCATATCAATTTATATTAAAATAATATTATTAATTAGATTAGTAGCTTTAATTTGTTAATATTATTTTAAATTAATATATGGTTATTCTTCTTCATTCTATAATTGAATTATGTTTTATCAATAGTTAATATATTATAATACATAATAAAATAATTTAGGCACATAATTTTATCCAGTTCTTATATAGCAAAATTGATATCAAATTCTAAGTTTCAAATTAATTTTGAGAGGATTTTCAAATTTTACCAAATTTTAATAGAATTTTCCTTTTTTCTATTTGAAATTTGATAAAAAATAAAATTTTGATTAAACTAGAGATGTCCTCTAAGGTCTTTCCCTACTGCGCTACCAAAAATAAGTTACACTTTACATCCTTTTTATATCAGATCACAAATTTTATATATTCCAATTAAATACATCAAAGAAAGAAAAAAAAAAAACTAGAGAAGAGGACCAACTCTCTCAACCCATTTGTTAATCTCTAAGTCAACCCTACAGAGACCCATTTGACTGCACACAAAGCCCAAATTTATCCAAATTCCATGTTA
Organism: Malania oleifera; assembly: GCF_029873635.1. Lineage (NCBI taxonomy): Eukaryota > Viridiplantae > Streptophyta > Magnoliopsida > Santalales > Ximeniaceae > Malania > Malania oleifera. Next base: position 25,053,147 of record NC_080421.1, read on the forward strand.
CAGATTCATAAAACTTTTTGTATTGTCATTTATTATGATGACAACACATTTTATTTTGCAAGTTATCAAATCCTAATATTACGACCATTATATTCATAGGAACAAGCCTAGGATTCCTGTGTTAACTCTTTACTAATAGTATGAATATTCTGTTATTGACTATGAATGTTTGATTTGCTAGCATTCTACATATCCTGTTCTGGATGCTTCCACTTCATTCTTTGGAGTTTATGATGGACATGGAGGTAAGAATCGAGAGGTTCAGGTACTCTTATAGTGGGTGGATGGTTATTCTTTATCTAGTTTACCCAGAGTTTCTTTTCAAAATTGATTTGAAATGCGATAAACCTGCCCATGTAGACAAAATGAATTTTAACCTTTCATCTAATAGATTGTCTCTTATAGTTATTGTACAATTTAAATATTAGTTTTATTTCTCTTGAATCTTAATGCCCTTCTTGCGGTCATTGCATCAACTTGCCTTATTTACAATAATTTCTCACTTGAGTCTTTGAAATTCTGTAGAAGGTTCTAATTGAAAGCAATGATTTGGACAAGATTCGGCTAGATTATGGAGCTAATTTAGTTATTTGTACACAAGATGAGTTGTTCTCAATTTGCATTTCATGTCAAGGTATGTTCATTTGTTTCTTGTTCTTTGATCATCATGAATTTTTATTAAAGCTTATGTACATAAGGTTGAAGTGAGGAGTCCAAGATAACAATACTTAAGGAATTAGTACCTCTTCCTTCAAACGAGCCACGAAACCATCATGATTGACTTTTATAATATAAACCTATCAACAACGAACCACAAACCTATGAGGAGGAAGAGGTACTAATTCCTCAAGTATTGTGATCCTGGACTCATCTCTTCAACCTTATGTGCAGAAGCTTTAACAAAAATTCATGATGATCAAAGAACAAGAAACAAATGAACATACCTTGACATGGAATGCAAATTGAGAACAACTCATCTTGTGTACAAATAACTAAATTAGTTCCATAATCTAGCCGAATTTTGTCCAAATCACTGCTTTCAATGAGAACATTCTACAAAATTTCAAAGACTCAAGTGAGAAATTATTGTAAATAAGGCAAGTGGATGCAATGACCGCAAGAGGGGCATCAAGATTCAAGAGAAATAAAATTAATATTTAAATCATACCTTAACTATAAGAGACAACCTATCAGATGAAAGGCTAAAATTCATTTTGTCTACATCGGCAGGCTTATCGCATTTCAAATCAATTTTGAAAAGAAACTCCGGGTAAACTAGATAAAGAATTGTTGATGCAACCACCATTATCCACGGCCTCGTCGTCCTTCTCTGTCATCTATGACCTCATTGTCCTTCATCATCCTCAATGACCTCGTCGTCTGCTCCATCACCATCAAGGTTGAGGATTCTGAAGTTGGGCCCTAAATTGCAGATTGAGCCTTATTGTTTGAGAACTTCGCCCTCAAGGATGACGCCGTAGCAAGCCATAGCCGCCCTTGCTGCCATGGTCTCTCACTATCAAAGCTCGCATCACCATCAAGGTCGATCTATCCTTGACGCTAAAGTTACATTGTCTTCTTCAATGAAAGAATATTTTTGTTCAAAAAAAATTTTAAATTAAAATATATTTTATTTATTTAAAATAAATTAAAATATATTTAGGTCGATCCAGACGGCGTTGTGGGTGTCGATGGAATCCAATTGGGCGGTGGTGATCGTGACGACCTCAATGGCTGTGATTGTTGGCTTTGTGATGTTTTTGTGGCAGAGATCAAGGGAGCAAGGGGAGGAGGTGAAGTCTGTAATAACCCAAGAAAAAAAAATGAATAATAATAATAATAGTTAGTATTAAAAAAGAAAGTGTTTCTTTGTTAGGATCCTTGATTCCATGTTTGATGCCTAAGAAAGACCTTGTCTAAGCGAGTGCTCAGAGACCATTGCGGCTCAGTCGCTCCCTGGAGGTCGGCCTGGTCAAAATGGAATTTCATAGGATAAACAAGGTAGACACTGTTTATATACGTAAATAAGTACATAAAATAATGTTTTGACTGACATAATTTGTAGAAATATATGATAAAATAATAATAATGTAAGTATCATATGCGGGGCCCACAAGACTGTGTGGGGCCCACATGAGTCCCGAAGCCGTATGGAGGTTTACACGAGTCTCGAAGCTATTTAGGATGCATAAAATCGTATAAGAATTATTCGAGTTACGTAGGATCCATTCGGGTCTCGAAGTTGTGTGGGGCCCACAAGACCGTGTGGGGCCCACATGAGTTTTCAAAATTCAAATTAAATTCTTGTTCAAAAATAAATAATAAAATAAATAAATACTAAAAATAGTTTAAAAGTAATAACAATGATAATAATGATTAAAAAAAAATAATAAAATAATAAAATAATTAATTAACTAATTGATTAATTAATTAGGTAAGTAATTAATTAAGAATTTATTTAATGGGAATGGTGGCAAGCACTCCCACATGGCCTCCATCCCCATCCCATACTCAACCCATACCTTGCCCATCCTTTGCCCATTCTTTAATTTTTAAAATTATAATTTCACCCATCTCCCCACACTTTTATAAATTCTATTTCTTCCCCAAAATTTTCCTATAAATAGGGAGCTTTCAACCTTCATTTTTCACAACAATTTTCTAAGGAAGAGAAGGATTAGTGAGTGAAAGAATTTGTGGTGGAGAGAGAATTTTTGAATAAATTCTCAATCACCCACTTTTTCCGATCTCATTTCTTAAAGATAATTATTGTGTTCGTAGCACACGGTAAAAGAAGAAGGTAAGTAAATTTTGATTATGTTAGTTTCTTTTTATTTTAAATTCATACCCGAGTTTATTATATACGTAAATTTTAATTATGTTACTTAGTTCCACAAAATCTCCATGAGTTTATTTTTACGCATATTTAATTATACCAGTTCTATCTTTAATATACTTGCATCTATTTTTGGGTTAAGAAATGTTCCAATCCTCTTGGGTAAATTTTCAGCATTTCTTTCTATTCAAAAATAAAATTATATATATTTTTAACACAAAAATTGTGTGGCATGAGTTTATTTCTACGTTACATTTTTTTATGTAAATATGAGTAAAAATGAGATTTTCACGATATTATTTTAAATTGCATAAATGATAATAAGATGATTTTCAAACCCCTTATGGCAACGAAAGTTCAAAGTTACAGATGCTCGGTACCGCAGCTTAAAAGTTTATACGGATCAGAGTGCACCCACACTGTTTACAGAGTGGTTATTTATGTTAGTGGATTTCTCCTGAGTGCACACCTGGTTTAAGTCCAGGACTTAATAAGGAAAATCTCACTTAAAGTTTACGTACGTTGATTTAGTTTGGTCGGCCAGCCAGCTAAGTCCAGTCTTCGGACCGTACAACCCAGTCATGGGGGTAAACATGACTTACGGCAAACAGGCCTAAGGGTGGGTTTTTATAATATATGTTTATACATATTTAATTACGTGTACAAAGTTACTGATGATTTGAAGGAAAAGTGTAAGTTTGCGTGAAAATGATCATTTTGGGACTTAAATGACGATCTAAGGAAAACGTATAAGGAAAAGTATATGTATGTTTATCATTAAATATTTTTACAGTTTTAAAGTTAAAAGTTTAATTTAACAGTTATAGTATATGATTGTAAAAATTTACTATTGAAATTTATGACAAAAATTTTATGCAGAAATTTTTAAATTTATGTTTATTCTAAAAGCAGTCTTGAAGTTTATAGTATTAAATATTGTTTTACGAAATTCTTTAAAAACTCATTTTGGCCACACACTAATAATAATCTTATTTACTTATTGAGCGTCGTCTCACCTCAATCATATTTTATTTCAGATAACTCTGAAGGACATGTCGGAAATCAGGCTTAGCAAGCATGCGGGTGGGGATTAGAAAAAATAAAGATTGATTAGAAATATTAGTATGGTTTCAGATATTTATGTTTGTGTAATTTTTCTTTTTTGAAATAAATGATTGTAATATGGATAATTAGTGCTCTGGTTTAATAAAAATTGAGTTTATTTTGCTTCCACTGTAAATGAGTAGTAAAAAGTTAATATCCCAGACCCCTCGGGGTCGGGGTGTTACAAAGTCGGTGGTGGCGCTGAAGTCTATGGTGGCTGCGGCGGAGGAAGATGGGGCTGAAGATGATTTTGGGAAGACAAAGGTTACTATCTTCTTTGGTACTCAGAACATTCTTAATATATATATATAGTATTATGTTTGTTTAATTCTACGACGAGGCATCCTTACAAGATGAAAATACATGCCCAAGACCTTACACTTGGACATACATCGAGACACCCACACAAGACAATAAATATGGTCATACACTAATGTACCTCATAAGTACTACAAGATAACTAACACTAAGCATTCTCACTTACAAAACACTTCCATGTTGCCAACACACAGAATACACTTACAATTCTTTTTTGTACATATAGCACACACAATTTCTATTATTTGTGCACTCAAAATTTTTTCATGCGCACAACACACAATTTCCTTGTGCTTATCTAACTTCAGTTTAATAGATGATTTAACTTCTGGACTGCATGCTTGGATTGATATATCTTGTGAACTGCATGCTAGTAGTGGACATTAGGACTGCATGCTTGATTGGAACGCCACCTGCATGGCTGATGCAGTGATGTGTATTGTCTGCTAGTAGATACTTTTAGGTTGTTGCATGTCTTAATCTAAACGGCATCTGTATGATGCAAAAATATTGTGAATTGCATGCTTTTGTGATTGCAGGTTTGAAAAATGTTCTATTTATAGATGGCATGCTGCCGAAAATTTGTTGACTTTTTCTCAAAATAATCATAGTCATATACCATATGCTCATATGGTTATAGTGTGCTGAATGTTAAAACATTTTTGAAAGAATGAGTGAACTTCAAATGAACTTTGAATTTCGTCTCTAAATTTACTTTTGCATATGCTAAGTGAAAATTCTATCAATCATGGACTCATTTGCATTATTTGATTATTATAGTTGTTTTAGAGTCCTATGAAAGTCATGTAAATCATAAACATCACATTCTATTTTTTCATAGAACTATATTTTGATATATATTGTTTATGAGATGTATGAACACGTTACATTATTTAATGCTTATTGTATCAAGCTCTTATGCACTCGTAAAATTCATTACTGGTTGGATTATTGTGAACTGTTTATTGTAAACACTTAGGTTTGGAGCATATCTCTATGGAAAATGTCATATTTATAGGAGAAATACTACCAAAATTTTTCAAAAAACATATACTACTTTTTTTTTACATTCTTAATTTGTTGGGTTTGCAACTGTCACAACGTCAGTACGATGTTATGCACTACGGATGCAGCTTTTGACTTTTTTTGTTATCTGAATAGATGAAATTTCTGTATTTGAATTTGTATAATTTATTTGTATTTAAATTTGAATTTGTATAATATATTTGTATTTGAATTTAAATTTGTATAATATATTTGTATTTTTATTTGAATTTGAATTTGAATTTTGAATAATTTATAAATTTTTTAGCAATTATGGTTTAATGTTACATATACGAAAATGTAATTACAGATTTTTATAGGAATTAATAATTGGAAAAAAATCAATTTAAAATTATTAGTGACAATTTTAAAACCAGTACTACTAATTGTCCAATTTAAGTATTAGTGAAAGTTTCAAAACCGTCACTAATAATTGTCTTTTTTTAAGAGTTTTAATGAAAGTTTTCAAACCATGACTAATTAATAGTATAGTATTAGTGACGGTTTTATAGTATTAGTGACGGTTTAAAAATTGTCACTAATAGTTGTCTGTGAGCAATAGTCAAAATTTTCAAACCGTCTCTAATAATAGAGTATTAGTGACGAATTTAAAACTATCACTAATACTATGGCTTTAGTGACGATTTTTTATCGAGTCAGTGTAGAATTTATAGTGACGGACTTAGGTTTTTTAGTGACGGTTTTAATCCATCACTAATACTCTATTATTGGTGACGGTTTGAAAAATTCATCACTAATAAGTATTAGTAACGACAGATATAGCGACTAATTCAAAACCGTCACTAATAACCTTATTTTTTGTAGTGATTGGATCATCTCTCATTAAACGACAGGGATCAAGTCATCCCATGGATCTTGTCCACACATTCCTGCCCACTCACAGCATGCCATGTGGCATGATGATCTTGACTAAGACCTTAAACCAGGTTCCCCATAGACCGATCAAAGATTGACCGGTTCGCCCCCTCTTGAATTGGTTTACCCTGGTTTTCTTTTCCTTTTTATTTTTATTTTTAAAAGCTTCAATATCTCATTTAAAATTCAAAAAATTTCATTAAAAAAAAAAAAACTTAGAAAAATTACCAAAAATCTAGAAAATTGGGAAACATTTTTAAAAAATATTTCAAGTCAATTTTCTTTGCTTAAAATAATTATTGTGTTAAAAATCACATAAAATACCAAAAATTCACAAAAATATTTTTGCTATCCAAAAACTGTTTTACACTTATCACAAAAACTTCATAAAATTCAGGAGAAGAAACCTAAAAATAGTTTTGACTCGATTCTTATTTTTGCTTAATTGACTTTTTGTTATTTCAATTAAAAATCAAAAAGGCCATAAATAATATTTTGGTAATCAAAATTGCTTTCATACTTGGAAAAATCATATAAAAATTCAGAAAAATTATAGGAAAATAGGGGGAAATATTTTTGAGATAGAAAACTCATCTTTACAAGTTTTTCATCCCCGATTAAATTTCAAATCTCCCAGAATACTATTTTCATACTTATAAAAAACCATACAAGTTTCAAAACCCCCGAGAGTGTATTTCATACTGTATCTTCTTGATTTTCATACCCCAATGATTTAAAAAGAGAGGTATGAGTTCTTCGGAGCACGGTATGCCCCAGTTCTGAGGGAATATCTACATAATATTCATTTTGTGCATATCTTCACACTTTTTGAAAGGGAGTAAAATAAGAAGACTTATAAGATTTATTTTGGGGATAATCTTCGATTAATTAGGTATCGTTCGTAAGAACAGACGTGTAAGGGGTGCTAATGCCTTCCCCTCACGTAACCAAACTCCCGGACCCGACTTAATTTGGGTGGTAAGCAAGTGTTCTAACCACACTTCAAAATGTTAGTGGCGACTCTATACACGTTGTTTTTCACAAAAATCACATTTTCAAAATTCACACACTTCAATTCATTTTTTGAGTCATCCCAAGTTCGCGTCCGAGAATATCACGACAAGTTGCTTACTGCTTCTGCTTACATTTCACTCAATGATGACAAATATGTTTTATTGGTAAACTTTCGATTGGCTAGTTAAGTAAGAGTGCTTTAACTAGTACCACATGACCCTTTACAAAAGTGTGAAATACTCGACCCATGATACAATGAACGTGAGTACGACATCTTATTTCTTCCACAACTTCAAAGTTTCATCGGCGTCAATTGCAATTTCACTAAGCCAATGCTTGTCACCCTCTCTTCTACATCATAGTACTATGCTTAATTTATGTTTGCATATATAGTTTGGTATTAGTTAAATAAGGATAATATATAAAATTGTGATATGAAACCTTAGTGATTTTTGAAATAAATGGATATATATATATTTTAGATATTCTTTTAAACAAATAATTTTATTGAAAACTACAAAGGATTGGACTTAATTAGCTCTAATGACAAGCACGATCTCAAGTAGGTATTTGTATTAATTAATTTACAAGGAGGGCTTATAAAAGTTTAAGCAGTCTCAATTAATTTTATGCTCCGTGTTTGATTTTTTCAAAAAAGGTAGGGTGGGAAGGGGTCTGAAATGGGAGATGAATTAATTTCCATTTGTACAGCTCAAACTTGATCTAGGGTTTCAATTTATAAATATATATATATATATATATATGCCATAATTATAGTTATTTGACTTTATTATATGGGTCATATATGCGCAACCTTTGGGCTCGATTTGAATTGGCCCAACATTCTAATTAAATTGAACAAAATTTGACTTAATTAGGCTTTAAAATAATTTGATCTATTTGAGTCGATTTGTCCAACATCAAATTGTCATAGTTGATTTCAATTTTAATTTTGTTTTTGACTTATTGACTTTCAATCTGACCACCTTAATTAAGTTCTTGCCTGCAGTGGCAATTAATTATTTTTATTATAAGGTTGAAAAAAAAAAGTAACATTGATTAATGAAGTTGGAGCAAGCATAAATTAAGTTTAGTTAGCTAATATTATGCATGTTCAATGCATTTGCATACTGTCTAAAACTTGTTATGTTGGCACAAGCAATTTTTTGGAGGTCTATTTGATCATATGCAAAGTAAAAAAAAAAAAAAAAAACAAACCTTGAAATTTGAAATATGAATATTGAGCACACATTTAGTAAAGAATTGTTAGTATTAAGTTAGTATGGAGGAAATCAAGAGCTCCATTTTAATTTAATTTACATATATCATTTTATCATAAAAATCAATATGATTATAAACGTATACTTGGAAGGAGTTTGATATTACTATTGCCTAATCTGAAAATAAAGATAATAACGACACCAACAACAACAACAACACCAAGTTTTAAGTCTCATTAGGTGGGATCGGTTATATGAATCTTTTTCTGTCAATTTATGCGATCATGTACCAAATCTTTTTGATAGATTCATGGCTATTAAATCCTTACTCACTACTTCCTTTCAAGTTATTTTAGGTCTATCCCTACCCCTTTTACTGTCACTCACAATAACTAATTCACTTTTTCTCACTAGCGTACTATGTGTGGTTTACGTTGTAAGTGTTCATACCAATTCACCCCAATCCAAATCTAGGGTTCGAAATACATGCTTCCAAACACAGCATAAGTTTATTTAGTTATATTTCTAAAACTAAAACGTATTAAAAGCCTAAATGAGTTAATGTTTTTTACTGTTTTTCCATTCAAATATGAAATCTCTCGTTGTGATGCTTAAATATCGAACCTTGATAACAAGAGAATGTATGCTCTAGTTAAAGGTGATCTAGTTTTGATCACTTAACTAGACTGAGTAAGACTAAGGACCCTTATCTCTTGTTTAGCACAATACATGCATGTGACATATGGGGCATGACCCAAAATGAGGACCTTATCCCAATTTCATGATATAAGACTGCTTGCTTAGTCCTTCCTTTCTCGCCTCAAAAGCAACAAGAGAAAATTAGATCCTTTTGAAAGACTAATTGGTCCTCGATCTCAACCCCTTACCCCTTTTCACCCAGTAAAATCATACCAAGTAGCCGTGTAAGATGTGAGCTTTACTTGATTACTTAATTGGATTTTATTGACTGAGCAGGACTGACAAGAGGACCACAGAGGCCCTGGTCCTGGAAATCCAGATACCATAGCTGCAGGTGTAACCGACAACAAATAGATATATAATTAAAAATTTAAACAGAAGACGTCAGCTGCGTTTGTAGTCCAACGGTTAGGATAATTGCCTTCCAAGCAATAGACCCGGGTTCGACTCCCGGCAAACGCATTGCCTTACGTCTATTTTTTCTATATTTTCTTTTTCATTTTTATTTTTTGAAGCTTAAGCGGCTTTAGCACCAGTTGGCATATGATCGGGAACCAAGCCGGTGTAACATTTCAGCATTCGTATTTCACATCTAATGCAAATATATATATATATATATTTGCATGTATGTGAAATATATTTACAGTACTGATGAATGTGCAGATCGGCAACAATAAGAAACTGAATCCGAACGTGTATATGTCATATATGCATATGGTTTGGCCCTTCAAATGATTTGCAGTTTAATTTGAAAGAATTCAAGAAAAGAGAATACATTCAACAACAAATTAAAGACGACGGCTGCAATTAACGATAACAATCACAAAGAGTCATCGATCAGCATTCAGCTAGCTAGCTACAGAGCTAGCGTCTCCTAAATGCTATAAAACAGGACATAACTGACATGATCAGAGTCACCGCAAGCGAGCTCACACCGTCAAAAATGGCCTCGAATCGCATTTCCTGCAGACTCCAAAGCGTAGAGACACACTGGCTCACACCGTCAACAATCCCCACTACGATCGCCATTAAACTTCACACACACACAGAGATCACAGAGGCAGAGAGAGAGTTAAAATAAGTCCCACAACGGATAAAAGGAGAAAGCTAGAGAAGAAGCGAACTAAAGTAGTGGAGTACAGAGAATGGAGATGAAGGCGGTCCTGAGATCGAGCTGATTGATCTCAGAAAGAAGGGGGGATGGGGTGGCCAGTTGGAGATGGAGACTTACAGCGTCAGTGCGGGTGGCGATGGATGGATGGAGATCGAGATGAGCGTGGGGGCTGGGTAATTGGTTGGTTGTGGGTGATTAATTTAATAGAGCCAAATCATAATTAATGCTGTTGTATGCAGGCTTATAATTGATTATGGCAGATAGCTAGGTTGGTAGGTAGCTAAGCTAGCTGCTGCGAACGTAGAACAGAAACAGAAACAGCAGTGGCGGACAGGATGCATTGGGGGGATTCGAATAAAGCCAGGATTTGAGACGAGTTAAGCGTGTCTCTGTGATCTTTTTCGCGCCAAAAAACAACTTTGTGCTGCTTCCACGATGCTTCCTTCTCACATCTGGATTCCCTCCGCCAGGTCCCATCGCCACCCCCACCGCTGGTTAACTTGTACAATTTGCACATGCATGTTTCCATGCAGTATCTATAGTTCTCTCTTTCCTTCTTCATCCTCGTCTTCTTGTTTCTCCTTGGGTAATGCTATATATGTGCAAATGCCTAAACATGTTGTCTCATTCAGTGAAATATAAAACCCTGCGACTTTAATCCATGAGCATATGTGGTTAATTTGAATTTAATTTTTTAGTACTTAGCTCGTTTTTTTTTTTTATAACCAAGGACTTCAATTATTATCGCACCACTTTAGACACTATGATACAACATCAAACTCAAGAGTGAAAGTCGTTTACCCATTGACGCATCTCTGATAATTCACTAGTATAATGCATCAAGGTAAAATCAAATCCGTGACCTTGAGGTCACCAAAGTCACAAATCGCTCTTACCACTTAATTGAGCTAGCCCGATTAGGTTAAGAGCGAACTAGTGTTGATCATGATATTGCTATAATAATAAAAAAGATATTGGTATGATTAATTTTAGTTCATATCCTCATTTTTTTTAAATTAAAATTAAGCCTCCTTTTTCATCATGGGTGCTAAGTCTCAAGTGACGTGTATCTATTATAAAAAATATCCTAATGTGGGTCTTAGGTGGAGGCAGTTCACTTTAGTTTGTTAAGACACATTTGATAAGATACACAACAAATACTTAAAAAGGAATGTACATAGAATTTGGAACCAATCATGCCTATTGTAAGTATCAAGGTACTAATTTATATATTTTTGACAATGATAAGCGAATCTAGGTATGTATATGCGATGAGGGCAAAAGTGTCCTTTGGAGGTTTGAAAAAATTATATATATTATACAAAAACTAAGCATGTCACTTATATTTGATCTTTTAGATAGAGATTGTTTTTAGTTTACTAGTATGAAGGTGTTTTATGAGTAAGTCCGTTTTGGTTAAGGCTAACTTAACTATACCCTTAATTGATGAAGTACGCATAGACTCATGCCTCTTTCAGAAACCCATGGGATGTATAACTAGCCCATGTCCACAAAGTACTATCTTATTCCTTAATTGACTTTATTAGCATTGATTTCAAGCTAACTAATTAAAGACTACATCCATAATGTTAGGCTTAGTTCCACAATTTTTCAAACTAATTAAAAATTATAGTTGAAACATTTTTGGACTACAATTTAAAAAAAAAAAAAATTGAACTCAAAATGCTATAAATGATGGCAATTTTAGTTCAAATTTTTCTAAGGGAAAAAAAATAAATTTTAGGCTCCATAAATGAGGGTTTGTGTCATATAAGTCCCTAGCCTTTTGAATGTGAATCATAAATCCTAAAATTTTAGAAATTATACCTCATTGGCTCAATTACTAAGATGGCTATGAATGATCAAAATTTTAGAAATTATGTCCTTTGCCATAATATAATTTACGAATTTGTCTTTTGAGGGAATTTTGGTATCATTCATTTCCATTACTATTGTTATTCTTGAGTTTATTCTCCTATGTAACCCACTGATAGTAGTGCAACATAGATCTTCTTGCAGGCCTTCTCTCATTTTCATAACTACCCTCATAACTCTATAAGGGGGTCTAAAAACATGAGATGTAAGGGCATGAGATCATTATCTCTATTCTAATTCACTGTCACTTTGCTTTTATTCCAAAGTACGCATGATCTTGAAACCTACTTGGCGTTCAAGAAAGCATATTATGGCAAGTCAACCATAAGCGTGTTTTGGACTAGTATGACTTCTTGTGAGAATTCCCCTTATGTCTTCTATGCACATATAACCTAGTCACATCCTTAACTCCAACAACTTTAGATCTTACATAATCATTGCTAACAAATCATAATGACTTGTTTTTCTTAATTTCATGGTTTTCAATATAATGGCTTCTTTATAACCGCTTGTTACTAATAAAAAGTCATTCCCACTTTAATCATTAGGTCACTTGGATGTTATGCGTAAAGATTGGGATCAAATAAAAGGTAATCCTCCTCATGATTAAATTAGATTTAAAAGCATGTCATTGTCACCTATATATATTGTATTCACAATCAGAGATCTCCTTAATGTCAAAACAATTCACCATTTGCATTTTCATAAACCAACTATATTTCATGTGTGGGATATTATCCTCCATCCTTATTCCTCTAGCTTGTAGTGTGTCATCTCCTTACACTCACTTAAGTGTTGCCTCCCACTTAAGCATTTGAAGTGACTTGGTTTGTAGCACGTTGACTCCCTCGTCCACTTGAGTGCTGCCACCCATAACATTTAAACTCAAATGGCATTGTAGGATAGTGGAATTTTTGAATGGATTATATATAATATATATACAAAAAATGGCGTTCAACTTTCAAACTCATGAAGAGACTCATGAACATATTCACAGACAAACTTTCTCACAAACATTATAACAAATGCACTCACAAACTTATATGCAGACTCTCTCACAAATTGTTAGCATAAGCATGTACTATAATTTTTATTGTGCAAGTTAGTATGTTGTTTGGTCATCTTGTTGTATTAATATGATTTATATTATCTTATATATTGTCGATTGATATCTTAGCAGCTATATAATGTTTGAATTTCAAAATTGGAGAATCAAGTAAGGATTATTTAATAGTATTAATAGTCAACTGCGTGTGCAAAAATCTTCCAATTCTCAATCGAACATTAACTACAAAACCTAAATAAAGTTTCTTGGATTCTTATCCCTCGTGTATGTGTGTGTATATATATATATTCACCTTACAGTTCTTAAATCCTGATGGATTCTCTACGCACTTACTACCATCTTCTAATGGCTTGCCATATTTATGTCAAAATCTCACAATGTGTTTATCTCCATGCCCACATTCTTTCACCTTACTTTATAGCTCAATCATTGAATGGCATCTTGTTCAAGTCAAAATATACTGATCCCTTTACCTAACTAATCACTTTATAATCTTTTTCAAGTACATGCACAAAAACACCACTATATCACATCCTGTAGTTTTCTCTCTAACAAGATCTGCATCATAAAGTAAACAATTTAGTCAAATATTTAACATGTGAATGATAGTACGAAACGCATAACTATGCAACGTACAAATAGATTAAATAATTATTAAGTAATATTAAAATAATCACGAACATATAGACATATTGTGTCTTAAATTAAACCAGCATGCACTACATATTCTTAGAAAAACATATGAAAATCAATCTCAAAAAAAATATTATGCACTTAAAAGATCAGATTAAAGAAGATCATATATTTCATTTTTAGATCATGTTGGAAATCCTAAAATCTTACCATAAGTTGGGCTTTGACCCAAGTAATCTAAGCGTCTTCCAAATGTCATTTCTTAAGTTTTTTGCCAACATTGTTGCTTCAATTATATAAAAAAAAAAAAAAAAAATTTGATCAAATTCAACTTGATGCATCTAGAGTACTTGTCACAATCAAGCTGCTAGAAACCTATTGGACAAAGACATCAAATTAATTTCATGGATCAAAAGTGAATATTTTCTAAAAATTTTTTGAAAGTATGCATACATTTTTAGTTGTTCTAAATGATGAAATAAGATAGTTATCTTTTGTTAAAACTTTTTATATTCTTGAACTAAATGGCATATATAGTTTTTTTTTTTTTTTATCTTTAGATTTCTAAAAAGGATAAATGTGGTTAAAAGAAAAATCAAGTTCAAGAACACACTTATAATTAATACTTTATTCTTTTCATATATTTTTTAATAATCATTTTTTTTAAAAAAAAATTAACATGTTGTCAAACATAAAATTCGTTAATATTTAAAATATTTAATTTTTAAATCTTCAAAATGTGTTTGAAGAATAAAGCTTACTTAAAAATTAAAATTACGATTTTAACCATGATCGCTAATTACATTTAGTTTTATTTTACAAAAACTAGCACAAATTAGAATTGCATGCTTTCCAACAAAAGCATTGGTATTACTAGTTAGGTTTAGCTTTTAGAAATTGTTAAAAATTTTCTAATATTTACTACAAAATTAGTAAATCCCTCTTAATTTTAAATAATTGGGCAAGAAATGCAAGTTCATCATGGACCCAAAAAAAAAAAAAGATTAGATTGTCACATCAAAAATGAAAGACAATTAGATAGATTGAAAGTGAATTTGCCTTTCTCTTCTCCCCTTAACTTTTCCTCTTTAAGAGTGAAAATTGATATAACTTTGTAACTTTTTTACTACACACTCAAAGACATCTTTTAATTTTTAACGGCTCTTTTTTCAAGAGGGGGGGAGGGGGAATAATTTTCACGGGGCCTCAATCAAACATTTTCCTCAATTATTTTTTGAAAAAATCCTTTTAAAAAGCCATAGAGGAGCCAATGAAACAATAAAATAGACTTTTAATGAAAATAAAAAAGTTAGAAATATAAAAAATTTAATTATCGAAGAGGTAAAGTTCTGAAAAGTAACATGAACTAATTTCTCCTTAATGAAATTATAAAATGACTTTCTAACTTTGATGTTAATCTTAAAGTCTTAGTAGTTTAATTCTTTTTTTTTAATTATATTGAAACTTCAGCCACTAATGAGCCATTCGGACCCCCTGGTGCGACACCAAATCTATGGATTAGCCTCCTCTGCTCTCAGGTCTCGCTGTTTGGGGCGAAATTCAGATGCGGACACGGCTTTCGTAAATCAGTTGGACGTTCAGTCAACCCGACCCTCGAACATATCTCCATTACCATCAACGGTCCTTGCTGACTCACAACCATCCTAATTATAATATTAATATTTATTCTAATCTTATGTTAAATTTCTTTTCCATTTAAGTTATTAATATTTCAAAATCCTACCAAATCGATCGATTAATAATATAGAAAGTTCATCATACCTATACTCTTTAAATTTTATGAAAAGAAGAATCATTTTATTGATACTTCGCTCGACGCTATAAGAACTCCGATCTCTTCTTCTTCTTCTTTATTAAGCTGTTCTTCATATTTTAAAATGTGGCAAGCCTTAAAGGCTAATTGTAATTTTTAGAATTTTTAAAAAGTTCATATTTTGAATTCATAAATAGTATCCCATGTAGAAGGTTTTCTCTACCAAAAAAAGAAAAAAAGAAAATTAATTTCCTGTGTTGCCCAAGTTTTTGGTCAAACTACGAAAATACCCAGTAGAGACACCCTGGCGATTTCATCACAACAGCGATGACATGACTACCAGCACCGCGTTTAACGACGTCGTTTCCGGAACCATATGGATCGCATAACCACCCGCAGGAACGACGAATGTATAGACGTGCCCATTCATTGGAAGTAAGAATAACAGCAGAAGGCGGGTGTATATCACGCGCTATAGGAACGCGTGTGAGCAAAGAGAAGGCTTCATTTTAGCTGTATTAATTAATTTATATTGATTTAAATATTTTCATAACAACTATGATGATCATTTCGATTATCAGGCAAGAAAGAAAAAGGTTTCGCCTTTCGGGGGCCGAGGAGTGAATTCAAGAGCTGAGGGAAAGATAAAAAAGAGCAAGAGAGATTTCGAATTGAAACCCTAATTTCAATTCAATGGGGTTGTGGGAAGCGTTTCTGAATTGGCTAAGAAGGTAAGCCTTTCCCAGTTTCCCTTTGGTTGGTTGGTTGCTTAGAAGATATCGGAAAAGAGAAGGAACGAAAAAAAAATTTCCGTCTTTGATTATTTCTTTGTTTGGGACTTGGGGAATATATTTGTTCTCAAAATCAAGTTGACGTGAGTTTTTTTTTTTTTTTTTTTCTCCATTGGTTGGTATTGTTCTTTTAAGTTAGAAAACTTTGAATTTTTTTTTAATCTTTTGTGGGTTGAAGAGGCAGTGGTTGGATGGAGCTGATTTTAATAATGTGGAATCTGAGGTCATTACAATGCGCCAACTGTTTTCTCGAATTTATAGCTTATGCATTTTGAAATCCTCTATTGAAAACCAGAGTTTTGCTGCAGTTGATGGTTGATTTAGTCCTGTTTTCAGCTCTGTAGATAGGAGGTGGGATTTAATTTGGTAATGTTGTTAGGTGATGATTAGGATGGTCCTTATAGGGTATCCCATGGAGTTTAATGAGTACATGGTGTAAGCCTATTAAAATTGTTCTTATTGATTCTCTGGTTGGTTATATTTTTACTAAAGAACCAAAGATTGTGGGTCTGGTTACCATTTGTCTCAAATCAAAGTGGGCTTAACCTTTGGTTTATGCTCTTCTATTCAGGCTGTTATGGTGTCATCAAAGGGTGGTCTCTGCCTAGTTTGGACCAGCTATGACCCGATTGAGGTCCTAGGTGGGAAGGTGGCATTGGGCAACGATTAGGTGGGATAGTTGTTCAGATGATTTAGTAGCTAATAAATTTGGGCATTTTAGCCAATTTCTTTGATGTTAAAGGCATAATATTTAAAAATTTAGGGTTTCAGTTTCATAATGGATGGTTCGCATACGGGAGGTGGGCACCGCAAAGTGTGAATCACTGTGATGGCAGCATTGTGCTTGGAATGCAGCTGTGGTGAAATTTTGGTTGTCGTGTTTGAAATAATGACTATGATGCGGTAGTGGCAATAATATTGAGGTGTAGATATCATATTAGTTTGGTGGGTCTTGATCTGATTGTAAAGATAATATGAATTAAATTGCACTAATGTTTATGTTAATTACTTAATTCCATCTCTTATGTCACTGAAAAAAGTGAGTACCTTTAAGACTGGATATAATTTGATTAAAAGAAAAAAAAATCAAAAATATAAACTGATCCAGATTTACGGCTTTCTGCAGTATACAATATCATAGATATTAGAGAAATTACAACTTTTAGTGTAGTTTCTCCATAATCTAATGTCTTTGTATTTTGGTCATTTTTAAATTTGAAGTACTCTATTCAATTTTTTTCATTTTTAATAGTAATAAAAAATATTCTCAACTCCCACTGTTGACCTTGAATACCACATAAATTATGGTTTCTCATGATTCTTAGGCCAGGCCTAAATTATGTGAAACCTGCCTAGGAAATTAGAATATGAAAAGATTAGGGCTTCTTTTTTCAGTTGGCTGCACTAACTGCGCCATTCGATTCTGACTGTATGAGTGTTTATTACTTGCAAATTATGAATGTTGTCTGAACATAGACTTGTCTAGGATCAATTAATATGTGTGCTCCTGTGCATGGGTATGCATTCATGTGCACAAATACCCCTTTCTTTAGCTGATTGAAATCTCCATTTATGATGCTTTTATTTTCATTAATGGCCCAACCTTGTGGTAGTTTCCATAAATAAATAAAAAAGTCGTTATTTTTACCTTTATAAGTTTAGTTTTTGGTTATATTAAAGCAAAGAGACATGTCCAAATGATCCATGTGAATGCTGTAAACCATGTTCCTGAAGTAGGAATATTCTAGGCATTTTTGCAGTATCTCAAGCAAGCATGTATCCAAATGGATTAGAGTCTGGTATGTGGGTGCACATCCCCTATTAGAATATTTGTACTAGTTACTACACTCTAAGCTCATAGAGGGTATATGTTGCATGATCATGGACACAAAGAATAGAAAAAGTGTGGTACATGACATGCTGGCATGCCAAATGATTTAAGAGAAAAAAGAACACAATAGCACTTACAAGTTAGAACACGTTGACGTATTTTGTTGGCATATGCGTGCATGCTTGCTTGTTTGTGTGGGATCATTATCCTGTCTAAGAAGTTTCTAGCATGCATTGAGAGGTGCCGAAAAAGTGTTGTGTTGACAGTGTATCTTATTCTCTAACATCATTCATTCTTAAATTTTTGTTACTCTCTACTGTAACTGCCACGTTGTATGCATTAGGTGATAGATGCCTGCCTTAAATTCTATTGTTTTAGATTTTCAATCAGAATGTTTTCAATTGTATGCATTACTGTTTTCCATGGCAGTCTCTTTTTCAAGCAAGAAATGGAGTTATCTTTGATAGGTCTCCAGAATGCTGGGAAAACATCACTTGTTAATGTTATTGCAGTAAGTAAATCATGTGAACTCAAAAAAAAAAAAAAAAATTCTCCTACTTTCCTTTGCAATGCCCCTCCCCTGTTTATCTTATATTTTGGGCTAAAGTCCTGTTCTTGTCTTCTAGACCGGTGGATATAGTGAAGACATGATCCCCACGGTGAGTTACATTTCTCAAGAAATGCTTATTTTCTTTTAAGTTTACTCTTGAAATATGTTATTTTGCCACAATTAATGTGCCTTCTCTGGGCAAATTTTTTTTTCTACAGGTTGGATTTAATATGAGGAAGGTAACCAAAGGCAATGTCACAATAAAGTTGTGGGATCTAGGAGGTCAACCCAGGTTCCGCAGTATGTGGGAGAGATACTGTCGTGCTGTTTCAGCCATTGTGTATGTGTTTAACTTTATTTACAATCAAATTCCTTTGACCGTATACAATTTGCTGGATGATAAAATTGCTAAATGAAATATGCTATTGAATTTAATGTCATGGATTTTTAATGTCTTATGGAAATGTAACTTCCTGGTATTTTCTTGTCAAAGTACTGATGGTCAATCTCTGCTAGGAACTAGATAATTTAGTCTTTAAACTCATTTCCCTTTTCTTCCACTTGGCCAAAGCATGCATGGCAGGGTTCTGTTTTAAGTTGTTTTGGTATTCCACTTACCTTAAGACATCTATATAGGCTCACCCTTTTCCTACGTCACAATTTTTTAAGTGGTATATCGTTAAGCACCTAGTTTTGAGTTGCCATCTAAACAAATACTAAGACAATAAGGAGCTAAAAAAATCCCCACACAGTTTTGGTCACAAACTCTTCGTTTGTCAAATGAATTTAACTCAAACAATTGTATTAACATTTTTTTATCCTTTTGGGACAATTACATCCTTAACTGACAATATGAAAATGACTTGTACGTGCCAATCTGAACAATCTCTTGCAAAGTTCCAATTACATATAATGATAACTGTAATAATAGTTAGTATAGATAATAAAATGGTAATAATAGTAGTAGTAATAATGGACAAGAAGGAGCAGTATTTTTGCCCCAAGTTATCATCAGAATCCAAGATTACCCAAGGAAGAGATGGTTTTGAAGACCCACTGTTTAGGGGCATCTTGTCCAAGGAAATCCAAGATGCCTGCCATATAGAGTTGTTCCCAAACAGCATCCAACATTCCATGGGCCATATTCTTGGCATCCTACTGAATAGCACAAGCGAATGCCTACAACAACAACAACAAGCCTTAAGTCCCACTAGGTGGGTTCGGTTACATGAATCTTTTTCCGCCATTTCACCTGAGTCAAATGCTCTCTAACCCTATGTGCGGAGAGGCCTTGGACTTGGAGTTGTATTGGATTTGGATAAAATTTAATATTAAATCGTATTGAAATTCGTCCAAATCTATCAAAATCCAAATTCAAGGTTTGAAATCTATGCTCCCAAATGCAGCGTATGCTAATTTTGATGGAAACCAGTTTGCAGTTGTAGGACTGAGCACCTACAGGTAAACTAACATCAAGGGTACTACTCAAATCCCACGCATTGGGCCTTCACCAATCACCATACAGGCTGCCCAAAATCTGAGTTAATAGCTGGGAATTAAATTTGTAACATTGGCTTTGACACAACTAGTAGGACCAAAAACTTGCTATTGCACACAAATTTTTCTCTTATAAAAATTTTTTAGCATTTTAATGTTTCTTGTATTCTTTAAGGATTGGACTCTTCATCAAACTGAAACCATGGTCTAAACAGTAAACATTATTATCTATATTTTCTGATTCTTTGGCAGCATTAAATGGGAAACCACTATTGGAATATCGAGGTAACAGTACGGAAAAGGATGGGTTTGAGTCGAGGAACTCTTGTACTGCTCTTGAGGGTGGGAAAACTTTTTTTTTTTTTTTTGGTAGAGAAAGTAATATTAACTAGTGCCTTCCAAGGGTAATCTCAGAGCAAAGAAATTAACTTTGATGAAGAAGAGGGTTGACACCATTTACCACTTCTCAAGTGGTTTTGAAAATCTGAAAATTTTGTGTGAAGATTCCATAGTGCAAAGAACCAAAGAGTACTTCTATAAGTACTTTTGTTGTGCAATAGCATCTTTCCCAAGGATGTGTATCTACTTCGTAACAGAACTGGACAGCCACATGAGTTTTTTCCCTTAATCTGGTTCTCTCTTTTTTTGTCTTTTGGGATAAACATTGAAGTTTATTAGGTAGAGGAAGAAGAGTACAACAAGAAAAAAGAAGGGAAACGGGAAGGATAACATACCCTCCCAATACAACAAAAAGGAGAACAAACTAGAAAACCAGAGAACAAAGACTAAAAACAGCTATACTCGAGCAAAGCAGCTCAGTACGTCTGAGATCTGACATAGGTAAATGCTGAAAGAACCCATTCCCATAACCCACTGTAATGAGAGAAACACCACTCTATTCCAAGGCAAGGTAGGAGGAGTAACCACGTTCTTAAAGATTCTGGCATTTTGCTCCAACCAAAATACACCAGAAGATAGCTGAAGATGAGCACTGTTACAAAGCCTTCTCTCCTTCTCCTTACCAAACCCCTTAAACAACAATGTACAAAATGCCTCCAAGGAAGGAAGTGCACATCTAACACTCACCAAAAATGCCAAACAGTTTACTCCCGAGGGAGCTTGCAAAATTGGAATAAGGGAGAGAGGAGTAAAAGGAGCTGCGAGTATTCAGCAGTTGAGAATGACTTTTTCACTTGGAGAAAGCTTGCCTTTCACACTAGGAGAAAGCTAGTTGACTGTTGAGAGTTCTCACTCTTGCTGGATTGGACCAATTTTGTTGCTAGGAAATACATTTATTAATCAAACTTCCCCTTGCTCATGGGGTCATGTATGAAATTTTAAGGATTGCACATTCACTTTGCTGGTCACTTTGTCATTGTTGCAAATTTGCAATCTCTCTCAACACCCCACCCCCACCAAAAAAAAAAAAACCCCTTTTGGGGTCTCATGCCCCCCAAATACCTGAATATTTGTATTATATTTATTAATGCCTATGCATATGAATTTTCATATTTCATTTTATCTGTCTTTAGTTGTATAAATGTGCTTTATGTTCAATAATTTATAGTCACTTGCGCATGTTATGCTCCAGTTAGTTGACGTTCTACCTTTAGACTATCTTACAAGTTGTATTTCATGTTTTCCACTGATAGTGTTTTAGATTTTGATTACTACTTTTTCCCTTCAATTTCGGCATGCTGCAGTTATGTTGTGGATGCTGCTGATCCTGATAACCTGACTGTCTCAAGAAGTGAACTTCATGACCTGTTGAGTAAGCCCTCACTGAATGGAATCCCTCTGCTGGTACTGGGTAACAAGATTGACAAACCAGAAGCTTTGACCAAGCAGGCTCTGACAGATCAAATGTAAGTGGAATCAGTTTCGCATTCATGAAATTGAAATATAAGCTCATGATATTGAAATTTATCTGAGTGGTGTTTAGGTAGCAAAAAACAATCGCATAGCAGGTCCTTGGTTCCTTGTTTATACAATACAGTTCTGCCAACCCAAAAAAAAAAAGTGCTCAACCTTTTTCTAATTGTAAGAAGAAAATTATTTCCGATAAGGGTAAACTGCTAAATATCGCTTCCTATGAAGCATGGATATCTCTAGAGAGCAGTTGCATCCTACTTGTATATTGATTTTTTGTTAAATACATTAATTCAGAGTAGAGTATGAATATGTTGACATTTGGTTCGATGTTATGATATTTTAAGACATTCTAATTGGGTAGAACTTATGGCAATTGTATATTTATATGATTGTAATGTTGTGGCGGTACATGTTCAAATGATTATGTTGTGCAGATGTTTTATTTACATTTCTTTTTTCCTTCATTTTAGATTGTATGGATTAGACTTGGAAAACTTCAACTGTAAGTTAATTTTATAGTTAATACATATATATATATATATATATATAATATTTATAGTTTAGTTTATACATATCTATATAATAGTATTTTATTTATTTATTTTCATATCCTTGTCATATGGGTATCCTTTTTTTTTAAATGCCCATACCACCAGTATCGGTGCTTCTTGCTTCTTGTTTTCAGCCAATGACATAAAAACAGATAACATTCAATAATTCTGAGAAAACATGCATCTAATTGACCCTCTGCATCGATCTGGTTTTGATAATTTCGGGGTTTTTTCTTTTCTTTTTCAGATTTGTATTAATAAGAATGGTGTTTTGCTGTGCAGGGGACTCAAGTCTATTACTGACAGGGAAGTTTGTTGTTTCATGATTTCTTGCAAGAACTCCACCAATATTGATACGGTTATTGATTGGCTTGTCAAGCATTCCAAATCAAAGAATTGAGCTGTGAGCACCATTCCTTGTGTTATGCGGCAATAATCATAACCGAGCGGCCGGATTCTGGCTGTGTGCAAATCTGTTCTGTTGTTTCTCTAACCTGGCGAGCTGATCATTTTCTTCTACTTTGCTTCATTGTAATATGTATTATTTGGGTTAACATCTGGGTTTTGACGAGACCCATTCCTCTGGTGAGACATAAAAGAGAGAGAATTCTATGTATTGATAATGGCTGCTGTGAATAGTTTAGGGATTTTCAATAAAATAGTACTTCTCATGCACTACATTATGGAAAATCAAAGGCCCTATAGTCCATTGTCATCTACTGCAGCCTCCTTGTAGTGATATAGGTCTCCAAGATCTGCAGCCACTCCTACAGGATGGGTAGGGAGGGACCAGGAAAGCCTTGTCGGGTGTCTTTTAGGGTTAGAACTACAACATAATGGGCAGAACTGGGCTGCCTAGGTGGGCTATATTGGGCTGGTGGGTTTTTGAAAATAGCCTCCCCTAGGCAGTCCTATCCTCTTGCTTCCCTCCCAGAAGAAGCACCAAAGTAGAAAAAACCTTTTCTAGTTGCCAAACAGTGAAGAAGTTGAAGGCCTAGTGCAAGTTTCTGGCTTCATGCTTACTATTTTACTCTTTTACCAGACCTTGTTTTTATTTAGCGGGCTAGACTCTCTCCTTAAAATGGTCGTGGCTTTGGCAATGCCTAAATGAAGAGGATTAATGTACATGAAATAGGAATTTGAATTGAAAATTGATTATATTGATTCTTAATTGGAGAAAAATACTTCCTCGCTGTTGGGGATAAATCCTGGAGCAACAATCACACACAAAGAAAAATCAAACAACCCATCCATAATGGAACACCGGATTTATGTGATTCGGTCCAATTTGACTTACGTCCACGGAGCACACACCAAATCACTATAAACTGGGAGAAAAATTACAGGGAGGAGGAGCCTCACTGCTCAACTCTACTCTCTCTCTCTCACACACTCCTCAACTCTCTGCACTGCACAATACAACACTCTGCACAACACTCACACTGCAACACTCACAGCTTACTGCAACCCACGACTCTCTGCTCACTACACTGGCAGCATTCTACACAACTCCACACATGCATATATATAAACAAAGGGGAGCAAAATTCAAAGGTGGTGGCTGCAGTTTCAG
Organism: Malania oleifera; assembly: GCF_029873635.1. Classification (NCBI taxonomy): domain Eukaryota; kingdom Viridiplantae; phylum Streptophyta; class Magnoliopsida; order Santalales; family Ximeniaceae; genus Malania; species Malania oleifera. Next base: position 25,077,385 of record NC_080421.1, read on the forward strand.
CAAAGTCTGCAAACTAGGTTGTAGCCGGTCTTCAATGTCCAAGTTAGCGGCTGGGTTGGTGCGACTGCCAGCGACTCCACACCAACAATCTCAACAATCTCCCACTTGAAAACGGAGACAGCATCTCAACCAGTGTATAAGCAAATGATGTATTCATATTTGTCTTCAAGCATGAAGACCAACTGAAGTTGAGCACAACTTCAGTTTCTCTCTAGTCACCACCTTCCTGTCTACTAGATTTCTACGTACTAATCTGATGGCTGTCATCTTCACAACTGGTGTAAAAATGCCGGTGTAGTCAATCCCTTCTTTCTTTTCAAAGCCTTTGACTACCAACTGAGGCTTGTACCTTCTGGAACCGTCATACTCCTCTTCAATTCTGTACACCCACTTGTTGTGAAGGCCTTTGGGCAACTTCCACATTCTGTTGGAGGTGAGGGACTTCATCTCGTCCTTTATTGCAAGCTCCCATTTGCTCGTATTTGCCACCTGACATGCTTCATCATAGCATTCGGGTTCTCATCCATCTGTAGAAAGTAAGTAATCAATATACCTTCTGTCTAGTATATGGGACCGAGTAGATCTCCTAAGCTCCGGAGCTGGAGTAGGAGATGGTAGTGCGACAATCTGCTCCACTGGTTCCTCCACCTAAGGATTCTCGGCATTTTTCTGTTGTGTCCCGACACACTTCTTTGGGGCATGGGTGTTTATCTGGAAACTGACCCTCTTCTGTTTCCCGACTATACAATCCTCACACATGTCAATCTTCACCGATTGTAAATCACTCAACTTACCCTTTGAGTGCATCACCCTGAGTTCCTTCTCGCTCATGTGACCAAGTCGTTGGTGCCAGATGTTGTTGTCGTCATTTCTTACAGCAACTGAAATAGACATGGAGGCATTGGAGGTTAGAAAAAGTGTTCCACTTTTCTTACCTTGCACAATCGTAAGTACACCCTTTGAAACTTTCCATTCATCGCCAATGAATTTCGTCGTGTATCCCTCATTTGTCAGCTGACCAATTGAGATCAAATTCTTTCTCAGGTCTGGAATATACCTGACATCTTTCAGCTTCCATACTGACCCATTTGTATTAATTTTCACAACTCTCTTGCCGGTTATGTCACAAGGTTGATCGTTGCCAAGGTACACCTTACCAAAATTACCTGGTGTGTACTCCTCTAGGCAATCTCTGCAGCATGTGGCATGAAATGAGGTTCCGGAGTCTAAGACCCAAGACTCCTGCTTGCTTTCAAAAGAGTATATCAACATCTCATCATTCTCGGAAGCAATATTTGCTTCTATCTTTGCCCTTTTATCAAATTCTTTCTTCTAATTCCTATACTGGTTCTTGTAATGACCAGTCTTTCTACAGTTCCAGCACTCAATAACTTTTGTGCTCTAGGAACCTGTGTCCTGAGTACCTCTAGGATTTCTAGATTTAGACCATCTGGGCCTAGATCTACCTCGGTTGTTTGATCGTCCATGCCTGTTTCCTCTGCCTTGACTCTCCATGTTCAAGGCTGAACTCGAAGTGGATTTATGGTTCGACTGCATTCTTATTTCCTCCGTCAAAATCATGCTGACGACTTCATCCTATACAAGCTTCGATTTTCCTGTGGAGCTATTGATGGCAGTAACGACACCATTCCAACTTTCAAGCAACTAACTGAGAATCAATATGGTCCAAATCTCATTATCAAACGTTATCCCAACTGAGGCGAGTTGATCATACAACTCATTGAAGTTATTCAAATGTCTGCTGAAACTCTCACCTACAGATATGCTCATTGTAAATAGTCTTTTCATGAGATATACCTTATTTACGGCTGAAGGCTGCTCATACATATTAGAGAGCGCATCCATCAGAGACTTGGTGGATGTTATATGCATGATATTGAACCCCACAGACTTTGACAACGTCATTCTAATGGCTCCGAGGGCTTTTCAGTCAAGCAACTCCCATTCTCTTTCTTTCATGGATTCTGGCTTTTCCATCAGTGGTACGTGCAACTCCTTACCAAACAAATAGTCCTCGATCTGCATTTTCCAGAAACCAAAGTTCGTGCCGTCAAACATCTCGATCCGAGAGCTCTTTTAGTTCGACATCTCAATTCGCTGATCTAGAGATGAAATTAGCTCAATCAGATAGCACGGTTGGATCCGAAACGGTCGAAAACCCTAGAAATGGTTCAAGTCGCTCGAAAAACGGACCCAAAATGGCTTCAAAAAACCCAGTCAAACTCTTGGTCAAACCTAGTCAACTCTGGTCAACTTTAACGGAATATTCCTCTAACGGACGGAATATTCTCTGACGGCGTTAGTGACGCCGTTAACTGCACCTTTTGCATACGGGGCGCGTGGGGCCCACTGCTGACGTGGCACTGTGGGGCCCACCTACTAGCAAGTGACTATGGAACCCATTGATAATGTGGTGCTGACATGGCGTGGAGTGAGGATGATGTGGTGTGGCGCGGAGCTGACGTCGCGGCTATCTGGGCGCTGGTCCCGCTGACGTCACTCGTCTTTAACCTCCATTCGTTCTCCAGCGCATGGTCGTGCGTGCAAGAACCTGCCGACGCGTGAAGGTGCGTACGAGCGCGTGGAAAGGAGGTATTTACACCGGTGGTGCGTGTGAGCGCGGGCGTCTTCGTTCGAGCTCCATTTGAGCTTCGGTTACCGCCGTTGGCATCGTCTCGGCGAGAGGAGTTCGATTGCAGCCTCAAAATTAAATTTTGAGCTACTGGACAGAGGCTCAAAATCTTTGAATTTTTCTCCGATCTGGCGATTCTACTCCAACCAATCTCTGATACTAGTTGTTGGGGATAAATCCTTGAGCAACAATCACACACGAAGAAAAATCAAACAACACATCCACAATGGAACACCGGATTTACGTGGTTCGGTCCAACCTAACCTACGTCCACGGAGCACACACCAAATCACTATAAACTAGGAGAAAAATTACAAAGAGGAGGAGCCTCACTGCTCAACTCTACTCTCTCTCTCACACACACTCCTCAACTCTCTGCACTGCACAATACAACACTCTGCACAGTACTCACACTACACACACCTCTCTCTCTCACCTCTCTCAGCACACTGCAACACTCACAGCTTACTGCAACCCACGACTCTCTGCTCACTACATTGGCAGCATTCTACACAACTCCACACACGCATATATATAAACAAGGGGGAGCAAAATTCAAAGGTGGTGGCTGCAGTTTCAGCAAAGTCTGCAGAGTAGATGGCCGCCGGTTTTCAATGTCCAAGTTAGCGGCTGGGCTAGTGCGGCTGTCGACGACTCCACACCAACAATTTCAACACTCGCAATATCAATAGCAAATTTGAGCCGCAAAAGATTTTCACAATTCAAACCTAAATAAGATTCTCCCACTTTGAAAAGTTTTTTGCCTACAATCAACATATTCTATCCATTCACTCCAACGTGTTAATGTCATGCCCCTTGCATGTATATTTGATTGGAATTTCAAGTCATATGTGTATGAATTGAAGTTATGTATACATGAAATTTTGTTTCACGTGCTCTTTGTGACCTATAACATTGTTCTTATTTTGTTTTTGATCCTTTATTCCCTTTATGGCAAACACTTTTAAGTTCCATGATTTGTCATCTAAAGCCATTTATTCTCTCTCTCTCTCTCTCTCTCTCTCTCTCTCTCTCTCTCTCTCTCTCTCTCTCTCTCTCTCTCTCTCTCTCTCTCTCTCGCGGTTAGAGATGTTCGACACATTGTTACTATGTCTTGCACCTTTAATCCTTTCAACAGTATATTGTTGTCATTGTCATGCGTGTGGCCTCACTTTTTATAATGACTGTCTTTAAATGTTATAATAAGTATTCACTTGTGATATGAGAACCCTTGGCGATGGTAATTTGAGGTGAACTCACCCATCAATTGATCCAAATAAGAGTAGTGAGGTGATCAATACTTGGTAGAAAGAGAATCCAAACTTGAAATAAACAGTACATCGAACGCTCATAGACAAGTGTGAGAAAAGAGGGTGATATTCCTCACCCTAGGTTTTCAGCTCAGAGTGACTTTTTCATTTCGCTAATATAGGTTACGAGATATTTTTGGCCTACAAGAAGAAAGCGGGCAAAGTCTCATAATGTGAATTTTGTGCTTTCTTATGGCATTGGTAATGCAAATTATCTTTCACACTACTTCCAAAGAGGTTATTACTTTTCTAGTATGGTTAGTGGAAAAGGAACAAAGTTTGTATTAGCATTCTTATAGTGTTACGATTTATACCTAGCATTGTATGTATGCATTCTTTGTCAAGGCCACTATCAAGGCCTCATGCCTTTTATTGACATATAGCTACAACTCTTTCAACTATGAACATATTTTTACTTTCCATCTTTGCTCCCATAAAGAAGTAATTTTCAACTACTCCAATTTATTATTATTATTATTATTATTATTATCAAGAGTTTGTATTTGGAAAAACCCTTTAAATCCCTTTAGGTGACATTGGAGGACATGATTGAGCCAATAACTTCCTCTTGATTAATTAAGGATTGTCTTAGTGCGAAATCGAACCCGAGACCTCCTATTATGAAGAAGCATTATAGCCCATGTAGTCCAATGATACATGACCTTCTTTACTCCTACACAACCCATCTATACTACATGCCTCTTACAAGGACTCGTTTTACCAAAAAAGAAGTCCAAGCCCTTCGTATTAAGTGCACCAAATACCATATGTTTAGCTTACTTGGGTAGCTCCATAATATCCTTAAGACTTAAAGCACTTTTTCAAGACAAGTTTATGTTAAGAACCTGTGAGCATCCAGAAAGATGTGACACCAGAAATTTAACGTGGTTCGGTCAATATCGACCTACGTCCACGAAGTACACACCAAATATTCACTATTTCGTAGAAAATTACAATTCTCACTCTCTCTCTCTCTCTCTCTCTCCCTCTCTTCCTCCTCTTTCTCCTCTCTACTCTCTGACTCTCTGAGCTTCTCACTATTCTATTACATTTCTCATCTCTTTATTTATAGAGCTAGAATTTAAAACACAATTAATACATAATCAATCAAAACATGGAAGTTACAATGGAGAGATAAAATGGAGATTAATTTCACCGCGTGAGATTAATTGCACTGCGTTCCAACTCAGCTCCAGCTCTCCTTACTATCTCCTGGCTCCAGCTATAACAATCTCCCACTTGGAGACAGAGACACCTCCTCAACCAGTATCATGAATAAATGATGTGTTCAAAAATATGTCTTTAGGCATAAAGACCAACTGAAGTTGAACACAACTTCAATTTCTCTGTAGTCACCATCTTCCTATCTGCTCGATTCTTGCGGACTAATCTGACGGCTGTCAGCTTCACAACTGGTTCAAAGATGTCGGTGTAGTCAATCCCTTCCTTCAGTTCAAAGTCTTTGACTACCAACCGAGACTTTTACCTTCTAAAGCCGTCATGCTCCTCTTCGATTATGTACACCCACTTGTTGTGAAGGCCTTTAGGCAACTTCCACATTCTGTTGGAGGTGAGAGACTTCATTTAATCTTTCATCGCAAGCTCCCACTTGCTCGTATCTGCCACCTGACATGCTTCATCATAGCATTCGGGCTCTCCTCCATCTGTAGGAAGTAAGTAATCAATATACCTTCTGTTTGGTACATGGGACTGAGTAGATCTCCTAAGCTCCGGAGCTGGAGTAGGAGATGGTGGTGCAACGATCTACTCCACTAATTCCACCACCTAAGGATTATCGGCATTCTGCTGTTGTGTCCCGACACATTATGAGTAGACTAGTTCTAGTCTCTTCTTCTTTGGGGCATGGGTGTTTATCTGGAAACTAACTCTCTTATGTTTCCTGACTATACAATCTTCACACATGTCAATTTTTGCATTGACTGTAGACCACTCAATTTTTCTTTTAAGTGCATCACCCTGAGTCCCTTCTCGCTCATGTGACCAAGTCATTGGTGCCAGATGTTACTGTCGTCATTTCTTGCATCAACTGAAATAGACATGGAGACATTGGAGGTTAGAAAAAGTGTTTCGTTTTTCTTACCTCGCGCAATCATTAGTACACCATTTGAAACTTTCAATTCATCGCCAATGAATTTCGTCGTGTAACCCTCATCTTCCAACTGACCAACTAAGATCAAATTCTTTCTCGGGTCTGGAATATACCTGACATCCTTTAGCTTCCATACTGACCCGTTTATATTGATCTTCACAACTCCCTTGCCGATTACGTCGCAAGGTTGATCGTTGCCAAGATACACCTTACCAAAATTACCTAGTGTGTACTCCTCTAGGCAATCTCTGCAGCATGTGGCATGAAATGAGACTCTGGAGTCTAAGACCCAAGACTCCTGCTTGCTCTCCAAAGAGCATATCAACATATCATCATTTTCGGAAGCAATATTTGCTTCTGTCTTTGCCCTCATCTCATATTCTTTCTTTTGACTCCTGCGCTGGTTCTTGTAATGACCAATTTTTTCACAGTTCCAGAACTCAATAACTTTTGTGCTCTGGGAACCTGTGTCTTGAGTACTTCAGGGATTTTTGGATTTAGACCGCCTGAGCCTAGATCTGCCACGGTTGTTTGATTGTCCATGTCTGTTTCCTTTGCCTCGACTCTCCATGTTCAAGGTTGAACTCGAAGTGGAGCCATGGTTCAACTACATTCTGATTTCCTCTGTCAAAATCATGATGACGACCTCATCATATACAAGCTTCGATTTTCCTGCGGAGCTACTGATGGTAGTAACGACACCATTCCAACTTTCAAGCAACTGACTGAGAATCAGTAAGGTCTGAATCTCATTATCAAACGTTATCCCGACTGAGGTGAGTTAATTAGACAACTCATTGAAGTTATTCAAATGTCTGTTGAAACTTTTACCTGCAGACATGCATATCGTAAATAGTCTTTTCATGAGATGTATCTTATTTGTGGCTGAAGGCTGCTCGTACATATTAGAGAGCGCATCCATCAGAGACTTGGCGGATGTTATATGCTTGATATTGAATGCCACAGATTTCGACAACATCATTCTAATGGCTCTGAGGGCTTTTCTATCAAACAACTCCCACTCATCCTTGTTCATGGATGCTGGCTTTCCTTTCAACGATAAGTGTAATTTCTTTCCAAACAAATAATCTTCTATTTGCATCTTCCAAAAACCGAAATTGTTGTCATTGAACATTTTGATTTTTGAGCTCTCTTTATTCAACATCTAAATTCGCTAATCTAGAGATAGAATTAGCTCAAATGGATAGCGCGGTTGGATCCGAAACGATCGAAAACCCTAGAAATGGTTCAAGTCACTCCAGAAATGGACCCAAAATGACTTCGAAAAGCTCAGTCAAAGTAATGGTCAAACTTGGTCAACTCTGCTGACGTGGCACGCTAACGCGGCAGCTGACGTGGTGGATGCTGACGTGGCACCTACTAACGTGGAACCTTTTTCCATGGCAGTGGGGTCCACCTGCTGACGTGGCACTATGGGGCCCACTGATGACGTGGCAGCTGACATGCTAGTGGTGAGGCCCACTGTTGACGTGTCGTCTGCCGTGGCACCATGATGACATGGCGCTGAGGCGGCGGGTTTGACCCGGGTCGTGGACTAGTTCTTGGGTTAACCTAGTTTGACTCTGTATCCGGGTCGGGTCGGGTTGAGGCCGGATCAAGTCGAGGCTATCCGGGCAAAGAAGACGCTTGCAAATGCGTGCAGCACGTGAGGGAGCTGGTCATCGGCGCGTGTCGAAGCGTCCTGCTTCGGCGAGGCACATGAGGGCATGTGAGGCTTCGTCTGGACTCCGTTCGAACTCGAGTCTGCACGGTTCTCTTCGTATCGAGGAGCTGAATGCAATGGTGGCCTCAAAACTTAGTTTTGATCCACTAGATAGAGCTCTGATTTCGGGATCACTTCCGATCTGGCTTTTCTACTCCAACTGGACTCTAATACCACTTGTTAGGAACCTGTGAGCATCCAGAAAGTTGTGACACCAGAAATTTAATGTGGTTCAGTCAATATCGACCTACGTCCACAGAGCACACACCAAATATTCACTATTTCGCTGAAAATTACAATTCTCACTCTCTCTCTCCCTCTTTTCCTCCTCTCTGCTCTCTGACTCTCTGAGCTTCTCACTATTCTATTACATTTCTTAGCTCTCTATTTATAAAGCTAGAATTTAAAACACAATTAATACATAATCAATCAAAACATGGGAAGTTACAATGGAGAGATAAAATGGAAATTAATTTCACCGCGTGAGATTAATTGCACCGTGTTTCAACTCAATTCCAGCTCTTCTAGCTATCTCCTGGCTCTAGCTATAATAGTTTAAAGAGTGGAGTCGTTTGTTTTATTTGATTTGTGAAATGATGAAAATGAAATAAAATAAAATTTCAATTAAAAAAATATAAAAAATTTAGTAAATGTGTGATTATATTGTTGCCTTATTTATGATATAGTTTGGACTCATCAGTTTGTCTTATAAATTGTGAGGTAGCGGAAGAGGAAATTATACTGGAGCATGCCCCTCCATATTATCTATATACACAATGCACATATATAATTAACTAATCATATAAGAAACCAATTTAACTTTTAACAATAATTGAAGGTTAGTTTTTATTTGAATATTCAGAATTTGGAGAGGTCTTGATTTTGAGTTTGTATTGGATTTGAATAAGTTGTAATATAAAATTGTACTAAAATTTGTTAGCCAAATTCATCCAAATCCAAATCCAACGTTTGAAATCCATGCTCCCAAATGCAATATTGTTATTTTTATTATACAAATTTAAATAACCTTTTAATTAATTTATATTATTTATATTTAATTATTTTTTAACTAATATTTGTCAGTGTGCACTTGTGTATGTGTGCACATGAATGTGATTATAATAGAAGGAAAAGAAATAGGATAGTAGACTTGTTGGAGTTTTAATATGTTCTATGAATTACATAAAAAAATTATTATGTAATTAGAAAGTAATATGTCATTTTTTGTCTTAATATTTAAAAAAAAATTATTTCAAAATTTTTTTTTATTGTATTCATTTTTATACAATATTTTGAAATTTAAAAATTAAATAATATATATTTAATTATTATTTAAATTAAAAAGAAAATTACAATTGATTCCCACTTTCAAGTGGAATTTAATGGGGGAAGGCATTAAATAGGAGTTTTTTCCCGTTTTATCTTTAATTTTAAATAATATATTGATTAATACCCTATTTGAAAAAATATTTCCCATAATGACGCTCACGTAATCTCGATGCTTGGTCCAGTGAGATTTAAAGGATCAAGCAAATCGGGTATTGACGCGTGGCAAATCTTGCTGGACCAAGCAGCAAAATTTGCCTGGAAAATGAAACGGTCGATCGGTGTGTGATGCGTGGCAAATCTCGCTGCTTGGTCCAGCGAGATTTGCCTTGACTGCCTTAAACTCCTCCTTTCTCCTTTGCTTCACTCGCGAACGCAGGGAAGAGACAGAGAGCAGAGTTTAGCAGGGAGGAGGACGGCAGCAACAGCAGCAGCAATTGACCGTTCGGGGAGTTTTGCAGGTGACCGTTCGAGTAAACTATAAAATGGTAGAAATGGGGTATGTGTCTTACCCTAAATCTATTTTATTTTCATTGAATCTTCTTGATTTTTTTGTGACCGTTCGTATTGAAGATTTGTTATTATAGATTCACAATATAGTATTTTGCTTTCGATTTATTGTTTGGAAGGTGCATCTGAACCTCCATATGAGGTAAGGCTTTTATTTCATTATTTGTATTTTATTAAATTAAAATTATTATATATTGATTTATTATATATTGTTGAGTAAATTCATCTCCATCTCCATGAATATTACACTACCGATAAAAATTTCAAAAAAATATATATTTTATCATCTCAAATTTTGACTACGGCAAATTGAATACGGTAGTTTGAATATGCTTGAGCTTTACATTTATTCTCAATATATAATTCTTCATTAGGGTTGAAAATTTTATATGTATATTTTAAATTAACAATCAATCACAGATATTTTAATATTAATTGTAATAAATATCTATCCTTAAATTATGTTCAATTAAGGTGTAAACTAAGATGGGATATGTTTTTGCTTCAGACTTTGAAGTAGTTAAAATTTTAAAAATTTATTATTTTTATTGTGATTTAATGAAGTCATAAAATTTGACACGAATATATGGAAAGATTGCAAAAATAAATAAATAAATAAAAATTCAGTGCATAATGCAGTAATATGTTTTGGAACATGTCCTTTTCAAATTTGAATTCTATTGAGTTCATACAAAATTTATTTCAACATATATAGTGTATATATTATATGTTATTCAACTTTACATAAAATTAAGTTTAAGATCTGAATTTTAACAATTATATTATCATGATTTGTTTGGTTTGTATGTATAGAATTAATTTGCATAATTATATATATTTTATAATTTTTCATTTTATTTCACTCCCAATTTATTTTATTGTTAAGTATTAAATATTATGTTAAGATTATAGGTGCATAGGCAATAGCTACTATTAGGTAGGAGGGAGTGAGAAATGTGGATGTACATAGTTACAAATAAATTGCAAGTGTTGAGGCTGAGATATGGACATAAGAAATAAAAGGGTGGTATTCTAGGAGAAGGTAGGGAGACATAAGCATCAAGCCAGGCTGCTCTTAATAAATTTAAATAAAAAATAAATAACTATTTGAAAAACAAATTCTTAAATAAATTGACTAATATATATTAGTTAAAAATTTTAGACAAGTATACTTATACATGTTTTGTCACACCCCGAACCCCGAAATGGAACCCAAGGGTGAAAATGTAATCTAACTTATCCCTGTATCTAATAAAAGTTCCAAAGATACAGTACTATGGATGAGGGTCTGACCCCGTGGGGTTCTTAGGCACCCTAAACACATCCAATCACAAACATATACGCAGCAGAAAAAGTTCATTCTATAATAACATATACACTACCATACCAGAGTCTATACAAGACCAGAACATGACTCTATCAAAACATACAAACGGGTGCCCAAATACATCTCAAAATGGCAACCCACCAAAAATACAGTCCTAACACTTACCCAAGCACTAAACCCAGTACACCGACCACTACGCTCCCTACACTAGGACGCTAGTTCTGGTTACTTGAATGACTTGTAAAAATGTACGTACAACAGGGGTGAGACACCTCTCAGTAAGGAAGAACACAGGTTATATCGGTGTGTGGCATTTGAGTGTTAGCATGATACAACATACACGCAGTTAAATGCATTTCAATACTAATTTCCACAGTTCACACATGCACCCATACACATACACATGATCAGTAATCCTGGTGTCGTCACACCCTTCGGCCCAAAGGTAGCCCGCAACATACGGCGTTGGCCCGTAGCCAACCTGCGAACACGGTGCCACCGGCACATGGCTAGTCCCCGACTCCCATGGCATCGTACCGGCGCATAACTAGTGGATCCACACCCTTCGGCCTGATCTGCCGGAATAGGCTCACGCCCTCGAATATAGAGCCGAACACTCTTGCCTACGTGGCAGGCGATAAACACACGCCCACGAATATAGAGCCGGACACTCTTGCCCACATGGCAGGCGGTAAAATACACGCCCTCGGATATAGAGTCGGACACTCTCAGTACCTGGAACAGTTTCGGAATCGCGTTCCTACTAGCATTTCAACATATTACACACACATGCATGCTCATATAACCAAACAAACCATACCCATTTGGTAATCTAAATCATGATTTTTCAATCAAATACAGTTTAAACAAGTCAGGGCACGGTCATCCCAATATCACAGTATAAATCAACATATACCCACGGTTTTCCACAAAACCAGAGATGTAGCCCGTCGCCGCCTTTTTCCCAAAACTATAATAATGAAAAACTCATAGTTTTCCCCTTTAGATGCCCCCAAATGAGTAGCCAAAACACACACAGGATCGTGGACCATAGTTCCACCGAGTCCGATTTCAAAAATAACCAATATAAACATAGTTCCCCTTACCTTTTCCCCGAATAGCTAATCCCGAACTCTAAGGTCCCTAAACAGTGAACTGAGTTCCAAAACCTACAAATCACAGTACAGAATATACTCACAAGAAAGTTACCTACAAAACTACAGGATCAGAATTGAAAATTGAGCCTTACCTCGATTTTATGCTGAAACCCGAAAATCTCTGAAACGAGATTCCAATCCGTAGAAATTGTAGAGAATCCTTCCACGATCCTCGTGGTAACTTCAGATTTCTAATTCCGTCAACGAACAGCGAAGAAATCTAGAGAGAGAGTGTGTAGGGAGAGTTTTAGAGAGAGAGAGAGAGAGATAAGATTGAAGTTTCTTAATGAAGAAGTAAAGGGAAATGATATTTATAGCCCTTTGACCCGGGCCAACTCGTCGACGAAATGGTGCCTTCATCGACGAATCGATGACCTCGTCGACGAATCTGAGATCACCGATTTTTCTGAGACTCCTCGGCTTCTCCTCGTCTACGAGTCTCTGAATTTTGTCGACGAGAAGAACAAAGGCTTCGTCGACGAAATCTGGCTTCGTCGACGAAATCTGCCAAATTCCCAATTTGCCCCTCTCTTATTTATTTAAACCCAGTTATCATGATTCGGGTTCTTACAATCTCTCCTCCTTACAAAAATTTTGTCCTTGAAATTTTCCATCTCTCATTCACAAACTCATACATACGATCAAACACATATACGAACTACCAACAAGAAACTGGTGACTACTACAGCGTAGTCCCATCATATATATACACATACATACCCTCACATATGACAGAGGAATACCGTAGTTACATATACAACTGTCTCAGGAGTTCACAATACACACACACTCCCGACAACTAACCACCCATCCCAACCCATAGTAGGATCATGTACAAGTGCTCACAACAACTGTGGATACTTTCGGCGTATTTCCGTTTCCAGTTCCCAAGAAGCTTCCTTAACCTCGTGGTTTTGCCACAATACCTTCACTAACAGTATCTCTTTGGTATGAAGCTTATGAACTTTACGGTCCAGAACCTAAACAGGTATCTCCTCATACGCTAAAGTAACCCCAATTTCCAACTCATCATAACTAATAACATGTGAAGGATCCAACACATACCTCCTCAACATGGATACATGAAACACATCGTGGACCCTCGAAAGTGTTGGAGGTAATGCAATCCTCTAGGCTACTGTACCTACTCGCTCAAGTACCTCAAACGGTCCAATATACCTCGGGCTCAGCTTGCCCTTTCTCCCAAATCTCATCACCCCTTTCATCGAAGCAATACATAGAAATACCTGAAAGTAAGCTTCGTCCTCAATGCCTCATGCAAGCTCATCCAGAATCGAGAAGTCAACCTCGGATCTCGATCCAATACTATGGACACCGGTACTCCGTGCATTCTCACAATCTCCTGCACATACAAATCTGCTAGCCTACTCAAAGGATAGCCAACCTTCATCGGTATGAAATGGGTAGATTTCGTCAATTTATCCACGATCACCCAAATAGCATTCTGCCCGTGAAGCGCTGGTGGCAAACCGGTCACAAAATCCATGGAAATATGCTCCCATTTTCACATCGGAATAGGCAAAGGCTGCAACGGCCCTACCGGGCTCTAATGTTTAGCTTTCACCTGATGACACGTCAGACACTACTCCACGAATTGAGCAATCTTCCTCTTCATACCAGACCACTAGAAGGTCTCGCGCAAGTCTCGATACATCTTCGTACTACCAGGATGTACCGTATATAGAGAACGATGCGCCTCCTCTAAAATAGTCATTCTGATCTCATCATCGTTTTAACACACAGTCTGGTCCCAAACCTCAACACACCTCCCCCAGAGATGTTAAACTCTGTAGCCAGTCCCTGCTGTACCTTTTCCATAACCTCTGCCAACTCTGCATCACTAGCCTGCACGACTTTTATATGCTCAAACAAGGTCGGTTGGATCACCAAACTAGCAAGATAAGCCTAATGACCACCCACCACCAACTCTATACCGGAGCTTTCCAAATCCTGTCTGATGTGACACTGAGTTACAACTGCAGATACAGCTGAAGGCCCTGACTTCCGACTCAACGCATCAGCCACCACGTTAGCTTTCCCCGGGTGATAACTGATTGTGCAATCATAGTATTTAATCAATTCCAGCAACCGCCTCTGCCCTATGTTCAACTCCTTCTACCTGAGGCTCTTATGGTCAGTGAAGATCTCACACTGCACCCCATACAGATAGTGTCGCCAAATCTTCAGTGTATACACAACAGCAGCCAACTCCAAATCGTGCGTAGGGTAGTTCTTCTCATATTCCTTCAGTTGCCAAGAGGCATAAGCTACTATCTTATTCTGTTGCATGAGCACACAACTCAAACCCTTTAGAGATGCGTCGCTATAAATCACAAACCCACCATCCCCCGAAGGAATGGTCAACACTGGAGCAGTAACCAGCTGGGGCTTCAACTCCTAAAAGCATTGCTCACAATCACTGGTCCACTCAAACTGCACTCCTTTCCTGGTCAATCGAGTCAGAGGTCCAGATAGTTTAGAGAAACCCTCTACGAATTGATGATAGTAACCCCCCAGTCCTAGAAAACATTGAACCTCCTGCACATTCTTCGGCCTTACCCAGTCGACCACAACTTCAATCTTACTAGGATCAATTGATATACCATCCCCAGTAACCACATAGCCTAAGAACGCGATCTGACTCAACCAAAATTCACACTTCTTTAGCTTAGCATACAACTTCTTCTCCCGCAAAATCTGTAACACTAACCTCAAATGTTCCACGTGCTCTTTCATACTCCTCGAGTATACCAAAATGTCGTCAATGAATACCACTATGAACCGACTCATGGAAAACCCTGTTCATCAGATCCATGAATACCGCCGGAGCATTCATCAACCCAAAAGGCATGACTAAGAACTCGTAGTGGCCATATCTGGTTCGGAAAGCAGTCTTCACTACATCCTCCGCTCTAACCCTCACCTGACGATACCCTGACAGCAAGTTGATCTTCGAAAAGACCCGCGTTCCCTACAACTGGTCAAAAAGATCATCTATATGAGGTAAAGGATAACGATTTTTCACCGTTACCTTGTTAATCTCACGGTAATCAATGCACATTCGCATCAACCCGTCCTTCTTCTTCACAAATAGTACTGGAACTCCCTAGGGCAAAACAATAGGTCGAATAAATCCCCTATCTAGTAATTCCTGTAACTGCTCCTTCAACTCCCAAAGTTCTGCTGGAACCATCTGGTACGGAGCTTTAGAGATTGGTGCCTTACCGAGCAGCAACTCCATCGCAAACTCCACCTCACGATCTGGAGGTAAACCAGGTAAATCATATGGAAACACATCCGGGAATTTGTTGACTACCCGAATGTCCTCGAGTCTCAACTCATCCCACGGTGGTTCCTTTATACAAGCTAGGTACCCCTAACATCCGTCCAAGAGTAGCCTCCTCGCCTGTAGTGCTGACAGAATCTGTGGCGCTGAACTCACACACGATCCCACAAATTCGTACTCCTGCTCCCCAGGAGGTCTGAAAACTACCACCTTCCTACGATAGTCGATCACAGCATAACTAGAGAACAGCCAATCCATCCCCAGAATGATATCAAACCCCGACATGTCGTATACCACAAGATTCGCCGTTAGCAGCTTCTCCTGAATTTCCACTGGGCAGTCTACCAACATCTTCCTACAAGAAGATACACTCCCAGATGGCGTAGTAACAGATAACACCTCATTCATATCTTAGGTCTCAACCCCACATCCTCCCACAAAATTCACAGACACAAAGGAATGGGTTGCACCCGAATCAAATAAAACAGAAGCTTTATTCAAAAGCAATAATAAGGTACCTGTCACCACGTTACCTGCATGCTCAGTGTCCGCTGGAGTAAGAGAGTATACTCTGGCCGGAGCTGTATTCATCTGAGCGGTTCCCCGAGGTATCTGATTGCTCCCTCGGTCCCCACTGAATGCAGGCACATCTCACTTCGGTGCACGACAATCACGAGACATGTGGCCTGACCGACCACAGTTGTAGCAGTTACCCCCAAATGACCAGCACTCACCCTCGTGCCACCTATGACATCTAGTACAAGGACCACCAGTCTGGCTCATATGAGAATCCTAGCGCTCGGTATTCTAACGATAACCTGAACCCTTGCTCCTCTTCTTCCACGATCCCTGACGAGATCCTGTCTGAGAACCAGAAGGTACTGTCCTCTTCCTCGATTCTTGATCCACCTCGTCCTCTCGGATACAGGTCTCAATCACTGTGGCCTTATCCACCAACACCGAGAACTCGCGGATCTGAAGCATACCCACCAATCTTCGGATATCCTTCCTCAGCCCCTTCTCGAACCTCCGAGTCTTCTCATACTCGCTCTAGATCAAACATGGTGCAAAGCGGGACAACTCTATGTACCGAGCCGCATACCCCTACACCGTCAAACTCCCCTGAGTCAGAGCAGAAAACTCATCTGCCTTCTCATCACGTACTAAAGTCAGGAAGTATCTGTCAAAGAACACCTTCTTGAAATGGCTCCACATCATCTCCTCAGGACCAACTCTCTGCTTCTCCAACAGACTCACCACAATCCACCATCGACCCGCCTCTCCAGACAACTGGAAAGTAGCATAGAGGACTCGCTGCCTATCCGTACAGTGTAGGACCTCCAAGATCCTCTCAGTCTTCTCCACCCAATCCTCTACTATCGTCGGGTCAGGTCCTCCAGAGAACGTCGGAGGATGCATGCGTGTGAACCTCTCTCAATGGTGCATCCCGCAGTAGTAGGAGAGCGCTCACGTCTCTACACACTCCGCTCGATCTCCCATAACACCTGCCTCGTCAAACCTCAAGGCACAAAAGGAGACTCATCACTCACAGTCTCCTCGGAGCCACTTCCCGGGTTATTATCCTTGAGCTCCATTCTGCAACACAATAGGAATCTATCAGTATCCCTACAACACATACAATTAACACAATGATCTACACTAATCGTGTTAACTACTCCCTGCCAGGTCTAGGTCTATCCTATCACACCGACAAGAAAGTCATCAATGATCTGCTATGCTTTTACTGAAATCGTCATCCTAGGAAAAATAGGGAATACCGTCGACAATTCCCGGTCTAGTAACCGAACAACCCTCAACCAACTCTACCCATATCTATATCCTATACCCTGGTATGTACTCACAACTAAGCCTAACCAAGTCTACAAGATATAGTAACTTGGTTAGCTCTGATACCAAGTTGTCACACCCCGAACCCCGAAATGGAACCCAAGAGTGAAAATGTAATCTAACTTGTCCCTGTATCTGATAAAAAATCTAAAGATACAATACTATGGATGAGGTTCCGAACCCGTGAGGTTCCCAGGCACCCTAAATACATCCAATCAAAAACATTTACGTAGCGAAAAAAGGTCATTCTATAACAACATATACACTACCATACTAGAGTCTATACAAGACCAGAACATGACTCTATCAAAACGTACAAACGGGTGCCCAAATACATCTCAAAATGGCAACCCACCAAAAATACAGTCCTAGCACTTACTTAAGCGCTAAACCTAGTACACCAGCCACTACGCTCCCTACACCAGGACGCTAGTTCCGGTTACTCGAAGGACCTGTAAAAATATACGTACAGTAAAGGTGAGACACCTCTTAGTAAGGAAGAACACAGGTTATATCGGTGTGTGGCATTTGAGTGTTATCATGATACAACATACACGTAGTTAAATGCATTCCAGTACTAATTTCCACAGTGCACACACGCACCCATACACATACACATGATCAGTAATCCTAGTGTCGTCGCACCCTTCGGCCCGAAGCTAGCCCGCAACATACGACGTTGGCTAGTAGCCAACCCGCGAACACGACACTACTGGCACATGGCTAGTCCCTAACTCCCATGGCATCGTACCGGCGCATAACTGGTGGATCCACACCCTTTGGCCTGATCTGCCGAAATAGGCTCACGCCCTTGGATATAGAGCCAGATACTCTTGCCTACATGGCAGGCGATAAACACACGCCCACGGATATAGAGCCGGACACTCTTGCCCACATGGCAGGCGGTAAAATACACGCCCTCAGATATAGAGTCGGACACTCTTAGTACTTGGAACAATTTCAGAACCGCGTTCCTACTAGTATTTCAACATATCACACACACATGCATGCTCTTATAACCAAACAAACCACACCCATTTGGAAATCTAAATCATGGTTTTTCAAACAAATACAATTTAAACAAGTCAGGGCACGACCATCCCAATATCATAGTATAAATCAACATATACCCACAGTTTTCCACAAAACTAGAGATGCAGCCCGTCACCCTTTTTTTTTCAAAACTGTAATAATGAAAACTCATAATTGTCCCTGTTAGATCCCCTCAAATGAGTAGCCAAAACACACACAGGACCGTGGACCACAGTTCCACCAAGTCCGATTTCAAAAATAACCAATATAAACATACTTCCCCTTTCCTTTTCCCCGAATAGCTAATCCCGAACTCTAAGGTCCCTAAACAGTGAACTAAGTTCCAAAACCTACAAATCACAGTACAGAATATACTTACAAGATAGTTACCTACAAAACTACCGGATTAGAATTGAAAATCGAGCCTTACCTCGATTTTACACCGAAACCCAAAAATCTCCGAAACAAGATTCTGATCCGTAGAAATTGTAGAGAATCCTTCCACAATCCTCGTGGTAACTTAGATTTCCGATTCTGTCAATGATCAGCAAAGAAATCTAAAGAGAGAGAGTGTAGGGAGAGTTTTAGAGAGAGAGAGAGAGAGAGAGAGAGAGAGAGAGAGAGAGAGAGAGAGAGAGATAAGATTGAAGTTTCTTAATGAAGAAGTAAAGGGAAATGATATTTATAGCCCTTTGATCCGGCCAACTCGTCGACGAAATGGTGCTTTCATCGACGAATCTTCCACTACCTTCATCGACGAATCGGTGACCTTGTCAACGAATATAACATCATCAGTTTTTTCGAGACTCCTCGGCTTCTCCTCGTCGATGAGTCTCTGAGTTTCGTCGACAAGAAAAACAAAGGCTTCATCGACGAAATCTGGCTTCGTCGACGAAATCTGCCAAATTCTCAATTTACCCCTCTCTTATTTATTTAAACCCAATTATCACGGTTCGGGTTCTTACATGTTTGTAAATATACATATGCAAACTCACATTCACGTGCACATATATGTATTGTTGTTAATTAGAAAGTAATAACAAAAATTAATAACGAATATACAGTTGAATATACTGTGTGGGCATGATTAATCTGGAATGTCAACTGCATGATTGATGCAATACTGTGAAATGCATGCCGGTAAGGGATTAGAAGTGCATGCTGATTGAACTGAATGTCACCTACATGGCAGTGTGAGTGACTTTTGAATTGCATGCAGTAGAAACTCATAAGATATCGAGTGCATGGTTTGTGATATGTAGGATGAGAAAATGTTCTGTTTATAGATGGCATGCTACTGAATTTTTTATAAAGTTTTTCCCATCCAAAATATTCAAAGTGTATAAACCATATGTCGAATGATTAACAAATGTTGCATGTTAGAGCTGTTATGCGTAAGCCTCAACTAAAAAGGTGCAAAAAGCGTTCTTTTTTGTAAAAATGCGTTGGCCTCAGCATGTAATGCATTACCCTTTTTCGAATATGGTATTTTAGATTAAGTTTCAATGCGTTTTAAGCATGCCTTGCGTTGAGGTGAGTCTCGATTGAGCCTTTTAAAACATTAAAAAATACCATTAACAAAAATTAATTACGAATATACAGTTGAATATATTGTGTTCCGGTGACAGTGTCTGGTGCATGGTTTATGATATGTAGGATAAGAAAATGTTTTGTTTATAGACGGCATGCTGCCGAATTTTTTATAAAATTTTTCCCACCTGAAATATTCAAAGTGTATAAACCATATGTCGAATGATTAACAGATGTTGCATGCTAGAATTTATTTTAAAGGATTACTGCATAATTAATGCAGTCATGATTATAGTTGATTAGCTTACTATGAATGAAAAGAGTTGTTATGTCATGCGCTTACATATACAATTTTATTTTTTGTATGTCTTTTCTATTTCCTAAGGGTCGATCTAAATGGCAAAAAGCTCATGCAGTGTTCCTGTGACGGTGTTGTATATAAGGGGGAAATTATCATCGGAATAGAAGGTATTAGTTATAGTACTCAGCCGGTTTGACCAATTCGAATTGGCAATGTGTGGGCATTATGGTCCCCTACAAATTAAAGCAAGTAGTAAAATAATTACAATTGGCATATAAGGTTGAAAGGCGTAAATAACTCTAATTATCACACCTCAATAACATGTGAAAATGTAACTGGGATTCTGGATCATTAAATAGTCAGTTTAAGAATATGTTTATATCTCCCAACCCACAGGACCCCAGAAGACGGAAGAAAAAAGAAATAGCGGTGTTTTAGCTAGACACTACTTCACATTTGAAAACATGGTATCTACAACTACAACATTCCTTTGGACTATAATAGAGTCCTCTCGAGTACATCTCATGTGGAGACAACCTAGTTGATCTCATAGATAAAATATGGAAGGGATTAAGATGCATTGATTTTAGTATTAATTAGAATCAATCCAACCAGTAGGTCAATATGAGAGGGGAAGATAAATGAAAACTGATGAGATAAAACCAATCCATTCCAGCATGTGCGCTTACCAGAAGGAACATTGTTTGGACGCCCACCAGCTTGGAATAACTTAGTGTGATGATTCTTCTGAGCAACAATTACCACAAATTTCGGACACCACTTCTCATCAAGGAACTTACATGCCTACACATATGAAACATTGTTAAAAAATTTATGCGAGTAGATCTATTTCAAATTAATCCAAAGAAATAGTGGAAGTAACAAGTGTAAAAAAAGGACTTGAATAAGCACAAACACCTCTATAATTTGATCCAGCTCAATGTTCAAAATCTGGTTGAATCGGGATTTGCTAACCCCATTCCTAAATCAAACAGTTAATTAACCAATGAGTGAATATTAATCTAAGATAAATGAAGAAAATAATTGATAAGCAAATCATTCTTTTAATACTTGATAACATTAATACTTTGAATCCAAAGGATATGGATATTAATATTATCAAGTATTTAAAGTCATATTTTTGTTTCTATTTAGGTGAATGATTCAAACAACAAACTTGAATTTTTTTTTAGGGTTTCAACATGCAACATAAGGTCAAAAGATTATCTTTGTACAATGCTGCAACTTAACTAATATCTGCAAGATAGTTAATGAACTGTACGAGCCAAAGAGAAAATAAACAAATCTCATACACACATGGTGTATAAATCTAGAAGACCACATCAAATGAGAGATGCAGTTTCTAGAATGTATAGTCAGAAGGTAGTTTGGAGCTTTCAGCTTTTCTAAACAATTATGAGAAGAGAAACATATATATAAGCGCTAAAAATGACAAATAAAACAATATCAAAGCTAAATGTAATTCCCTGAACAAAACGGATCAAGCACCCAAAAAATGCTCTAATCAAAGCCACTACTAATGATCTTCACTAGTACACTTCAATCATTAATTAATTATATCTTTAGAAGAAGAAGAAGAAGAAGGGAAACGATAGTTAGGAAATAAACATATAATGACTACTACGTAACTTATTCCTATTGAAGGTTGGTCATTGTACTTGAATAAGGATCAACCAATGCAAAATATATTAAAGCAAATGAATCCATCCATTTTTTGCCTCCTACTGTTACAGGTTCACATTTTAGAAATTTCATTAAGACATTATTTGACAAATAAATAATGTTTGCATGAAAGCAAATGTTGTTGATAACGAATATGAAACTACTAAATTTGTTCTTTCCTTTACTAGTGATGCATGCTTTAAAAATCATTAGGTGATGGTTAGCATCCTCGTTTCACATGTTTCCCAATAGAGATTGGTTTCCTCATATGAATCAAACTTTAGTGGGATTGCATTGATAGGCAATAATATAGTTTGTAAAATTGTAGGGATTGGAATGGTACGAATAAAAATGCATAATGGTGTTGTGAGAACTCTCACTGAAGTATGACACATTCCATATTTGAAGAAGAATCTTGTTTTATCTTTGGAGTCTTTGAATCCAAAGGTACACGTACTCTACTATAGGTGGAGTTATGAAGGTCATCAAAGGTGCCCTTGTTATTCTAAAAGCAAAGAAATTACCTCCTATTTTATAAGTGACATTTGATTGTATTTAAATAAGTGTTATTATTAGGTTTAAATATAATTTAAATTAGAATTATTAAGATTTTTAGGTAATAATTTCAATAATAATTATTTTTAATTAGAAATAATCTTGTTATTAGTATACATTTATAACGTATGACTGTTATATTAATTTATGATAAAAATAATATTTTTAATTAAATTAAAAATTTTAATTTATTCTATGTGAAAATTTAAATTAATAAATGATTCTTCGCTCCAAAATTTTAATTTATTATTATTATTATAATAAATAAATAAAAAAGAAGAACACTAGATATTGAAACAATCCATGTTGTAATTGTAGTTAAAAATATTTTTGAAAATGACATACTTTGAATTATTAATAAAAAAAAAAAGAATGCAGAGTAAATCTCACTGCTTGGTCCAGTGGGATTTAAACAAATCTCGCTAGACCAAACAATGAGATTTAAATGGTAGTCCAATCAATTAAGTGACGCGTGGCAAGCAAATCTCGCTGCTTGGTCAAGTGAGATTTGTTTAAATCTCGCTGGACCAAGCAGCGAGATTACGTGAACGTCATTTTAGAAAATATTTTCCCGAACAGGGTATTATTTAATATATCATTTTAAATTAAAGATAAAATGGGAAAAAACTCCATTTAGTAGGGGCGCAAAAGCTTTTTCTGTGTGTGATGTGTGTAGGTTAAGAACCGACTTTTCCTCATAAGATTTTCTTTTTGGGTTCTACTGCACCGCACAGGGGGTTGTTTGGGCTAGGCGAGCAGCAAGCAACGACGTTCGTTTGTTTTCTCCAGCGATTCGTTCGTCGTCTCTCAGTTCTCAGACCGCTCCTCTGGCGACCCTCTCTCTCCGCCTGAGTCTCCCGTCGTCTCCTCGCCACCGTCGTCGCACCAAATGACTTCCAGCCTACCTCCATCACGCCCACAAGCCAGAGTCACAGAAGCGGAGGGTTACATTGGGTTAGCCAGCATCGGCGACATTGAAGCCGCGACGGTGACCTATAACGGCGACGTCGACGACAAAGTTGCGATGGTGACGGTGACGACAATGACGGTGATGGGGAAGACGACGTAGGACCGAAGGCTTCGCTGTGAACCGCTAGGAAGCTCTCAAAAAGGCACCTGTTCTGTGCCGCTAGGAAGCTCTCGTGAAGGAGGGTTACAAAGCAGCAACTGTGACGGCGACAATGACAACAAGTGAACCTGTGACGGCGATGAAGAATCTATCCATGGTGTCTTCGTTCTATGAACTGCCAGGAAGCTTTTAACTTTCTTCTTCTCTCAAGTTTATTTGCGAAGGATGGTTAGGGTACCAACGTCGGTGACGACGAATACTGCGACAGCGAACCTGCAACGGCGACAACGATGACAAAGCTGCGACGGCAAACCTGCGACGAAGACATAGTTTTATTACTATGAACCGCCGGGTCTCTTGGGGGGCGCCGCATGCCAAGGAGTTTGCAAGCCATCGAAACTCAGGTTCAATTTACTCTCTCCATAAAAATTTTGGTTTTTTAACAATATGGAAAACAGGTAGCCGCTAGCCATGACCACGCCGCCTCCAATAGTTGTTACCAAAGGGTTGAGGGGAAATGCTGACTATGGTTCACGGATTGCGGGGAGTGGTTCAAGGGATGATATGGTCGGAAAGAGGGAAGGTTTCGCTAGAGGAAAATTGTTTGCGGAAGCATTGAAAAGGTTAATTCCATCTTTGAAATTTAAAATCCCTTTGAAGAAGTTGGAACTGATTAATGAGGAATTAGGTTTTCTTTTCTCAAATGTGGAGATGGAAAAGGCTGCTGAGGATTTGAAGTTTACGTTGGTGCTTAAATTTCTTTCTACAAGGTCATCTATCGATGTCTTTCAGAGGCATATTATCCAATCTTGGGGTTTTTTTGAAGTTCTAATGATAATTTTTATGGACAACTATCATGTTTTGTTGCATTTGGAAAATAAAAAGGACTACATTCATGCATGGGCATGAGAAGGAAGATGGGTGGTAGGGTGCCAATTTTGGCTATTTAATTGGTCCGTGAATTTTGATGTCAACAAGGAGCCATCGATCGCACCACAGTGGATTTTCTTATCAGGTTTGCCTTTACGTTTATATAGACTGGACTATTTACAGAGTTTTGCCACTAGATTTGGTAGATTTTTGGGTACGAATAATGCCACATTGTATAGAACACGAGCCACTGGTGTAATATTGTGTGTTGAAGTGGATTTGCAGAAGGATCCTGTGGAGGGTTTTTCGTTGGTGTAGGACAAAAGTAGAGGCAAAGGGTAATATACGAGAAGAGGGGTTTCTATTGTAAAAAATGTTGTAGGCAAGGTCACACTGATGTGGTATGCCGGTTTGGAGTAAAGCCTAAGGATAAAAGGAAGGTAGGTATGAGGAAGGAGAGAGCGAAGATGGTTTGGAAAGAAGTGGGTAGAAAAGAAAATGTGATAATAGAAGAGGAAGATCCTTTTTTGAGGATTCAGGATCAGAGGGTGGAGGAGAAAAAGAATGATAATGTAAGTGGTCATTTGAATGTGAATGAGAAAAATAAAGAAGTTGTGAATGAGGTTAGTAATGTGGGTACACATAAAGTAGATGTTGTGAACTTGGTAGAGAAGAATAGTGGAGAGAAAGTCGAATGTTTTCAAGATCATAAGGCAGGGGTGGTAGGGGTGCAGGTAGAACTCGGTGGTTGTTCTAGGACTACCTAGGAAATCAGATTTTTCGCTTAAGGGGGAGGAGAAGTTGAAAATGATAAGGATGGGGAGGAGGTTCTAGTGGAGGAGGTGGATAAGAGAGAAGGGGAAGAGGAGAGTGTGGTGTGTAGGGATAATTATGATGTGTTATCTGAGGGAGATATGAAGGTTTGCATTAATACTCAAAAAGAATATTGCTCTGATCCAGGTAATGTGTTAGTGGGTGTATCGGAAGGAAGAAATAAAGAAGATGGGCAAGTGAGAATGTCTAAGAGGGCTAAGGCTGTAGTGACTTGAAGAATAATAGTATTTAAATAATAACGAGGGAGAGAAATGGAAAAAGTAACAGAAGGAGGCAGTCGACTTCGTCGACGACATCGAACTTTGGAAAAAATATTCCAATAAATTCGTCAGGGTCTCATCGACGAATACAGGGGATTTGTCGATGAGGGTATAACAGGACCTTGTCGACGAGGGCGAGCTTCGTCGACGAGAAAATCTTGAGAGAAGAATTTGGGCTACTCTGAATTTTGTCGACGAAGGGTAAGATTCGTCGACGAAATTACTTAAGGACTCGTCGACGAGATGACGTGACTCATCAACGAATCCCGCAGTATAAATAGCCCTAAACTGATTTTAATTGTAGAAATTTGCCGTAAACTCTCTCTTTCTTTACCCCTACGGCTCCTCCCTCTTCTTCCTTTAATTTCGGCCCTGTCAGTTGTCGGATCGACGATCTGAGGCCACCACAACGCTCCTGGTAGAGTTCTCTACAAGTCTGCCAGAGTGGATCGTCAGTGGAATCAAGTTGAATTTCTTCCCAAAATCAGGGTAAGACTTTTTAGCCAATTTTTTACCTTCTGGCAGTTGTAGGAAATGATGTAGGTCAAGAAAAATTGATATTCTGTTGTGGCAAATGTTATTTTCAGGGTGTTGAGTAGGAAGCCTTGCGGGTGTTAGACCAGTATACCACATGGGGCTTTCTAGTAGTCAGGTGAAGGAAACATGCTATGCTAGGAAAACCTAGTATGATTTCAGTATGAAGTTTATGTTTTACCAGATTATTATTTAGAGCAGAAATTTATGCAATTTATTATTGACATTAAAATATTTTAAATTATGGTGTGGCATGAGAGTATGAAAACAGTATAGAAACATGTTTTTCCAGTATTTTCAAGAATGTGTTTTAGTGAAATGCGTTTAAAGTATCTTTCAGAATACCATGATTTTACAGTTTTACAGCACCATAACAGGTAGATTTACAGTTTATCTTAGAGAAATACAGTTGATATAGTTACAGAATATTACAACATCATGGTTTATATAGTTATTACAGAATCATGGTAAAATAGTTAGTGTATAAAGAAACGTATTATATGATATCAGACCCTGATGGATCAGACAGCAAAGTACGGTACCGTAGCTATAGATATTCAATTTAGTAGTGCAACCACTTTACTCAGATAGTAAGTGGTATAAGGTCGATCGTGCCTACGTCGGGATAGGCTCTCCATCAAATATGGATTGAGGGGGCCGATCAGACTATCGAAATTCAGTTGACTTACCCTAGTCAGCCAGCCAGGATAGGTCCCGCCTTCGGGCCACACAACCCTGTCATGAGGGGTTAAATGATGACATACAACCATCTAGGGGAATTTTCTCAGATATTATAAGTATAAATAGATTTTCAGAAGTAGTAGTATTAATATGAAAAGTAGTTTCATACAGATTGACATGTTAAATAATATAGTTGATGGTGTTATTATATGTTATGTAATATCAGCATTTCTAGATTCAATTATTCATATTATTCTTAATTCAGATTATTTTTACTGACTATAGCTCTGTGGCCACACACTAGTAATAGCATGTTTCGTCTTACTGAGCATTGGCTCATCCCAGTGTTGAATTATTTTTCAGGTGAATCAGCTAGGCGAGCGGAGCAGGCTCCCAGGTAGAGGGGCTATTGTACTGCCCTTTTTGAGAGTGAATATTACGTTTAGGTGGCATGTTTTGTAAACCCTAGGTATTAGAAAGGGTAGTTTCGAGAGAAACATTGTTGTTTGTATATCATGGAATGATTTGACACTCTAGTATTGTATTATATGTGAAATTATTTTATATGATTGGAGTCCTGCTGTTTAGTTTATTGTTGGATATTAAAATAGGGGGAAAATAATATTATTTTATTAGCAGGTCGTTTCAAAGGCAGTGCCCCAAAAATTGAACTTATGATTGACAAAATTATGTTTTGGAATATAAGAGGGTTGGGCACGTCGAAGAGAAGATTGAAACAAATTATGAAAGATCAGAAGGTTTCGATTTTGGCTATTTCCGAACCTTTTCAAGATATGGAGAAGTTATGAAGGTGGGCGGTGTATTTGTAATTTACTAATTTTTGTTCTAATGTAAAGCAAGGGGGGAAGATTTGGTTGTTTTAGAAAGATGATGTTTAGGTTGATTGGGTGGGTGTGTCAAATCAATATTTGATAGTTTTTTTAACAGAGGATAAAGGCTCTCTGCTTTTTACCTTTGTATATGCTAAATGTTATCATATTGAGAGATAAGAATTATGGGAACAACTTCAGGGGATGTCGAGTTTTGATGTGGCTTTAGTTGTTATGGGAGATTTTAATGTAATTCGGTTAGATAAGGAAAGGGTGGGAGGTTGACCTTGCTTGGGTTCGTCTATGGTTGAACTCAATAGTTTTATTAATAGATGTGGATTATTGGATCTCAGATTCGAAGGAAGTCAATTTTCCTGGTGTAATCGCAATCAAGGATTGATGAGAAGTTGGGTGAAACTTGATAGGGTGCTAATTAATAATGCTTTTTCTATAAAATACAGTGAAACTAAGACATCATTGTTGAAAAGAAGTACTTTAGATCATTCTCCTATCATATTACAGCTGAGTGCGAGTATGGAGAGGTATGAGTCAGTGCCATTTAGATTTCAGAACACGTGGACGTTGCATGGGGATTTTTTGAAAATGGTTGAATCATCTTGGAGAGAACATATAGTGGTGGATTCAAGGTTTAGTAAATTGGCAGGTAAATTGAAAAGGTTAAAACAAAGGCTTAGGGTGTGGAATAAACAGACTTTTGGTCGTGTTGGTGATATCATACAAGAGTTGGAGGAAAGGGTGGAAAAATATGAGAATGTACTGCTGACAAAGTACTCAGAATCAGTTGAAGAAGAGTACCTTGTTTTTAAGGTTGAATTGGAGGTCTGGTATAGAAGGGAAGAGACAAGGCAGGCGCAGCAAGAAAAGAAGAAATGGCTATCTGATGGTGACCAAAATTCAAGTTCTTCCATGCGGTGATTGCGCAAAGAAGGCGTAACTCTTGTGTGAATTCAATGGTGCTTCCCGATGGTTTGGTGTTGGGAAATATGCAGATGGTTCATGATGAGGCTGTGAATGATTTTGAGCAATTCTTGGGGCAAAATAGTTTAGTGCAAAGGCCAAATCTAGGCAGTATTATCCAATCAGTAGTTTCTAAAGATTCTATAAGACAACTGAAGGAAGAACCGACGGAGGAGGAGGTATATGCCACTATTTCTTCTATTTCTGTGGACAGTAGCCTGGGACCGGATGGTTTTGGGTCTTCTTTCTATCTTACCTGCTAGAAGATTATTAAAAATTATGTGATGGAAGCGGTAAGGGCGTTCTTCAAAGGTGATATGTTGTCTTGGTATTTTTGTTCCTCTTATATAGTTCTTATTCCAAAAGTAAAGGGTCCTCAGTCTTTTGATAAATTTGGCCCAATAAGCCTTTGTAACGTAATCTATAAAATCTTCTTCAAAATCCTTGTTGACAAGCTATCGTTAGTGATGAGTGATTTAATTTTTCTTGAGTAAGGTGCATTTGTGAAAGGGAAGAGTATTTTTGAAAATATAACATTTGCTCAAGAGATGACAAAATTATTACATAGGTGGGTGAGAGGAGGTAATATGATGCTAAAACTTGACATGAGTAAAGCGTATGATCGAGTGGAGTGGTAGGCGGTAGATCAGATTTTCCATGCTCTTGGTTTTCCATATTTTTTTTATAAGTTGATTCAGAATTGTATTTCTACTTCATGGTTTTCTGTTATGATGTATGACACTTACAGGGGTTTCTTCAAGTCAAAAAGGGGTTTGAGGCAGGGAGATTCGTTGTCCCCTTATATTTTCATCATCATGGAAGAAGTTCTTTCTATATTAATTCAAAAGAAGATAACTGAGAAGCGGATTTTACCATTTGCGCATCTGACTGGTGCACCTATTATATCGCATATAATGTACGTTGATGATGTTGTGATTTTTGCTACTATTGGTAAAAAATCTGTTAGTCAATTAATGGAGGTGATCAAGGATTATGAAAGCTGGACTGGCCAAAGGGTGAATAAAGATAAATCAACTATTTTTCTCTCAAAGAAGTTGGGTGCTTAGAGGAAGGGAGAAATTCTACAAGAGACTGATTTTATTAAAGGTAAATTTCTTTTTACGTATCTAGGAGTGCCGATAGTGGATGGTAAATTGAAGGGCTGCCATTTTAACCCTTTAATTCAAAAAATCAGTAAGAAAATTGAGGGCTAGAAAAGTAGACTATTGTCTCAAGGAGGTCGTCTAGTTTTATTAAGACATGTGCTTTCGAGCATGTCACTGCATCTGTCAGTTGTTCTAAATGCCCCAAAGCTGGTGATAAAAAAGATACAAGGTATGTTTGCTTCTTTTTTCTAAGGATTTAAGGATGAGAAAGAAAAAATGAAATGGAGGGTTTGGAAGAAATTGTGTGTTCCTGTGGAGGAGGGGGGCATAAGAGTAAGGGACATTTCGAAAGTGTAACGGTCGTTGTTTATGAAATTTGGTTGGTAGTTATTAACACAAAATTCTTTATGAGTTAGATTTTTTAAAGCTAAATATGTTAAAGGATGACATATTGTTCTTTGTAGGTCACATGGATCAGATTCTTCTCTTTGGAGGAAAATTCTGTAGTGTATGCCTGAGTTGTTAAGTAAATCTAAGTGGAAGGTTAGAGAAGGAGATGTAAAATTATGGTATGATAAGTTTATGAATTCGGGACCTTTGTTTTCAGAATTTCCACATGGTGCACATTCACATATCAGATTAAAAGATTTGATTATTAATAATGTGTGGGATGTGGAAAATTTGCAAAGGATTTTAGGTTTTAATAAAGCGGAAGAAGTGATGGAAAGAGTTGGGAAACTTAGAAACTCTTCAAATATCCTACTATGGCTACCGGAAAAGAATGGTTGCTTTAATATAAAGTCGGCATGGGATGTTATCAGAGTTAGAGCTCCAAAGTTTGATCGGGTAAAGTGAGTTTGGAACAAATGGTTACCGAAGAAAATTGTTATCTGCACGTGAAAGACTGCTTTTGAATGCTTTAGTGTTGATGAAAATGTAAGAAGGGTGGGGGTATCACTTGTTTCAGCATGTGATTTTTGTGAGATGAGACCATTAGAAGATGTGGAACATGTTTTGAATAAGGGATATCTTGCTGCTGATGTATGGAGGAAGGTTTCGATGGAGGTAGGTATACCGTTCCTTAGGCACCAAAGCTGGGAAGAAAGAGTCCAAATATGGTTTAATAGGGCTTCTAGATACTCTCAATTGGGAACATTGATGAGTTTGATTCCTTATTTAGTAGTTTGGAGGTTGTGGAGAAGGAGATGTGAGGCTAGAATGGAAGGGAAATTGGAGAGTAGTACAAATGTATGACTATCCATTAAGAATTGGGTGGAGGTTTTGAGTGAGAATATGACAGTTATGGCTCATTTAAATGATGCTGATGTTCGGATCTTGCAGAATCTGGAGGTGCAGATTGTGAATAAAAAGAATAAAGTTATGCAAGTTGTGAGATGACTAAAACTGAGATAAGGGAGGTTGAAACTAAATTTGGATGGAAGCAATTGGGGAACCCAGGGTCGGCGGGTGATGGTGGCATCCTTGGAGACTGTACAGGTTCTTTTATTTTTGATTTTTCAAAATATTTTGGTTCTTATTCTAATAATGAAACTGAATTGAGAGCAGTGATGAAAGGAATAAAACTTTGCAAACAATTGGGTCATACTAGTATTGACATTGAACGTAATTCGAATATTATAGTAAATTGGATAAAATCCAGTAAATGCTTTGTAATATGTGAGATTTTTGGGAGCAGCTTATTGGTGTATTGGAGGGAGTAGATTTTTTTATAAATCATTTCTATAGAGAAGGGAATAAAGTGGCAGATGCGTTGACTCAACAAGGTGCCATGGGGAGGAATAGTTTGTTTACAAATAGTAGTTAACTTCCTAAAGTTATTAAATGTTTATATAGATTGGATAAGATATGTATGATTTATATGAGCTATGTTTAGTTGGTTTCCTTTTGGTATTTGTATAAGTTTGTTTTCTTCTTTTGTTTGGTTTGATGCATGAGGTGTTTTTTATTTGATTATTATGTAAGCCTCAAGTGTCTTTTTATTTCCACGATATTCTTCCGTCGTAAGTGAGAGTTATTAATAAAATTAAGAAATGAGGTGTCGCCCTCTTTTACTAAAAAAAAAAAAAAGAACCAATTTTTCTAAAGTCAGTTCTCAGTTTATTATTTTTTTTTGGCATCCCGATTTTTATGCAAGTTTTTTATTTTATTTTATTTTATTTTTTAAAATTGAAATTAACTTTTGAAAAGTCAATTACGTATTTTTTTTTTTTTCCGTCTATTCCCCTATATTTGTATTTTTTTGTTTTATTTTTTTTTAATATTCTCCTAAAGAAACTCAGACTTGTTGTCTACCTATGTTATTATTTCATTTACACGTGTTTTGTTTGCTTTGCTTGTAGGCTTGGAGGAATTTCTTCTCTATGATTTTAGGGGGGGTTGTGCATTTGCGAATCTTTATTTGGTTTTGGCTTCAAGGTATTTCTTCTCTAATGATATGATCTGACGGGAGTTGTTCTCCCTCGGCGTATTAGGCAACGAGGCCTTGAGAGCTTAGCTCCTGCCTCTGGGATAAGATGCTGCCACGCCCTATAAGCATTTTGGATAAGGACCCGCGTAGACGGTAAAGCTACCACGCTCTGTTTGGTTCCCGAGATAGAGAAGGAAAAGGTTGCACGGACCCATAAAATTCAAAATTTTGCAGACTTAATTTGAACTTCGAAGCGAAACCATGCCCTGAAAACAACATTCTTATCGCCATTCTTGAAAACCATTTTCAAAAACAACTTCCCATGACAGAAAATCAAAAAGCATCTTCTCTACTTGCATTGTTGTTGTTTCGTTTTCAAAAACCAGAACGAATTGATTCAGAGCAATAGCAAACCTGGTGTTAGTTTCATGCTAATCAAACGCTGAAAGTCCAAAATTCTCTGTTCTGTTTTATTTTTTCTTTTTCGGTTTCCTCTGTTTTACTGGAGAAACTCACTCGGCGCCTGTGCTCCATCCTGGTCGCTCCATCTTCTCGAGGTTCGACCGAGGGGTAATGCACCCTGTTGTTTCAGAGAAGTGGGTTATAAGTGAAAGGTCGAGAAAACTTTCATTACTGTGAAGTACAGTGATGTTTGCTTCTCCCGTATCTACACAGAGATGATAATTTGAGGAATGATAAGCAAAATTTTTGGTAATTCTTTGTGGGTATTCTTTATGCTGTTAATATTTTGAGATTTTGATATGTATTAATTGGTTTTCCTGCAGTCTGTCTTTCGTTTGGTCCCCATTTGCACCCTAAACAAATACTACTTTACCATGCTTGTCATGTTCTTTTTGTTGAGCTGTGCCCCATAGGTGGAGATGGAAGCTACCAACTCCAGCAGCTTATGTTGATTTTGCAGGAGAGACCAGCAGCCCTCCACCAACCTTGCCTACCATGGTTGAAATGCAGCCACCAACCCTGCTCACCTTGTTTGAATTACACCCCCCTTTAAAGACTATGTAAAGGAGATGTGTGTGTGTAATTGTGAGCAGGGCAAGATGTAGAATTGTGTGTGGCTGTGTGTGGGTGGCAAGAACCAAGAGTTCTTGTGTGCAGAAAGTGCTGTGTGGTGTGTTGTGCGCAGAGTGTGCAGAGAGTGAGGAATAGAGAGTTGTGGTGAGAGAGAGAGAGAGAGAGAGAGAGATTTGAGTTGAGCAGTGTGGCTCCTCCTCCTTGTATTATTCTCTCAGTTTATAGTGAAGTTGTGTGTGCTCTGTGGACGTAGGTCAGGTTGGATCGAACCACATAAATCTGGTGTTTCATTATACCCCCAACCATTGGAATAAGAGCGAGGTTGGAGCAAAATCGCTAGATCGGAGCAAAATTGCCGGATTGGAGCCCTTGCCGAGTATCTCAAAATTGCGTTTTGAGACCACCATCATGTTCCTCTCGTCCAGACAAAGCCAATGACTGTAACCAGAGCTCGAATGGAGCTCAGACGAGGTCATACGCGCCCACATGCGCCACTGATGGCCAGGCAACGTTCCCACGCGCCGGCAAGTGATCGGCAGGTGGCCTCACGCATGCGCCGGCGAGCGTTTGGAGATTGAAGACGCTGATGTCAGTGTGATGTCAGGAGGCAAGCCCCATGGTGCCACGTCAAGAGGTGGGCCCCATAGGAAGGTGGGCCCCAGTGTCACATCAGCAGGGGGCCAACAAGGCCATTTTAGCAGGTGGGCCCCGCAAGAGGTGAGCCCCACAGTGCTACGTCAGAAGACGATGTCAAGTAACAACGTCAGTGATAGTTAACGGTGTCAGGTATATTTCGTTAACGGCGGGAATATTCCGTTAAGTTTAACGAAAATTGACCGTTTTGACAAAAAATTTGACCTGGCCTTTCGGAGCCATTTTGGGTCGATTTTTCGAACGACTTGAACCATTTCTAAGTTTTTTGGCCGTTCCGGATCCAACGGTTTTGTTCATTTGAGCTGATTCCATCTCTAGATTGGCGAATAGAGATGTCGAACGAGAAGAGCTTATTGATCGAGATGTTTGACGGCACCAATGTACCAAATAAAAGGTATATGAATTGTTTACTTCTTACGGATGGAAGAAAGCCTGAATGCTATGATAAAGCATGTCAGGTAGCAGATACGAGCAAGTGGGAGCTTGCGACGAAGGACGAGATGAAGTCCCTCACCTCCAACAGAACGTGGGAACTAGTTGAGTTGTCCAAAGGTAAGAAGGTTCTTCACAACAAGTGGATGTACAAGAGTAAAGAAGAGCAGGATGGTTCTAGAAGGTACGAGGCCCGGTTGGTAGTCAAAGGGTTCGAGCAGAAGGAAGGAATTGACTACAAGGTCCGGTTGGTAGTCAAAGGCTTCAAGCAGAAGGAAGGAATAACTACACCAACATCTTTGCACCAGTTGTGAAGTTGACGACCACTAGATCAGTCTTAATGAAGGTGGTGGCTGCAGAGAAGTTGAAGTTGTGTTCAACTTCAGTTGGTCTTCATGGTTGAAGACAGATGTGAGCACATCATTTATCTACACACTGGTTGATATGGTGTCTCCGTATCCAAGTGGGAGATTGTTGAGCGATGCGCCATAGGTGGAGACGGAAGCCACCAACCCCAGCAGCTTATGTTGATTTTGCAGAGGAGACCAGCAGCCCTCCACCAACCTTGCCTACCATGGTTGAAATGCAGCCACCAACCCTGCCCACCTTGTTTGAATTACACGTCCCTTTAGAGGCTATATAAAGGAGATGTGTGTGTGTGTAATTGTGAGTGGGGCAAGATGTAGAATTGAGTGTGGCTGTGTGTGTGTGCAGCAGAGAGCTGTGTGTAGAGCTGTGTGTGTGTGCAGAACAGAGTGTCTGCAAAAATTGTGTTGTGAGTGGGGTAAGATGTAGAATTGTGTGTGGCTGTGTGTGTGGGTGGCAAGAACCGAGAGTTCTTGTGTGCAGAAAGTGTTGTGTGGTTTGTTGTGCACAGAGTGTGCAGAGAGTGAGGAACAGAGAGTTGTGGTGAGAGAGAGAGAGAGAGAGATTTGAGTTCAGCAGTGTGGCTCCTTCTTCTTGTATTATTCTCCCAGTTTATAGTGAAGTTGTGTGTGCTCTGTGGACATAGGTCAGGTTGGACTGAACCACATAAATATGGTGTTCCATTCTTGTTTGTGTATTTTTGCTCGTGTGCAATTGTTGCTCATAGATCCACCCCCTACACTTTTTGTGGTCAGTCTGTTTGTTTTGATTTTTTATTTATTTAGTAAATTAGTATTTGTTGAATATGACTTTATATGTACTGTTTTAACTTTATGTCCCCTTGCTTTATGGGTGTTCTTTATGTTCTCAGGCGATTTATGGGCTAACTTGAGTTATAGTATTCACCAAAAATTTTATCAATTTAATAAATAAATGAAATTCATTTGGATTGGTACTCTCCCTGATCTAAGTGGAACATTTTAAGAGTTAAACTTGGGGGCTTCTGATTTTAATGCAAGGATCATAGCTGAGGCTGAACCAGATCATTTATGGCTGCTAGCTTTTGCTGGATATCTGAATGTTTTTGCTTGCTGCCTCTGCTTGCATCAACTTAAGCACCTCCAATCAGGAAGTTGGTACTTAAAATTAGTGGTCTTTTGAGTCTCTTGATATCAGAATTTTTTTGAATTCCCTTACTCCACATTTGGTTTGTGGAATGGATTGGGGCAGGAAAGGAATGGAATGAAGATTTGAATGAAGGTGTGACCAGATCAATTGATAAATTTAATTCCATCTGCCCTAATCCCATTTCATTCCTACAAACCAAATGTGCAGTTAATGGGTATCAATAGGCTGTACCAGGACTTAAAAGCATGTACAGCATGTAAGATGATTTGTAAATTGGACCTCTGATTGACTTGGGTCTTTGCATGGGAATTTGTATGTGGCAGCAATATTTCCTGGCATCTTTAATGGTCTTTTGTAGACTCTCATTATGCTTTCTACTTTGCAGTGTGACAGAACATTATTCATCTCAGGTAGTTAGACCCTTAGACGAATGGGGATTTTGGTTCCATCTCTTACTGGTTATACTTGTAGCTAGCAACAAGTAATCAAGTTCAGTTGCAGATTTGCAGTACAACTTTATAAATGGTGTCAGTGCTACCATCTGTTGTTGTCCAACTCAAGGCTTGAGAGAGAAGCACATTCATACTTTATGTGATAGAATGTAAGTGCCAAAAACCTTTTATAAGGAGTATTCTGTGAAGTGGCCAAAGCTACATGTGGCCAGAACACTTGCCTTTGAAGTGTCACCTCATTAAAATTTTGCTAAATCCACGTTGATTTGCTCTTTATAGATGTTCACCAATATGGAAGAGGGTTTTTCTCACATGTTTGATTTGTGGTATCCTTCAAAGGCTGATGGCTTTCTCTGATAGCAGGTTGGAAAGACTAATCTTGCTTTCACTCCTTGATATTTTTATACATGCTGCATGTTTTAATCAGTCAACTGCTAAGAATTCTCATCAGAACACAATTATAGCTATAGTTATTGGTTTTCCCTATTTGTATTCATTTGAATTGAACTGGATTACTTTGCTCGAATATCCCAAACGTAATAAAAGGGAAAACTGGAAACTATATGGGCAAGTCAATTTGCTGACTAAAATGGAGAACTGATCTTAGGACCTCTTAAGCTGTCACGCCTAAAGCAAGAATCTATTCCTAATTCCTGGTATGATTATCAGGTTCATGTAATAAATTATCCCCAATCAAATCCTAACCTTATGGAAGATAAGTTATTTGGTTATTTTATGTTTTGTGGTTTATATGTATTCCGACAGTTTTCCCTCTAGTGTGATCCCTGTTTTGTGGGCTTTGGCCACATATTGCTAGCCCATCATTGGATTGGCCAACCATGTGGATCATTTTCTTTCATTTTAGAGTGCAGGGTTTTGAACCCTGGTCATGATCCCTGTAATGTGATAAATTACCACCGATCCTAAAAGCCTAAGCTTACTGGAAGTGAGAAATTTAATCATTTGTATGTTAGTGCTTCTGTACGCTCAAACATGAGGCTGCACTAAAATCTAAACAGCATGCAGACTTGTTATGCCTTCCAACAAAAGCACCCTAGACAAAGTTCTGTTACTTGGGGACTAGGAGGCTTTCTAGAACTTCACTCATTTGGGTTGGTACATGTTGAGAATTCCACTTGTGAGTTTGTCCCACATTGGAAAAATAAAGTGGAAGATGGGTGCTTTAATTACAAGGTTGGACCCAAGACTCAATAGGTTTAAGCTTTTAGGTTAAGTTGGTGCTCACCCATGTTTATCAAGTCTACTAATGGACTCTTCCGGCGCTAACATAGCAGTAAGGAGATACAGGATGAATAACTGGCATGATTATTTTTTAATCTCTATTCACACTTGCTGGATTGTCACTTAACAGTAACATGCTTATGTATAAATTACAGGAAAAATCAGCTAATGTTTCTTATTCTGCATGTTTATGCATCTATGTAAACTTTGTTTAGAGCATTTACTGTTATCCTCTCTGACTTCGGATGCAGTTTTTGGTGTCTTTTTTTCCTCAAAGATTCAGTTTATGCCATCTCCTCAGTAGAGTAGATGTAAAAAAATTTAAAAAGTATCTGGTCTTCAGCAGTGGTGGACCTAGAAATTTGTCAGTGGGGGCAAAAAAATATAAGTAAAAACATATATTTTTCATATTTTTCTTGACAAATAGTTAAAAAACACATTCACTTTTTTTCCACTAATAATAGTTGTTTCAAATAACTCTTCTAAAAAAAATAGTTGTTTCAATTAACATTACTTAACATAAATTCATGTATTTAATATTTGTTGCATTTAAAAATAGGGGCAAATGAATATTTTTTGTGGGGCACTTAATATACCAAAAACATCTCTTTATTTTCAAATTTAGTGGGGGCACCTGCCTCCTCTTGCATATACTACACGGAAAAATTCTGAATCAAAGGGGCATTCCGAGAATTGAGCTTGGGACCTCTCGCACCCTAAGCGAGAATCATACCACTAGACCAAATGCCCAATTGTTGGCATATTATCCTCTTATTTCTCATTTTAATGTAAATTTTTTAGTTTGCCTTGTTTGCTGCTGCACTATTTTTCCCCTATGGAAGTTCATTTGGCCTTCCCCAGCAATCACCATGTGTTTATTTAATATATATATATCCTTGATGGATGAATCTGCCATTTTATCTTAACTTTTTTGTTTTTTTTTTTCCCACGTGAACATAAATTTAGTTTCCCCAGATAAAATTTTTAAGAATGGCCAGAAATCAAGAGAAGCCAGGCCTTGGGCCCACAATTGTTGGTGTTGTACTATAAATTGAATTTTTTTTATTGATATGGCTTCCATATCATGTGGTTTAATTTATAACCAGCTTTGTTACATTTAATAAAATAATGAATTGTATCTATACAACTATGTTCTATATTACTTCATAATTATGGATTTGTTTACCTAGATGCAATGATGAAGCTAAATGATTGGAGGAGCTAGAATAAGCAGCATAATAAAAAGAGATAAAGACTGAATTTGTTAAGAAGATAGAGAATTAAACAGAATTATTAAGAACATTAATTTGTTATATACTAAATTTTATATAGTTTACAAATAGATGGAACAAGCTAATTATATTAGAAAAAAAAAGAGAATAAAAAAGAGCATGCTTTTTGTGTGCGCGCGCGTCTTGCCACCAAGTCACTACACGTGCACGCGCGCGCGCACAGAGAAATATGTTTATATGTATGTATGTATGTATGTATGTTTACATATTAAATAGTTAATAAAGCCCAAGAAGAAATATCCCAGAAGAGTCAAGAATATTTTAACCACTAGTTATGACAGTCTTTGTACTAGTGCCAGGATCTTCTATGGGCCTGAAGTAGATGTTCAATTTACATGACTCTGAAATTCTGAATAAAATGTACTTATTTTCTCAATAACTTGATGAAGAATCTTGTCAGAAATTATATTAGCATTACCTGTTCCAGTTTTGAGATGACTTTACATCAGATTGCTGCACTGAAATATTTGAAAGTGAATAATATATATATAAAATCTAAAGCTGGGCGGGGAAGTAAATCCGTGATTAAAATGGGGGCATTCCGACAATCGAACTCGAGATCTCTTGCTCCCGAAGCAAGAATCATACCACTAGACCAAATGCCCAATTGGAAGCTGTTATCATATTCAGTTATTAATGTGTTTGATTAATAGCAAATGAGTACTACTTCTGATCTCCAATTGCTCCAGTTTTTTTCTTTTCCCTAACAATTTGTTGCAACTAGCCTGCATGCTTTCCTCTAGATATTTGGAATGTTGTCATATCCTGAGATTTCATTGGGTATCCGAGTAGTATTTGGAGGAATGCACAAAAGGGAAAGCTCGATCATTGTTTAGCTCAATTACAGCTTAAGGAACTTGGGTTTTTTTTCAGTTGTCAATTCCCTGCAATCAAATGGGGCTTACTGAACTAACCTGGGGAAAACAATGTAATAGAATACAATGTTACATTTGGTTTGCATAATGGAATAGGGCAAGAATGGAAATTCTATTGTGTATAAATATAATAACTACAAAATGCTGTGTTATTCTATGGCAAATGACCAAGAAAAAGCTGGTTTTATTCCAACTTACATGGAATAACAGAGTATCCATTCCCATGATGAAATTTGGAATAGTAATTCCTAGTCTATTCCATGTTGATTGGGATAACACAAAAGTTATGGTCATTTGCCTTCTAGTAATGTCGACTTTATTTTGTTAAAAATTATATTCCTCCATGATAACTATGGAACCAAAGGTAATGTTGGTGCCAACCCTTTTACATGTCTTTTGAAGTGGTCAAAATTCATGCATGGCCTGAACATTTGTCTTTGGGTGTTGCCCCAAAACAGTCTTTAGTTGCATGCTAAATTTGGTACCATATAGCTGTAACAAATTTCACACGGTTTAGGTTCCTGTCTATGCTGTAAAAACTGGTTGTCTTTGGATGGGTTTTGTTTGCGCATATTCAATGTGCAAGATTCTTCAAAGGCTGATTGCTATCTCTGTACAAGGTTGGAGAGCCTAATCTTGTTCGCACTCCTCTATAGTTTCATATGATGCTTGTTTTTAACAATCTATTGCTAAAAGTTCTCACACCAAAACACAATTATAGTCATATTTATTAATTTCTTCTATTTGTTTTTTCAGCTGATTTTTAACTAGATTAATTTGCTCAAGCGTTCCAAGCATAATAAAATGAAAAATCGGAAACTATATTGACAAGTCAATTCAAAGTCAATTCAATGGCTAAAGTAGGGAATTTTAAGAATTGAACTCAGGACCTCTTGC
The DNA here is from genome assembly GCF_029873635.1 of Malania oleifera. Lineage (NCBI taxonomy): Eukaryota > Viridiplantae > Streptophyta > Magnoliopsida > Santalales > Ximeniaceae > Malania > Malania oleifera. The sequence continues at coordinate 25,117,720 of NC_080421.1, forward strand.
TCCCAAAGAAGAATTATACCAGCTGACCAAATTCCTGATATACTTATCATATTTTAAATGTAATAGGTTATTGCCGATCCCCAGAAAAAAAACCTAATTTTATGGAAGGTAAGTAGCTTATGTTAGGGATCTAGGAACAATAATCACACACACAAGCAAAACAAACACACAAAATGAAAACACTAGATTTACTTGGTTTGGTCTAATCTGACCTACATCCACGGAGCACACCAAATATACTATAACCTGGGATAAAAACAAGAGGAGGAGACACACACTCAATTGAACTCTTCTCACACTTTTTTTTCTCTCTCTCACCTTCAGCACTCTCACACTCCTCGCTCACTCACTTAACTTGCACACTTCACACAACACAAATGTTCTTATTTATAAATATAAAAGGAAAAAAGTTATTGCATTCTAATGGGATAATGAGCACGTGGTATTTAATGGATTATTTTAGTACGTGATAATTGTGTTTTTGATGGAATGAATTTGGTACACGGCTGCAACTCATCCTCTTTAAGGCGTTCCCATTTTTTCCGTTTCCATATTTTCTTTATATCCATTTGAGCTTAACAATCTCCCACTTGGAGACGGAGATACTATCTCAACCAGTATATAAATAATGATGTACTCAAATCTATCTTCAAGCATGAAGACCAACTGAAGTTGAGCACAATTTCAGTTTCTCTGTAGTCACCACCTTTGTCAACATATTTGCCGGAAACCTGCTACCTTGAGTTTTTTCCAGTGTCAACACTCCATCCTCTAATAGAGATCTGATGAAATGATAACGTAATCCAATGTATTTGGTTTTGGAATAAAATGCAGAGTTCTTTGCCATATGTATCGCACTCTGATTGTCGCTATGCAAAACATTTCTTTTTTATTTTATTTCGAGCTCTGTTAACAAACCTTGAAGTCAAATCATCTCTTTACTGGCTTCTTTCACTACTAAATACTTAGCTTCTGTAGTGGATAAAATAACAATCTTCTGTATCAGTGACATCCAATTAAGAGCTGTTGTGCCAATAGTGAACACATATCCAGTGGTACTTCTACGATGATCAATTTCACCTGCAAAATCAGCATCAACATATCCTCGAGTTTTCAAATCTCCTTTGCCAAAACATAGGCACTTATCAATAGTGCCACGTAGATATTTCAAAATCTACTTCACTGCTTCCCAGTGAGTCTTCCCTGGATTTGACATAAACCTACTGACAGCTCCTACTGCTTGACTAATGTTTGGTTTGGTACCAACTATGACGTACATGAGACTTCCAATGGTTGAGGCATAAGGTACCTTAGCCATGAAGTCCTTCTCTTCATCTGTCTAGGGAGCCTGATCCTTGGAGAGATGAAAGTGACCGGCCAGTGGCGTATTTACTGCCTTGGCGCTGCTCAAGTTGAATCTCTGTAAAACATGGCTAATATACTCCGACTGAGATAACCACAACATTCCTTGTTGCTTATCTCTGGAGATTCGCATCCCAAGTATCTGCTTGGCTGAACCCCGAGTCCTTCATGTCAAACTCCTCTGACATTTGCTGCTTCAATTTCGTAATTTCTCCTATATCTGGTCCTGGAACTAACATGTCATCGACATATAGCAATAGTATGATATAGCTAGAATGATACCTCTTGAAGTAGCAACAGCATTACACTTCTGAAAATCTTTTCTGCGCATAAAGCTGTCAAATTTTCTGTACCATTGCCTAGGAGCTTGTTTGAGACCATACAAGCTCTTCTTCAATCTGCACACAAGATCCTCTTTGCCTTTTACTGAGAATCCTTCTAGTTGGTGCATGTAAATCTCCTCATTAAGATCAACGTGAAGAAATGCAATGCTCTCTTCACATCCAACTGCTCGAGATGTAGACCCTCTGAGGCAACAATGCTCAAGACTGATATGATGGTTGTTAACTTCACAACCGGTGCAAAAATGTCAGTGTAGACAATTCCTTCCTTCAGCTCAAAGCCTTTGACTACCAATTGGGCTTTGTATCTCCTAGATCCGTCATGCTCCTCTTTGATCTTGTACACCCACTTGTTGTGAAGAGTCTTCTTACCTTTGGGCAACTTAGCTAGTTCCCACGTTTTGTTGGAGTTGAGGGACTTCATCTAATCCTTCATTGCAAGCTCCCACTTGTTCGAATCTCTCGCCTGACATGCTTCATCATAGCATTCGAGTTCTCCTCCATCTGTAAGAAGTAAATAATTCATATACCTCTTATTTGGTACATGCTGTTGAGAATATATCTTAAGCTCCGGAGCTGGAGTAGGAGACGGTGGTGCGACAATTTGCTCCACACATTCCTCTGCTTGAGGAATCTCGACATTTTGCTGTTGTGTCTCCTCTGCTTGAGGATTCTCGGTGTTTTGCTGTTGTGTCCTGACACCTTCTAGGACATCATCCAAGTTTACATAGGTTGTTTCATTTTGAACTGGTTCTGCGGGTTCTGTTGGTTCTGTTGTGTGTCTGTCTTTGTACATCACCTTTTCATTAAAGATCACAACTTTGCTTCTGATCACCTTCTTGTTTTCATCATCCCAAATGCAATACCCATACTCATCTTCACCGTAATCGACGAAGGTGCATTTTCAGGACTTTGGATCAAGCTTGTTTCTAACATGATCATTAACATGCACATATGCTACACAACCAAAAACTTTCAAATGTGAAAGTATCACCTCTTTTCTGCTCCATACCTCTTCTGGTAGATTGTTGTCCAATGGTACTAATAGACTCTTGTTAATAAAGTATGTTGTTGTATTGATTGCTTTTGCCTAGAACTGCTTTGGTAAGCCTGACTGCATACGCATGCTTCTGGCTCTTTCAGTCAATGATCGGTTCATCCGCTTGGCTACGCCACTGTGCTGAGGCGTGCCTGGCATAGTTCTTTCCATCCTGATACAAAGCTTATAGTAGAATTTCTTGAACCCGGTGTCATCATACTCACCGTTGTTATCGGTTCTCAACTTCTTGATTTTCAAACCAGTCTCATTTTTAACCACTTTCCAAATCTTAAAAGCATCAAAGACACCAGATTTCTATTTCAGGATGTAAACCCATACCTTTCGAGAATGATTGTCAATAAAGGTCACGAAGTAATTCCTTCCACCTGGGAATGAGACGGTTGTTGGTCCCCATACATTTGAGTGGACTAATTCAAGTCTCTCCTTCTTTGGGGTACCGGTGAATGTTTGGAAACTAACCCTCTTCTATCTCCCGAGTATACAATCCTCGCACATATTAATCTACTGACCGTAGATCACTCAACTTTCCCTTTGAGTGCATCATCCTGAGTCCCTTCTCACTGATGTGACCAAGTCGTCGACGCCGAATGCTGCTATCGACATTTCTAGTAGCAATTGAAATAGACATACATGCATTAGAAGTCACATAAAGCGTTCCACTTTTCTTACCTCGTGTAATCGACAGTGCACCCTTTGAAATCTTCCATTTATCGCCAATGAATGTTGTGATGTATCCCTCATCTGCCAGTTGACCAACTAAGATCAAGTTCTTCCTCAGGTCTGGAATATATCTGATATCTTTCAGCTTCCATACTGACCCGTTCATTTTGATCTTCACAATTCTCTTGCTAGTTATGTTGCAAGGTTGATCATTACCAAGGTATACCTTATCGAAGTCACCTGGTATATACTTCTCTAGGCAATCTTTACTGTAAGTGGCATGAAATGAGGCTTCAGAGTCTAAAAGATACCAAAGTTCTGCTGTTTCCATAAATATACATATACATCCCCAAAATGAAACCATAGAATATCCTAGGGACACACAAAATCCATCTCCCAACTCAAACACTTACCTTGCAACTAGTACTAAAACCTCCTCTATCTCGGAGCTCACTCCGCTCGTCGATCTGGATTTCTTGAAATGTTTGAATTCTAAAGTGAGACACCTCTCAGTAAGTAGGATAGATTAACATTAGTGTGTGGCACATGAGTTCTATTGTGTTATAAACATATACTGTATATAATTAACTGCATCTGATAAATTAGGTAAATCTGTTTTGTATAAGTCTGAAGAAATCATATTTCAACATAACATACTGTGTCATAATAAATTTCTGTATACATGTAAATTGTCTGCTATATCCCTGGATGGATAGCTAGTTGCTATCATGTATTACCCCCACATGATTGGGTTGTGTAGCTCGTAGGCGGGACCTAGCAATGGCTGGCCTACCATGCTAAGTCAAAACTGACTCGCCTATAAGTACGATTGACTTGTCCAGCCTGATCCAGACTGCCAGGGGGGCACACTACTACTCTAGGCTCAATCGACTATCCATTCACCCACTCTCTATCTGAGACATGTGGTGGTACTAATCCGAACTTCTAATTACGGTACGGTACTTTGAAACTAAACTAGGCCATCTGGGGTTTGCTATCATATAGTACATTTCATAAATAACTGTAATATAATTGTTTCATGGTTCTGTGTAAAATCTGTCATAATAATATTTCTGAATAAACTATTATATATATATATATATATATATATATATCTAGTCACGACATTGGGCCAGCTGAAATATCACAGCATCTGTGTCCACTGAAATATCACAGCATCTGGGTCGACTGAATTATCACAGCATCTAAGCTGATTGAATTATCACAGCATCTGGGCCGGCTGAAATATCACGGCATCTGGGCCGGCTGAATTATCACGGCATCTGGGCCGGCTGAATTATGAAGGCATCTGGGCCGGTTGAATTATCACAATATACTAAAAAATATCATAAGTTCTGTACTGTTTATAGTTTTTTTTTTTAAAAATTATTATCAATTTATGCTTGTTCTATGTAATCATAAAATAACCTGACATGCTAATATCCGCAGTAAAATATTTATACTCATGCCACACAAGTGAGTGCTATTCTATTATATGGTATTTGTCTAAGAAGATTATATTTTTCTGAAAAATAAGAATAAATTTGTTTCCTGGGTTTACTCAGTTCAAACATCAAATTTCTTAAAAAACTTACATTAATTCATAAACATAGTTCCCATAAATCTGCATTCTTAGATAATTTATATATATAATTTATGAATCAAATACTGTATTTTTAAACATTAAACTTTCTGAAAATACCTGACATAATCTATCCCCTTATCTGATTCCTCAAGAAAAGTCCGCAGGAATCCTAATCCGCACCTGCGGCGAATGCACAAAATCCCTGTATTCATAAACTCAAATCCAATAAACTTAACCTCAAAACATTTACAATTTAATACTCCTAAGCTCATACTCCAATAATTAACAAAACTCGAAAAACAGCTTCCTTACCTTGATTTTGGAGTGGTGCCTGAAATGCCCGATTTATGAAACTACTCTGATTTAAACTGTTGAGAATCGCCGCAGTGATCCCGAAATCACGTTTGTCAGCTAATTCGAACTGAAATCAAGCGAGAAATCGAAGAGAGAAGGAGGGAGAGCCGCAGCCCTAAGAGAGAGAGAGAGAGGAAGATTAGATTTTCCTTTAAGAAAATGAGCTGCAGGACTGATTTTATTAAGCACTGCTAGACAAAACTGTTGACGGTTTGGGTTTCAACCCTTCCCTTTTTCACCGTTTTTTCATTACTGGGCTGCGGTTACATAAAACCGTCGACGGTTTTCTGAGCTCCCACAAAACCATCAACGGTTTGGTCTACACCAAACCATTTTTCCTCTTTTCCTTTGTTTTCTTATTATTCCTATTTTCCGGGTCTCTATAGGAAAGATGGAACAAGAGGGAATGCTGGACCATAGTGCCGCTCAATTGCAGCTTAATGAACTCAAAATCATTTTTCTAGTTGCCAATTTCCAAGGAATCAAATGGGCATACTGATCTAACCTGGGAAAAACAGTGTGATAGATTATTTAGTGCCAACCCATTTATAAGGAAAAAGTGGCCCAAAAGTCACACATGGTGAGAAGACTTATCTTTGTAGTGCTGCCTAGTAAGAGTTTTTAGTTGCAAGATAAATCCATTTATGGTACTGCCATGCTGTTACAGTGGTTATCCTTGGTTGGGTTGCTCCTGAACTAGATGTTCACCTGCACATGACCCTAAATAAATCATGTCCGGTGGGGGAAGTATTAATTAAGTGTATTTCGGATTTTCCCTAGTGAGGAAGGAGGTTAGAGGTTTAAACCTCCCATCTAACATCAGCATATGGCGCACTGATGCTTATTTTCAGAGTCATTTGGCAAAGAATCTTGTCAGAAAATAATGTGTTTCGATTTTTGCTAGGATTGTTTGCTACAGTTTTGTAATCTCCCATTGCTTGTCTTGTAACTACGGTATTCTTCCGCCAAAAGTGAGGGTTTATCAATAAATAAATGGAGGTGCCGCCCCCCTTTGAAAATTAAAAAAAAAAAAAATACTAGAAGTGAATAAAATAGAGAACTGTAATCTGTGTGGAGAAGTAATTTTTTAGATATCTAGAATGTTGTCATATGCTGGGATGCAATTGCGTATCTGACCACTATTTGAAAGAGTACATAAGAGGGAAGGCTAGATACCTATGCAGCTCAGTTGCTTCTTAATGAACTTGGAATATTGTTTCTAGTTGCCAGTGCACCTGTAAGCTAAAGGTCATACCAATCAAAGCTAGGGAAAACAACATAATCAAATATGAAGTGCCAACTCTTTTACAAGATCCGTTGACAAAAATTCTCATCAAAACACAGTTATATTCGTTAATGTTTCTTTCTTTCTTCAGTTGAAGCATATTTTGTTTTGGATTTGGTGGCTAATGTTAGCAACAAGGTCCTCCGTACTTCATAATAACTTGTCTATCCAGATGGTGATGTCTGCTTCTCAATTTAATTATGAAGATTTTAGTTAGAACCATTAGCTTCTAAAGTATATTTAAACATTTTTGCTGCTGGTTTTGAGTTGTTTAGGGATTAGAATAGTGATATTTGCACTTACTAGCATTGTCTCCTGCAGTTTTTAGTTGACTTTTTGTCGGATTGCTATGCTGAAATATTTTAAAAGTTAATAAAATAGGGAACTTTAAGCTGTATACAGAAGTAAATTTTTTATTAAAATGAGGGGCATTCCGAGAATCAAACTCAGGACCTCTCGCACCCAAAGCGAGAATCATACCACTAGACCAAATGCCCAATTGACAGCATTTTACCTTCATTTAATGTGTTTAATCAAAAGAAGAGTAATACTTCCGATCTCTAATTGCTCCTGTTGTTTCTTTTCTCTAATGTTAGATATTTAGAATGCTTTCATATGCCAGGATGCAATCAGGTATCGAGATTACTATTTGAAATATGGCATAAGAGGGAATGCTAGATCAGAGTGCTGCTCAAATGCGGCTTTATGAACTCGGGAATCTTTTTTCTAGCTGTCAATCTCCAGGGAATCAAATGGGCATAACTGATCTTTTTTTTTTTTTTGGTAAAATGGGCATAACTGATCTAACCTAGGAAAAACAGCATAATATATTAGTAAGTGCCAACATGTTTATAAGGAGAAAGTGGCCCAAAAGTCACGTATGGTGAGTGGACTTGTCTTTGAAGTGCTGCTCAGTTCGAGTTTTTAATTGCAAGCTAAATCCACTTATGGTACTGCCCATGCTGTTATAGAAGTTGTCCTTGGTTGGGTTGCTCTTGAAGTAGATATTCACTGCTCATGATCCTGAATAAATGATCTCCTTTGGGGATGTATTAATTAAGTGTATTTTGGATTTTCTCTGGTGAGGAAAAAGGTCAGAGGTTTAAACCTCCCATGAGTTCCATTTAACATCAGTGTGTGGCGCACTAACGCTTATTTTCACAATCATTGGCCAAGAATCCTGTCAAAAAATATTGTATTTGGATTTTCTAGCATTGTACGCTGCAGTTTTTAATAGACTTTACCTGGATTGCTGTGCTGCAAACATTAAAAGTCAATAAAATTGAGAACTCTGTGCTGTATGGGAAAGTAATCTCTTTATTAAAATGAAGGGCATTACAGGAATCAAACTCGGGACCTCCCGCACCCAAAGTGAGAATATCATACCACTAGAAAAAATGCCCAATCGGGTTAACCTATATTGAATGTGTTTAATCAGAGGCGAATGAGTAATACTTCTGATCTTCAACTGCCCTGGTTGTTTCTTTTCTCTATTGTTAGATGTTTAGAATGTTGTCATATACTAGGATTCAGCTGGGTATCCTGAGTACTAATTAGAGGTTGGCATAAAAGGGAGTGTGAGACCAGTGTGCAGCTCAATTGCAAAGTAATGAAATCAGAATCATTTTTTGCAGCCAAATTTCCTGGAATCAATGGGGCATACTGATCTAACCTAGGTAAAACAATGTAATGGAATTTTACTTGACAACTCTTTTATAAGGAGGGCCAAAAGTCACACATGGCAAGGACACTTGTCTTTGAAGTGCTGCTCACGTAAGAGTTTTTACTTGCAAGCTAAATTTTTTTTGGTTACTGCCCGTGCTTCGAGTCTGGTTGTCTTTGGTTGGATTGCCCTTGAGATTGATGTTCACTGCATGAACCTGAATAACTGTGGTGAAGTGTTAACATTAAAGTATATTTTGGATTTCCTTTAGTATATTACCACCATCTCTGATGGAGGGTTTGAAGGGAATTCTTATTTTTGAAGAAAACATATTGGGTAAAAAAGTAGCAATGTACGTATGGATTTTGCCTACTCCTGTGGAGGAAGTTAATGGGAAGGATGCAAAAGCTCAACAACTATGGGATAAAATGGGGTTGCGGCTGTTTGGTCCTAGAGGTAAAGAAGTTTGCATGGGTAGTGGCACAAGGTGATGATGGGAGCGGAAACTTGCAGTGTTCGTGAATTACAATTGTAGGGGTTTAAAGAGGGGTTTTCTTAAATAGGTTCTGCTAGTTGTTTTTAACTTTTTGAGGATTTCTTGTCCTGCCTTGGGTTGTGATCTCTTTATTCTTCTTCCTTAATATATTTCCACTTTTCTAAAATAAAAAAATCTTGGTAAATAATATCATATTCAGATTTACTAGCATTTTCTGTTGCAGTTTTGAGTTGACTTCACATCAGATTGCAGTGCTGAAATATTTAAAAGTGAATAAAATATATAACTGAAAGCTGTAGAAGGAAGTCAATTATTGATTGAAATGAGGGGCATTCTGAGAATTGAATTCGGAACCTCACACACCCAATGTGGGAATCATACCACTAGACCAAATGCCCAACTAGCGACATTTAGCCTTATTTCCTGTTTACAATGAGTTTTATGTAAGGCGAAGGAGCGATACATCTATCTACAATTACTCCTGTTGTTTCTCAATATCTTGGGTCTATTATGCAAGTTGAAGGAGAAATTGAAGATGTAATTCATACAGTTAAAGTAGGTTGAGTCAAATGGAGAAGTGCTTGGAGTGTGCTGTGTGATCATAGAATACCCTTAAAATTAAAAAGGAAGTTCTATAAGACGGTTGTAAGACTAGCTATGCTATATGGATTAGAATTAAGGCGACTAAGAAACAACACGTCCAAAAAGCAAAAATTGTCGAGATTAGAGTCTTAAGGTGGATGAGTGGTATAACGTAAAAGATAAATTAAGGAACGAACATATTCGTAGTAAGTTAGGCATAGCTCCTGTAGAAGATAAGATAAGAGAGGGACGACTTAGGTGGTTGGCTACTTGCAACGTAGGCTAAATAGTGTGTCAATGAGAAAAAGTGAATCAGTTATTGTAAGGGGTAGTAGGAGTAGGGGTAGACCTAAAATAACTTGAATGTGATTGTAAAGATTTAATAGCTATGAATCTGTTGAAGGAAATTGCCCATAGTCATACAAATTGGCAGAAAATGATTCATGTAATCGACCCCACCTAGTGGGACTTGAGACTTTTTTTGTTTTGTTGGTGTTGTTGTTGTCATAACAAAGGATGCAATTGGGTGTGCAAGTACTATTTACCTTGGTCCCCCAGCCCTGAATCAAATGGGGTATACTGATCTAACCTATGGAAAACCAGGTAATAGAATATTAAGTGCCAACCCCCTTACAAGGTGTATCCTATGATATGAAGTGGCCAAGAGTCGCATGACTCACATTCGGCAAGAAAACTTGTCTTTGAAGTGGTGTCCCTGCAAAGGTTTTTAGTTGGAAACTAAATCCTCATTTTGCACTCCCTATTCTGTAACACTTGTCTTCAAATGTCCTGTTTGTCATCTCTTTATTCTTCTTCCTTGCTATATTACCTTTCCCATAAAAAACAAAATCTTGTAAATTATATCATATTTGGATTTAGTAGCATTTGCTGTTGCAGTTTTGAGTTGACTTTACGTCAGATTGCAGTGCTGAAATATTTAAAAGTGAATAAAATATATAACTGAAAGCTGTATTAGGAAGTAAATTACTGATTAAAAATGAGGGGCATTCCGAGAATCGAACTCGGGACCTCTCGCACCCAAAGCGAGAATCATACCACTAGACCAAATGCCCAACTGGTGACCTTAAGCCTTATTTCCTATTTACAATATCAGAGGCAATGGGGTAATACCTCTGATCTACAATTGCTCCTGTTGTTTCTTTTCTCTTATATATTTTAGAATGTTGTCATATCCCAGGAGTGCAATTGGGTATGCAAGTACTATTTGGGAGACAGCATATTAAGAGGGAAGGCTAGATCAGTTTGCAGCTCAATTGCAGCTTAATGAACTCTGAATCATTTCACAACTCGCCTGCCCTCAAATCAAATGGGGTTTACTGATCTAACCTAGGGAAAATAAGCTAATAGATTATTAAGAGTCAGCCCCTTTACAAGGTGTATCCTATGATATGAAGTGGCCAAGAGTGGCATGACTCGTGTTTGGCGAGAAAACTTGTACTTGAAGTGCTGCGCCAGCTAGTGTTTTTAGTTGGAAGCTAAATCCTCATTTGGTACTCTGTTCTGTAACACTACTTGTCTTTTGATGTGTTCTTTTGGTAAAGTAATTGAGTGTGCTTTTTGTAGATGTTCACCCAATGTGACTCTGGGTAATTTCTCCCATAGCCGATGTGAGAATGCAGCAGGTGGGATGATCTAATCTTGCTACCACTCCTTGATATTTTTATATGCTGCTTGTTTTTCTCAATCTAGGGGCAAATTCTCATCGTAACACAGTTATATTTATTAATATCTTTTCTTTCTACAGTTGAAGAATATTTTATATTGAAGTTGGCAAGAGGTTGCATTGACTACATATTATTTGCCCATCTGGTGGTTCTTGGTAAGATTTCTTCTCAATTCAATTACGAAGAATTAGTCGTAGGCACACACCATTCTATTCTATTTTTAATTTACTATTGTTTAAGAGGTTAATGGGAGTTGAGAAGATAATGGGAAGTAATAAAAATCTTAAAATTAAAATTATTTTGTTAAATTGCTTATATGCCCGTAATTTGTAAGCCTTATAACTAAAATATAGCTTATAAGAGCAAGGACATTTTAGAAAGTACGGAGAACAAATATGCACCTTGAAAATGACTTTCTCGTCTCTTGACCAGTAAGTTCAAAAACGTTAGTTTAAAATTGTCACTAATAGCGATGAATTTTTGAAACCGTCACTAATAGTATTTTTTATTTAAAAAATATAAAAATAATTTATTTAACTATATTAGTGACGGTATAGAAAAATCGTCACTAATAGCAGAGAACAAAATAACTTCCTCGTCTCTTGACTATTAAGTTTAGAAACATTAGTTTTTGAGTATATGAACATTTCCAGCTGTTGTTCCAGCTGCAGGTATTGGGTTGGGATTTTTTACTAATATAAAATAAAGTATCTAAAAATAATCTGAAAAATGGGGCATTCCGAGAATTGAACTCGGGACCTCTCGCACCCTAAGCGAGAATCATACCACTAGACCAAATGCCCAGTTGTTGGCATCTGGTCCTATTTACATTTTTTTAACACGACAATTGTCTAAATATGATTCATTAATTGCACTTTTTGGTCTTGCTAATTTCTTTTTCGGGGTCAACTGTAATACCAGGCACAAAATTATGCCCCATATTTTCAAAGATGACGGGAATTGAAGAAATGACAGAGAGTTGGGAAGATTTTATAAAATTTAAAATTTCATTAATTTGCCTGTTGCCATAAAATGTTATATTTGGATTTATTAGCACGGGTTGCAGTTTTGTTATTTGACTTTGCATGGGATTACAGAGAAAAAGTGAAACAGAGACAGTTTTATTTTTTGCAGAAGGAATTGGGGGCATTCCGAGAATCGAACTCGGGACCTCTCGCACCCAAAGCGAGAATCATACCACTAGACCAAATGCCCGCTTGTGAGAGAAAACTAACAAAACCTGTTAACGTTTCTCTTGCACTTTATTAGCGTTCAAGGTCATGTGAGGGTCGGCCTTATATCAATATTAAGATTGCTCTTAGCCGATTTATTGGTTATAAGTTTCAATCTAAGAAAATATTATATTTATATTAAAATATGAGTAAGGTTTTGTATATTGTGATAATAATTTTTCTTTTCTTAAAAAGCAAAGGACTTGTGATCGGACAAGCTATTAGAAACGTGTTGTGTACACTTCTAATTTTGTAATGCTTTGGTGTTAAAAATTGATGTGTCGAACGAAGAATTCTCATAAAATATGAGAATTTCATTCTTATAAAAATGCTATCACTGGTATAAAAGTGTGTCCAAGTATTTTATTGACATACCAATAGTATTCCTTTTGGCTTGGTTAATTTGATTATTGTATACAAAATAATAGTTAAAAATTTATTGACATACCAATGTTGTTTTGATTAATTAGATTATTGTATGTTAAATTTATTTTATTTATGATGTTAAAATTTCTAGGACATGTATGTAATTTAGTACATATTCTTAGTTTTTCTGTTTAAAATATAATTATTTTTTGTGTATTTTCTTATATAGATTTTAATTCTCATGTTGAACCAAATACTTGTATGAATATTTGAGTACATCTTTTTAGAATCTAAAATGGTGAATTAAATTAAAATAGTCTTACAATATTAAGAGAAAATGACCGTTATTCTTAATAATGAAATTCTTGAGAATGTCCTAGTTAGACCTGGCATAGCGGATTGGGTTGGATAATCTATGGTGGATTAGATGGATTATCGGGTAAAAATATTACAATTCATATTGGACTAATTTAAATTGCGAATTTATGGTGGTTTAGATCAGATAATCCATGGTGGATGGCGGATAATGCATCATTTTCATTCCTAATATAATTTTTTTTACCATTCAATAAACATTTTATTTTCTAACATAATAACTAAAATTATTTTTAAAATTATAATTTGGTAATATATTAAAATTTTGACAAATCACAAATATATATATATATTCAAAGCATAAATTTAGAAACTTTATTTTGATTATAAGAAAACTGAATATTTGGACTTGAGTTTGAATATGGGCATGATGTAGACTTGGATACAATAGTATTGCAAGAGTTGAGTGTGGGATTAGGTCTTGGCCAATAGAGTTTATGGTGATTGATTTGATGCCTAATAGACATGAGCATATGAGATTATAAATGAATTTAAATATTAGTTGTCAGTGGATACACGGATATCTATCGGATAAAATCCTAAATCCACCAATTGGCTCATTTAGAGGTAGATAAAAAAAATTTTGAAATCATATTCGATTCATTTAATGTATGGATCAGTTATGAATTAATTTAAGCTAGTCGGATTTGGTTTAGATTAAATGATTTTTATCTATTTTGTTAGGTCTAGTCCTAGCACTAAATATTTTAAACCCATAAATCAAACATTATCTAAAGGAAGATGTGTATATATATATATATATATAAATAATAGAATTCTTAATTGGAATGGGGCATTCCAAGAATGGAACTTGAGAGCCATCTCGTGCTAATTGCGAATTCTATTCCATCAAATGAAATTTTTTTTTTTTTTTTTTTATGGTCTAAAATGACTTTTTCCTTTTGTAGGAATTCCTTCTTCCGAAGACCACATAAAGATGTTGAAATAATTTCTAAAATAATTAATTTTACGGCTTAGTTTTCAAATTTTGTATTTTCTAAAGCATTTATAAGAAACATTTAATGTTATGTGAGTTTGTCCCACATTGGAATGAGTGAAAAAAGAAAAATTATTAATAAATGATAAGGTGAAATATTTTCTTAAAGTTGGTTAAAAAATGCACACGCACACCATGACTTGGTCTGTAGGACGCTAGTAGTGCATTTAGATGGTGCACAAGCACTTAGCACGCTTGCATCGTTATGAGATTGTGATCGTTGATCATGACTAGATGACTTAAAATTAATCTTATATTTTTTTATAAGATCAAGTGGTGCGATCTGAACTGTATAAATAATCTAATGGTCAGATTTTAAATTTGAATAGATGTAATTGTTAGGAATCGACATAGTTCTGTCTAGTTAAAGACAGAATTAATTCAAAGAATTTTATAGAAATATTTAATCATTCTCTCATTTCTTTCTAATTATATCTTTTTCAATTCTGTATTCTGTTTTGTGCAGAAATATAATTTCAAAAATTTGTTTAGATTCTATTAAGGGCGTTTGTGATCAGTTTTTTATTTGTATATAATACAAACTAATATTAGATTATATTTTGAACTTCATTGTATCCTGAAAATGTATTTATTAACTCAGTACACACCTACAGAAATATTCAATCATTCTCTTTTTTTTTTTCTCTCATAAGATTTTCACAAATTATATCTTCTTTGATTTTGGATTCTGTTTTCTATAAAAATAGAATTTCATAAATTTGTTCAGATTTTAGTAAAGGTATTTGTGATTAATTTTTCGTTTGTGTATAAAGTAAACTGATAAAGTATTTGTTGACTCAATACATATCGATCTGATGAAAATAAATAATATTTTAAGAAAAATAATATCGTAACATGTCTTACAGCATTTTGCATTCTGTAACATTTTCTCTATTTTATTTTACAAAAGCATCCCACAGCGGTTGGGTGTAAGTCATAAAGCGAAACTGCAGGTTTGAAAATTTCTTTTGGATTCTTCAAATGCTTCTTTTAAATTACTTTATTGTTCTCTTAAACGTGCTGCTCTATTCATATTTATATGGACGTCTATTTACAAAAAATGGTATATTAATTAACAAAAGGAAGAGGGGGAAATGGGGGCATTCCGAGAATCGAACTCGGGACCTCTCGCACCCAAAGCGAGAATCATACCACTAGACCAAATGCCCGCCTGTTGATCTGTATGTTTTCCCATATTATACATCTTTTCATTAAACAGCTTTTGCCTGCTGTTTATTTTTTTGACAATTTGTTGTGGCCTGCCTTGCCAAGTATAAAAAGACGCGTATGAAAGCGTCTCGTTTAACTTTGGTACTCTTACTAATGATAATAAATTGATAAAGATAAAAAAAATAAATAAATAAAAACGTAAATTAGGTTTTTTTTTTTTTTAAAGTTGAAAACCACTTATAGCAGTCTCATCTTATGTTATTACTAATCCTCACTTATGGCGGATGTGAAAACAAAATGACACTTGAGACTTATATAATAACTAATAAAACACCTCATTCATCAAATCAAATAAAAGAAGAAAACAAACTTATATCAAAATCAAAGGGAAACTAACTAAACATATCTTATATAAGTCGTACACATCTTATCCAATTTATACAAACCTTTGATAATTTTGGGAAATTGACTACCATTTGTAAACAAATTGTAAAGTGATGAAATAATAAGTCTATCTTATACTATCAAGTGAAACCTATTTTAAGAATTATACTTCTTACTAGTACAAAATACATCTTATTTAAAATAAGAAAACAATTATTATGTATTGGAGGATGGGAATCGAGTAAAAGGCCCTCTGTCTTGTACATTAGTTGTGCTCGATATCAGAAAAAAAAAAAAAAAGTATATATATCTAATTATTGAAAAGCTTAAAATCACAATCCGAAGTCATAATCATTGCATGGCCAACACTTCTTATGTGCATATATTTTTTTAAAGATTAAATTTAGTAACATTGTTGAATCAAGGGATGTGTAAGAAAAAAAAGGAAATTTTAAATCAAACCAAAGTGAAAAAATATATTAATTGTTTTTTCATTTCAGTTCTGATTTGAAATTCTTAATTCTTTTGATTCTCAATTTGGGTTCCAATTGACCCATTCAATAATTATGATCAACTAAATTGAATTGGTGTATAATAAATAGATAAAAATACATATTACATATAATAGGATATAACATTATAATAATTTAAATTAAGAATGAGTTGTATTATACTAACGTTGATGTTTCTAATAATGAGTATCTAAGGGGTCGTTTGGTATCACGGTAAAAAAGTAAAGAAATGAAAACCAAAAATCAAAAACAGAAACTGAAAACTAGAAACCAATAACATGTTTGGTTAATATTTATAAAACTGATATAAATTAACAACTTAATTAAAATAATGCTTATTTTCGTCTTTAAATCAAAATATTATAAAAAAAAAGATTAAACTAATAAAATTACAAAAAATACTTTTTAAAAATTTACTATAATGAAAATAAAATTTATTATAATTATTTTACTTAGTTGTTCTACTTTTAAAATTTATTTTATAATAAAAATTTTATTAAACATGACAATTGAAAAATGGTAAAAGTATTTTGTAGTTGGTTTTATTATTATTATTATTATTATTATTTAATTATTCAAATTTATATGATCATTTAATTTTTATTTTAATTAAAAGTGTATAAAATGAATAATTTAATAAAAAAATTTATTTCTTGATATTAAAGTTTGCGGCAACAAGTTATCAAAACAATTGAAAACTATAAAATTTGATTTTTAGAAACTGAAAACTAATAATAGAAACAAACATGTTTTTATAATTTATTTTTTTACTGTGAAGAAATGGAAACAGTGTTAGAATTGGTGAGATCCCAAAAGGGAGAGTGAATTGAGTTTTAAAAACTTTTTGGTTACTTTAACCATTTCGTCGATTCACCACAAATCATAACACATATATAATACAAACGTGTATGTAAAATAATTAAACTATGAATGCAGACATACACATGTAGTATATCTCATTTAATTTAAGTGTGTGCATGCAAATAATTGTATCAATAAATGAACAAGCATACACATATAAAAATTTAAGTGCGGAAATTAAAATTAGATAGGGAAAGAGAGACACACGATATTTGTTATCGAGGTTCGGTCAAATCAGCCTACGTCCCCGCCTTGGGCATACTTCCAAAGATTCCACTAAATCTACTCACTTAAACGGGTGGAGTAGAAGCCATTACAACTTTTCCTTACAGGCCGAGGTAAACCCTAGTTCAATTTTCAGGCTGAACCGAATCGGTCTAACTTACGGGGCAGAGACTCCCAAATTCAATTTCCGAGCTGAACCCAATCAGTCTCACTTACGGGACTGAGACTCTCCAGTTCAATTCTGGGCTGAACTCAACCGATGTAATAAAAATCATTTTTGTATATAATAGTGCTTCTGAAAATACAAGTAAAGATGTACACGTTTAAGTTCAAATATATGCACTCTCTTATGATATGATTTATATTCAGTAGAGAAAGGGTATTTTTCAAAAAAAATATTCTAATATTTGAAGAAAGATATATATAATAAAATGCTTCAAAAATTTGAACCCTGATAAAATATTCTCCCAAAAATATTTTTCAAATACACCGGAGAACCTAGGGTTTGCTCTAAAAATTTTTTTGCAAAAACTAATATATATATATATATATATATGATCTTTGATGTTATATGAAACATGCAATAAAAACTTCAAAGATCAAATGTAAAACAAATATTTTCTCTAATGAAGATTTGCAATAATATTGTTTGGAGAAGATAGGATTATGCTCAAAAAGTTTTTGCAATAAACACACTCTAAAAATAAATGCCCAATAAAAATACTCTCTTATAAAAATGTTTTCCACGAAAGAATCAAAGAGAGTTTGGAGAGTATGAAAATATTTGCCCAAAAAAAAAAATGCTTTGGGGGAACTTTGATTAACAAAAGTTTTAGAAAGAATTTGGAGTTAATCAAAGTTGCTAATCTAAGTTATGAAAGAGCTAATTATAACTTTTCTAAAAAATATAATCGTTGGGGACCTATTTGAAAATTTGAAAATATTTTAATTAAGTTTTAACCCTAATTACCCTGGTAAAAAATTGGCAACCCAAGCGGTTCGGTCACCCGGTCCTTAGGGACGGTCGCCTGAACAGACACAAATAGAAAAGTTACCTTTTCAAGTTTGGGTGCCTGAGGAAAAGTTTGGGTGGCTGAGCCAAGGAGATTTTCCAAACGCTTAAGGTTCAGTTGCCCGATGAACGGTTCGATCTGCCAAACTTCATAATTCGATCGTCCAGGGTGAACTACAGGTTCGAGCGCCTGAGGACAGTGAAAAAAGTGACTTTAGGAGTACGCTCGCCCGATGACGTTTAGTTCAAAACTGGGACGGTCGCCGGAGCCTTAGTCAACGAATTGACCCTCAGCTACATTACAAAAAATAAGGTTATTAGTGAAAGATCAAAACCGTCACTAATAGTATTAGTGACGATTTTCCAAGTATTAGTGACCGTTTTGAAATAGTTGTCATAACTGCCGTTACTAATAATTATTAGTGACGAATTTTAAATTCGTCACTACTAATAAAGTATTAGTGATGAAGTATAACCGTCACTAAAACACTTATACCGTCACTATAAATTTTACCTTGACTCCGCTCAAAATCGTCACTAATAGTAGACTAGTAGTGATGAATTTCAAAACATCACTAATACTAGAGTAATAGTGACGAATATAGAATTTGTCACTACTAGTTCAATATTAGTGACGATTTTGAATTTCGTCACTATTATTCTAATATTAGTGATGATTTTAAGATTCGTTACTACTACCTTGATAGTAGTTATGGTTTTGAAATTCGTTACCAATACTTAAAATTGACATTTATTAGTCACGATTTTGAAACCGTCACTAATAATTTAAAATTATTATTATATTTTTTTTAATAATTAATTCTTGTAAAAATATGTAATTACATTTTCGCATACATAACATTAAACCATAATTACAAAAAAAATCATAAATTATTGAAAATTCTAATTCAAATTCGAAATTCAAATACAAATACATTATTGAAATTCATTTAGAATTTAGAAATTTCATATGTTCAGATAACAAAAAAAATTCAAAATTCAAATTCAAATATGAATACATTATTCAAATTAAAATAAAGAAATTTCATCTGTTCAAATAAATTTTTTTTTTAAATAATCAAAAGCTGCATCTGACTATGGTGCATGACATCGTGCTGATGTTGTGACAACTGCAAACCCTACAAATTAAGAATTATAAAATATATTAGTATGTGATTTTTGAACATATATGTGTACGTATTATAAGTATCAATGATTTGATTGCAAAATAATCGGACATTTGGATATAGTTAAAAAAATGATACAATTTTAAATAACTAAGTTTTGTCGGTTTAGAAAAATTTTGGCAGTATTTTGTCTGTAAATAGGACATTTTTCATAGAGATATGCTCCAAATCTAGGTGTTTACAATAAACAGTACACAATAATCCAACCAGCAATGAATTTTATGAGTGCACTAGAACTTCATATAATAAGCATTAGATAATGAAATTTCGGCAGCATGTCGTCTGTAAATTGGACATTTTTCCATAAAACTTGTACCTGAAGCAGTATATTATTTTCAATAAATAAATCATTTCAAGCATGTAACAACCTAAATCCACTACCAGCATACAATTCACAATATACTACATTAGCCATGCAGTTGGCATTCAACACAAGCATGTATTATAGTAGTTCAATCTACAATTCATATAACATAACATCATCGTATCTTATATTGCAAAAAACATGACAATAAAACTTACAATTCCTTTTATTTCTCTACATTTGATTAGATCTCTCACAAGACTACAGATATCACATCAAACTGAGAAATTCACAACACCCCAACATTTAATCTTTACTGGTTCCACTAGTTTATAAAACAAAGTATAAAGAATTTTGTGAGATCGGTAGAACTAAAATCCTAACATGACAATGTACAAGAAGAAACACCTTGTTGTTGCGAGGAGGAGCCACCGTTTGTAAATTGGACATTTTTCCATAAAACATGAACCTAAAACTTGATTGTTTTCAGCAAATAAATCATTTCAAGCATGCAACAACATAAATCCACTACCAGCACACAATTCACAATATATTGCATCAACCATGCAGTTGGCGTTCAACACAAGCATGTATTCCAGTAGTAGCAAACAAAGTTCCAGTTGGCGTTCAACACAAGCATGTATTCCAGTAGTAGCAAACAAAGTTCTTGGTTTTTTAAATTACCATTAGGGGTGGTGGGGTTAAGAATTTTTTTAATGAAACAATAACTTTCAAGGGTTTGAAAGATGAAAACTTGTAGTTCGTAAGCTATGAGTTTCAAGAACCAGCATCAACAATGCAAAAAATTTGTCTTCATAGTCCAACACCCTATACAGGAATGATCTTTTTAATGTCAATACCTAAAATATCATATTTATCCTTAATTTCAACAACATAAAGGGAAAGTAGGCAAGATAAGTAGAATTTTATCATGCCAATATTTAAGGAACAAAGAGATCAAATCCTACCCTCACGCTAATTTGATTGTTGTTTCCCATCAAGTCATACATTACGACAGAAAGGAAAGAAGGTAATAAGGTTTCTTAGGAAACTTTCCAACGTTTGTACAGTGCTTATGATGAGGAGATCAAGCTCACATGCACTTTCTCTATGCATAATGGGTATACATTTCAACTCTAAAGTCTATAAAGCACAACCAAGAACTCTTAGGATGTAAAATGGGTAGCCTTGTACTAATAAGTAGAATAAAAAAGTTGGTTGCTCAATTCCAATACGATTCACTTTTATGGGCTCACACAAAGCCTCCCTAACCACCCTTCTTTATTTTTACTTTAAGTTAGCTATCAAAATAGACTCTTTATTTTAAATTAATCACTAGGTACCGTGGGAGTACTCTAGGGCTACATGACTGTTTTTTGCATAAAAAATGTGGGCTTAGTTACTAATTCCTAATAGTGGTCTTCTGTACCAGATTCCATTTATATTTTTTTTGGGTAAAAAAAAAAAAAATTCTCATGTGGCTTTTACCCAAAATTAAACTAATTTCTAGTGTCATTAATGGATGAAATTCAATTATTCACTCATCCTTTCAAAATATACAGGACATTGTAATCATTTTATCACACATTTTTATGACTGTAGTCATGTATGAGATTTCTAACAACATTTTGGCAACATACCGTCTATAAATAAAATATTTTCCAAACCTACAAATCATGAAAATAATAAAAATACAATTCATTTGAATCTCTACGATAGTTAAATTTAGGCTAGCTCACTAAAGATGGAGTTCAACTCCCCTGTATGTTCTCATGCGTTCAATCCAAACATAAAACAACCTAAGCAACTACCGACATTCAGTTCATAAGATTCTGCATCAGCCATGCAGATGGCATTTATTTCAAGCATGCAATTCAGTATACATGAAATTCAGCTGCGTTCATCCTTATGAAATTTAGCTGGGCAAATGTACCTTTTTCATATCTCTTCGAAGCTCTAAGATATTTACCAGTCTTTGGAGTGGATTTGTCGTAGGAGCTACATAGACACCACTCCTGGGATAAGGTAACCTCTCACTCTCTCCTCAATTTTTCCTTAAATCTCCAGCCAAATTGATCAGACACCATCACAGGGTCCTAGGTTCGATCCTCATCATGTTAGTCGGAGCAGATTTTTTATTTGGGGATTCTAGGCACCACTCCAAGGCTTAGGTGAGAAGTAGGCCTGGCAAAACGAGTCATAACCCATCGGGTCACCTAGACCCGCCCGTTTAAAACGGGTTCAGGTTTAAGAATGTTAACCCTTTTAATAATTGGGCGGGTCACGGATCAACCCGTTTATAAACGAGTTAAGTGGGTCTGGGCGGGTCACCCGGCGGGTGACCCACTAATTCGCTATGCCTTCGGCCCTTCACGGCTTCACGCGACTCACGCCTCAATGTCGCACAGAGTCAGTGAGTCACGATTCACTTGGTCTTCACAAACACAATCACACACACTTGAAAAAAAAAAAACCCTAACCCTAACCCGCGCTGCGCCTCTCCATGAACCACAGTCCACTCCAGTCTCCTCGTCTGGCCATCTTGATCGTCTCTGAGAGAGGCTCTTGGCTCTCAGCTTTCAGCTCTCACTCTCTCTGTCTCTCAAATTCTCCTCTCCCTCCGGCAGTCTTTCCTCTCCTCTGGTGACTGGTGCACTGCTATGTGCCGGATTTGCCAGGCTACCAGTCATCGTCTCCTTCGAAAGATCCACAGACGCGCGCAGAGGACCAGCCGACAGCCGACCAAAGGTGGATTCGTGGAGGTAAGATTTTTTAGTATTTTTATCTAATTAGGTCATTAATTAAATGACCAATGAATGGCTTTTGAATTTGTATATTGAAAGTGTATATCTAAAATCTTATATTACTGTGTGTTCAGAAATTTTGTTGAAAGTGTGATTATTATTTTATTTAAAATCTAGATATTTGCATATCTCATGTTTTCTTTTGAATTTGTATATTGAAACTTAAATATGTGTGAATTTTTAGTATAAATAAGCCATGAATGGTTTTTTAATAGAAAGGAATCAGAAATTAAAAAAGAGATATTTCCTTCTTTTGTTGTTCTCTTTGTTTTTTCTGTCTGTGCTTTGGTCATTGGTCCTGTGTTATGGTCCCATGGACCTTGTGGTGTTCTGTAAATGGAAGGGTGGGACCATAAACCTTCCATTGTTTTGATAATTTATTAAACTACAAAAATAAATAGAAGTGTTGTTGGTTGTTGGTTTCATGAATTACTGATGAATAAACAGTAGATAAATGTTTATTGTGTTTCCCCTACATAAATTAGTTGTCACACACACACACACACACACACACAGATACACACATGCATACTGCTACTACTAGACTTCCCAATAATATTATCCTGATTTCATTTTTGTAGCAGCTTCCTTCCATGCATATATATATATATTTATCCAATCTGTTGCAAAAAAAAAAAAAAAACTAACGATTTTTTAGTTAATAATTTTTATAAAAAGCAGATTTTTGTTTGTTGTATAAAATTTTCATTATTTTCTTTATTTTACTATTTTCCGAAGTCTTAACAATTTTTCTTTGTTAGGAAATTAGTCTGGTGCGAAAGCCCAAGACACTCAGCGTATTCAAAAAAATTATTCTTTGTTAGGAAGAATACAAATTGCAAATAATGGATACCATAAACTTGGATTTTGATGATGAGTGTAATATTACTCCATCTTCAAATAAATTTGAAAAGAACAGTTCTTCCATCAATGATGGCACTAGCAAAAAGAGACAACGTAGAAAGACATCAATTGCTTGGGATGAATTCTATTTGTTACCTATAGATGTTGATGGAAAACAGAAGGCAAAATGTAAAAAATGTGGGGCTGAATATGTTGCTAATGCTTCAACCCATGGGACAGCAAATTTGAGACGCCACATTAATAGTTGTCCATTACGTGATAACTATGATGTAAAGCAGATGCATATGGATTATGGAACCAAACTTCATGCGAAAAAAATTGAACAAGATGTTTATCGTGAGAAGATGGTAATTGCCGTAATAAAACATTGCTATCCTTTTTCATGGGTTGAGCATGAAGGAAATCAAGATGTGCATAAATATCTTAATCCTGATGTTAAACCAGTTACTAGGAACACTGCTAAAGCTGATGTATTGAAAATATATAAAAGGGAGAAGGAGAAACTTAAACTTACACTACAGAGTGCTTTTGGTAAAGTGTGTTTGACTTCTGATTGTTGGTCTTCTCCTACGACTGAAGGATATTTATGCATTACAGCTCATTTTGTGGATGAAAATTGGGTATTGCATAGTAAGATTATTAACTTTTCTCACATGCCACCCCCACATTCAGGAGTTGCTTTGTCAGAAAAAACATTTAATGTATTGAAGGAATGGGGTATTGATAGGAAGATATTTTCCATCACATTGGATAATGCAACTGCTAATGATAATATACAAGATATTCTTTCAAGTCAATTGTCTTTGCAAGTACCTTTAGTAAGTGGCGGTGAATATTTTCATGTAAGGTGTTGTGCTCATATTTTGAATCTTATTGTTCAAGAAGGCTTAAAAGTGATTGAACGTGTTGTATAACATTAGAGAAAGTGTCAAGTACATTAAGGGTTCAGAAGGCAGAAAACTTAAGTTTGAAGAGTGCATTAAACAAGTTGGTATACTTGCTTCAATCAGTTTGCGCTTGGATGTACCAACTAGGTAGAATTCAACTTTCATGATGATAGAAAGTGCACTTACATATCGACGGGCTTTAATTCATTATGCTTTACTTGATGCAAATTATAAGTATTGTCCGTCAAATGAAGAGTGGAATAGAGCTGAGGTCATTTGCAATTTCTTGAAGCCATTTTACGACATGACAAAACTCTTCTTGGGTTCGGATTATCCTACGTCTAATTTGTATTTTTCAAATATATGAAATATTCAATTGCATTTACTTGAAACAATGGAAAATCCGGACTGCATTGTTAATGGTATGGCTGCAAAAATGAAAGAGAAGTTCGATAAATATTGGAAGTGTTATAGTGTCGTTTTGGCATTTTCTATTGTTTTTGATCCTCGTTACAAGCTTCAATTTGTCGAATTTTGTTACTCCAAGATTGATTCATCCACTTCTCAACAAAAGCTAAATCTCTTTCGTCAGAAGTTGTACTCTCTATTCCAAGATTATGCAAACAAATCAAAATCTTCTTTGGAATCTACTGCTCCATCTACTAGGGGTACTGGTGGTAGTGACAATCTCATTAGAGATGAGCTTTCGGTAACTTCATTTATATTTTCTAATTTTTCATTTCTTATTTTATATATTATTTTTAGTTGTTATATTTATATTGTTTGTTTTTCTATTCTAATATATGACAGGAATTTGAATTTTATGAAAGCCAATATTGTGCTACTACAGAAAAATCTCAATTAGATTTATATTTGGAAGAGCCCAAGCTAAATCGTGTGGAACATGCTGAAATGGATATATTGCGATATTGGAAAGATAATCGATTTCGATATCCTGATTTATCTCTTATGGCGCGTGATGTACTTACTATTCCTATCACAAGTGTTGCATCAGAATCTGCATTCAGCATTGGAGCCTAGGTTTTTAATAAATATCGAAGATCACTTTTGCCAGAAAATGCAGGAGCATTGATAACAACTCGAAATTGGTTGTTTGGTTACGCAAGTATGCATTTTTTTTTTTTTTGAGTTTTTCCAATATTATTTCAATAATTTCAATAATTACATTTTATTTACTTTCATATCTTTTGTCAATTGTTATTGTTTCTTATTTGTTATCTATTTATTTTGTCATTGCAGTGGATCCAAGTGAAGAAAGAGAAGAAGCTGAACAATTAGAAGTCAAATTTGAAAATATTTTGATTAATGATTTGGGAGAAGCTTCTACAAACAATCATGGCTAATTAAGTTTTTTTGTTATCTTTTGAAAATTGTAATCTTGTGAATTTTTATGGAACACATTTAAATTTAGTTTTGTTTTTAAATATTTAACTGTTATATTTTTTAAGATTATATTTTGAATCTTTTGATTGTGGGACTTGAATATTTGATTCATGTATTATGCATAATGCATGAATTAAAAAAATGTGAATGATGAATGAACTTATTAAATATTTTACATTTAGCTTTGTATGTAAATATTATGGGACTCATTTAAATTTAGATTTATATATAAATATTTTATGCATGTATTATGCATATTTAATTTTTTTAGAGGCGTATGTGTGTTTTTTTTAATTTTACATTTTTTAAAAATTGTATTCATTAAAGGGATGTATTTTTTTTTACATTTTATGTTCTTTTTATTTAGAAATTAATAAATAAAATGCAGATTTTTTAAAAATAAAATGTCATTTTATATGAAATTTTTAAAATTTTTAAAATAAAAAAATCATATGTTTTAAACGGGTGACCCGTTACCTACCCGTTTATTAAATGGGCGGGTTAGGGTTGGCATGTGTATGATCCGTTTAACATCGACCCGTTAATGACCCAGCCCGTTTATGACCCGGCCCGTTAGTGACCCGCCCAAACCAGGCCCGCCCGCCCATTTTGCTAGGCCTAGTGAGAAGTACAAATTATGTCAATTATTTTAGAATTTCAACCGGTTAAATTATAATAGGTGGTTATTAAATTGGAGTATTGGATTATATCAGATTTTTGGGAATGTTTTGAAATTAAGTTAAATTGTAGGGAATTGATTAAATGAAATTTTGAGGGAATATTTTGGAATTAGAGTAACTGCGGGGATTCAATCCTATTGGTATTTTTAATATGTTAGAAATTAAATTTAAATTTGGGAAGCAGATCAAACCTGCGTTTTCAAATTTAATCGGTTAATGAGAGTGTGTGAGTTTAGGAAATGTTAAAAATAATTATTATTCTAGGATTTGAATTGATTAATTTGAGGGAAATGAATTTCAGGGTTTTGAAATTTGAACGCCGCAGGCGTGGGATTGAGTATTTTAGCAAGCTTCTCAGTAAGCGAGGTAAAAGGAATAAATTATAACAGTTATTTTGAGAACTACTGGTTGAATTAATACATGAAAATGAGAATATGATATTTTGCCTGAAATTATTATCATACGAATATTAGATAAAATTATGTGACATATGATTTATACTGAATTGTGATGTTTTGGGATTTGAAAATATGAGAAATGATGAAAAGTGGTAAATAAAATTGTTTTATTGAAAATGATGAATTATGTTATACCAACGTGTATTTTACTGGGAAGTGATGGAATACGAAATATGAATATAGAAATGTTTTCTATGATAAATGAGGAAATATGAAATGATGATATGTTTTATTAAGAAATGTTGAAATACGTGAAATGGAATATATACTGAAATGTGAATACTGCAATGTAAATATTGTAATGTGAATACTGAGTTGTGAATATTGTAATGTGAATACTGAGTTGTAAATACTTAAATGTGAACACTAAAATGTGAATATTGGAACGTGAATACTGCAATGTGAATACTGAATTGTGAAAATAGAAATGTGGAAATGAGAACCCTAATAAACTAGAATATTTTGGAAAGCACGGTACCGTTGCTAGTGGGAAGATAAGTGCAACCACACGGTCTCGTAGAGAGTGTGGCGTGGCAGTCGATTGAGCTAGTGAGAATGGTAGTTTTTGTAACGACCTACTTAATTTTCATATATATTTTTTTATTTTTTAAATAATAAAATGCAATATAATAAATTCAACAGATCATAATCCACTTGAATCCGTTGGTACTAGGGATATATCAGAAACACGATTCGGAAGCCCGAGCAGTAGGAAACATAAAATCATAAATAACTCAAAATACCATATACAATACCATCCATCACAATATCAAAATTACTACATCCATTGTATTTAGGTATATACATCCCAAAAAGAAAGTCTTAGGGACATTTCCCACAAAAATCCATCTGTCCTGTAATACGCCAACCCCGAAGGGTCTGAGATATTTACTTTTTACTATTGATTTATAGTAGAAGTAAATAAACTCAATTATTATTAAATCAGAGCGCTAATTATTCATATTACAATTATTTATTTCAAAAGAAGAAAAATTACACAAGCATAAATATCTGGCATCATACTAATATTTCTAATCAATTTCTATTTTTCTATCCCCACCCGCATGCTTGCTAAGCCTGATTTTTGACATGCCTTTCAGAGTTATTTGAAATAAAAATATGATTGGAGTGAGACGACGCTCAGTAAGTAAATAAAATTATTATTAGTGTGTGGTCAAAATGAGTTTTTTAAAAATTTCGTAAAATAATATTTAATACTATAACTTCAAAACTACTTCTAGAATAAATATAAAATTTAAAATTTCTGCATAAAACTTTTACCATCAATTATAATAGTAAAATTTTATAATCATATACTATAACTGTTAAATTAAACTTTTAATTTTAAAACCGTAAAAATATTTAATGATAAACATACATATACTTTTCCTTATACGTTTTCTTTAGATCGTCATTTAAGTACAAGAATGATTTTTTTCTTGTAAACTTACACTTTTCTTTCAAATCATCAATAACTTTGTACACGTAATTAAATATGTATAAACATATATTGTAAAAACCACCCTTAGGCCTATTTGCCGTAAGTCATGTTTACCCCCATGATTAGGTTGTGCAATCTGAAAACTGGACTTAGTTAACTGGTCGACCAAACTAAATTAACGTACGTAAACATTAAGTAAGATTTTCCTTATTAAGTCCTGGTCCGGAACCAGTTATGCACTCAGGAGAAATCTACTAATATAAATAACCACTCTATAAATAGTGTGGGTGCACTTTGATCCGTTTAAACTTTAAGTTGCGGTACCGAACATCTGTAACTTTGAACTTTCGTTGCCATAAGGGGTTTTAAAATCATCTTATTATAATTTATGCGATTTAAAATAATATCGTGAAAATATCATCTTTACTTATACTTTCATGAAAAAAAAAATACAACGTTGAAATAAACTCATGTCACACAATTTTTGTGTTAAAAATATATATAATTATTATTTTTGAATAGAAAGAAATGCCAAAAATTTACCCGAGGGGATTAGAACATTTCTTAACCCAAAAATAAATGTACGTATATTAAAAATAGAACTGGTATAATTAAATATACGTAAAAATAAAAATAAACTCATGGAAATTTTATGAAACTAACAAACATAATTGAAATTTACTTACAAAATAAAGTCGAGTATGAATTTTAAATAAAAAAATTAACATAATTAAATTTACTTGCTTCTTCTTTTATCTTGTGCTACGAATACAGAAACTATCTCTAAGAAATGAGATCGGAAAGAGTGGATGAGTGAGAACTTACTCAAAAATTCTCTCTACCACAAATTCTTTCACTCACTAATCCTTCTTTTCCTTTGAAATTTTTTATAAAAAATGAAGGTTGAAAGCTTCCTATTTATAAGAAAATTTTGGAGAAGAAGTGGAATTTGTAAAGTGTGGGGAGGGGTGAAATTATAATTTTTTTTAAATTAAAGAATAGGCAAGGGATGGGCAAAGTATGAATTGAGTATGAGATAGGGATGGAGGTCATGTGGAAATGCTTGCTACCATTCTCATTAAATAATTTTTTAATTAATTAGTTAATTAGTAAATTAATTATTTTATTATTTTATTTTTTTAAATCATTATTATCAGTATTATTACTTTTAAGAAATGTTTTAGTACTTATTTATTTATTTATTTGTTTAAAAATAGAATTAAATTTAAATTTCGAAAACTCATGTGGGCCCCACATGGTCTTGTGGGTCCCACACAATTTCGAGACCCAAGTGGCTCCTACGTAACTCCAATAGTCCTCATATGATTTTATGAGCCCTACATAACTCCGGGACTCATGTGAATCCCACACGACTTCGGGACTCATGTAGGCCCCACATATGATACCTATATTATTATTATCTTACTATGTATTTTTATAAATTATGTCTGTCAAAACACTATTTTATATATATGTACTTATTTACGTGTACAAATAGTGTCTATCTTGTTTATCCTATAAAATTTCATTTTGATCAGGCCGACCTCCAAGGAGCAACTGAGTGCAATGGTCTCTGCGCACTCGCTAAGACAAGTTCTTTCTTAGGCATTAAACATGGAATCAATGATCTTACAGAAAAACACTTCTGTATTGATATTAACTTAATGACCATTTTTATTATTTTATTATTATTGTGTTTTAATCGTATATATATTTTTGGGTTATCACATGTCCCCACCAAAACTTACCCTTCAAAGAGGGCAGATCAACAGTACTATCTCATCGGAGCTTTATCCGCTCTCCTATCAGGGGCTCCTAAAATGTTCATATAATTCAGGGTGAGACAACTCTCAGTAAGGGAAATAAACTAATACTAGTGTATGACAACATGAGTATTCCGTGTTATACATAAACCATACAGAAACATATTTAGTAACTGTTATGTCATATCTGAGAAAATATATATCATCATAGCATGACAGAACATACTGCATTTTCATAAACATAATTCATCCCATATAATAATAATACGAAAACAACGCTGGTAGGTTAGCTGGTTGTTGTCATGTATTACCCTCACATGACTAGGTTGTGTAGCCCGAAGGTGGGATCTGACAATGGTTGGCTAGCTGACCACTATCAAGTTAAAAGTATAGTCTGTAAGTCCAATGGGTCTGCCAAACCTGGCTCGTACACCAGGGGCACTCACACTTCTTAAAACCACATCAACTATCCGTCCTTACGCTACTCCCTACAGCAGCATTAACACAATATCGTGATGATCACAAACACATAGCAGCGGTACCGTGTAAGTGCTAGCCTACCAAGCCAATCAAGTTCTGATAACATATAGCATATAATGAAACTGTGATATATGGATATTTCATACTATTAATTGCCAAATCAATATCATCACATCATTTTGCATATATACGTATATCATGAAAATCATCGACTCGTACGCCGGTATTTCACATTTAACCATAGTTCGACCCATACGCAGACAAAACATATCCGTAACTCGGCCCGTGCGCCAACAAATCATACACATAGCTCGGCCCGTACGCCAGTAAAACATATCCATAGCTCGGCCCGTATGTCGGAAAAACATATCCATAGCTCGGTCTGTACGCCGACAAATCATATTCATAACTTGGCCTGTACGTTGACAAATTATATCCATATCTTTATCATATTCTCAGAAAACAATATTTCATTATAAATTCTACTCATGCCACACGAAACAGGTTTTATACATATTTAAAAATATCATCTTTTACAACAGTATTTCCCAAACAATAAGCATATATAAATATATTTATTTTCCTGAAATTAGATGCTGTAATAACATATATACATTTTCATAAAATAACTAGTTTAGTTTATCCCCTTACCTGATTCCTGAGAAGCCCCTAAAATAAACAGTCCTCCACCCACAGGGTTTCCCATTCAACACCCTGAATATGACATTCCCCAAAACTAAACTTTAATATTTCTACGCGCTACGCTTTCTACAACTGTCAAGAAGCCAAATATTAAGTAGAAAGTCTTACCTTGAATTTAGAATGAATTTTGAACTAGCCCCACTAATGATCTACTCTGGCAGATATGTAGAAAACTTCCCTAAGAGTGTCGTGGTGGTTTCGGATCGTCGAACCGGCAAGAATCCGGCCCGAAATCTTAGAGAAAAGGAATGAGGGATGAAAATCTAGAGAGATAAGGAGTTTCTTGCATAATTTCTACTGAAAAATTTGATTTTAGCATACTTATAGACTGGCCTTCGTCGACGAGCCTGTTGACTTTTTGAGTCCGATCCCTGTTTTGATAATGACAAACCACAATATCCCACTTGTGTAACTGAGTGTGAACAGGTTTATATTTTTGTAAGCAAAAGTGATGAATGCAAGATGGAGGTCGTAAAGAGCACTGAGAAGAACACCAATCGGCATATTCCATGGAGCATTGAGGAGCAGAAGACACAAAGACTTTATTTATTTTCTGGGTTGTAAGAGTAATTATGGTTGAATGTGCATGCATTTTACATGATTTAAAATTGAAGCTCTACCTGACCTTAGATTGACCATAGGACTTCCAAATAACATGAAAAACTCTTTTCATAAAATGCCTAACTTATACAAAGGTTTTTAAATGGTTTTAAAGTTAAAAGAAGGCAAAAACTAAATTTTTCAAAGGGGTCGGTCAACCGGCCAGTCGACCGAATGTTAGAAATGAGCAATTTTCTCACTCAATTCAATCTTATATCAAACCATGTTCAACATGAAAATTGTGGAATTTTACCATAGCTTGAGTTTGATACTAAGAACGTCCAAATTGGAGTTACACAGAAAAAGTTATGCCCAAAACACTGAAACGTGTTTATAAGAGAAAAACTCCCTTTATGTTTCTTCCGTCTCATTAATGGACATTTTTATCAAACCAAAAATCATTATCTTAAAATGTATTCAACATGAAAGTTATGGAATTTTATCCTACCTTTCTATTGATATCAAGAACATCTAATTTGGAGTTTTATAAAAAAAGTTATGGTCAAAACACTGAACAGTGTCTACACAGAAAAGTAAAGGCTGGTCGACCGATCCTTCACTACGGTCGACCGAACCTTCACTACGATCGACCGAAACTCGTTGATTTCAAGCCTCGGTCAACCGTACCTTGAGCCTGGTCGACCGACCTTCTCGGGAAAGTGTCCCAACGGCTGAAAAATAGTTAGTTTTCAAAATAAAAATATATTTTAAGGTCCTAACGGCTATTTAACGGTTACAAGAGGTTTTTGCCCATAAATACAACCCCAAAACACTTGAAAATTGTTGGAGAATCCCTTTGTTAATTTAGTTTATCATTCTTCAATTCTCCCACACTTCTATACCCCATTTATTCTTTAAATTCTCATTTTCCTCCTACTCTTCTTTTATTTGAAAATCATTTTGGGAGAAAATATTCTTGGGGGTTTTATGTGAAGAGGCTTGAGCATATATTATATACATATATATTGCTTGAGGGCCTTCTTCTTTCATTTGTGATATACTTTCAAAGATTAAAATGTCTCATATTCTCTTCTTTTGAAAACCATTTTTGGGGAAAATATTTTTGGGGTTATATTTGAAGAGGCTTGAGCATATAACATTCTCTATATGTATATTGCTTGAAGGTCTTTCTATTTTTCATGTTTTCAAAGATTAAATTTCTCCCATATTCTTTTATTTGGAAAAATATTTTTTAGAGAAATTTATTGTGCATAATGTCTTAAAGGCTTGGGCTAATATTCTTGCTCATATATTTTGCTTGAATGCCTTCTTGGGATTAATTTTACTAAGGTCAATCATTTTGAAGAAAACCCTAATATTCTCCTACTCTTATCTTGACATACATTTGTTGGAGAATTTCTTTGGTTATACAAGAGGGAGCCTTGAGCATATATCAATTTAATATATACATGCTTGAGAGGCTTCTCCTTCTATTTTATAAAGGTCAATCATTTTAGAAAAGAAAATCACTTTCCAAACTCTCAAGTTTTACTTGAAAAATATTTTGAGAGAAAACCTATACTCTACATAAGCTTCATTTCAAAATCATATGAGAATGCATATTAGATTTTAATGTTGTATATCTCTACTTGTATTTCAGAAGCATATTTTATGTACAAAATGATTTTATTGTTATGATTCGGTTCAGCCCATTAATTGAACTGGAGAGTCTCAGCCCCACAAGTGAGACCAGTTCGGTTCAGGCCGTTAATTGAACTGGGGAGTCTCAGCCCCGCAAGTGAGACCAGTTCGGTTCAGCTCGGAATTGAATTGGAGAGTCTCAACCCCGCAAGTGAGACTAGTTTGGCTCAACCTAGTAATTGAGCTGGAGTTTTCCTCGCCCCGTAAGGAGAGGATGTAAAAGGCTTTTGTTCCGCCCGGTTAAGTGAGCAGGTATAGTGGAATCCTTGGGGGTAAGCCCAAGGTGGGGATGTAAGTTGGTTTGACCGAATCTCGATAACAAATATGGTGTCTCTCTTTCTATCTTATTTAAATTCTTGCATTTTAATTTCAGCATGTGTATGAATGTTTATTTAATGTCGAAATTATTTTCATGCACACATTTCATTTAAATAAGATACTGCACATGTGTATGTTTGCTTTTATTGTTAAACTCACTTTACATACACGTATACATGTTGAATGGGATATGATACTATGGTGAATCGGCTTTTTAAAACCCAATTCACCCCCCCTTTTGGGATCACATCAATTCCAACAGAGCCATGTCACCTCGTCGACGAGGTCAAGAAGGCAGTTCGTCGACGAATTCAATCCTCGTCGATGAAATTCAGAATCACCCAAAACCCCCTCTCGGTATTTTCTCGTCGACGAAGACCTGCTGTGCCCCATTTTATTTCCTTTTCTCCCTATTTTATTATTATTTAATTACCATTATTCTTCGGGTCATTACAATTTTTCCACCTGGCGTCCGGACCAGGCATGGGCAGGCCAATCGTACTACAGACAAGTAGTAATTCCTTATTTTGATCTAACCGGGTAGGCCAATCGCGGTTTAGATCCAGCCTTCGGACCGCATAACCCTGACCATGGAGGGAAGCATAGTGTGGTGAATATCCTCAGAGCAGCCATAAGTTATAGACAACACATGGATGGGTTACTGTGGACACTCATGGGCTAGATTGTGAGAATGAAAATGGGAAAAAAAAGCTTATGAAAGCTGTTGAAAAATGAATATGAGAAATAAAAGAGTGTGAGTTTAATTACATAAATAATTATGGTGAAGTAAAACTCTCCGTTCGAGGGCTTACTAAGTACGGTGAGTGTCCTGATAAGTATTAGTTGTAGCCGCACCCGAGTTAATCGGGTAAGGTTACAAACGATATTAGAGCAAAGGGGCGCTACATGTATGGGCGTGTAATCTCCCCTATCCTCGAGAACTTTCGCTGATAAATATGAGTTGCATGTGCATGAATTTGAGAAATGGAATAAAGCTTATAAAAGATTGTGTTTTATATCTATATGATTATGAATATGAATTTGTATATAACGAAACTCATACTTTCACACACTATAAATACTTTATTCCGTCTTATTGAGATGTGTCTCACCCAAATATCTAATATTTCAGGAAACCGTGACAAACTAGGTGATGGAGATCCGTGATAGAGGGGAGCTAGTACCTTGATAGACAAGGTGAGTGTTTTGTTTAGGGATATATGATTCCTAGTGTATATTGTGGGTTTTTGGGGATGTTTATGTTTGTATAGAACTCTGGGTATTTGTATTCTGGATGGTTTGTAAATATTGACTTCCATTGTTAGGAATATGTGTAATGTGTGTATATGGTGAACTAATTACCCTGTATCCCACTTCGAGTCGGGTTATATTTAAATAATATCAGAGTTTTTGATGTAATCGATGTTTGATTAGTATTTATTATTTATTGAAGAGGAAAGAAAAAAAATGGTATGAAAATCGGGGCGTCACATTTTGGTATCAAAACCTAGGTTACTAGGTTTTTGTTTTATTTTAACAAACTCTCACAGAATCTCTTTAAATCCCTCGTTACAGACAAAATCATCCACGATTTTCTGCACCCCTCACAAAACTGTCGACGATTTGGGCTTTTTAACCCGCCATTTTTCACCATTTTACCTGTAACCGATCTGTAGTAAATACAAAACCGTTGATGGTTTTCTGTGCCCCTCACCAAACTGTCAACGATTTGGTCTTTAGCAAACCAAAAATCCTCCTTCTTCAACTATTTTTATCATTATATTTTTCGAGTCTCTACAGTTGGTCCTAAAACCTAATAGGTTTAAGCTTTTAGATCAAGTTCGGGTTCATCTATGTATATCAATTCCATTTATGGACTCCTCTTGGTGCTAACAAGTGGTTGTGTATGTTTATTTTAAGTAGTATAATATTATATATATATATATATATATATATATATATATTTAGAGACTTGTTTGTAATATTTAACTTTTTTATTAGTATATGAGCAGTTTCATATGGTTGAGTTTTTTTCTAAAAAGTGTGTGAGAACTATATATGAGTAGTTGATGAATTTAAATTGAATGCAATTTTCTCGCTCTTGTTTCCGTTATTTTTATTATTTTTCAAAATGATCGTTTCTAAATATATTAACCACTTAAATATCGAATTTATTATCTCAAATAAAAAATTATATGTTTATCTTGCATCATTTGATATTAGAGCCTGATCTTAATTGTTCTCTAATTGCTTTTTTTTTTTTCTACTTACTGAAGTTCCCTCCTTTTTAATGCACAATTAAATAAATGAAACATGAGAATATTGCATATACAGAAATCTATCAACAATATATTTATAAATCAAAAATAAAAATTTGAGTAGGAAACAGGCCGACTAAAGAAAAGAGGGAAAAAAAAACACAGCATCAGAAAATAAATTAGGACGGGGGCATTCCGAGAATCGAACTCGGGACCTCTCGCACCCGAAGCGAGAATCATACCACTAGACCAAATGCCCGACATTATATTTATAATACTTGACAGTGATTGATTTGACGTTGTTTTGGGGTTGGAGTGCGTTGGCAGACTTACGACTCTGCTCAAAACAAAGAAGGAAACTTAAAGTGGGGCATTCCGAGAATCGAACTCGGGACCTCTCGCACCCAAAGCGAGAATCATACCACTAGACCAAATGCCCAGTTGTGATAAACAGCTACTCATATATTGTTGTCACGCTCTATTTAGAAAAAGCCTCAACCATATGAAACTGCTCATTCGCGTGCGTTGATCTTTGCTTTCATTGGAAGGCCGGAGGAAGTGCTTGTGTTCATAAACTTTTATTTTTTTAATCAAAGATCATTTGGCAATTTCTAGGCAGAGAATTATAATGATTAATGACATACGTTAAGTTCCTATAATTTTTCTTTGTATTTAGATTTATCTAAATACATAAAAATTTAAATTTAAAATTTAAAATACATCTGAATTGCATATCATTACAAGATACATAATAATGTGATTTTAATAAAGTTAAAAGTTTGTGGTATGAAAACAAATTATATATAAGTGTTGATAGTAAATAAGTGTTAAATTGATTAAATTCTGTCAATAAGAATATAAAAGGTTCGATTAAGTGCAAATATTTTAATTTACAAGTTTAATTATAGTTATATATATATTTTGAAAAAAAGGTAGATCGTATATATATATATATATATATATATATATATATAATAGTATACGGGAATATATGAAGGAAGAATCCAAAAAAAAAAAAAAAACTTGGCCAAGAATAACCTGGTCAACATTAAAAAAGAAAAATTATCCCATGGTGTGGTTCAGGTAGTAGTGCAGGCTGCGAGAGTGCATTTCACGAGATTAGGTGTTCAAACCCTCCCGGATTCGTTTCCGCTCCTGGACTCCTAAATTTACCCTCCCTTTGGAGTTGTGAGGTCAACTTTAACGGGCGCAAGATTAGTCACGTGGACCGTAAAACGGACATGTGGATACCCGGTGCGTAATCCAAAAAAAAAATATTTAAAAAAGAAAAAAACCGGGGGTTGTTTCCAAATTTAAAGATAAAAATTAAGAGAGTGAGAAGGAAATATGATTTCTTAGAATAGGGTAGAAAAGGAAAGAAATAAAAATTTGAATGGAAAGATGAAGAAATGAAGTGAATAAATTCAATTCCATTATGTCTAATTTCATTTCGCTCAATTTCATTCTGCCCTATCCAATTCATTCCTATATACTAAACTGTGTAGTTATGTTATGTTTAAGAAATTATATAAGGGACTTTGTTAAGAGATGTGTGGCTCGTATGGGTGTCGGCAGCCGCACCACCCAGTAGAAAATGTTGAAGGTAGAGATGGACAGCCACCAACAATTGACCTACCATGTTGACATTACAGCTTCCTTATTTAACTTCTTCCCCCTCCCATGCGTATATATATGTAATGTATGTGTGTGTGGAAATGTGTGGTGAATTGAAGCTATGTGCGGTGAATTGCAGTAGTGTGTGGTGAGTTGTAGCTGAGTGCAGCAAAGTTGTAGTGTGTATGTGTGTGTGTGTGTGTGTGTGTGTGTGTGTGTGTGCATGCAGAGAGCTGCATTGTGAGAGTTCAGAGAGCTATGTTGCAAAGAGTGTGTGGTGCTGTGTTGTGAGGCAAAGTGAAGAGAGAGTGAGAGAGGAGTTGAGGGCAGTAGCCTCCTCCTTCTCTTTGTGTAATTCTCCCGGTGATTATAGTGGATTTGTACTCTCCCGTGGATGTAGGTCACAATGGACCGAACCACGTAAATCTGGTGTTCTATTCTTGTTTGTGTATTTTTTATTGTGTGCGATTGTTGCTCATAGATCTACCCCCAATCAAACTTGCCCCTCCACGTGTTTGTGTATTTATTTCTTAAATTCTAAATACACTAGAAATGAGTCCCTCTCTTTGTATATTTGATATAAATGAATGTAGGATTCCATATATGTTTAACATTTGAATTACGGGCACATAGACATTCGAAGGGGTAGGTCCCTTATATCATTTCTTGTTATGTTTGATTTGTGTGTCACGAGATGAGGTAATAAATTTGATTGCATTTATACCCATATACCAAATGTATAGTAAGAGAAGTAATAAATTTTTTTGGATCCATAGAAAAGTCATTTAACTAGTAAGTTAGATATCTTAACTTATCCTAAATAAGTTGCTTAAATTTTATTTGTAAAAAAAATTAGCAGAATTTGTAATTTGGTGGCACATAAATTACATAATCAACTTTCATTTAAAAATTACATCAATTAAGTTACGTGTTAAGATCGTAAATGTTGAAAATTCTTGTTTATCATCACCTTGATAAACAAGAATTATTTGGGTTCGTGTCTTTGAAATTTCTTGAAGAGTGAACATACATACAACTTTTATTTAGGTTTGTTAAAAAATGTGGCTCATATTCAAAGGTTATTCAAATGAGAGGACTCAAGGACCTATGAGACTTTCTCGTCTACTTAAATTAAGTTAAGTCATCACCTTGCATATGGTACGGTATATTTGAGTCAGGATGCAATGTAATTTTAGTACCATATGAGGGTATTTTGGAATTTTATATAGGACTATATATACGTATTGCAAACAAGGGTTGAAATTGTAAGGCACTTCCTCGTTTAATATTGAAATTGTATAGGGACCCGTGGATAGGCATATTGTCAAATCACGTAAATTCATATTTTTCTTCTCCCTTGTAATTTTTTTTTTCTTATTTATTGTTTGTGTTGTAATTTTAAGACGAAAATTTTCCAATAAGGTAGAATCAAATAAATGGTTGTTTTTATTAATATGGTTCTTGTTGTTATTTTTTTTATAAAAATAAATATTATTTATTATTATTGCAATAATAATAACTAGTTTTAAGGAAATTTTTAGAAATTGTCGATTTGAAACTTTTAAAAGCTAAAAACTAGTTTTTCTTTAGTAAAGTATTATGTTTCATTGTTATTCTTAATTCTTTTCAAATATTACAAAAAAAAAATAAAAATCAAAGCATCAATTATATTTTCTAAAAATATTTATCCATTTTAGCTATTTTAAATACTTGTAGACACTTCAAAAGATTTTAATCATAAATTTGTTTTTTTTTTTCCCCTAATAGTTCCTTCTTCATGGGAGGGTTTAAACATTTTAAAAACAATATCAAAAGGTTCGTTTTCATGAGTTTTTTTTTTTAAGAATTCTTTTGAAAAATTATAGAGGAGGTCAAACTAGGGTTTAATAGGTTTAAGTTAAAGGAAGAAATTGCTCTCGATCGAGTGAATTGACAAAAGAAAAAACAAATTATAGCTAATGAGACTAAAGACTTATTATTATTATTATTATTATTGTAAAGCAATAGTTACCCTCAATTTAGTGTAAATTTGAGACACACTGAACTCAA
This sequence comes from Malania oleifera, assembly GCF_029873635.1. Taxonomy (NCBI): domain Eukaryota; kingdom Viridiplantae; phylum Streptophyta; class Magnoliopsida; order Santalales; family Ximeniaceae; genus Malania; species Malania oleifera. The sequence continues at coordinate 25,157,381 of NC_080421.1, forward strand.
GAACACGAAGACTACTTTGATTGGTCAATTAAAAAGAAGGTAGGGTATCATACTACTAATTAATCAAAGGGTGGCTAAGTAATTAGATTGGTGGTTAAGGGGTACCTCTCAGCACCGCCAATCATGGCACCAAAACAAGTGTCATCAAATTTTTTGTTTGGGAAAGAAAAATAAGCTCTCTCTTCATTTTCCTCTCGTTTCTTTTTCGCTCGTAAAATCCTTAATCCAAACCGACTCTAAATAAAAGTGGAAACAATAAAATATACCTATATATACATTGGATTTAAGTGTTTAAAAAAATACTTAATTTCATTAAATATATATTAACAAAACCAAATTAGATCCGATGCGTACATTCAAGTTTTTTTTTTTTTTAAATGCAATCTTTATTGATAAATCCTCACTTTTGACGAAAAAATATTAGGTGATTACAAATAAAGAAATAAAAGCCCTCCTAAATTAGGATCATAAATCCAAATAATGTTAATTAAGAAATAAATCTAAATAGACCTAGATTAAAAAAAGAAAAAATTTCAAACAAATTTAAATACATCAAACAAAAATCGAGAGATTGAACTAATGATAAAAGGAAGTGAGAGTGAACCTATGCATCTAAGTTTTTCTAATAATTTATGGTGAAAGCGTAATCTACTCTGTTAATAGAAGAAATCAGCAAGCTGCAATTGTCACACAAGGTTCCATGATTGATGCTGACGCCGGCCCAACCCATGGAACAGAAAATTTTCTGCTTGGCCATGAAGAAAATTTGTGAAGGGGTGAAAAGAAAGAACAGCGAAAAGGGTAAAAAGAAATCCAGCTGCATCTTCATCATGAAATAAGCTGGCAGTCTCATAAATTCCGGTGGCCCACCGCCTTTGAAAAAGTAGAAATTCCATTATTGATGCCTTCTTTACCAAATTAATTGAATATAGTTTCTGCATCTCTCTCCTCTTCTCTTCTGATAATATTACCCTTATGCAAAATGCTTTTCCAACTTTAATTGCTTTATTTATTTATTTATTTATTATTATTGCTCTCCCCATTCTCTGTATTTTAAGAAGAGACCCACGTGTCATTTCCTATAATTAGGTAGACAATAATTTTAAATTTTTGAATTATCCCGAATAATAATTAAGCACAGTGTTAATTTTAAAATTAATAATAAAATTAAGATTCCATTTGAAACTTAAAAAAATTTACGGAAAAAAAATTTAATTAACAAGTTATTAATAAATAATTTTCATAATTTTGTCCAATTTTCAATTTCTATCATGTGTAGCTATCATACCATATTTTTATTTTTAATTCCCGCATTTCGAGCCGATGAGATTACTCGATCCAAAACTCACAGAAGAGAACTATTCCTTATTTCCTATTCTTCTATACCTCTTTTTGTTTGGAACTTTGAAAGTACTAAATATATAAAATCAATGAGCAAAAACTACATTTTGCATACCATTAACATTTGATTTTTTTTGTTTTAAAATTTACTTCTATTAAAATGATTTTTCATTTCAAAATACTATTTAATATATAAAAAAGTATAATGAAAAATAAGTTTTCTATTTTTATTTTCTTCTTCTTTTCTCAGATAAAATCCTTAATTTTTTTTTTTAAAAAAAAAAACCCCTAAAGAATTATGTTCAATTTTTTCATAATTCATAAAATTTTGTGCAAAGAAAAAAAAAAAACTATTTATTTTGGTATGTGAACCCACTATGTGTAGCCTCCATAGGGGGCCATCTAGGGGGCGAAGAATGAAGGTCCGACCTCCATAGGAGAAAAGAAAAGAAAAGAAAAGAAAAGAAAAGAAAAGAAAGAGACTATTATGGCAAGTTTGGCAACAGAATTTTATAAAAGGAAAAGCATGGCATGGAGTTGCTTTAAATTCGGATGAAAGGATTGAACAACGGCCGCTCCTATTCACATTGCCTATAAATTTGCATGCTGCTTTCCCGCAATTCACTGCAACCCTCTCTCTCCCTCATTCCTCTTTTATGTAAATGGAGTGGTGACAGGGAGAGGTAAGAAATCAAGAGGCGAAGGGTAGCAGGGGTTGCATGCATTTGGAGGTTGTACTCAGCTGGGCTAGTTCTTCAATTCCTAATTAGCCCAGACCAAGAGCACCTGCCTCAACTCATTCATTGGAAGATTGATCGATACCGATATCGAAGATCGGCATGGCATACGCAGGTACAACCCAGAAGTGCATGGCTTGCCAGAAGACGGTGTATCTGGTTGATCGGTTGACTGCCGACAACCGGATTTTCCACAAGGCCTGCTTCCGCTGCCACCACTGCAGAGGTACCCTCAAGGTAGGCATCATCTTCTTCCTCCATTCTTCCTAATCCTCAAATTACATATTGTAATGGGTGCTCTAAGATGCTACCTTTTTCTTCATTAATTTGCTGCAGCTTGGCAATTTCAATTCCTTCGAGGGAGTTCTATACTGCAGACCTCATTTCGATCAGCTATTCAAGAGAACTGGCAGTCTGGACAAGAGCTTTGAAGGTGAAAAACAAAAAGCCAACTCTCTTATAGATTCAAAGAAAATCCACTTGGTTTCAGTGCTGCTTTCCTCCTCCTTTCTCAATGTTTCTTTCTGCAGGCACGCCAAAAATTGTGAAGCCAGAAAAAACTGCAGTCAATGAGGTACTCTCCCCCTCCAAAACCAGATGATTGTAAGCTTAACGTGGATAGGCAAAATATAAAATAAATCAAATGTCTAATTGGGTAATGCATGTATACCAAATGTCTAATTTAATTTGTGCACAACATATAGAAGTATAACAATTGCCGTATGTTGGGTTGAAGATTGAAAAATGCTTTCTTTCTTGTATGATCATCTGCAACCTAACATGCATAATATTCCAAATGTTTCCACAGAATATTGCGACAAATAGAGTCTCAAATCTGTTCGCGGGCACCAGAGATAAATGTGTGGGGTGTAACAAGACTGTCTACCCAATTGAGAAGGTACAAGCCGTATATGCATATACAGTTCTGCAAAATTGATTTAATGTTCAGCTTGACTTAAATCTCTAATATATAAAATACAAGAACAGAAAAAGGCTGTGTTTCTAAAGAATTTTCAATATTTCAGTGTGTTTCTCTCTCTTGAGAGAGAGAGAGAGAGAGAGAGGTTGAAGCCTGCATTTATTAAACCTCAATAGCATATCATTTATTCAGAAACATAATTTTAATTTGAATTATTTATAGCATAAAATGTAACATGGACTGATCAAGTTCCTGCGAATTAAAAGGTCTCGGTTAATGGAACTGCATACCACAAGAGCTGCTTCAAATGCACCCATGGAGGTTGTACAATCAGCCCTTCAAACTACATCGCCCACGAGGGAAGACTCTACTGCAAGCACCACCACATCCAGCTCTTCAGAGAGAAAGGTAACTACAGCCAGCTCGAGAACGAGAAAGATTTCGCAACTGAGAAAGTCACTGCTGTGGAAGTCTCGGTCGCAGCTAAATCATGATCTGATGGAAGAAAGTCATCTTCATTCATTCACTCGTTTTTTCTCAATTTGGCTAGCTCAATATTGCACTTGTCCAAATATTCTTCTTTTTCTCCCTTCTTGTCCAGAATGGTTTTCCACTTGTAAAATGAAACAGAATGGGTTTTTGCTTGTATGAATGGATTTCTTGAACTCTTTGGCAATTTCCAGAGCAGCTTGTCCTGTGAGAGTGTGCAATCTAAGCCAAGATGTGCTATGACTAGCTTTGGCATTTGCACAAACTATGTATAAATATCTTTCTGTTGCTTGAAAACGTCAACCTGGGTGTAAATTCCCATTAACCCAACACTAGAATGGTTTTTACCCATAAATACAAGAAGTGTTACTCTCGTTTGTCATGAGAAGTTGAGGCACTCCAGAAGGCTGTACCTGCACAAGATGGGGAAGCACGAAATTAAAGCTAAAACCAAGCACAGCTTTAAGGCAGATCAAGAATTCAACAGACAGAAACTTGGGGTAAAATATCACAAGATTTTTAAAGGCGAGTTTGACCAAGATGGCTATAAAACCAAAATCAAATATAAGTCATAACTAGGAACCTTACAAAATACCTGGGAAGAGGGAACTGCAAAATAGAGCTATGGAACCAAAATGACGCTTCCATATTTTGCAATACTAGATTATGCACATAAGATGAGGATGGTAGCCATGGGACTGGATGCGTAACAGTTTCCCTACTTTTAAATAAATAATGATAATCAGAACACAACAAAACCATTTTATGAGCTGCCACATCATTTTAACATTATTGTAATTGACATGTATAACTGTACAGTGTAGAAACAACAGAATTGTCTCATGTAAAATTTTGCAGAGCTAATCTCCCATGTATCCCCTGAAGAGTTTAATACAAAGGTCTTTGATATAAACCATCCCCATATGCTGCAGAGGTTTTCATTTTCAATACAAAGGTCACGGATATAAACAATCAACAGCTGGCAGATACTTCACAGATTTGTCATTGTACCACCTCATACTTGCTTTCCCAAGACCATCAGAAGCTATAGAGAGGCCTGATTAAAATTCAAGGTCACAATTATCAGTCAGAAGGACGGCCAAATAGAGTACAAAAGGATTTCACTCAGCTTCCGTCTCTGGAACTCCTCATACTTCCCCTTAACATCTGAGCTGCGAGTATTAGGAGCTCCACCATCTCAAATCCCGCAGCAGAAACAGAATCTATTTTCGCATGGCTGGAGTCTCCACAAACATCACCTGGCCCGTCAATATTACTTTCACCTGCAGATTCAACACCTACTTCAGCTGACCAACTGACAGGCAATGAGCTTCCAAGGGCTGTCTTCACAAGTTTTGCCTCAGAAATTATATCCTCCAAAGCTTCTGGCATGCCAGTAAGTTTACTCTCAGATGCAACTGACTCTTTCGCCTACAAATCAAGATAGCAAATGACCAATACTGTTAAACTCAGGAAAGAATTAAGGACACTGCTAGTTCAAAGCACACAAGAACTTCCAGTGCCAGTAGATAGATGGAAAATGCAAGTGTTCCAGAAGCAACATTGATATCATTAATCTTTCAGCATTGAAAAGTGAAAATCGATGTCAGATTTAAGAAAAGTAAATAATTTACCTGCTGGGTCTCTATTCAAAACCAAATATTTAATTACCAATAGCCCAAGGAATAGAGTAGAAAGCCCATGCTTCAAAGATAAAACATTTCATACCAAGCATTGGATTTATAAAATCACCTTTAACAGTGACAGACGAAGTCTTTGAATTGAAGAAGTCAGATGCTCCATGCATTCCATGCTCTCCCTGAGGGTTGCATTTTCAATCTTCATTCTGATAAACAAAATTGATAAAATATATAAATAACAATAAAAGAAATAGAGAACAAAGATTTACACGGGTGTGTACAAATTACAGTTTCATCGACATGCAAAACTATTTACATAGTCCAATCTAAAGAAAGAATTATCATAATTTTCAGACCTCGCAAAATCCATGCTGTAATTTGACCTTCTGCCGGAGCAAGTTGCTTCATTCTTCAGGTTAGCTTCAATTTCATTTCCACTAAAATCTGGTGAACCAACCCAACGTCTCAGGTAGGTTTTCTTCAGCAAGCTTTTTAGCTTGCCATCTCTTTCATGAGCAACATTTCTTTCTCCAGCGTCAGCCAAAAAGTTCCCTCGTTTCTTCTCATGATCAATTTTCCTGCATAAGTAATTTAAAATATTCATCAACTGTAAAATTGAGAAGAGAAGCCAAAACTTTTAAGAAAGCAAAACATTTAAAAAAAAAAAAAGAATCAGAAAGAGGGAAACAAAGCCCACTCCTGAAAAATATATACAAATAGCTCAGTACTAATATGCAAACACATTATTCGTAAAAGCAGGCAGAGGAAGCTAGAGTGCATTGCAGCAAGCTTGGCACTAAAATAAATTTCATTAGCAAAAGCATGAAGTAGGAATTATGAAGCGACACAAAGTATGAAACTAAATTAATTATGAAACAACTTTAACTATTAATTATAATTATGATGCAATTTTATTAATGAAATCAAGATACAAATTTTTTGAAGAATCCAAAATATCAAGGTGGGGGGTTAAGTTTTTTGAAATCTTTTACAATGAAGATAAAAATTAAATTTCATTAAAAATTTCAGAATTCCATCTAAACCAAGTTTTGAAGAATTTTTAAGATTCAACCTAGATCAAGTCATTTTTTTTTTCTAAAAATATATTTTCATCAAAATTTGAGACTGAAATTATTGGAACGTCATAATTTTTCATTGAAATTATATGAAAATTATAAGCTGCATAGATGATGCTTTTGCTACCCAAGAGATATTTTTGGACGCCAGAGGTAAGCCAACATTTCTATTGGAAAATAGGAGGTTTCCAAGTCCATGCCCAAGTAACATATTAAGTGTCTGATTAGGAAAAAATGCATTTTCTCAAGTAACAATTGCTCTACTATTTGATCAGGTTAACAGTTTTCTGTTTTTGCTTTTGCAGAAAGCAACCAGACAAATTAATGTGATTGTCAACATTACCCTAAAGTTTTTATTAAAAATAGAAAGCATAGCTAACATGATTCCTATCCACCCAACTCTTGTGCTTTTAACCATCCACAGTAGTTCCACAGCAGTATTAAACAAACACAGAAAACGTGATGTCATCCAAACAGCTATCCTAGAACCTTTCGCAAAATATTTACCGTACAGTTATTAACAGTAAAAAATCAAAGCAACTTCTCGATAGTGATTTGTTGATGGTGCTTCTCACACAACCAAACCTCACGAATGAGATCATATTGAATAGTTTTCGATAAAATTTTGTAAGAAAATTTCAGTTTGTGCAATTGATTTTCCCCAAGGCATTGGAAAATGGCAAAATTTCCTGTTCATCCATAACAAAATCTACTATTGGGCAAGAAGTACTCCCTATGCTTCTCAATGTTTTCAACCTACATGAGTGATAATGATTCTTTAGTAATATACAAAAAGTGTATCTTGATTAATAACCAACAAATGAAGCCATCCACTGCAGCTGCTGCAACTTTAATACCCCAATGACCAGGGCAAACAAAACTAGTTGTAGTCCACAATGAGCCATGAGCATGGACAGATCAACATATTGCCTGAGCATGGGCTACAGTCCCCACTCAATTGACAAAAATTTCCTCATATTATACATGTAAGCAGGCTTAAAGTAGTATGTTTTATTTTTATTTTTTTTGGGGGATTGCACCCATGCAACTTGCTGTTGCATGGAGTCTATTAAAAAAAAAAGGTCAGCCCGGTGCACAAAGCTCCTGCATATGCACGGTCCAGGGAAGGAGCGGACCACAATGGGTCTATAGTACGCAGCCTTACCTTGCATTTCTGCAAGAGGCTGTTTCCACGCTTCGAACTCATGACCTCCAGATCACACAGCGACAACATTACCGTTGCGCCTAGAAAATGAAAAGTAGAACTCTAATGGGATGTCTAAATTGGTACTATAATAATTTATGATTATAAAAGAATAGTTGTGAAAAATCAATCTTATAGAATTTTTTAAAAAATCAAAAACAAGTTAGGCATGAGCTTCAGCCTCCACTGACTGCAGTTCCTAGGTCCACCACTCCCATGCACAATATAGCTTATGTTACAACCAAATATTTAGCTAGCACACAAAAAAACCAATCTGAAGCTAAGTGGAAACATTTTAAAAGTTAAAACTGCAAAACAAGCTTTGTGGGTCTCCAAACCATTAGACACACAGGCTAACTCAAGGAGTGAGGGCTGAGACTTGATCCTTGTCCCTCAAGCTTGTCATGAAAAATTGATTGACCATGATAAAACAAGAAATAATAACCAGAAACACAGAAAAAAAATACATATCGTAAAAATCAAAAAATAATTTCTAAATGTAACTAGTTGTGACATAGTAAATTGCCTCACAAGGACATTAGAACACAGATCATATATTTTGGAATTTTACAATTTCCTTTCTCTAATCCTCATCCTTTAGATCATATTGATATTTACGGATAATCAACTCCACCACTGTTGCTTTTATGGCCATAACTTATAATCTACTCTCACACAGCTCAATCCCAGCCAGGTAAGGCAGCTTTGTTTTAGGTAGTTAACAGATGGGTAAAACTTCGTCAAATTTCTATGTATGGATCATTGCGAATGTCAAGTTTCTATGATATATATACATGTTTATATATATATATATATATATATATATATATATATATATATATATATATATATGAATATGTAGCCAACACAAGAGAGTGGGACTTAAAACACTTTTTCTGTTGCTGTTGCAGCTGCCATTGCTGCTGCTACTGATGATGATGACTGTTATAAGTAAGCCAAAATATACATCAAGCCTTGACACTCCCCTACACGTGCAGCCTGATTGCACGTGGAGAGATAAATAAACGATAGACAACACCAATTACAGGGCATCAGATAATTCTTAACAAAGAAACAATAAATGCAGGCAATAAGACTACAACCCAGGACCTCCTAGCAATCATAGCTCTGATACCATGTTATAGTACCACTTTATCTAAAAGCTTAAGTTGTTAGGTTATAGCCCAACAATGTATGTCCTTAGCAGTGACGATGGTCATGTTGTTGTTGTTGTTGTTGCTGCTGCTGCTGCTGTATATGACTATCATCATCCTCTGAGACAATGAGATTGCATTTCCGCTTGAATCTCACTATCTTTAAAATAAAGAAATAACCATCATTGTAAACACCCAGCCAACCCACATGCAAGAACTTATTCCCTTTGCAATTGCACAGTTTTTCTAAATTAATAAGTAAAAATGAAAGAGCTGAGCCTCAACATGTCTACTCTATGTTAGACTCATGTTAGCTATGATAGACTCATGTCAAGCACCTGTTCACCATGAATCCAAATCCCTTCTCCCATAATCGTGTACCAGTCCACTTCAGGAGCATAATCCTTTGAGGCAAGAATCCCATGAGATTTTAGCCAAATGACATGATCTGTGACCATGAGGTATTCTCATTCACCTCTTTACTGGGGAATCTCAAGGCATAGCTAACCTAAAATGCCCAATCATAATAAAAGATAATTGGAAACTACCAGTTCATCAAGAGGATTGAATTTTCATGATAATTAAAATATTTAAGGTGCAACAGAACATTTCCAGAAAGTGCAGACTCAAGTGTTATTACTTCTTAACCAAGACATAATGCCACTAATGAAGAAACAAGCAACAATATTACTATCTGAAAGACAAAAGAAATCATACTCTCGTAATAATTGATATTCCTGCTTCAATTGCGCCAACTCCATAAGAGCTTTCACCTTTTCGTTGGTAACCTGGTCAATTCAACAACCAAAATGACAAGAAAGCAATTGTGTTAGTTAAACAGCACTGTCCAAGTTGCAATAAACCTCAACTCCACTAGATGATAAGGCAGCAAAATGAATAGCAAATTCATCTCACAAATGTTCTAAAGCATGTCCCTGGTCATCAATTTGGTTAAACAGCTTGGTTTATATTCCTTTTTCCAACAATTAGCCTGGTGTTTCTAGTTTACTAAATATACCAAATTTTGAAGGTTGAGCCCAATGTTTTAAAACACTCAATGGAGGCTTGCCTCAAGGTAAGGCATGGCTAAAACGGTTTGAGGCTCAATCTGAAATACCAAATCCCAAAAGGGCCAATGCATTACACCTGAGGCTTAAGCATATGTACAAAAGGCACGCTTTTTGAGCCTTTTTAGTTGAGGTTTACACATTTAGAGTATGTGATTCTCAAGTTAGTTTTTTACTAGATAATTCCATGTTTATATAAAAGAAATGTCATAATATGCATTGATGTCTAAACTCTTGAACATAACCAAAATAATTGAGATTTGTATCTTACATCTTGAAAATAATTTGAACTTTGTCCTGTTATAAATATCTCTTGTAATGATTTACATAATGCATTCAAGTTAGAAATTTTTGAATGGCCAAAAAGTAGTTTGAAAATTATATTTGTTTTTTTAAGTTATATTTGTAATTTTCTAAATTTTTTTCTTTTTTAATATATATATATGTAATTTATTACATATTTTTATCTAAAAAAAAATTCTCAAGACTCTTATGCCACCAATGCCTCAAGGCTCACATCTTCCCTCTAAGGGTTAAAATGCCTCAACTTACACCTTGCTTTTTAAAGCATTGGTTCAATCAAATAGGCTTGATTTCAATCACCCTTGGGAGGCCATGCTACTAATTGAATTTTTTACACCTTTGCTTTTTAAAGCATCGGTTCAGCCAAACAGGCTTGATTTCAATCACCCTAGGGAGGCCATGCCACTAATTGAGTATTCTAAAATGCCTCAACTTACACCTTGCTTTTTAAGACTATGTAGCATTCTAAAATTATTATGGCAACAACATATATTTTATTAAAGTGATTGACACTTATGATTTGCCTTTTCTACATTTTAAGGTATGTGAAATTGGTATTTAATACAAGATCATATATGCTTCTTAACAAGTGCACATCATGGATAAGAAACTAGTTTCTGAAATGCTGCAGCCATAGTCACATACCACAAATTATATGAGACTAAGCAAGAGGCAATAAAACCATATTATGTGTCATTACTTATGTCCAAATTTCAACATTTCTTATTGTTGAGATTTTGATTAAAATGAATGATCTAACTTGAAGGTAGGTCTCTCCCTCTATTTATAATACAAATTAAATCTAATGACAATAGTACCCTTACTAACTCTCATTAATTAACATACTAAAAAATATAATAATAATAATAATAATAATAATAATAATAATACTAAAATACATAAATAACCTTTAGCACTCTCCCTCAAGCTGGACCATAAATGTCATATGCTGCTAGCTTATTACAAATAAATTTAACATGAGCACCCCCCCAACGCTTTGGTAAACAAAATCAACAAGCTGCATATCAAACTTCACATAAGCAGTATTAATAAGCTTCTGCACAAGTTCCTCCTGAACAAAGCGGCAATCAACTTCAATGTGCTTCATCCGCTCATCTACTCATGAATGACTGGGTTGGAGGCAATATGAAGAACATCTTGATTGTCACACATCAACTTCATAGGCTAAGAATGTGAAATACCCAATTCTTCCAACATGTTCTTCAACCAAACAAGTTCACAAGTAGTGTGAGCCATGCTCAATATTCCGATTCAGCTGACCTAGCAACTGCAGTTTGTTTCTTACTCTTCCAAGAAACCAAATTACCACCAACCAAGATATAGTACCCTGTTGTGGATTTTCGGTCAGAAGGCGACCCAGCCCAATCTGCATCTATACATCCATGGATATAAGTGTGACCCTGATCACGATATAAAAGACCTCTCCCGAGTGCATCTTTGAGATATCTCAAGATGCGCATTACTGCGTTCCAATGACTTGCCCTCAAAGAATCTAGAAATTGACTCACAAAACTTATTGCAAAAGATATATCCGGCTAAGTAACTGTGATATAATTCAACTTTCCAACAAGTCTCTAGTATTGACCAGGATTGGGTAGCAAATCACCCATATCCAACATTAACTTGCTGTTAGGATCCATGGGTGTATCAGCCAGTTTAGATCCCACCAATCCGGTTTCATCCAACAAATCAAGAACCCACTTCCTCTATGACAAAAAAATTCCTATACGAGATCTAGATACTTCTATACCCAAGAAGAATTTCAACAGTCACAAATTTTTGGTTGAAACTTAGTCTATACAAAAATTTTGAAACTTTGAATACCTTTATCATCATCACCTGTAATAACAATATCATCCACATAAACAACAAGAAGGGACCCACTCGATGAAGTATGATGACAAAACACGGAATGATCCACTGCACATGGTCGAAGACCAAACTCAAGTACTACAACACTGAAACAACCAAACCATGCTCTGGGAGATTGTTTTAAACCATATAGAGCTTTCTTGAGCCAACACACTAAGCTTGACTCCCCGTAAGCAACAAACTCAGGTGGTTGCACCATATAAACCTCCTCCTCAAGGTCACCATGCAAGAAGGCATTCTTCACATCTAACTGATGCAGAGGCCAGTAACAAGTAGTAACCAAGGAAATGAACAGACGTATTGATGTAAGTTTGGCAACCGAAGAAAAAGTATCAGAATAATCCAGATCATACACCTGAGTATATCCCTTAGTAACAATACGGACCTTTAGACGAGCCACAGGACCATCAGGATTGACACTCACAGTATAAACCTAGTGACAACCAACCACAGACTTATCAGGAGGAAGAGGTACCAAGTCCCAAGTGCCATTGTCACGTAAAGCATTCATCTCTTCAACCATAGCATTCCTCCACCCATAGTGGGCTAAGGCTTCCGAAACAGATTTAGGAAGGGTAGTAGATGATAGAGTAGTAACAAAACAATAATAGGAGAGTGATAAGAAATCATAACAAACATAGTTAGAAATTGGATGTTGAGTACATGTGCGTTTACCTTTCCGAACAGCAAAGGGAGGGTCAACATCATGAGGAATATGATCATCAGATAAGCATTCAAAGTGATAAAGAGTACACTAGTTTCATGCCTTCCACCAATCGTCTTCCTCATCTTCAAATCCCAAATAACCACAGAATCAGGGAAGAATGTCACTGAACAATTCATGGATTTCATAATCTTTCTAACAAACATAAGATTGAAAGAAAAATTGGAAATATACAATACTGAAGGAAGAGAAATAGAAGTCGGATTTACTGTCTCAATTCCCTTGACTGCAGTGGTGGATTCATCAACAAGAGTAACAGAAGGTAAATTTGCAAGATACTGAAGAGTGGAGAAGAAGCTAGGTATACTTGTGATATGATCAGTGGCAGCAAAGTCTATAACCTAAGGACTAGGATGAGAAGTACTGGATGAAAGGCATACTGTGGGATTACCTGTTTGGGCAAGAGTTGCAATGAGAAGAGAAGCTTGTTGTGCACTCAATACTACTAAAACTTGGAATACTCTTCCTCTGACATGGATATATTATATTGCCCCCCAGTCAGCCCCAAAGGTGAGGATTCAGTGGTGGCTGCATTGGCTGCCCAAACATGTGAAGGTCTACCATGGAGATCCCAACACTGTTCAATAGTATGATTTCTGTCCACAATGAGTGCACTTGCGAGGACTACCTCTACCTCGTCTATCTCTACCACCACGACCACTTGAATCACCTTGATAACTTTTGTGGTTGTTTGGTAGAGAACTAGAATCACCCTGTGTAGCAAAGGCCATCATCTTAGAGCCAGATGCAATAGCAGGAGAATGCGTGCCAAAGGAAGCACAAAGGACATGAGAATAAACATAGGCAAATGATGGCAGCTCAACACTACTAAGTACCTGGGACCGGATTGTCTCAAGCTCGAGTCTCAAGCCTACTAGAACACAACGGACTATCATCAGCTTCCTCTACTTCTGCACCTCATGAACATTGAAAGTTATAGGTTGCACAATGTTAAGCTCCTCATGATACGCTTCATCTCTCCAAAATAATCTACAATACTCCTCTCCTTGTTGTGACTGAAATTACTCCTAATATAAATCATACATACGTGTAATTTTACTAGAGTATAGAAGCTTGACATAATCCCAAATCTCCTTGCATGAATGCACATATCTAGATGCATACACATCCATGCAATCTATGGCTCTATCAAATTCCAGAAGAGGGAAACAATCCAGGCATCTTCTTGAACCCACACGTCTTTTCTCTTCTCATTAGAAGGATCAGTTTGGAGCAAGTGGTTAAATTTTCCTAATCCTGCTATATAAACCCGAACAACTTTATACCATTGAACATAGTTCTTTCCATCCAACTTTTGAGTTGTTATTTGTGGTAGCAATGTAGGAAACAGTTTTTTGGGATTCATAGACTCCATCGCAACACTCACAAACCAGCAGCCACATCAATGTCAAACATGAAGAATAATCAAAACTAATCAGGACAATTACAAACTATGTGCCACAACCACAGACGAGGTGAACAACACACCAACTGATATAGCACTGCCACAGCCTAACAACCGGACATACCAATACTGTCGCTGCTCCAAGAAACTCACAACGTAGCCTTCACCAACCCTGAACAGAGATTATCGGAGTACAATGAGTGCATGGTCGAAAAAAGTTGGATTTGTTTAGAAAAATACAGGCCCAACAACTTGATAATATTGTCTAGAGAAGGAATCAAAACATAGCATGCGAAAAAAAAAAAAGGTGGCCGGAAACTTACTCATGCACCAGCGCATGAGGTCAGCATTGTCGACAATTGGTCAGCGCATGGCGGCGTGTGGGAGCTTTTCCAGGGATGGGGGGGGGGGGTTAGGCTTCGGAGGGCTGTGTGTTTAGGTATATGGTTGGTTTTGTGAAATAAAGCAGGGTGGAGGTGGATCTGAGAAGGACAACAACAAGAATGGCTTTTCTGACGACGGCTAAGAAGAATAAGGTTAAGGTTGGATGATGCTCTGATACCATGTTGAGATTTTGAATAAAATGAATGACCATACTTGAAGATAGCTCTCTCCCTCTATTTATAATACAAATTAAATACATTCTAATGACAATAATACCCTTACTAACTCTCACTAATTAACATACTAACACATTTAATAATAATAATGCTAAAAGACATAAATAACCTCTAACTCTAATAGACTAATCATTTAATATCATTGCTCACATATTGCCTAGAGGTAAATCCTATCTATCAATCCTCACATATTGCCTAGAGGTAAATCCTATCTATCAATCTGTCATTCACTAGCAACAAGAGGTATACTTCATAGGTTGGTCACTGCATGTCAACATGCTAGTATATTTTGCTCTGGAAGTGTAAGAACAAATATGTGAATTACTTGCAGTAGGTTTCTTTGAAGCTCCTCCAACTTTTTCTGAAGAGTTGCATTCACATTTCTCTCCAATAAATGTCTTTCTTCTTGTTGTGATAGAAGCAGCAAAGCTCCAACCTGATAAAAGACACATAGTGAGTTCCCCACAATAAAATAAAATAAAATAAAAAGAAAATGTGGGTCATCATATGCCAGTGAAACATGCAACATTTTAAACATGAAAACAGTAGATTGGGAAAAAAGAAGGAAGTATAAAAAGCCAAATAGTGGAATATGAGAAAATATATAGAACCTTCTCTTTCAAAGCTATTGCAAGGGCTTCAGAGGCATTGCCAATTCCACCAGCCACAAGGACAGGTAAGCCAGGACCATCCCTCTGCAAGAGATATAGGGACATCAATGGGCACTAAAAAGATAAAACTAGGCCTTAAATTGTCATTACAATTAAATTATACTTGTAAATACACTTGAAAGTGAACTATGGAGGAAGTCAACTAATCAAGTTGGATGGATCTATATTCGCTTGAAAGTATAGAAAGTCAACTAATCAAGTTGGTTGGATCTGTACAAAGCATTTTATATTTAAAAAAAAAAAAATCCTTTGATTTACCTTTTTCCATATTTCCTCTAATGTGAAGTGCATAACAAAGACTAAAGTAAATAAGATAAGAGTAAGCCTTACAAACATCTCTTTGTTTACATTCAATGCATAGCTTCTAGATAATGTTGCTAATAATTAAGTGTAAACTCTCTTATTCATTTATGCGTCACTTCCAAATCAGGTGACTAGGAGATGTAATTTCTTGTAAAACCACAATAGCATATAACTCACGGAACTTGATCCCTTGAACAATGTCTACTGGACATTTCTGCTTAAGATCCAAGAAATTAGACCCTGATTTAGTGGGTTATATTCCTAGAAGTATTATTATAACAAACACAGATCGAGAGAGGATTATAAATGCGTAGTCTGTGCAAATAACAGCAATGGTACTTTGATGGCATTAATACACACATCCACAAGGAATATTATCTATCTATTCCTCCCTGGAAAACAATATATATATATATATATATATATATATAAATTTGAACTGCAAGAAACATAAATTAGTAAATTACTATGACACTTTTTTTTTTATTAGTTTTAAGCAGTTTCTAAGGCGTAGAATTGAAGAACCCACTTATCCATGGTCAGTACAAAAAGCAAGCCATTGAAACAAAAAAACTGCCTAAATATGAAATCATGAGAGAAAATACAAAAGCATGACTTTTACAAACCTCAGCCACCAAATTGGGATCAGCATCGTTACTTATATATACATCTTGACATTCATTTTCATCTAGCTTTATGTTTCTCACAAGAGGTTTCAAATCCAGTTCCCTGCTCACACCAAGTTGCCCAATCTTTTCATCCACCATATCAATAATTGATTTCAGGTGGGACTTTCCCTCATCAAGTATCTTCGTGATGTGAACTCTATGCTGAGAATGATAATGAAGTAGACCTGATATCCCACTTTTTATCATTTCTTCCGAACAAATCTGAATGCAAGCAAGTCAATCAGATCGAGTGGAGAGCAGGGGGGAAGGAGGGAGAGAGATTAAAATTGAATTTTAAATTTGCTCAAACATTAAAGTTCTCACTTGCTTCTTTTCCAATTCAGAAACTCTCTTCTTTAGATGATTTTCAATTTCCAATCCCTGTATACAACAACAATCCACTGTTGAAGAAGCAGGGGGAACTCAGGTGGCAACAGCAATCACATGGACATGACACCAGAAATAAATCCTTACCATCCGTAGCTTGTATTGAAGATTATCCACAGATTTTCTCAACGTCTCCAGCTCATGTTCCAAATCACTCTGTCTGAGAGAAAGTTATTCAGGTTGCATATCGAACATACACAGAAAGCTTCCAGGATAAGTTAGCAGATAAAAGATGACATAAGATAAATTGATGAATACCAAAATCCATGACACTGAACTATATAAGCTTCCCAACATATTATCTAAGTCACTGGATTTCCAGCATATTATCTTAATTCTTAATCATCTTGTTAAAGGATATACATTTCTCGCCACAACCAAATAGCTTAAGCTTTTTAGGTCAAGTAGTAATTTAACATGGTATCAGAGCCATGGTTGCCAAGAGGTCCTAGTTTCTAGTCTTATTGTTTGCGTTTATTGAATGTTTGTTAAAAATTATCTTGCTCCCTTTAACAGTTGTAATCTATCATTTGTGTCTCTCTCCACATGCAATTGGGCTTCATTTGCAACGGAGAATTAAGGTTTGACATACATTGTTGGGCAACAAACTAAAAGCTTTAGCTTTTAGGTCAAGTGGTAATCTAACAATCTGAAGTCCTAAGATGAGTTGATAATATTCACTAAATACAATACAGGAAAAAAAATCAATTCAGTTCTCCAAACATATCTTAGACATGGTTGACATAACCTTGCACCTTATTCCATGCATACGAGAACATAATTATCATGAGAAACAGTTCAAATGGATTATGGACCTAAATAAATATGCTATATATGAGTGAACATTCTAATTAGTAGATCTCTAGAGCAGCAGGAAAGAAATCTTTATGTACTACATGACAACTAACAGTGGACATTGTATCATCTATAGCAGTAGAAAGCATTCATGACTTCATCCTTCACATGACAGGATGTGGATCAACAGCCAAAAGGCCATTCCAACACTAAAAAAGTTCAATGCAAAGTGGACTCTAAAAGTTGATAACACAAAGGTGCAATATCTCATCAATAGAATAGTTAAATGTTAATCTTACAACAATCCTACAGCTCTATGGGTAATCTAAAATAACTGGAAAACTACTACAAATGAATGTTGAACAACATTTTCAACCTAGAAATCAAAAGAGATTATTCATATAAGAGCAAATCAGAGGTCAGGCACCAAAAACAAAAAGGAAAATGAAGATTTTCTAGTAGCATTTAGAGAGAATCCAAAAAAAATAAGACAGGATGAAGGTCGTCTGGAAATCGAAAAACAGATGGTGTTTACAGAAAGGGTGCCGTTTATCAAAAATAACACAGCAGGCCTCTTGGAAATACACATGTCAGCCACATCATACATCCACACAAGCCAACGTGAATAATATACAGCATATAAACATTTTTTAAAAAATAATACAGCATCTGAACCATAGCTTCATAATAATCCATACCCCAATACATACTAAAAAGATAGAAATGATTTATTGTGACCAGCAAAAAGGACAGACAGTGATAACTGAAGTATATTGGGAAAGCAATGAAAAACTTAATTGAACTTACGATGTATTTTGAGGTGGATGTTTCCTCATGATTGTTGAAAGTCCACAAATCTTCAGGATCATGCAAAAGAGAAGAACATTTTTCGTCCCAGCTTATACCCTCAAAACATTCAAAATGATTTTGTCTGATCTCATAGAATTTATCAATAACCTGTTATAATAAAATGCATGTCCATTAGAACAAAGATGGAACACCAACAAATCAAAATTAAATGTTTGGCTGTTATCCACACACACATTGACACTGTACTCTGTTCTACAAAATATAGGCAGAAAGGTGTGAGCCTCATCAAAGTTTTCTCCAAATATCTCCCGCTCAGAAACCACAATCTAGAGTTGTTAAAAGTATAGATTAGACGAGAATGGGTGGGATACTAATTTGAGATTTAGATGTCCTTCAGAGAGTTCAGGGAAAGCTATCTCTCAGAGTTATCCCCTTTCATTCCCCATATCAAATTCCTAGTGAGGGTAGAGGTATTGGAAAGACCATTGGTTGGGGAATGTTGTTTTGACCTCCACTTTTCCACGCCTTTCTCACCTGAGCTCAGGGTAAGATGGTTCCAAAACCATTTTTGTTGTTGATCCAGGTGGTCCTTTTGCCTTCTTGGGATTTCCACTTTCATAGATCATTAAACAATAGGGAGATGGTAGAGCTATCCTATTTGCTAGTTTTGTTGAATAACTGTTGTTTTTATTTAGAGGATAGGCAGTCTTGGTCTTTGGATCCTTCGGGGGTACATTCTCGCAAATCTTTTTGTGATTTTTTGAATAGGTCTAGTTTACTTTTTCCTCTCTATAGTTCCATTTGGAAGGCCAAAGGCCCCTCTAAAATCAAGGCTTTTATCTGGTTGGTTGCGCTAGATAGAATTAATACCAATAACTTGCTACAAGTTGGGAGAACTTTGAAGGCTATTTCTCCAGACATCTGTGTTCTTTGTTTTAATTATTCAGAATCTTCTTCGTATTTGTTCATTCATTGTGACTATGCTTGGAGGTTTTGGAACAAATTATTTGGTATTTTTGGCAAATGTTGGGTGTATTCTGACAGTGGAGGACTTTCTGGCAGTGTCTTTCACTGGTTTTGGAAGGAAAAAGGAAAGGGCTGTGATCTGGAGATGTGCTTTTTTGCAGTCTTTTGGGGGATGTGGATGGAGCATAATGCGCATATTTTTCTAGGGAAGAAGACGTCTCTTTCGCTGGTTTGGGAAAAGATATACTATTTGGCTTCCCTTGCATGGGGCAGGGGAATGTTAAGGAGTGAGCTTTTCTGATATTCAGCACGATTGTTGTTTTGTTGTAGTGTTAGCTCATGTGGTTTTTTCTCTCCTTTGTTTTGTAGTTTTCAGGTTCATACTTTGTGTTTTCTATCTGGATTTTCAAGACGATGTTAAGGAGATATCTTATTCTCATAGTTGTATATTCATATTCCACTAAAGAAATTCTTCTTTTACAATCAAAAAAATAATTGAAGTTTATAAAAACTATATATATCACCCTATTTGTTAAATTAATTTCCATTTCATGTAAAACTTTTTTTTATATTCCCAATAGATACACATTAAATATGAGGCTTGGCTAGTCTCTAGTCAACTACATCTTGTAAGTTCCATTAACAACTTAATTATGGGTAAGATATATTGATCTCCCCTAAGGTTGCCCAAAAGACACATACTTGATGTTGAAAATACAACACTGACCTCTGCTGACATTTAAGTAATGACACTTATAGCCCCTTCATTAATTGACCCATATGACAGCATGATTTATTTGTTTTAACAACACAGTTGATACCCAAATGGTAAGTGGCAAAGGCCTCATACTTTAAAAAGCTCACACGTCATTCTTGGATGAATTTCAACCAATAACACGTTGCCGATCAATGCAAATTTGGCCTCGTCATGGGATGCACTTGTAGGGGAGAAAAATGCATGGCTGTACAGAGTATTTGCTACTATCAGCATGTTCATTTCTTCAAAAACCTTTCACAATTTAGCTGTCAGTTGTAAAGGACAAAAAGATCCTAAAAAGTACTAGTATATTTGCACATCATATGATTTCTGGTTTCATAGAGGCCAGTCAACAGAAGAAAGGGATAAAGTGATATCAAATTTAAATGTGAGGCTAGTGTTTATTTTTGAACGTTCCAAGAGGTTTTCATCGTATTGAAAAACCTCAAGGGAGGTCAATTTATTTTTCCCTACATTTGAATCATGCACATATAAAAGTTAAACAACTGACAAGCACCAATGAAAACACCCATATAGAAGATCAGGAGCATAAAATTGATATAGGTTGTTATTTTTCATGACATGTTAGAAAAACTAAAACCCAACCCATTGTTTTCAGCATCACTCTGGGAATTATATGCTCTTAGATGTACAGCAATTTTATCATTAACCTGTTGTATCACTCTACAAGATGTGTGTTGTTTGTGCAAATCTTCTGTATTTCTTACTATTTCCTAATTCCTATCAACAGAATACTTCAATAAGATCCATTCACAAAGAAAATAAGATAAACCTGAACAATTACCTTTTTGAAAATTTCATTTTGCATTTTCAGCTGTGCTAGATCAACTTGCAGTTTAGCATTAAGTTTCTTCTGTTCATGACAATCTGAGGTGAGCTCTTCTACCCTGCTCCACCAACACAATATATGTCCAGAGGTGAAAAAAGATTGCCAACAATTCCATCTTATGTAAATTGGTAAAGATTCAAGTAAAACTTTTAGTACCACTTCACAACACAATATTTTACAGACTGAACAAAATGCCAAAGGATTAGCTTCACAAAAGAGTATAGATGATAAACCGTGATATAACAAACTGATCCTGTATCTTAACTAGCTGGGTGAGCAACATAAATCTTTTTCCCTAAAAATGATGATGACGCAGTCTTATTGATGCAACCACCCAAGCCCCAAACAAACTGGGTAAGCCACAAGAAATCTTTTCTCCTTTCTGTAAAAATGACGATGACACAAAAACAGATAGCATATTAAATTGATAAATCAACATATGTGGGCCCCAAGTTCAAGAAATGGTGATTTTAGTCAAATAAAATAATAATTAATTACCATTTTTTTGTTATTAGTCTATTGTGGATTTTGGCTTGATTGTAGTTCCTAAGCAACCATAATTTTATTAATACTAAAGCGTATATGTGCCCATGTAATGCTTTATTTTTAAATTATACAGTCGTAGACACAAACATCTTTAATTGGAATATCTAGTTTTATAAAAAAGATAACAAAAAAGGTTTTAGGTGAATCTAGAAGAAGATTCTCAACTAGAAAAGAGAGTTGGTGGCAGGATCAAGACATCCAAAAAGCCATTAAGACAGAAAGAATACAACTTTAAGACATGGCAGAAATATAGAAACATGGAAAACTTTAAAAAGTACAAAGAGGCAGGAAATCATTTAAAAAAAAAAAACAATTGCGAAACTAAACATAGAGCATGCAATAATTCATATACTACACTAGATACAAAAGAATGAGAAAAGACATTTTTCTACTTGCTAGAGCGAGAGAGAAAAAGCAACGACTTAGGCAATATCACATGTATTAAAAAAAAATGAGGATGATATTTTAGTTAATAAAACATCAAAAAAGAACATTCGCAAAGCTAAACATAAAGCATGTAACAATTTATATACTTGCACTAAGTACAAAAGTAGGAGAGATGACATTTTGGCTAAAGCTAGAGAAAGAAAGAACAAAGGCTTAGGTAATATCAAATACAACAGCAGCAGCAAACCAAATCTTAAATTCCACTAGATGGGGTTGACTACATGAATCTTTTTCCGTCAATTTATATGATCATGGACAATCTCCTTCAACAAATTCAGGGCTATTGAATCCTTACTATCTCATCCCAAGTTGTTTTAGGTCTACCCTACCCCTTCTACTGCCTCTCACAGTAGCTAACTCACTCTTCATCACTAGCGCACTATACGACCTATGTTGCAAGTGCACAAACTATCTGAGTCGTCCCTCCCTTATCTTAGGTAATATCAAATATAAATAAATAAATAACAAGAGGATGATATTTTAGTTAAGAAAACATCGAAAAAGGACATTCACAAAGTTAAACATAGAGCATGTAATAATTTATCTACTGTAAAAAGAATTAGGTAATATCATATGTATAAAGCAAAAATGAGGACGATATTTTAGCTAAAGAAGAAGATATTAAAGAAAGATGATGAAGTTATTTTAATAATCTATTTAATCAAAACCAAGTAGAAAGGTTTAACTTAGAGTAGAAAAACAAGGAAAAGGCTAAATATTTGAGATTTATCCACAAAACTATAGTTAATGAAGTTAAGCTTGCATTAAAGAAGATGAAAAATGGAGAAACTGTAGGGCAGTTACAACTGAATTGAAATTTGGAAATATCTAGGTGATAACAGATTTATTTGCTTAATTAATTTATTGAACACAGTTATAAGAAAATTTCAGACAAATGGAAGAGAAGCACTTTAATACCTATATATAAAAATAAAGGAGACATTCAAGCTTGTAATGACTATAATGGAATTAACTTATATGTCATATAGCAAAACTTTGGGTCTTATGAAAAGGTACTTGAACAGAGGCTAAAATTAGGAACGAGGGTCTCATATTTATGCCTGCAAGATCAAGTGCATAAACTATATAACTATTAAGAAAATTAATGAAAAAATTTATGGAAAAGAAGGACTTGCACATAGTTTTTGTTGACAAAGAGAAAGCCTATGATAGGGTAATTGAGGAAGTTGTATGATGGGTTTGAGAAAAAAAAGGGAGTATGCAGTAGGAATATAGATTTCAATATGGATATGTACAATTAGAGTACTGGCTAGTGCTAGGACTATAGATGGATAATCAAGGGATTTCCAGTCACAATAGGTGTACATAAAAGTTCTACTTTGAGTCCTTATCTATTTGGATTAGTGATGGATGAACATACCAGTAGTATCCAAAATGAGGTTCCTTGGTTTTTGTTGTTTGCAAATGACATCGATTTGATCAGTGATTTTTAAAGGAGGTATGCCTCTACGCATTTTGAGACAAAGATGCCCCAAGGCATAATGAAAAATGCAAAACTCCTTAAGGTGCACGCATTTTGGAGCTAAGCATATGCCTCAGCTAAACAATGTGCATTTCATACTTGAACAAACAAGGCGTATGTATTTTGGACCCCATCATTAAGGCTATCTATAGATTAAAAGCAGCATCCCTTGACCTCGACAAATATTTTCTCCCTCGCTTTGACAAAAACAGCCTCTATCGATCTTCTTTGGCGAGACTCCTACAAAGCTCCAATAGGATGACTGAGTCGCCGTATGATACCCCGTGGAAGAAAGGCTTAAATGGATTAAATGTTACTACCCATATCAACAAGGTGCACCTTTCTTTCGGGAGCCTTCCCATGAGAACTCCACAGTTAAGCGTGCTTGGTTTTGAGTAATCTTGGGATGGATGACCTTCTGGAAAGTTTTCTCAAGAAGTGTGTGAGTGAGGACAAAACACACTGAAAAGGACACGTGTTGATCAGTAAGGCCAGTCATTAGTTCAATAAGACCCGCCCCCCCATGTTGTCTGGTCCAGGTAGAGGAGGAGAGACGCAATGCTCTCTAATAGACTCAGGTTGGAGCGTTACAAAATGTTATCAGAGCAATTACCCAACCAGAAGTGTAATGAGATTCACATTGCCTGGGTTTGGAAATGTGGGTTCGCAACGAGGACGTTGTGTTCTGTAAGTAGGGGAGAATGCTATACCCCGTGGAAGAAAGGCTTAAAAGGATTAGATGTTACTACTCATATCAACAAGGTGCACGTTTCTTTTCGAGAACCTTCCCATAAGAACTCCAGGGTTAAGCGTGCTTGGCTTAGAGTAATTTTGGGATGGGTGCCCCTTCTAGGAAGTTTTCTGAAGAAGTGTGTGAGTGAGGACAAAACACACTAAAAATGACACGTGTTGGTATGTGGGGCCAGTCATTAGTCCGATAAGGCCCACCCCCCTTGTTGTCTGGTCCAGGTGGAGGAGGAGAGACGTAGTGCTCCCTGACAAACCCAAGTTGGGGCGTTACACGCCGTCTCTCTCTAACCAATCAAGGACCATGATTGGCTATCACCACACAAAAGTGTGTGTGTGTGTGTGTGTGTGTGTGTGTGTGAGAGAGAGAGAGAGAGAGAGAGAGAGAGCTGAATAAGTCAACACTTTTTTTAACCAGAACGGCAATGGTTGGAGTACAATATTTAAGCTTATTAGATGAGCAAGTGGCACTGGTCCTACAATACATGGGCAAGTACCCCCAAAAGCAACTTGAGTTCCTAAGTTTAGATGCTCTAAGCTATTTTTAGGGGCTAAAGTTTACATCACATATTTGTGGCTTTTCTATCTTTCGCTTATGTGTTCTGTTGAAGGTGAGAACTTCCCAAATCCCTAACCCAGTCTAAATCGATGCACAATGCAATCATTGTCACCCTATCATCACTCTTGCATCCCTACTGTCATCACCGATACCCAATCTTTGCCAAACATGGTAACCAAGTACCAACTTGAGCCAATTCAGCGTGATGTGCTTGAATTGAAATTCTACAGAGATATCCATGTCCCTATCGAATGAAGAAATTTAGAACAACATTGTTGCATCAAGAAAAAAAAAATGCGTCCCTAGGCACAAGGCTCCCCACTTTGCAAGGGTGGGGAGAGGATCGTTACAATGTATGCAGCCTTACCCCTGCTTTTATGCAAGAAGTCAATTTCCTTGGGCTCGAACCTACAACCAACCGGTCACAAAAGAGCAACCTGACCGTTGAATCAAGAAAATCACAAACATTAAATAATAAACTCACAGAAGCAGTAACCATTTAGATACGTGAACAAAAAGGGCTATAGTTACAAGTGACTATGTGAGTGAACTACCCCAACCAAGCATAGTAGCTAACCCGATATTGTTAAAGCTTATGACAAGGTCGACCAAAAAGAATTAATTGTTGGTAAAGAGGAAAGTTATGTGGAGATGCTTAGTGAGTTTATGTCAAAACCACACGCAACTAGTTGTATTAGTAATAGGATCTAAAGGCATGAAGGGCATTCTAAAATTGACTTATAAGCCCAAAGAATCCAAAAAAGGAACTCGAGGAGGTGGAAATTGCAAAGATTAAGCCATCCACTGAGGGTATATCCATTGAGTTCAAAGTTGAAAACAAGGGTGAAATCACACACATGGAATTTATCATTCCTAATAAGTTTGTTTTCAAATGCTTCAGTCCACTTGCATTCATATGTGTTTGTGAAGCATTCAGGACTATATTGTTCCAATGCAAGTTTGTTTGGTTGGTCAGTTCTTTATATTTTAAGCATTTCAAAATCGAGGTTTACTTTTTACCAACCAGGGAGAATGATGCAATATGAGCTTCTATGATGGAAATCTTTAGCACTTTTCGGATTTTTGGGCAATCTTGTGGTTTATTATTTTTAGGATTTATTTTTCCTCTTTTTGTGTCATTTTTTTAGTAGGATTTTCTAAGCTACTAAACTAATACATTATCTAGGGTCCTTTATCATTTAAAGATTTTACATTTATCTGTTGATTTAATTTTTAGAGCTTTGATATTATGTTTTATTAATTAGGATTTAATATTAATTTTTAGAGGTCATTTACTTATTTAGTAATAGGTGCACCTATACAAGAGGGCAAATAATGTAAAGAGATAGAAGAAAGACGATCATGGACGAGCAATACAAACCCCTAAAGTGAAAAAAGTTAAGCTCCTTTTCACCTATCCAGCCTCCTAGCGATTCCCTCGAAGAACAGTGGTAGGATTGGCCCCTAAAAGGACACCTAAGTAGGTAATAGGCCAACTTAGAACATCAAACCCTGCTAACTTAGCAAAACCTATAACCACAATACCACACCTAGAGAAATAAATTAACCACGGAAAACAAAAGAAGGGTGTTGTCGTGAGGTATTGGACAACTATTAAAATCAATCAAACTAGAAGGGCAAACAAAAATCAAACCCCAGGAATCCTCTCTTGAATAATCTCATTTCCCTATTGAAGGAAAGACAAGAGGAAGGAGGTATTGAGAGAACAAGACAGGTGAAGAAGCAGGAATAGATCTAGAAATAGGTGCAGCACATCATACAGATGTCATGGGTCAAAAATAAAAATAAAAATAAAAATAAAAGAGAGAGAGAGAGAGAGAGATCAGTTCGTCCAAGGGACCTCACATGATCCGGGCCAGATTTGCTTTGTGGAGGGAAAAATTTGTCCAATGAGGTGCTTATTTGTGCTGCATGGAGGGTGGGGGATTGGTTTTCTGATTTGAAACAAGGATGGTTTGAGGGCAGCTTGCAGGACTTCGGAGGGAGAAAGAGAGATAAAATAGAGGCATCCCCTTGGAAGATAAAAGAAGAAGGCAGAAGAGGAAAGTTAGTGTTCAAGCAACCTCTGAACTGTTAAGCTAGAAACAAATGTCTTGACCAAATAAGACCTATTAAGAGCCTATACAGAACTGTTTCCAAACAAGTCTTGTTCACTTGATTTCATTTCCTGGATCATCTTAATTAGTGGAGCATAACTTATGATATCTTTAAGAATATTAGAGTGTGTGTGTGTGTGTTTTTGGAAACCTATCATATGCATTTTAATAACCACATTTGAAACTAATAGCCAATGCTATCTGTAGCATTATTTATTACTATCATGGTAACCAGGGGCAACATATGCAACACTAATTTCTGATCAGTAGGTCTAGCTACTTTCAAATATTAACATCATGTGCTGAATAACACAAAAATGATAGTAAAAATTGACATTTACCTATTCTGGAGATCATTTAATTTCAGTGAAATAAGCTCCTCTTTTTCCTTTGCTTTCTCAGCCTGCAACCAGCCATATAACATCCTCAAAATCTTAATACAGAGAATAAAATGACACCAAAAGGCACTAACAAGCAGAAAATAGGCTGAAGTCAACTGAAAAAGAAAATGTAATTAAGAGGAGATGACTGTCAGGACCTCCATTAAAGAATGATCCCTTTCAGAAAATGCTGCAGCAACACAATTTTGGAAAAATTTAACCTGCTTCTCTACTTCCATATTCTGGGGGATAAGTGAAACAGATCAGAACCAACAAAAGGTTAGTAGAACCACAGATAAAGATTCTAAACCACCATTTGATTTGCAGAATGAAGCTAGAATGGAACCAAATTCTGACCCCAATTCCCATTCCCATGTTTGTTTTGCATAAATGAGGGTGAAATTGCATGGCTGGAATGTTGATTCCCCCATTAAATGGAATGGTGATTCTGCACTTTTAGAATGGATAAGGAAAATATAATAACAGAAAAACAAAGTACAGCGAGAGGAGAACACGATGTCTTCTTTAGAAACAAAAAGAAAAGTTACAATCAATTAAAAAAAAGCTGCCCTCCAATTCCTTTACAGGCCATGCAGTGATATCCCTCAAAAAACCCAAACCAATGAGCCCAAAAAGAGGCTAGAAACACAACTTTATCCCATAACAAATGAGGTGAGGTTGTGCGAATCGCGATCCTTGTAGGTTCCTGAAATCCTCTCGATTCAAAGGGTCCCCAAGGTAGCAAAAATTGAGCACCTCCATAAATCTATTTCATTTCTGGTTTTCCCAAAACCTCAATATCTCACTTGCAGGAAATCCCACAACCCAAGGAGCCACCCAAGCTTCCCTGAGACGAGAAAAGAGAACTTCAAAGAGAGTTTGCCACTAGATAATAAAGAAAAAGATGTAGGTTTATCTTATTGGACTCATGGCACATGGAGTACATATAAGGACTAAGAACCTTATAGGGTCTTCTGCATTGTAACAGGTTGGGCATATTAACTAGTAAGCCTATTGAGAGATACAATTCAAAATCTTGAAAGGAACCTTCACCTCCCAAATAATGCAGCTCCAAGGAAAATGATCTGGGAAGGAAAAGATAAAAGGAAAGAACAAACAAGCAACCTGGGAAACAAACTTCCAAGGGCTAGCATGAGAAACAATGTCGCTTCCTCTAGTGTACCGGCCATTCCAATGAGCCCCATATTGACTTCTCCCACCTTCTATCCTAAGGAATTAACCTCTAAGGGGAACCTCCACAATCATTTTCAGATTAGAGAGATGATTTAAGAAACCACATGGCCAAGGCACGGCCCCCTTTTCGATTTGGATCCCCTAACAATCTCCTAACTAGGTGATCTCTCTCCCCCCCCCAAAAACTAGACCAAACAAAATCATGCATCAACCTCTTCAAAGCCTTTGCAATACTCATGCAAACTCTAAAAGGAGATGAGAAATAAATGAACATGTTGAAACAAAGGCATTAAGGAGAATAATACGGCACCCCTAGAGATAAGTATGCCTTCCACAACCTCTTACATACCCTCTGAATCACAGGGTCTCAAAAAGTCACAAAACTAGAGTTGCTTCGAGTCCTAACTTTTTTCTTCTTTTTTTTTCTGCTTACTAAATAATAAATTCCAAAAAATCATAAGCTGGCTGTCCCTCAAACACACCACTATCGATAATAATAAAATTAATAATAATGACAATAATAATAAACAATAAAAACAACAACAATAATTATTAAAACAATGATAAATTATATGAACAATATTATTAGTATAAAAATATAAAAATAACAGTAACAGCAAGAAGAAGAAGAAGAAGAAGAAGAAGAAGAAGAAGAAGAAAAATAACAGAAAAAATAATAAATAATAAATAAAATAATTGCTAATATTATTATAAAAAAAATTATAATGAAAACATTGAAATTATTATTATTATTATTAATAAAAAAATATAAAAATTATTATGATCCAAAAAAAAAAATTAAAACAATGTTGACTTGAAGTCATATATTTGAGAGATTACAAAATTAAATAATTTCACATTGGGGGCATTTTTGAAAAATAACTTTTATTCGTTCCATTATAGACACCATTGAAGTATACTTTGGAAAGGAATGGAAATTACAACTCCTACAAAAATTACGTGTCACTAACCAAATGCAATCACATCCCAACAATGACTGGTTCTAGTCTTAATTCCATTCCTACCTCGAATCCTTACCTTCTTAATTCCATTTTGCAAACCAAACTGGGGGTCAAGTTGTCAAATAAGACAATGAAGATCAACGCATTCTAACATCCACCAACTAAAATGTTTTGATCACTCAACTAATTGAGTCCAACCCACCCATACGCGCACCTTCTATTACAAAACTCCATCAAAACGAAATTCATGCGTAGAAGGTGTATGGAAAACTGTCACTGAACCCCACTTGGCCTTCAATTATTAACACAGAAAACTCAACACATCCAAGAATTATCATAATCAAACTTAGCTTGTGCTTCTTGCAGAAAACAGGTACAAGACCCCAATCATCAAGCAAGAGGTCAAAAAACTGGTCAAGTGGAGAGTTCAAGGAAAATGACAATAGAAACTTTTCCATCTCTCCATGATGTGATGGAGGGTAGCTTGCGTAGAATTCAAGGTGACCATATTTTGCTTGAAAATTTGAAAATTAGGGATTTTGTTTAATTTAAGAAATCTAGATATTTTTTTAGCTTTATTTAATTTATGGTTATTTTTTATAATATACAGTTATTTTCTAATTATTTGTTTTACTTCTAATGTTGGGTGTACTGTGTACAATACTTTGTGCATAATGTATGATTAGAATGCAGTTATGAACTGAAATCAAACTTCTCCCCCCCCCCTCTCCCTCTCTACATTCTCCTCCTTCCCCTTCTTATCTCACTCTCTCTCCTGTCCTACATCATGTTTGGTATTAGCACAAAATTCAAATCACAACCGTAGTACCTTGCTGCTGCCATTTTTGTCAGACTGTATCCAAGTAATCAGAACAACCCATAATCACTTCAATCAGCCATCAAAGCCAAACCCAGAATCAGAAATCACAATAAAGGACCTAGGCATTGTGTCACAGTCTCAGCCCAACGTCGGTAAGGTATTGTCCACTTTGGCCCACTAGCCCCATAGTTTTGTCCTATAAAAGGCATCTCACATAATTGGGGCCCCAGACAATCCCTATAAGCCCAAGATCTCTCCTAATACGCATATGATGTGAGACCATGACACATTGCAGCACTGTTCAACTCTGGGAAATTACAATCGATGCTCTTGTTTAGGTTCCCACACTTCATCATCAATTGTAGACATCATTGGAATCTAGCATAATCAGAGCCCTCTGATCCACCCAACCCCAAATTTAAACCACTGTCCATTGACTGGTGTAATCAAGTGCGCCAGTGGAAGAACTTCCCATCACTGCACTTCAAAGTCGTCTCTTTCCTGGACCAGGTGTTCTTAGGCTACACTGCCAAGATCACTGAAATTCCCATCATCTGATCTGTCAGCCACCAAGAAAATCATCACTGCAGAACCGGACGCATACATGCCAGCAGCCCAGGACAATCCCATTTTCTCATTTCCCTGTTTTATTTGATTACAGACACAAAAATTGACCAACAGCCATGAGAAATTATTTTTGCTCAAGATAGACTGCACCTCCAACGAAATGGAGTGCCATTGCACATTTTAGAAGGTAGAATGGTGTCACTGCACATTTTAGGAGGTAGAACAGCCACTCATGAGATCCTTGAACAACCTAAGCGGCTCACCTTTTCCTCCTTTCTCCCAGCCCAAACTGAAATTAACATTTGCAGCAACATTTTGAGGTCTTCTTGCAAGATATTGGTGAATTTTTGCAAGATATTCATAATTACCGCAGGAAACTGAAGAAATTGCGAGGGTGAAGCCAACCTTTTAATACTTAGTGAGAAATGAATTAGGAAATTGTTACATGGCTTCTATTCCTTGCCTTGAAAATGTTGCCTGCTACAATGGTAATTTTTCCAACAGAGTCATAGATCTTTTGCTCCATCTTGAATTTTATTTTGAATACAATAATATATCAGAAAATAAAGGACAATAGGGTTGCTTGTGGGTCAGGTTGTGTCAGGTTGAGCTCAAATTTTCAACCCAATCGACTACGTCAGTTTCAAAAAAAACTCAAACCAAAGTCGAACTGTATTTGATATGGTTTGGATTTAGTTTGATACTTGGTGGATTGGGCTGGGTTGGCGATTTAATTTTATTTTTTTAAGAAGCAAATAACATGGAAAAGTATAAGTGAAATTGAAATTTTGCAAAACATAAGCAAGTGACTTGAGTCTCTAATGGCTCGATATATATAGATTGAACTAGAAAGAGTTTCTCTAAGGAACCTTAGCCTTAGAACAAAAGCCACAATATGCAGCCCCCAGCCTTCTCTCCCTTTATTTGTTGTTTCTTTTACTTTTTTTTTCATTATATTCGGGTCAATTTGTTTGCACCCTCAACCCGTCATCAAACCCACACTCTTTGTTTTGTATGAAATTGCAATCCACAACTCAACCCAAATAGATTAGAAGGCAGCTCTAATGTGATTGTGTTTCTGCCTTTTAGCTCTCTGTTTTACCAAGAGGATTTCTTATCCTCCATTCTCCGTAATTATGCTCTTTATTAATAGATCATTTTTATTATCAAAAAATAAAATAAAATCTCTAGAGGACCGCAAAGAACATGCTGCAGAGTTCAGATAAAATTTGAGATTCTATTCAAAGTGAGACTTTTTAGAGGATGAAATTAATGGGTCTCATAGACAAGTCTGTTAAAGCATGATATATATCGTTGGCACACAACCTAACAACTTGAGCTTTTAGGTATAACCTAACATGGTATTAAATCTGGTGCTTAACGCACAAAACCAAAAAAAAAAAATAAAAAAAAATAATAATAATAATAAATTAATAAATAAATAAATAAAAATGAAAAATAAAATTTAAAATTAAAATAAAAAATTAAAGAGGATATCAGAGCTAGTTGGTTACCAAAATGTCCTAGGTTCTAGTCTTGTTGCCTACATTAATTGTGTGGTGTTTAAAAACTATTGTATTCCTATAATGAGTGTTATTTATTCTTTGTTTATCTCTCCACATGCTATCGAGATGCACCTGTTGGGGAGTGTTGAAGCATGGTATACATTGTTGGCCCACAACCTAACAACTTAAGCTTTTAGGTAAAGAGGTAATCAGACAAAGTCTATGATGCACACACTCCAGGTCTAGATTGATCTTCCAAAGTGTGACAATTCTCCACTTGACTTCATTAGAATTGGGAATGTTGATGAGAATTTCAATAATATACTGGCAATATTTCCATGTTGGGTGAAAATGGAAAATATTTCTAGATTGATCTTCCAATGTGTGACAATTCTTCACTTGACTTCATTAGAATTGGGAATGTTGATGAGAATTTCAGTAATATACTGGCGATATTTCCATGTTGGGAGAAAATCGAATATATGAAACTACAAGTTGAATGGCTCATTGTCGTAGACCAAGCTTGTTCAGGACATTATGCTTGCCTGTAACTGCTGCCTTGTATACATGGGATGGGTAACCATCAAGTAATTAGTAACATACTTTTACTCATTCAGTGTGTTTACGCCTTAGCGTAAAAAGGGGGTATGACTTCTATGGAAATTTTATGTTTCCTAGTGCCAAAGATGGAATAGCATATAAGGCTCTTTAATGGAAGGTGAGTGTTCATCAATCATTATAAACACACTAGCATTTGTAAATGTGTTTAGCCTACTTGCCTCCTTCACAAAACAGACGTTGTCTATGGAGGTGTTGTTAATAAATTGCGTTGCTTTAATGTTTACCATGTTATTCTCATTTACTTACATGCTTGCCTAGTGCTTTCATTTACTTTGCATTCAATGAATATGAATGTGTTATTGTGGAAAACTACGTTAAACAAGAGTACTTTAACAAGTGACACATAACCCTTCACAAGGCAAAAAGTGTTCGGTCCATGACAATTGGTATCAAAGCTTGGTTAATTGCTTTGAAAATTTGGTCGATGAGTGATTTGAATACCAAGAACCTAATGGTTTATGCTATGGGAAATTCCAACTCAACAAGGATAGAGTATAGAAGAACAAAGGTTCCAAAACCCAAAGCATATGGGGGTGCCCATGATGCAAGGAGTTGGCGAACTTCTTAATTAACATAGAACAATAAACACTTTTGTGCAACAAGGACCGACTCAAAGGAGGTGAAAGTATTCGTGGCTACGATGTACTTGAGTGGTGACACTATGCTCTGGTCGCGTACCAAGTACAATGAGATGAATGGGCAGAGTGTAAGTTATTATTGGGCAGACTTGAAGAGAGAGCTCAAGGTTTAATTCTTTCTTGAGAATGTTACGTGCAATGCTCAGCACAAACTGCAAGATCTTAAGCACATGGGTACAGTCAAGGAGTATATGAAACAATGCTCTGCTTTGATGTTGGATATCCAAGTGATGTCAAAAAAAACACAAGTTGTTCTATTTTCTTGAGGGGTTGATACCATAGGCAAGAGTAAAGCTTCATCAACAAAGAGTTCAAGACTTGCCTACTACACAAGCTGTCACAGAAGTCAAAACACTTGATTGACTATATTGGAAAGTTCCACAATGTCCAAAGAGAGTGGCATGGGTGGAAATAGCAAAAAGTCTCTCAAGTAAGGCAAATCTAAAAGTGGGAGAGTAGACACCAAGGCATCAACTTCAAAGGAAGCTTCATTTTCTCGGTCTTTCAACACATTTAGTGGTAAAGGAAAGATAGCATGCTTCTTAAGTTGAGACCCTCATAGAGAGCTGTTGATTGCCCTCACAAGCTATCACTCAAAGAGTTGCAAGCTTCCATTGTGGAGGGGGCACAAGATGATGATGAGGATGAGGAGGAACCCCCAAGGTTGTGTGCAATGCAGTTATTCAATAAATTGGAGAGGCAAACAAAAGAGCCAAAATTTATCCAAGCGAAAGTGTTAATGTTTATGCATCTGCGGATCAAAGGGAAGAGCCCCCGTTCTATGGTGAATACCGGGGCTATCTCTAACTTTGTCTTACAAGCAAAAATTCAAAAACTCAACTTGAACTTGAAGAAGGACTCAAAACGCATGAAAGCAGTTAACTCCGAAGCTAAACCTACACTTGGAGTAGCCAAGAAAGTGACTGTGAAGCTTGGGCAATGGACAAGACATACAAATTTCATAGTCAGGCCAGTGGATGATTTTTGATAGATACTTGGAACGGAATTCTTAAGGGAGACTACAGCGGTACCAATGTCGTTCGCAAGTTCTCTTTGCCTGATGAGAGACCACCCTTGCATGATATAAGCCATTACAAAGAAAGGGGACAATGAGAAGTTCCTCTCAGCCACGCAGCTCAAGAAAGGTTTGAGAAGGGATGAGCAAACACTCCTTGCCACATTGGTGGTAGGGCTAAGAGCGGGTATCTACCGCCATCTAAGTTATGTGGGATGACTATAAAGTTGTGAAGCCAAACAAGCTATCTCACAACTTACGTCCAAAACAGGGAGTGGAGCATAAAAACAATTTGTTACCAGGGATGAAGCCTCTTGTTAAAGGGTCACGTCAAATGGCTCCTTCAGAGTTAGCAGTGTTGAGGAAGCAACTTACTGAGTTATTGGAAGCGGGCTATATACGTCTTTCCAAAGCACCATTTGGAGCAACGTTGCTTCAAAGAAAACATGATGGAGGCATGCAAAATATATGTGGACTACCACGCGCTCAACAAGGTGACTGTGCACAACAAGTATCCCATTCCATTGGTTGTTGATTTGTTTTATCATCTAGGTCATGCCAAGTACTTTGACTTGTAGTTAGGCTACTATCAGATGAGGATAGCAAATGGTGATGAGTCAAATACTATTTGCATGACGCGATAGTAGGCGTATGAGTTCTTGGTGATGCCCTTCGGGTTGACAAAAGCGTCAACGACATCCTACACATTCATGAACCAAGTGTTTCATGAGTATTTGTTGTGGTGTATTTGGATAACATGATTGTCTACAGTTCCACTCTAGAGGAACAAGAAAAGCATCAAAGAAAGGTGTTGGACAAGCTGAAGGAGAATAGCTTTGATGTGAAAAAAGAGAAGTGCTCTTTCTCTCATAGGAGCATCAAATTCCTTGGTCATGTGATCAAGCAAGGTCATATTCGAATGGATATGGAGAAGGTGAGAGTTATTCAAGACTGGATGATTCTAACGACAATGAAGCAGCTGCACTCCTTTCTTGGACTCGCTAACTATTATTGCAAGTTCTTGGAGGGATACTCAAGGAGAATTGCCCCGTTAAAAAAACCATTAAAGAAGATTCATAGGTGGAACTAGACACAAAAGTGTCAAGAAGCCTTTAACAACTTGAAGGAAGCCCTTATGCAAAATCTAGTACTTGCTCTTCTGAATATCATGAAGCCCTTCGAGGTATAGACAAATGCATCAAACTATACCCTTGGTAGAGTCTTATTACAATATGGGCATCATGTTGCATATGAGAACCGTAAGCAGAGTGAAGCAAAGTATAAGTACACAACTCAAGAGAAGGAGGGACTAGCACTGACACATTGTCTTCGCATGTGGGAACATTACCTACTTGGGTCGAAGTTCATGGTGAAACAAATAACTAATCAGTCACTTCTTCAAACAACCTAAGTTATCACCCATGTAGGCCCGTTAGCAAGAATTCCTAGAACAAATGAACGAAGTCGCAAAATGCTCAAAGTAGGAAGGTCAAGCTTACAGCCTTGCAGATGGCAACGTGCTTAACAATATGGTTACAATGATAATGCGGTAGCACATTAAGAAGAACCTTGTCAAAGATTCAATTCCCAAAAACCTTATGAAGTTGGTGGAAGAGAGCAAAGTACGTTTGTTCTTGTTAGAAGATGGGTTGCTAATGACACATGGTAACCAACTCTATGTGCCTCAAGCTGGTGATGAGGAAGACACTATTGAGAAAGTGTCATGACACCATGTGGGTAGGCCATCTAGGATGGCATCGCACATTGGCATTGTTGAAGTAGAAGTACGACTAGCCACACATGTGTATGAGGTGGTCGAGTATGCCGAACTTGTTTGTTGGAGCCTCTTCAAGTACCAACAAAAGACCACAGGAGAGTACCCAAAGTTGGAGATGCAATGTCTATACTCATTGTTATAGAAAATTTTTCAAAATACAATATTTTCATACCTACACCAAAGTATTATTCAGCAAAGGAGACAGCACAACTATTTTTCAAGCATATAATGTAAGTATTGGGGTGTTCTCTAAGACATTGTCATTGACCCGGACTCAATATTCACAAGGAACTACTGGACAGAACTTTTTAGAATCCTCGAGTCACAGCTTGACATCTCTTCAAGCTACCACCCTCAGACAGATGGAGAGATTAAATGGGCTACTACAGGAGTACTTGCACCATTTCGTCACTGCCAACAAAAAGAATTAGGTGCAACTACTCAATGTGACAAAAGTTTTGTTTCAAAGCCAAAAAGAGCTTAACAACCAACAAAAGTCCTTTTGAGTTAGTTACAGGCTAGCAGCCATTGTTACCTCACACAATGGATAAACCACACAATGGAAAGAATTCGAGAGCATACATCTTTTCACGAAAGAATGGAGATAGAATGCAGAGATTGCCCAACCTTCTCTAGAGAAAGCTTCCAAGTAGATGAAGAAGTGAACAAATCAAAGGAGAAGACTGTCGCACTTCAATGTGGGTGGTAAGCTTCATCTAGAGCAAATCAAGTGACTACGAGGTTGAGATAGGAGATTACTTTGCAAAAATGAAGGAGCAATCCCCATCTTGGTTCAAGTCGAGAATGCCTCTTACAAGGTTGAACCTCTGGCTTGGATGAAAGTGCATCTTGTGTTTCAAGTTAGCTGCCTCAAGATATTCAACGGTAACACTAAAATCCAAGCAAAAGTAAGTCAATCAGAGCACCACTGAAGATAGGGCAACCAGAAGATAAGTTCAAGTCATCCTTGCAAACTGCAAGAGAGTTCACATCATCAAGGACGAAGCAGCACAAGTTCAGAGTGAAGTGGAAAGGCTTTGAAGATGAAGAAATCAACTGGACATCATTGGAAGACATGGAACCATTCGTGGATAAAGTTGAAGAGTACTTAGTGTCAAATTCTATAAAGACGTCGACTACATAAATAGGGGAGAATGTCACGAGCCAAGCTTGTTCAGGGCATTATACTTGCCTATGAGCGCTTGCCTTGTGTACATGGGATGGGTATCCATCATGTAAATAGAAGTTTAGGTTTTACTCATTGAGTGTGCTTATGTCTTAGTGTAAAAAGGGAGTGTGACTCCTCAATCAGTTTTATGTTTCCTAGTGCTAGAATTAGAATAGCATATAAGCTCGTTAAAAGAAGGTGAGTGTTCATTAATCATTATAAAGTTCACTAGCATTTGTAAACGTGTTTAGCATACTTGCTTCCCTCGCTAAAGTAAACACACGTTGCCTACGGAGATATTGTTAATGAATTACGTTGCTTTAATGTTTACCACATGATTCTCATTTGCTTACATGCTTGCTTGCTACTTCCGCTCACTTTGCATTCAATGACTATCAATGTGTTATTGTAGTAAACCGCAGTATAATTTCTGCTAACTAGTTAAGCAAGAGTGCTTTAACAAATGCAGCATGACCCTTCACAAGGTATGAAGTGTTCAACCCATGACACTCATCAATGTATTGTCCCCGCTCTTGTTGTGCCATTTTAAAACTTAGGGACACTTGCTCCAACATGGAGAACCAGATGTGGATAATTCCATGCAAACATGCTCTGCATGAGGATTTAGAAATTAGGGTTGTCGTTGCTTAGATATTTTAGGAGTTTTAGTTAATTTAAAGTTATTTTGGATGTTTTAGATACTTTAGGGTTGTTTTGTGATTTTTTTTTTTTTTTGCATTTAATGTTGGGAATACAGACATTTTGTTTGTGTTACATTCAGAATGCAATCTCTCTCTCTCTCTCTCTCTCTCTCTCTCTCTCTCTCTCTCCCTCCCTCCCTCAACACACACACACAGTTGATCATATCAATACTCAAACCTTTTTTTGTCCTTTCAGTTGTTTCAGTCTATGATACAACTACACGTTGGTGTTTTATTATATTAATTGCCATAATTTCTCAAGAAAGATGCATGTTAGATTCCCACCAGCATACCCCAACACATGCATACAGAGAGAGAGAGAGAGATACCTTTGAAACCTCTGCACCATGTAAATCTGCGAGCTGGCTCTGGGGACAGCAAAGAAAACACATAAAAATACAAGAGCAGAATTGCACTAGTGCAGTAAATATAAATGCAAAAACCCACCTTGATACGATAAGCCTCTGAAAGCTCCTCTTGAAGATTTAAATTATCTCTTGTGCAAGCAGCTAACTTCTTTTTTAAGTTCTCAATCTCTTGCTCCAAGCTAGCTGTCCTAATGGACATAATTTTCAAAGCAAGGCAACTTAATTGCAGGCTCACACAAAATCATTGCCTTCCCACCATGCTAAATAAATAAAATAAAAAATTTTGACTTTGAAGACAGGAAATAAAGATACCTTTGGAAATGCATTCGAGTAGCCACAGCGAGATAGCTAGGTCCAGCCTGCTGCATGCATAATTGTTCAATATCTTTATGTAATTCATCGCGCTCTGCAAAATGGAATAGCATATGAACTACATATCTAATCAAAACTATATCATAGAAATAATTTAGAGGCTAAACAAAAAAAACAAGGATACTCTAGATTCTAGAATCAACTACTAACAAATCTGCTACATGTACAATGAGCTTGTTAACTATTTAACAAAATGCCTAGTAATATGTTATCAAGTAGACCCTCTCCCTTATTGTTCATATCAGAATATGCATGGCTAAGTTCAGTAGTAGCAAACAACAGTAACATATTTCAGATCGGATTATGCGTCTTATGACAAAAATTGTGGAGTTTGATACGTGGCTGCAAAAGTCTGGCTGAGAAAAGAAAGCAGAATCTCCATTTCTGGCTATGAGTAGAAGAGATGTGAGATTGGATTGCTATCGAAAAAATAAAATAAAATAAAATTATGGTGCTAATGGATTCCATAGAAGATACTAAGGGCAAATATCAGACAGATTACACAAGGTAGGGGTATATAAAACAAGTGGATCAGAAATTTAAAGCAGCATTATCCTGGTGAAAGACTTTAACAGCAATGGATATGGCCATGTAAAGATTGATAGAATGTCCTGCTACTCAAAACAAGAGTAAGTCTTCACAAGCAGTAGAAATAAAATACTCAATACGGCAAATTTGACTTGGTTAGGCATCAAGAGGAAACTTCTGTCCATCACAAAACATCTGAGACAAGTTATGTTCAATGACTATCAACCCCTAAATAAGACTATCAAGTATGTCATCCACTCACATTATCAATGTGATGTAGGACAAGAAGCCAGACCATGGGCAGACCCTTGTTGGAGACGCATTCAAAAGAATTGGTCAAGGATTGCTGGGTTTAGTTAATACTATATTATGTATTTAGTTTAATTAGTCTAAGATTATCTGTATTTGGGGGCTTGTTTGTAATATTTGTGTAATTTAGGAGTTTGTTTGGAGTTTCATGTAGTTTTAGGGGTATATGTGTAATTTCCTGGTGTGACTGGCTTTCATATAAATAGTGTATGAAAGCCATGTAGGAGTAGGTTATTGTTGAATTGGAACTGAAAGTGAACATGTAATTTCCCATCTGTATCTCCTTCCTTCTTCTTTCTTCCTTCTTCTTCTTCCCCTCTTCTCTCCTCCATCTCTCCCACATTCTCTCATGGGTGCAGATCCTTGATGCTGTCCTGAATCATTTGGTATGAGAGCCCAAGATCGATCTCTGTTCTTCCACTTCTTTGCCCCCATTTTTCCCTCTCTTTTTCAGATTTCTTCATTTTCTATCTCTCTCTATTTCTGATCTTCTAATCTTCTCACTCAATGTTCTTTTCAGTTTATCTGTTCTTTCTTCCTCCTACCTCCTCCTTCTCCCTTTTCCTTCTCCCCTTCTTTTTCCACTCTGTTTTGTAATCTTATTTCTGTCTTTCCCCTGTTACAGTTTCTGATTTCTCCTCTATTCCGTGTATAAATCTGTCAATTTTCCCTTTTATTCTTTGTTCTTTTCTCTTCGTCATTCTATGTTCTCCTCACTCCTATACCTCTTTGATTCTGATTTTTTGTTCCTGTTCTTGATTCTTCTGGTCAGTATTTTCAGTAAAAAAACAAAAAACCAAAAAAAAAAAAAAAACAAAGAGCAGTTTTGCACTTCTTCCAAAATTACAGTCGTGGCCCTAATTTCAAAATACTAATTTCCAAATATCATGTTGCAACA
This sequence comes from Malania oleifera, assembly GCF_029873635.1. Lineage (NCBI taxonomy): Eukaryota > Viridiplantae > Streptophyta > Magnoliopsida > Santalales > Ximeniaceae > Malania > Malania oleifera. Next base: position 25,197,882 of record NC_080421.1, read on the forward strand.
CCACCCATACCATTGAAAGCACCACTCCCCCAAACCCCTGAAACCCCTCCCCTGAAATTTCATCAGCATATGAGCACAGGTAAAATCCCATGCGCCAGCCAAAAGTTTCCAGCCGTCCCCCCTCTTAAATCCTTAATTTCCTGGAATTATTTCTGCACACCACCACCACCACCTCGCAATCCTCACCCCTTGATCTACCTTCGCCTGAAATTTCATGGCTGGAGGACCGTTGCTGGAGGCTCATGCGACTCATGCACCTACCAGTCTGTCCTGTATTTTCCAGTTTCGCACGAAATTGCTCAAGCCAAGATATTTTGGGTTTTACATGATATTTCAATCTGCAGCATGATATTTTGATTGTGGGCATGATATTTTGTAAACAAGTTTGATATTTTGATATGAAATACTAGAAATTGAACTATCAGTGCACCATCAGCACTTTGGAGCATGGATTGACAATCAGCAATAAAAGTCAATTTGCATTGCTGCATTTGTGAGTTTTCTAAGTTTGTTCAATTTCTGCATGCACTCAAGACTACATGTGAATTGAAGATGGTTTCTTAAGAAATTGGGAGTCAGACTTATATATATATATATATAAATATATCGAGCAACATGGTGACAGCTTACTGGAAAAATGAGTGGCTTTGTCATACTCTGGACATAATATCAAGTCACTCTATACCTTAACGTCTGCAAATTCATCATTGATGGAAGACTTCCTATGAATGTGGTTTCTAGAAATGGAGTCACTAGAATGCATACTCATCCCCACCCAAAGCCTTACGACATATCTTGAATTGATAACACTCTTTTACATGTTTGTGAAAGGTATTGTTTCCCATCCAAATGAGTGACTATTTTGATGGTGTTTGGCTTGATATCAGACCTATGAATATTGGCCATGTCCTCCTTGGTTCGATGATTTGGGCGTGACACAAGGACATGAGAACACATATGCCTTTGACTATTATGGTAAGAAGATCATTTGAAGCCAGCTCTACCAACCAACCACGACAAAGAATCTGAGATTATTGATCTTGTCAAAGTTCCCCAACTTGAAGACACTACAAGCAAGTAAATGCATGTGTTGAAGACATTTAAAGTCTTCCAAGGATTCCTGTTGTCGAGTTTGTCATTCCTGATGTGTTCATTGATGTCAATTCTCAATTCAAGTCTATGGTGCCATCAACTGAATGTGGTTTCTTTCATCACTCAAGCGCTGGCTTTCGAGAAGTCCAAGCTTGCTACTTACTTCTGAGTTCTGATCCTCTTTAACATTTCAAAATTTGAGGCTGAATTTTTCTAACTGGGGAGATTTGATGTAGGACAAGAAGTCGGACCATGGGCAGACCCTTGTTGGAGACTCATTCAAAAGAACTGGGTCAAGGATTGTTCGGTTTAGTTAATAGATTATTATGTGTTGAGTTTAATTGGTATATGATTATGTGTATTTGTGGGCTTGTTTGTAATATTTATGTAATCTAGGAGCTTGTTTGTAAATTCATGTAGTTTTGGGGGTATATAAATAATTTCTTGTGTTATTGGCTTTCTTATAAATAGCGCATGAAAGCCACGTAGGAGTAGGTTATTGTTGAATTTGAATTGAAAGTGAACACATAGGTGTAGGTTATTGTTGAATTTGAATTGAAAGTGAACACATAGGAGTAGGTTATTGTTGAATTTGAATTGAAAGTGAACGTGTGATTCCCCCTTGTATCTCCTTCCTTCTCTTCCTTCTTCTTCCCCTCTTCTCTCCTCTATCTCTCCCACATTCTCTCATGACTGCAGATCCTTGATGTTGTCCTGGATCACAATGGTTCATTACAATTACAAACACAGTAGCCTCCTCCCAAACTCCAGCTTCAATTTTCAAGCAACCAAACACTAAAGAGATTGAGGGGGAAGAGTTGGCTAAGAGTGTTATCACAGCAGTCGGATAGAGGTTGCCTTCAACTGCCTCTTGAAAATGCTCAAGCAAGTATTAATCTCATTAATTACAATTTTGATCATTTGAAAGCCTTAAGAGAGGCCTGTGCCTTCTAATACTGGCCTTGGGCTCATTTGTTCTCCTGTGGATAATTCAATTAATCCTTCTCATGATTTTTTTTTTGGGGGGGGGGGGGGGGGGGTGGGGGTGGTGTGAATCCTTTTGGGAAGGGAGATCTTCTTTCGAGGACCTCTGCCCGTCTAGAATTAGCAAAGGTAATTTACCTTTTCCTACCCAACCCATTCTTTCTATGGAAAATTTATGCCTTAAGGAGGACTATATGAGGAAGGGTTGTGGGTTTAGTTGTGAGGGAAGTGAGAGAGACAATCTAGACCCACTTAAACTCCTCGGGGATCTAGGGTAGGAGTTTTTAGATCATGCTGGAAACTCGGTGAAGGTGGACCCAAGTCCTAAAACTTATAAGAGGAGGAAAAAGAAAGTCCAAAAGGAGCTTTAAAATATGGTTTCTTGGATTAATTACAACTGTGGTAAAGGAGTTGGCAAGGGGCTAAGCAAGTTAAATTATGAAGCTTGTTAGTTGGAATGTAAGAGGACTAGGGGGGTTTACAAAGAGGAGTTTGATAAAGAAAGTCCTGGACAAATACTCAATGGATATTCTCCTTATTCTGAAGACTAAACTAGAAAAGGTTGATTGAACGGGGGGGTTGTTAGGAGTATTTGGGAGGGCCATGGTAAGGAGTGGGAATTTTTATCCTTGCGAGGTGCTTCAGGTGGCATCTTAGTTATGTAAAATTCTCAAAATATTTCCAAATTGGGCACTTTTATGGGTTTTTCTCCCTTTCTGTGTTTTTCAAAGTGAGAGGGAAGGGTCAATGGTGGGTTTCCTCTATGTATGGGCCCACTAGACCAGCTATTAGGAGTTCTTTTTGGGAGAAGCTGTGTTATGTTTTTTATTTCTGCTCTCCTACCTGGACCGTAGGAGGTAATTTAAATGCAGTGAGATTTCCTAGTGAGAAAAAAGGGGGTGGCAGAGTAACAGCTAGCATGCAGAATTTTGATTTGCTTATCAGGGATAGTGGTTCAAGAGATATTCCCTTGGGGAATGCTCAGTTTACTTGGTCTGTAGTCAGGGCTAGAGTGGTGGCTTGTAGACTTGATAGGTTTTTTTTTATTTTTTTGTGCAGAGAGTGAGAGGATGAATTTCCAATCATTTCTCATTGTGTTCTTCCGAGGACTACTTCTGACCATTTTCCAATCCTGTTGGAATCTAGAAAGGTGTCTTGAGGTCCTACGCCTTTTAGATTTCAGAATATGTGGCTGGATCGTGCATCCTTCAAGCCTTTGGCAGGGACTCTTGGGGAGAGGATTTGGAAAAGGGGTGGGAAGGGTTCCGAATAATGAGAAAGTTGAAATGCCTGAAGGAGAAGTTGAAGATTGGAATAAGGAGGTGTTTGGTGATGTCAAAATTAGAAAATCTAACATCTTGCGCAAGTTAACTTCACTGTATAGGAAGGAGCAGGATTGTAATCTTATAGATAGTGAGGAGATTAGGAGGGTTTCCCTGAAAAACAAGCTAGAAAAGGAGATTTTTCAGGAAATGAGGAGTTGGAGACAAAAGACTAAATTCAAATGGGTCAAGGATAGTGACCGCAACCCTTCTTTCTTTCATAGACTAGCTAATGGGAAAAGAAGTAAGAATTTGATTAGGGAGTTAGATGTGAGCAATGGGATAATGTCTAATAATCAATGTCATATTGCTTTTGTTATCACCAAGTTTTTTCCAATACTTGTATTTGGAGGAGAATCATTGTAGGCTGATGATAGAGGGCTTAGATTGTAACCTTATATCTGCTGATCAAAATGAGGAAAAAGTTAGGGGGGCGGTTTTTGGGATGGAAAGGGATAAGGCTCCAGGCTCGGATGGTTTTAACATTGCTTTCTTTCAAGATTGTTGGGAAATGGTAAAGGATGATCTGCTAAAAGCTTTTAGCGAGTTCTTTGATAATGGAGTCCTTAGTAAGAGCATCAATTCCTCATTTATAGCATTGGTACCAAGGTCTTAAATTTTGATTTCAACTCAATTTTCGAAGCTCCAAAAGTACGGAGATTTCAATTTCAATGTCAATTTCGATTTCGATTTGAAAAAATAACGGAAACTAGTAGTAAAGCATGAAATTATTTGTGAAACTTTAGAAATGGTTAACAAACATAATAAAATAAGTTTTAAGACTAATATATTACAAATTAAATACATCTATGTTTTGTATGAAGTGGAAAAGTCGTAAAATAGTATGTGCATCAAACATGCTTGTAAGATAATGTACATTAAACATATTTAGTTAATGCAAATGAAATTCATAAATCATTTAAAAAAATTTTATTATACAAATATTGATAATTTAGACATGAATGGTTAAATAAAATATTACTATAAGTTTATTTTTTCATATAATTTCAAAAGCACTTGTGATAACCTTTTGTTTCAATAAAATAAATTAAAAGAGAAATTTCACTTCACTCTTGAATCCCTCATTTGAATTTCGACAAAATTTCATTGCATAGTTAAAATTTCGACAAATTTTGCTAAAATTTCGAGGTTTCGATAAATTTCGGATGGTTCGTTGAGATTTCAACAGAAATTATACAAGATGGAAATTGATTGCCATTTCGATTTCAAGGTGACGGAAATCAGAAATTTTGACGGAAATTTTGACAATTTCATGGAAATTTAAGACCATGATTGGTACTGAAGAAATCTAATTCTATTAAAGTGGAGGATTTTAGGCCTATTAGTATTGTCTCTAGTGTGTTTAAGATTATTACGAAAGTCTTAGCTAATAGGTTGAGTGTGGTGCTTGATGATACCATCTCTAGTGCTCAAAACACATTTGTGGGGGCAAAGGCAAATAGTAACCAATGAGGTGGTGGAGGATATTTGTAGGAATAAGAAGATGGATTTCAGTTTTTAAACTAGATTTTGAGAAAGCCTACGATAGTGAGTTGGAGTTTCTTGGATAGAGGTTTTTCGAGAAAGGGTTTGGTGTGCGTTGGCATCGCTAGATCAGGGGTTGTTTGTCTAATGTGTGGTTTGTGGTAATTGTGAATGGAGAGCCTAAATCTTGGTTTGGTGCTTCAAGGGGTATTAGAGAAGGAAACCCTTTATCCCCTTTTTTGTTTGTCCTTGCAGCAAATGTTTTGAGCAGGATGGTGGATAGGGTGGATGAGAGGGGTTTGGTCAAAGGCCTACAAGTGAGGAGAGAGGGTATGGTGGTTTCGCATCTCTAGTTTTCTAATGACACCATGTTCTCTTTAGACAATCACAGTCTTTCCTTTAGGAGAATCTTAGGTATTCTTCATATTTCCGAGAGGGTGGTTGGGCTCAAAATCCATATGGGGAAGAATGGTCTAGCGGCTATGAATGTGCCAATCGAGCGTGTTAAGGAGCAAGCTAACGAAGTGGGGTGTGGTTGGGCTCAAAATCAATATGGGGAAGAGTGGTTTATCGGCTATGAATGTGCCAATCGAGTGTGTTAAGGAGCAGGTTAACGAAGTGGGGTGTGGTATGTCGGACTGGCCTTTGACTTACTTAGGTGTCCTTTGGGGGTTAACCCTAAAGCCACAGATTTTTAGAACCCAGTAGTGGAAAGGGTGACGAAGAGATTAGATGGTTGGAAAGGAACCCTCTTCTCTCTTGGGGGTAGAATTACTTTGATTCAAGCTTGTCTTGCTAGCATCCTATTATATTTCCTGTTTGTTTTTAAGATTTTGGTGAGGATTTCTAGCAAGCTTGAGAGGATTATAAGAGTGTTTTTGTGGTCCGGCGAGGAGAGTCATAGGGACCATCTAGTGACTTGGAATGAGGTTTGTAGATCTAAAAGGGAGGAGGGTTTGGGTCTTCACAAGTTGGTGTCTAAAAACTCCACTCTTCTAGCTAAATTTCTATGGTGCTTCCCTCTAGAAGAATCGTCCCTCTGGCATAAAGTAATAAAAAGTTTGTAATGGATGAGAATGGGTGGTATACCAATGCTGATATAAGATGCTCTTTGGGGAGTCCGAGAAGGTCCATTCTCAGATCTATCCTTCTTTCACCCCTCACAATAAACTTGAGATGGGGAGGGGTTCTCATATTCGTTTTTAGAAAGACCCTTGACTGGGAAATGCACCATTTTCCACATCTTTCCTTCGTCCCTTTCATCTAAGTTTTGAGCAAAATAAAGTCATTTCTTTTATTGTGGGTGACTTGAGCAGTCATTTGGTTTCCTAGAATTTTCATTTTAGGAGACCTCTCAATGATAGGGAGATGTTGGAATTTATCATCTTTGTCGTCGTTATTAAGTGAGAATAACCTTTCTTTGGGGAGGGACATTCGTTCTTGGTCTTTGGACCAGTCAAGAGTGTTTTCTTGCAAATCTTTTTTTGAATTTTTTATTCGTTACAACTCTTCTTTCCCGCTATACTCTACTATTTGGAACCCTAAAATAAAGGCTTTCACTTGGTTGATTGTGCTTAATAAGATAAATACTAGCAATTTGTTGCAAATTAGGAGACCTATGAAGGCTCTCTCTCCCGATGTATGTGTGCTCTGTTACAAGAACTATGAGACAGCTTTTCACCTTCTTTTGCAATGTGAATTTGCTTGGAGTATATGGAATATGCTCCTTCGCGTTATGGGAGAAACCTTGGTTTGTCCTCCCTCGGTGGAAGACTTTTTAAAAATATCCTTCGTAGGCTTTGGTAGACAAAAGAATAGGGCAACTTTATGGAAGTGTGGCTTTTTCTCAATATTATGGGGTTTATGGATGGAACATAATACTCAAATATTTTCTGGGAAAAAACTAAACCAATTGCTGGTTTGGGAAAAAATTAAGTACTTGGCCTCTATGTGGTGCGTCAATTATGGATTTTGTAAAGAGGCAGGCTTTCAGAAGTTTCAAAGAGATTAGAGGAACATGTTGACTTAATAATCTCTCTTTTCTTGAGTATTTTTTATGTTTTTTGTTTAGTTTTAGAGTGTCTCAGTTTGTCTTGGGAGATATCTCATTCACCCTCTTATAAATTCTTTTTCTATTAATGATATCTTATTTTGATATCAAAGAAAACACTGATGCTGCACCACAGACAATCTTCTAACACATTATCTATGGCAGCCTCCCCCAACTCGTGGTTCAATTTGATCCAATTTCCATCAAACAAAAACTTCACTTGCACTCAACTTTTGGAAACATTAAAGCAAAGCCTCTGTTGATTCAAGCAAAAAACTCAAAACTCAAAAGCAAATAATTCATACATGAGGGTCATGATCAACATGTTAATTCCATAAAGTAAAACACGTTTGCCATCATTAAATAACACTTATCTGGGATTGAAAAAAATTCAACATCTTAGGGTACTGGTTCTTGTACAGTATTTATTAAACTGTGGAAGATAATAAATAGTATATGAAAATAACATAATAATCTTTTATAAGCCTATTAACCAATGCGAACATCATAAGCTAGCAAGAACATATTCACCAGTGCATAGAGAAAGAACACAGTGCCACCAAGTGGTAAGTCCTTCAGATAATAACCACAGTACATACCATGTTCCAATTGTTGAACGCGCTCCATTAAGGTCTTATTTTCATTTGAATTTTCATCCATGTCGAGGAATAAATCTGAACTGCATGAAATACCCAGAAAGAAAAGAGGAAATGGAGCATAATCATTCAATCAGAAAATGATAAACAACATACTCTAGAATCCACGGAAGGCGGTACCTATCATCAGGTTATAATCTAAATGAAAATATGCCATTTAAATTTAGCCGTAGGAACAACTGAATTTGATAATTTCCCACAATCAAAATTCACTGTCTTTCCCTGGACAGGGATTTTCGTACAGAAATCAAAATTCTTTCAACATCCTATTTATACCGAATACTGCTCTACCATAAAGTAGATAAAATCATAATGTCTCTTCAGTAAGAAATTGGAAAAACATTTTAGCCAAGGAAAAAAATCATCAAAACAAACGTAGTAAAAAAATTACCCAGAAAAGAATGAAGTCAAATAACAACGAAATTCAAAAAAAAAAAAAAATCTCCCAGAAGAAGGGTGCACTAATAAAATTAATTATCAAAGGAATCACCTGAGTTGCCCGAGAGAAAGGAACAACAAGAATAACTAGAAGTGAAGGTCGACAATTGCCGATTGCAGGGTCTTCAACGGCGAGAGAGAACGGTATTGAGGTCAGAAAAGGAAGGAGCCACCTCCCACCAAGCGGCTCTTTCTCCTCAGCTCTGCGCCGTCGCTATCTGTCCCCCCCGCCTACGGTTTCTGCGAGAGATGTCCAAGGCGCAAGAGCCAGAACCCGAAATGGTTTTTACTATTTTATTTAATTGCGGAACTGCCTCATATGTTTGTATAATTACACAGTGTTCCATTGTTTTCGACATTTCAACTCAAGTCAACCCTAACAAGTGGAAATTGAGTTGAAGATAAATTAATTTGATTTAATTATTAAATGATATCAAACATAAAAAATCAAACATATGTCTAAAATATACATAAATATTATATAGAATTTGATAAAATAGGCATGTAATTTTGATACACTTAAAAAAAATTTCTTCACTTGTTAAATCCCGTTTGAAATTTTTGAAATATTAAATAAAGAAAATAAAAGTACAAAAGAGTTTCCTTTTTCATATTTAGTTATCAAAATAAAATAAAATAAAATTTATAACACATAAATCAACAAAAATTTAATTTTATATTGTTAATATTTTATATCTTTAATTTTTAATCATATTAAAATAAAAAATCATTTTAATCGTATTTTAATATAAAAATAAATGAAAATATTTTTCATTTTATTTTACTTTCCTTCCTTTCTTCAAGCAAATCCTTGATTCAAACAGGACTTTAAACTTGTGTTATCATGTATTCTTTTATTAAAATAAAATTATTTTGTTTGTTTACATTAAAAGTTAGAACCCAAACACTTAACATAGCAAAATTCTGAAGGAATATATCATTAGATCTTATTTTATTTTAAATAAATATTTTTTTTATTATTATGTCGGATATCCTGAAGCCTAGGCACACCTCAAGGGTGTCAACGAGCACTTCTCTTCGAGGGAGTCAACTAGGCACACCTTGAGGGCGTCACTAGGTATTCTAGACTATTCCCACGCCGGCGGAAGCCGCCCCTACAGCATCACAGGAACAAAGCGGAATTTGATCATGGTTGGCAGGAATCAAACCTGGAACTTAAACCAACAAGCGGCCCATCCCAAGCACGCCCTTGCCACCTGATCCAATGCCTGCGGGCATTTTAAATAAATACCTTTGATCTTTTAATTAGGTGATATTTGAAATTAGTACATCACATAATATAAATCTAATTTTTTTTTATATTATCTAGTAAACCTTATTATTTTGCCAAGAGGTTAACCATCAAACTTGAAAGTTATGTAATTTGAATTTATTCATCAAAATTTGATTTTTTTTTTCACATTTGAATTATTTTAGTCTTAAATGTGAATAAAATATTTAAATTGTTCGCTATCGTTGTTAGTTTAACATTTAAAATTTATCAAATTAATTGAACTCATTTAGGGTGAGTTTCACCCCTTTTTTCCCTCAATTTCTCCTTTTTCAAATTAAAAGTTGGATTTATCATGTTTTGCAAATAACTTTTTTAACTTTTAAAAGCTATTTTTTGTTACGAAAAATAGATTATGGGAAATGTGGATGTCACCCCATCTTTCACCACCTCATCTTCCACCACTTTGGTTTTTCACCCCAATAAATGTCATGCTATCCATATTCTATAAAAGGGCACCCTACCCTTCACATTTAGAAGACACATCTTTGCATGTTTATATACATCTTTGCATGCTTATATACTCACTTGCATGCTTAAAGTAAGTAAGTTATATAGAAATAAGAGGAGAGATAAAGAGAAGAGAGATATCTTGTAGAAGGTCAGTTCCGATATTTTGTCAAAGGTCGGTTCCAAATCATCTTGTAATTCCGCCCGTGATAGTAAAGTTTTGATCTCATCCGCCCATGAAGCAAGCATAGCCAAACCACGTAAATTTCTGTCTTGTTTCTTTTTATTTTCCTGCATATTTTATAATACGTTATCAACACGAGACTCTAACCAACTGAGTTATTTATTTAATTTTATTTAATTTATTCATTTCTTCTAAGTTTTATTTCACAAGAATATAATATTTTCCAGAAAAGAATATGTCTTTTAATGTTCAAAGAGTACTAATCTTTAGAAGAAATTGTAAGATAGTCCTCCTGAATAGGCAATATAATTAAATCTCCCGAGGAGATAGTCCTCCTAAAGAGACAAAATATTTAAATTTCTCATCTGCATATTTAATCTCCCGAAGAGATAGACGTCCTGAAGAGGGTATATTTCTAACCTCCCGAAGAGATGTTAAATTCAACCTCCTGAACAGGTGAAACATTTATCCTCCAAATGAAGTAGTATATTTAACCTACAGAATAAGTGGTAAATTATTACCCAATTTAATATTGTAAATTGGAATCATATTCCTAAAGAGTATAAATTGAGAAAAAATAATATAATGTTTTTGAAGAAACATATTTAGGTATCCCCAAAACATGGAAATAATATTATATTATTATCTCAATTTTATTTTAGTTTTTAGATTTTGTTTTCTAAATTGTCTTATTATTGTTAATTTATTTAGATGGCAAACCTAAGGAAAGTTGAATTTGTTCCCCTTGATATCAAATGCAACAAGTATTTATCATGAATTATTGATTTTGATATTCATCTAAATACAATGAACTTGGGAAACACTATTTTAGATGTAAATACCGCATCCTTACAGGATCGCACAAAATCCATGATCTTCCTTACGCATGTATATATGATGATGCGTGTAAGGTGCATGGAGTGGGCGTCTTATTAATAAAATATTATATATTATTATATATATAATCATGCATGGGCTCAAATGTATTTGTTTCTTCTATTTTATATTCAGTTCCCCATCTAATTAATAATCCTATCTCTCTCATAAATGTTCTCTCTCTCTAATTGTTTTATATTTCATATATTTTTATTATTATTGTCATTATCATTGTATTTATAGATGAAAAATTAAAGACTGAATACCTCATTGTTAAAGACTCACTTATCCTATGGAAAAATTTAAAGGATAGATTTGACCATTAGAAAACTGTGATTTTACCAAAAGTTCGATATGAATGGTTATACCTAAGGTTGCAAGACTTTAAAACAGTCAGTTAATATAACTCAACTCTGCGTAAGATTAGTTTGAAGTTAAAATTATGTGGTGAAAATATTACAAACAAATACATGCTTGAAAAAAAAAAACCTTTACTAAATTTTCCTGAAGTGAATATTCTGAACTTATATCATGTCTTCTTATCATTGAACAAAATAAAGAGATTTTAATAAAATATCACCAAACTTGTCCAATTGGTTTGACCTTACTTCTTGAAGTAAATATGAACACATTTCGTGGTCGAGGACGAGACTGCAAGTATGGTCATGGTCGCAATCAAAATAACTATTGGGATCGACGTGAGGTTACAATCCCCCAGAAGAGGGATGACTTCTAGAAAAGAAATAACCCCGAGAAGAGGGATGAGCCCCAGAAGCAGGATAATGATCAAAATCAATGACCTAGGCTTCATGAAAATGAATATTACAGATGCAGGAGAAAAGGTCATTGGTGCATACCTTTCATATGCCTAGGTACTTGATAGATCTATACAAAGCAACTATAAAAGAAAAGGAAAAGATAAAAGAAGTTGAAACAAATTTTGTCGATAATGTTGTTCCAATAAATTTTAATGTTGGACCATCAAACTTTGTTTATTTTGATGTCAATCAAGATGAAAAATGATGATGTAATATTTTAGGATATATAGTAAGTAATATTGTATTTTGATAAATTGTTGTTATGATCAATTATAGTAATGGGTTTTTAAAATATGTGTTGTAGTGTGAATTATCTTAAAGCTTTGATCGATTCTAAGATATCTTTAGAAGAAGTTTGTTTAACTAACAGTTTACAACGCACACAATTCTTCGAAATAGGAAATATTTCCATTACTTGAATATATTTTCAACAAATGTTAATATAATATCTGGTTCTACAAATTTGATTGAAGGCTCCGAAAGAACTAATATAAAGTTACCTAATGGTACTTTTATTACAAATTGATGAAATTTTATACTCCAAAAGATCCAGAAGAAATTTGTTAAAATTTAAATATTTAATGGATATCACATTAAAACTACAAATGAATGCAGTAAATAATTTCTTTATATTAGTTCTATTGTTTCTGGAAGAAAATTTTTTTTAGAAAAACTCCCAACTTTATTATTTAGTTTGTATTATAAAAAGATTAAAACAGTTGAATCATATAATGTCTTGCATTAAAAGTGCAATTACCTAAAATTATTTACACTTTGACCTAATCGTCTTGGACATCTTGGAGATAAAACAACGCGAAAAATCATTGAAAATTCACATGTTCATCCACTAAAGAACTAAAAGATTCCTTTGTCAACTGATTTCATGTTCACTACTTGTTCTCAAGGGAAATTAATTGTCATTTCAATGAAGCATTATTCCCTATATTATGGGGAGAAAAATTAGTGCCTGAAGTACAACATGAAATAATGTGGAATGTCATATGTTTATCTAATTTAGATTCTCGCACAAATCAATGTGAACTTTAAGTTTAAAAGATTATACATTTGCAAGGGATTGCAAATCGGTTACTAGATTCTTTTGCAGATACCAAGGTCATATTAAAATCTCATATTCTTGCTGCAAATATTCCAGCATGTATTGATGTCCCCGAAGGACAACAACCAACTAATAAACCTAAGTCGCAAGTTAAACGTGGAAGACCTTTTTGGTGCAAAAGATAAAACTCCAAGAATGAGAAAATTGAAATCTGTAAACACTTCAGAATAGGTTACAGAGATGGATAATCCATTTGACATTCATAAACTCGTTTCTCCTAAAAATGAAATCTCTATTATAGAACCTCCTGAAAAGGAATCTCTTGAAGACACAAAAAAAAACTCCTGAAGAGACATCCCTTGAAATAATAAAATCTCAATTCATTACAGCGGAGAAATGTGGGATAAAAATAAAGTTATTGTCAACAACATATTTGCATACGTAGTAACTACTAACATTACCAGAAGTAATAACATTACCAAAAGTAATAATGATTCTGAACCTAAATTTGTTAATGAATGTAAATATAGAAGTGATTGGCCAAAATGGAAAAAGGCTATCACATCAAAATTAAACTATTTATCAAAAATAAAAGTTTTTGGACCTATAGTCTAGACACTAGAAGATATCCAACCCGTTGGATATAAATGAGTATTTACGCGAAAGCAAAATCAAAATAATAAAATTACTTGATATAAAGCAAGGTTTGTGGCATAAGGTTTCTCCTAGAAACTCAGAATTGATTATAAGGAGACATATTCTCCCGTAATGGATGAAATTACTTTCAGATTCTTAATTGGGCTAGCAGTCGCTGAACGACTGAGCATGCGTCTTATGGACGTAGTAACATCATACTTACATGGATCGTTGAATAATGAAATTTATATGAAAATCCTTGAAAGATTTAAATTGCCTGAAGCAAAATCCAGAAATTTATATTTAATTAAACTCCAGCGTTCTTTATATGAATTAAAGAAATATGGACGCATATGGTACAATTGATTAAGTGAGTACCTTGTGAAAGAAAGATTCATAAATGATCCAATTTGTCCATGCGTTTTTATTAAAAGATCAAAATTCGAATTTGCTAAAATTGTTGTTTATGTTAATGATTTGTATTTAGTTGGGACTCCTGAAGATCTCACTAAAACTGTTAATTATTTAATGGCGTAATTTGGGATGAAAGATTTAGGAAAGACAAAATATTGTTTGACTTACAGATTGAACATGTAAATAGGGGAATTTTTGTTCATCAATCTAAATATATCAAAAATGTATTAAGGTAATTCTATATGAACAAAGTTTATCCTTTGGGATCTCCAATGATAGTGCAATCACTTGATGTTAAGAAAGATCCATTTCGACCTCATGATGAGGGGGAGGAATTACTTGGTCCTAAAGTACCATATTTGAGTGATATCGGCTCTCTAATGTATCTGACCAAATGTACAAGACCCGACATTGTATTTGTTGTAAATCTACTAACAAGATATAGCTCTGCTCCTACTCGGTGACATTGAAATGGAATTAAACACATTCTACGCTATTTGAGAGATGTTGGATATCTATCTAATCCTCATAATACTAAATCTCAAACAGGATATGTATTTCTTTACAGAAAAACTGTTATATCTTGAAAATCAGTAAATCAAACGATTACAATAAAATCCTCCAATTATTCTGAAATACTAGCTATCCATGAAGATAGTAGAGAATGTGTGTAGCTTAGATCAATAATTTCTCATATCCAAGCAAATTGTGATCTTCAATCAATCAAAGATATTCTAAAAATTTTATATGAAGACAACGCTACATGTATAGCTCAACTAAGAGGAGGATACATGGAGGGTGACAGAATAAAGTATGTTTCTCCAAAATTCTTCTGTACACATGAACTCCAGAAGAATAGTGATATAAATGTTCAACAGATCTGATCAAGTAATAATCTTACATATTTGTTCACCAAAACTTTGCCTACTACAACATTCAAGAAATTAGTTCATCTCATTGGAATGAAACACCTTAAAGATCTTAGCAGAAGTAGTTAATATATGAATGACATCCAAGGGGGAGTGTTATGAAAAATATATTATGGGAAATGTGGATGTTATCCCATCTTCCACCACTTCGATTGTCCACCCCAATAAATATCATGTAATTCATATTGCCTTATAAAATGGCACCCTACCCCTCACATTTGGAAGACACATCTTTGCATGCTTGTATACTCACTTGCATGCTTAAAGTAAGTAGGGTATATAGAAATAAGAAGAGAGATAAAGAGAAGAGAGATATCTTGTATAAGGCTAGTTCCGATATTTTGTACAAGACCGGTTCCAAATCTTGTAATTCTACCTGTGATAGTGAAGTTTTGATCCCATCCGCCCGTGGAGTAGGCATAACCGAACCACGTAAATTTCTGTCTCGTCTCTATTTATTTTCTATTTATTTTATGCATCTTTTATAACATTTTTTAACTTTTTAGGAAACTTTTAAAAATCTAAAATTATAATTTTTTTGAAAAACAAAAAATTAACTTTTTTGTTGGAAGATAATTCCATTTCATGGATGTCCCTAGTAATTTTTAATGTTACAAAATTACCTACTCACCTCCCCGCCCTCTACTGCTCTCTCGCACTCATATTTTTTCTCTTATTTCTTCATAACTCAAATAAAAAAAATTAGGGCCATATTGGCAATGATATTGTTGTATAAAAATATTTTTTTGATAAATAATTTCATAACTATTTTAAATCATATTATATATATATATATATATATATATATATATGTTAATATCTAAAATCTATGTTATTACCATAAATTTAGTTTTTGCTAAATAATTTATCAAAAACACTCGTAAATTGCATACCTATTTTAGTCATCTTAAACATTTTAGTCAACTTATAATTTTTTCACCAAACACTTAACACTAGTTTTTTTCTTTTCAATAGCTCATTTTTCAAGAGGGACTAACCAATTTTTGCAATTATTTGAAAAGCTCCTTTTCATAAGTTCCTTTTATAAAGTTCCTTTAAAAAAGTCACAAGGAGGGCCAAACTAAACCTTAGTTTTTTATTTTACTCTAATTTAGTCCTCATTCAATCTAAATCTATAAGAATGGGATGAAATCAACAATATTTGAGTTTCTCTAAAACATAATTACTCTCACATTATCATTATCATTATCATTATCGTTATCATTTAATTAAAATAGAGAAATTCAAATTTATTTGATCCAATTCAAGTCATTGACTAACAATTCATATCTGACTGCAAATTTGATGGTATTTCAAAGTTGTGCATCTCTAAAGATCTGAAATTAAAATGTAATATTGTACAGTTCTATTAGTTTTAATTGTAAAACATAAATAAATTGCCTCAAATAAAATTATGATTATATTTATTTACATGATATGAAAGGTTTTTGAATATAATAATGTTATAATAATATTGATTTCCCAAATATGAAAAGTCTATTTACAATAATGACTTCTCGAAATTTGAGGAATCATAATTATGATAAGTTATGAATGTTAATTAATCACTTGATGGAAGTGATTAGTGTATAAAGGTGGTTGGGGCTGGTCCTATCTCATCCTAGGAAGTTTGTGCTACTTTTCCATTAAATTAAAAAAAGCACAAGGAAACATAAGGTTGTGAGATAGAAATACAACTCAAGGATATTCATTTGGAAACATGGATCAAGGTATGAGTTTCTTGTTTGTTGTATAAAATTATGAGTTTCGAAGATCGAATGATTAAATCGTGTTTATATTAAACTTACATGTTGTATTAGAGCTTAGGTTTTAGAAACTCATAATTTTTTTGATTGTGATTAAAGGTTCATGTTTCGTTAAATTTTAGTTTATGAGTCAAGGCATTGGTTAATAAAATTTTATGATGCAACACGTCTTCAAATTTATGTTATGTGCACTATGTTTAATTTTGTTCTGCTATGATACTTCTTAAAAAAAAAAAAAAAAATTATGATGGCGCAGAATGTCTGATGTGAGTAAATATATATAATGTTAATGCATGCTAATATGAGTCTATGTTTATGTTACTCACAATATTTTAACATTTTGATGTTATAAAGTACTTTGATTTTAATCACCAAAGTGATTAAATCATTAAGTACTCATATGTTTAATGCTAGAATAATATTAAATTATTATAAGATATCAAGAATCACCCAAAGGTTGTTTAATTTTTCTTATAATATAAGGATAAAGTTTTGGTATTATTATTATTATTATTATTATTATTATTATCCAAAGATAATAGATACTTATAATGAGTGCATAAAATGTTACCAAAGTAATGTTAAAATTAAAAATTTAATTAGCATCATTTCAAAGCTCTTTACATTAGTGTTTTTCCCAAAGGAAAAGATTAATATATTTATGTTTGCGATCTTATAAATGTATCATTCAAAGCATTTAGTATGGTTAATTTTTGCAGTACCTGTGCCTAGATCATTACACTTGTATGCTTCATCTGTTCCAATGTTTAATGGGTTGAATTTTGCTTATTGGAGTGAACAAGTTCAATTTCATCTCGGTGTATTGGATCTTGATTTGACACTCTTAAGTGATCAGTTTGCTGCTATTACTGATTCTAGCAGTGCTGAAGAAATAACCTATTACAATAATTGGGAAAGATCAAACAGGTTAAGTTTGATGTTTATGCGAATAAGTGTTGCAAATAACATCAAGACAGTTATTCCCAAAATGAAAATGCTAAAGAGTTTTTAAAGTTTGTGGGGGAGCGTTCCCAAACAGCAGATAAGTCTCTTGTTGGGACATTAATGGGTACGTTAACCACCATGAAATTTGATGGTTCACATACTATGCATGAGCATGTTGTTGAAATGACAAATATTGCAACAAGACACTTTGGGAAAGGATGTGAATGAAAATTTTCTTATTTAGTTCATTTTAAACTCATTACCAACCGAGTATGGACCGTTTCAAATGAACTATAACACCATGAAAGATAAATGGAATGTGTATGAGTAGCACCGTATGCTAGTTTAAGAGGAAACACGACTGAACAGTAAAGAAATTCATTTTATTCATTATGTGAACAATCAAGGAGTTGAAAAGAAAGCACAGAAGCATGGAAAGGGGAAAGGATCTTTAAAGGATAATGAATCCTCTTCTCATATCCAGAAGAAGGTATCAAGTAAGGACAAATGTCGTTTCTGTGGAAAACCTGGACATTACTAGAAATACTGCTTGAAGCGGAAAGCTTGGTTCAAAAGGAAGGGTAAACCTAGTGCTTATGTATGTTTCGAATCAAATTTAGCTGAAGTTCCTCATAATACTTGGTGGATTGATTCTGGATGTACAACCCATGTTTCTAATATGATGTAGGGATTTCTTACAATCTGGAACATAAACCCAAATGAGAAGTTTATCTTCATGGGGAACAAAATAAAAAGTGTCAGTTGAAGCTGTCGGGACTTATCGTTTAATCCTAGACACTGGTTATTGTTTGGATTTATATGAGACTTTTTATGTTCCTAGTATTTCTAGGAATTTAGTTTCATTATCTAAATTGGATGTTTCTTGGTACACTTGTAATTTTAATAAAGGTTTTTTCAGTTTATTTAAGGATACATGTATGGTTGGTTGTGGTATGCTTTGTGATGGATTATATAAGTTAAAACTTGATAATCATTATGCTGAAACACTTTTAACCTCACATCATAGTATTGGCACTAAACGAAGTTTAGTGAATAAAC
Source organism: Malania oleifera (assembly GCF_029873635.1). Lineage (NCBI taxonomy): Eukaryota > Viridiplantae > Streptophyta > Magnoliopsida > Santalales > Ximeniaceae > Malania > Malania oleifera. The sequence goes on from NC_080421.1 coordinate 25,216,334, forward strand.
AATCTGCTTACTTGTGGCATAAATGGTTAGGTCATATTTCGAAAGAAAGACTAGAAAGATTAGTAAAGAGTGAAATACTTCCAGATTTGAATTTCACTGACTTTGACATTTGTATAGATTGTATTAAAGGAAAGCAGACAAGACACACAAAGAAAGGAGCCACAAGGAGCACTCAACTTCTAGAAATTATACACATTGATATATGTGGACCCTTTGATGTAAATACCTTCAGTAATGATAGATATTTCATCACCTTTATAGATGATTTTTCACGTTACAGATATGTCTACTTGCTACATGATAAATCTCAAGCAGTAAACGCTTTGGAGATTTATGTAAATGAAGTTGAAAGGCAATTAGACAGAAAGGTGAAGATTGTTAGATCTGATAGATTAGGTGAATATTATGGAAGGTATAATGAAACTAGACAACTACCCGGTTCACTTGCTAAATTCCTTAAAAAAAACGTGGTATTTGTGCTCAATACACAATGTTAGGTACACCATAACAGAATGGTGTATCAGAAAGGCGTAATAGGACTTTGATGGATATGGTTAGGAGCATGATAAGTAGAAAGTCTTTACCCAATGCGTTGTAGATGTATGCTTTAAAAACTGCCATGTATGTATTAAACCGTGTTTCTACTAAGGCAGTTCTAAAGACACCATTTGAGCTTTGGACTGGCAGGAAACCAAGTTTGAAACACCTGCATGTTTGGGGTTGTCAGGCAGAAATTAAAGTTTATAATCCACAAGAAAAGAAGCTGGATGCAAGAACAATCAATGGTAATTTCATTGGTTATCCAGAAAAATTGAAAGGGTATATATTTTATTGTCCTAATCATGTCACAAGAATAGTTGAAACTGGAAATGCTAGGTTCATTGAGAATGATGAAACTAGTGGGAGTATGATTCCATTAAATGTGGAAATTAAGGAAAATACAACTCCTACTATTCAAAGTAAACCTATTATAGAAAAACCACAAGAGGTTGCGTTAAGACGATCTCAAAGAGAAAAGAGATCTCCTCTCTCAGATGATTATGTGGTTTATCTTCAAGAGTCATATTTTTACTTAGGAATTGAAGATGATTTAGTTTTGTTTTCATAGGCCATTAGCTGTGATAATTCTGATAAATGGATGGATGTCATGAAAGAAGAGTTAAAGTCTATGGAACAAAATGAAGTCTGGGATCTTGTAGAATTGCCAAAAGGTTGCAAAAGAGTTGGATGTAAATGGGTTTTTAAAACCAAACGAGACTCTCGTGGTAACCTTGAACGTTACAAGGCCAAACTTGTTACTAAAGGCTTTACTCAGAAAGATGGTATTTATTATAAAGAGACCTTTTCACTAGTCTCTAAGAAAGATTCTTTCAGAATCATTATGGCCTCAGTAACTCATTGCGATTTAGAGTTACATCAAATGGATGTGAAAACTGCCTTTCTAAATGGGAATTTAGATGAAGATGTTTATATGGATCAACCATTGGGTTTTACAGTTAAAAGGAAAGAAAATTTGGTGTGTAAACTTAAGAAGTCAATATACGGACTTAAACAAGCTTCCCGACAATGGTATCTTAAGTTTAATAATACCATTGGCTCCTTTGGATTTAAAGAAAACACTGTTGATCGGTGTATATATCTAAAGATTCGTGGGAGTAAGTTTATATTCCTGATTCTGTATGTTGATGACATTTTGCTTGCAACTAATGATCTTGGTTTGTTACATGAGACTAAAGAATTTCTCTCTAAAAACCTTGAAATGAAATATATAGGAGAGGCAAAGTATGTGATTGGAATAGAAATATTTCAAGATCGGTCCCAAGGACTAGTTGGATTGTCTCAGAAAGGTTATATAAATAAAGTTTTAGAGAGATTTAACATGGACAAATGCTCAATATCACTCGTTCCAATTCAGAAAGGAGACAAGTTCAGTCTCACGCAATATCCTAAAAATGATCTGGAACAGAGGCAAATGAAGGATGTATTTTATGCATCTGTTGTTGGGAGCTTGATGTACGCTCAAACGTGCACAAGGCCTAACATTAGCTTTGCAGTTGGAATGCTCGGAAGATATCAAAGTAATCCAGGAATGATTCACTGGAAGGCTGCAAAGAAAGTTCTACGATACTTGCAATGAACGAAAGATTACAAGCTTATGTATCGAAGGTCTGATCATCTTGAGGTGGTTGGATATTCGGATTCTGATTTTTTTGGATGTGTGGATACAAGAAAGTCCACATATGACTATGTATACTTGCTAGCTGGAGGAGCAGCTTCATGGAAGAGTGCGAAGCAGTTAATAATTTCTACATCCACTATGGAAGTTGAATTTGTAGCTTTCTTTGAGGCTACAGTTCAAGCTAATTGGTTGCGGAATTTTATTTCAGGACTTGGAATAGTCGATAGTATCGCCAAGCCACTGAAAATTTATTGTGATAATGTCACAGCAGTCTTCTTCTCTGAGAATGATAAGTATTCTAAGGGTGCTAAGCATATGAAATTGAAATACTTTATTGTTAAAGAAGACGTACGGAAACAAAAAGTGTCAATTGAACATATTAGCACCGATTGTATGATTACAGATCCCTTGACAAAAGGATTGCCGCCCAAAACTTTTATTGGTCATGTTCAAAAAACGGGCATTATTGAATCTTAGTGTATGTTGTTCAATTAATGTTTGAGCTCGATAATAAAAATGTTTCTGTTATTTCTGTTTTCCATTTTGTATACATAATTGTTATGGAATAATGATAACAGGATTAAAGTTGGACCTACTGTATGCCTCTCAACTAAAAACCATTATATGTAGTGGAACTTGTATTGTAGTGCATAAAAGGAACTATGTTAATAAAGATATGCAACCGCCATGACTCCTACAAGTTTTCTGCATATTAATGATAACTAATGTATGCGCATTATGATCAACTACGTTAAGTAATTTCATTTGAACCAAGTGGGAGAATGTAAGACATAAATAAATTGCCTCAAATAAAATTATGATTATATTTATTTACATGATATGAAAGGTTTTTAAATATAATAATATTATAATAATATTGATTTCCCAAATATGAAGAGTCTGTTTACAATAATGACTTCTAATGACTTCTCAGAATTTGAGGAGTTATAATTATGATAAGTTATGAATGTTAATTAATCACTTGATGGAAGTGATTAATATATAAAGGTGGTTGGGGCTGGTCCTATCTCATCCTAGGAAGTTTGTGCTACTTTTCCATCAAATTAAGAAAAGCACAAGGAAACATAAGGTTGTGAGATAGAAACACGGCCCAAGGATATTCACTTGGAAGCATAAATCAAGGTATGAGTTTCTTGTTTTTTGTATAAAATTATGAGTTTCAAAGATCCAATGATTAAATCATGGTTATATTAAACTTACATTAATGACAGTTAGAATCTTGAGCTATTATACTCAAAGTTTATGACAACCATAAAGTAGTGAAAGAGCTTTAAGTTTGTGACTATTTGTAAATCTAATTAAGTGTCTCATGAGTATAATCTGTTTAATATAGAGTAAACAACCTATCTAGAGATTTTCTAGAGTTTCCATTTCTCGGCCTTCGAGCGTAGTGTTATATTGGAAATTGTAATTGTTTGTTAATTTCAGGATTTTTTTTTCCTCAGGTTAAAGAAGCGGTTGGACATAAATTATACTAGTGAATTGTATTAAATAAGTTCAAGGACCTCAATTTCAAAGTGACTCATCAATGAAAAAACTAGCCACTATAAATTGTTCATCTTTCTCTCTTTTTCCTTATTATTATTTTATACTATTTTATCGATTGATGTGATCGAAAATTTGTAAGAAATTAATATTTGAGCATCAACCCAATTCACCTCTTCCCTACTCGGATTACTCTTTAGCCAAAATAGATAGAATGTAAAAATAATAATACAATCCAAAATACAATTAGAATGATGAACAATTTTGGAATGATTTCTTCCCATTGGGTCTTTAGACAAACTCATAAAACTAAATTGAGTCAAAGTATAAAATAAATAAAGTCTCACCATCACACTCATAAAAGAGGAAAGATTTTTGTTGGCCTAGTTAGGCTTACAAACTCTTGATTTTGATGATAACAAAGTATAGTTATCTAATGTGTTTCCAAGTGATATTATTTCAGGCAAAGATGATTTGCTCAAATTTCACATACCCTGATATGAAAGCTTACAAGGATCAAGGAAAAAGGAAAGTCTCATATAAAGTGATCTATAAAGCTTAGAGAAGTCTAAAAGATCCAAGATCAGTGACAAGTTGAAGCTTAGCAAAGAAGACAAAGAGAACTCAAAGCAATGAAAAGTAAAAAGAGTCATTAGGACAAGTCTTTGTAAGTACTTCAAGAATGGTTCAAATATGTTTTTCATTTTGAAGCTCATTAGGCAAAGACAAACTTAGAGACCTTAGTTTAAGTCTTAGAACATGTTTTTTCAAAATTAAACAAGTTTATATTCCAAGATTAATTAAACAAAAATGAGAGAGATAAACAAATTTTTTAAAAGAAGGAAAAGTCTGATGGACAGACGACTGTCTGTCTATGGACAGAGGACTGGCAAGTTTAAAGGATTTATTTAAATGGACAGAAATTGGACAGACGACTATCAAGTTGTTGACAGGCGACTGCCAGTGACCAATGAGTCATTTGTGTGTGTTCTGCCAACCGACTGCCACCATTCTCTGTGTTTTAAAAAAATTGATTTGTTCAGTGACAGATGAGTGCAACCATGAGGACAGCCGACTACAACCTCTCTGTTTGTGAATTTTGTAGTTGTAATACATGGACAGCCAACTGCTAGTGACTATACAGTCGTTTGGTTTGCAACAGATTTCAAAATTTCCAACAGGCATATTTTTGAAATTTAAATTATTAGAAACCCAAACTAATTTACAACTTAGACCCTACTCCAAGTAAACTTGGGGAACAAACAAGAAGCCTTTCTACATCTATAAATACCTTCAAGTTCCATTGATTTAAACACTAAGAGAGACTAAGAAATCAATTCAACACTCATACTTCTCTCAAGCATTATGAAATTCTGAAAGTACTCTATTGCTCACATCTTGCTGTAAACTTGCACGAAATATACTGAAGTCTTGCTGATCTTCTCACCAATCTTGTGCTTCAATTACTACTTCTTTCGTCTATTGAAAGAATCATACGGTGATACAACTCTAGAGCTTCAATTTGAATTCCATATTCTGAATTTTATTGAAGTATATTAATGTGTTGTAATTGTTGTACTAATCAATTCTTTGTAGGAGCAAATTTTTGTACATGAATTTTGGTTGTATCTCTTGTAGATTGATGATTCTAAGGGATGTTTGGATCGTTGGCTAAGTAAGGGAATATTGCTTAGAGAGGCGGGCTCTAACCTAAGTAAGGAGTGACCGAACGATGTTACATCGTTTGGAGAAGACGGGCTCTAACCTTAACCAAGGAGTGTTGTAAATGTTTGTTCTACCCGTTAAAGGAACAGGTTTAGTGAATCCTTTGGTGGTTTGCCAAAGGCGAGGACGTAGGCTGGGTATAAGTCGTATCTCGTAAAAATTCCTATCTCATTCTCTCTTTCCCTTACTCTTTTTATTTCCAGTACATATACAATTGCGTGGATGTTTTAAATATCTAAATCATACAAACTACGTAATTTGGAGGTTAAATAAACTTAAGGTTTAATTTGATTTGGGATTGTGGAAACCAAAAGGGAGTACGTTGGTTGATCAAACCTTTACGGAGACCTAAAAAAGAAGTACGTTGGTTGATTAACACCTAAAGAAAAATTAACCAAGAGGTTATTTAAATTCTAAGTTGTTTGGGATTGGAGTTGTGAATTGCATTAAAGAAACCATTTCATATATACGGGGCTTGGATTAAATTCTTATCTACAGGGCTTGGATTAAATTCTTATCTACAAGGCTTATCTAAATAAACAACCATATTAAATTCTTATATTACCAAAGTGTTGTATATCTTGGTTTGGTTGTTTGCTGTTCAAATTGTGGTTAATTGGATTGGATGACTGATTACTTGGATGGTTGAATGATTGTATTGTTGTGAATTGAATTGAGAAATAAACTTTTGTTGAAAGTTTGAAGAATCAAAGATAAGTTAAGAATTCCTAAAAAGATTTAAAAGAAAATTTTAAAACCTAATTTACCCCCCGCCCCTCTTGGGACTACACTTTGCTTTTCAATTGGTATCAAAACAGGGTTATAGCAAATCTTAATTAGTAGCTATAAAAAGATCTAAATGGTTCAATTAGGTGTAGGTCCCTTTGGAGAGGGACAATCTTCAACTAGGCCTCCTATCTTTTGCAGTTTAAACTATACCTTTTGAAAAAAGAGAATGCAAATATATCTCCAAACTATAAATTGGAAAGCTTGGGAGGTTGTCATGGATGGAGACCTAATCCCCACTAAATTAGTAGATGGAAAACAAGTTCCCAAAGAGAAAATTGATATGACAGACTTAGATTATAAGATGCTGCAAGTTAATTCTAGTGCCATGAATGTCTTATATTATGCTTTAGATGTCAATGAATTTAATAGAATAATGGCTTGCAAATCAGCTAAAGAAATATGAGACAAATTAGAAGTAACATATGAAAGAACTATAGATGTTAGGGATAATAGGATCGATATGCTTACAAGTGAATATGAAGCTTTTAGGATGAACCCGGATGAATCCATAACTAATATGTTTACTAAGTTCACTCACATAATAAATTCCCTAAATGCATTGGGAAAAACCTACACTACTTATGAGATGATTAGGAAAATTCTTAGAGGGCTACCACCAAAATGGGAACCAAAAGTCACTGCCATAACTGAAGGAAGAAATCTGAAAACTACTTCCTTAGATGAGCTTATAGGTTCTCTACTTATATATGAAATGGCAATGAATAAAAAGAGTGGAAAAACCAAAGCCCAAGAATCAATAGCCTTCAAAGTCTCAAAAGCCTCAAACTCTAGTAGTGAAGAAGAAATAGATGATGATGAAGTAGCCTTTATATCTAAAAAGCTAGCAAAAACTCTAAGAAGGAAAAATAAATTCAAAAGAAAATCCAAATCTGAATCAGATGAAGAAGAACAAGAAGTTAGCAAGAAATCAAAGAATAAAACTCCTACGTGTTACAATTGCAACAAAGTTGGACATATAAAACCAGAATGTCCACTACTACTTAAGAAAGAGTCTAAGAAGAGAAAGAAAAAGGTCATGAAAGCCACTACTTGGCACATGATGAGTACAAGTAGTTCGGAAAATAATTCAAGTGACCAAAAGGTTACTTATACGTGCTTTATGGCTTGAAACGATGAGGAAAGCTCCTCATCTAAATCTTTAAATAATTCTTACAGTGATAAATCCGATGATGAGTGTATGTCATCTTATGAAGAACTTCAAAATGACTTATTCAAGGTGCATAAGATATTAATTAAAGTAACTAAACAAAATACTTCATTGAAAAATAAGAATGAAGGTATAATGAAAGAGTTAGAATCTCTTAGAACTGTTGAAAGAGAAAAGGATTCAAGAATCAAGAAAATAGAAAGTAAGAATGAAGTTATGACAAAGGAATTAGAATCCAAAAATCTTGCTGAAGAATAAAAATATTAAAAAATTAAAGAATTAGAAAGTAAGAATGAAAAAATGATAGAAGACTTTCGATCCCTATCCTCTATAAAATATAAGAAAGATATATATATTTCTGAATTAGAGGATAAGATAAGAAAATCCCTATCCTCTATAGAATATACGATATATATATATATATATATATATATATATATATGTATATTTCTGAATTAGAGAATAAGATAAGAAAACTATCTCTAGAATTAGAAAAATCACTGAAAAAGGTTGACAACAAGAAAGAGATAAAAATAAAAATCTCAAAAATCATATTGAAGATAAAAAAAAAAAATCATTTATAACTTTACAAAAGGAAAAACAAACTTTGACAAGATGATAAGCTCACATAGGATGACTCTAAATAAAGAAGGCGTTGGTTTTAATGGAATTAAAAATATAAAGAAAAAGAATCTTTATATGGGTTATTTTTCGAAAGCCTCCAAAGACTATGCTACCACATCTAGTAATGCCTACACTAACACAATATGCTATCAAAGTAAGAAAAATGGGCATATCAAATTTAAATGTCCATTTAAGATAAAGGATGTAAAAACTAAACAAGTATGGAGAATTAAGGAAACATCCCTTGTAAAACCTACAAGACCCAAAAAGGTATGGGTACCTAGATAAAAAGTCTTGAAAAACTCAAAGGGTTTATTGAAGTACATAAATAATTAAATAACATTGTTGGCCAAAAATCATAAGATAATTCATACAAACTTAAGATAAAGTGTTTTTGAAAGAAAGTCATATAAAAGCAAAAATCAAACATATTACATATCCGAGAGGTTAACTAAGAGAGAATATAATTTTTCTTCAGGGTAGACGAGTGCCAGACACCGAGCAGGCGCCTGACAGGCTACTGTCTATCTAGAAATATAGTGGACAGATGACTGTCAACTTGGTGACATACGATTGTCTCGTGGTGGTTCATGTTATTTTAACCTAAAAACACTCTTTTTAAAACCCCCAGATGCCTGTCCATTCGTCTCCCTTTCTCTAAACCAGCTCCTCTTCATTCTCTTTGAAGTTCCTTCTCTCCAAACCTCCTCCCAACGTCAATCCATCACAACCCTAATTCCTTCACACCTAGGGTTTCTTGAATTTCAGCTTCATCATCATGCCTAGAACCAAAACTATTGGGAAAAAGGACATAGCTTTTTCTTCAAAGGCTACAAGCAACAACGACATAGAGAAATGGTAGATTTCATCTCACGCAAAAGCGTTGTATCAAAATCACATCTCTACAATCGATCCAATATTTTTTAAGGTATTAGATGTTACTTTCTTTGAAGAAAATTTCCCTAAGATTCTTGAATTGTTCAAAAATATTAGATGGGATAAATTTGTTCTTCACCAAGTTAAGGGATATTACCCTGATCAGATTACACTTTTCTACTCAAACTTGGTAAAGAAATATGTTGGATTTGCCACCGAAGTATTTGGCCAAAAGATCACACTTACTCCACACTCACTAAGGAAAATACTTCATATTAAGCATGAAGATTTTGAGTGTGATCCAGTAGAGAAACAATGGACTATGGAGCAGGGTTTTTTGCCATAAGAATTTCTGCCTCTTGTAATGAACGATCAACCCGTTTATTTTGGCAATTATCCACAATACAAACAACTAAACTTGCAAGCACAAATTCTCCACAAGATCATTGCTTATAATATAATTCCCAAATTAGGATCTTTTGATCACATCTCCTTCTTCGATTGCTTCGTAATGTGGTGCATATTAAAAGGGAAGAAATTAGATTTAAGTAGTCTCATACTAAAATGGATGGTCAAGAAGCTCGAATCTCCCAGAATTGGACTTCCATATGGAGGCCTTCTTTCCTTGGTCTTCGCTCACTTTCAAGTCCTCACTCCATCTTCAAAAATAGTGAAACGAACCCATTATAACGTATTCTCCTCCACTACACTAAAGAGAATGGGTTACGAAAAATATACCGAGGGATGATTGTTTAGGGGGAATAGGCCAGCACGACCAACACTGGAAGAACCAAACCCAGGACCAGAAGAAGCTGATATGCCTATGTGGTTTCTTCCATTTTATCAACATTATACCAGCTTCAGTTTTGAAATGAGGGATGGTTTTGCTTCTCTTCAGGATAAGATCTCAAACATTGATGATAAATATTCTTCACTGGACCAACGCATTGCCAAAATAGAGCATCATGTCACACAAAATGTCACTGACTCAAATAAAGAGAGTAATGAAAATAATGATGAAGACTCTTAGGCAAAATCAGATAAAGACATTCTTGAAGTTGAAGAAGAAGAATCTGAAGAAGAAGAAGAAGAAGAAGAAGAAGAAGAAGAAGAAGAAGAAGAATCTGAAGAAGAAGAAGAAGAAGAAGAAGAAGAAGAAGAAGAAGAAAGATCACAGCAATCTAAAGGAAAAGGAATTGCTGCAGATAGCGACACTAATTCTGATACATAGACTTTGATGTTGTTTTTGCTATTTTGTATGCTACACATGCTTAGTTTCTGGTTGTATTATGCCTTTTTGTTGATGTCAAAAAGGGGAGTATGTGTGTGAGCAAAGTCTATGAGTCTATGTATGTTTGATGTACTGTGAGTTCTATGAATTATAAGTTTTATGTGTGTATATGCTTCAATGATATATCTGATACCTTCACCCTTCTGAAATTATGTCATTATGTCTTAATGAGATTATTTTAAGTCTATGCTTATTGACAAGGGGAGCATTAATTTTATTTTATATCTTCGCTCTTTATTTGTCATCATCAAAAAGGGAGAGATTGTTAGCCTAGTTAGGCTTACAAACTCTTGATTTTAATGATAACAAAGTAAAGTTATCTAATGTGTTTCCAAGTGATATTATTTCAGGCAAAGATGATTTGCTCAAATTTCACATACCCCGATATGAAAGCTTACAAGGATCAAGGAAAAAGGAAAGCCTCATAGAAAGTGATCTTTAAAGCTTAGAGAAGTCTGAAAGATCCAAGATCAATGGCAAATTGAAGCTCAACAAAGAAGACAAAGAGAACTCAAAGCAACGAAAAGTCAAAAGAGTCTTTAGGACAAGTCTTTGTAAGTACTTCAAGAATGATTCAAATATGTTTTTCATTTTAAAGCTCATTTGGCAAAGACAGACTTAGAGACCTTAGTTTAAGTCTTGGAACATGTTTTTTCAAAGTTAAACAAGTTTATATTCCAAGATTAATTAAACAAAAATGAGAGAGATAAACAAATTTTTTAAAAGAAGGAAAAGTCTGATGGACAGACGACTGTCTGTCTATGGACAGATGACTAACAAGTTTAAAGGATTTATTTAAATGGACAGAAGCTGGACAGACGACTGTCAAGTTGTTGATAGACGACTGCTAGTGACCAGTGAGTCATCTGTGTGTGTTCTGTCAGCCGACTGCCACCATTCTGTGTGTTTTAAAAAAAATTGATTTGTTCAGGGATAGATAACTACCACCATGAGGACAGTCGACTGCCACCTCTCTGTTTGTGAATTTTGTAGTTATGGACAGTCGATTGCCAGTGACTACATAGTCGTCTGGCTCGCGATAGATTTCCAAATTTCGAACGAGCATATTTTTAAAATTTAAATTATTTGAAACCTAAATTAATTTACAACTTGGACCCTACTCCAAGTAAACTTGGGGAACAAGCAAGAAGCCTTTCTACGTCTATAAATACCCTCAAGTTCCATTGATTTAAACACCAAGAGAGACTAAGAAATCAATTCAGCACTCTTACTTCTCTCAAGCATTCTGAAATTCTGAAAGTACTCTATTGCTCACATCTTGCTATAAACTTGCACGAAATATACTGAAGTATTGTTGATCTTCTCACCAATCTTGTGCTTCAATTACTACTTCTTTCATCTATTGAAAGAATCATACGGTGATACAACTCTAGAGCTTCAATTTAAATTCCATATTCTAAATTTTATTGAAGTATATTAATGTGCTGTAATTGTTGTACTAATCAGTTCTTTGTAGGAGCAAATTCTTGTACACGAATTTTGGTTGTATTTCTTGTAGATTAACGATTCCAAAGGTTGTTTGGATCGTTGGCTAAGCAATGGGATATTACTTAGAGAGACGGGCTCTAGCCTAAGTAAGGAGTGACCGAACGAGGGTACATCGTTTGGAGAAGGCGGGCTCTAACCTTAACCAAGGAGTGTTGTAAAGGTTTGTTCCACCCGTTAAAGGAACTGGTTTAGTGAATCCTTTGATGGTTTGACAAAGGCGAGGACGTAGGCTGGGTATAAGTTAAACCTCGTAAAAATTCTTATCTCACTCTCTCTTTCCCTTACTCTTTTTATTTCCAATACATATACAATTGCGTGAATGTTTTAAATATCTAAATCATACAAACTACGTAATTTGGAAGTTAAATAAACTTAAGGTTTAATTTTGATTTGGGATTGCGGAAACTGAAAGGGAGTACGTTAGTTGATCAAACCTTTACGGAAACCTCAAAAGGAAGTACGTTGATTGATTAACACCTAACGAAAAATTAACCAAGAGCTTATTCAAATTCTAAGTTGTTTGGGATTGGAGTTATGAATTGCATTAAAGAAACCATTTCATATATACAGGGCTTGCATTAAATTCATATCTACAAGGCTTATATAAATAAACAGCCATATTAAGTTCTTATATTACCAAAGTGCAGTATATCTTGGTTTGGTTGTTTGCTGTTCAAATTGTAGTTGATTGGATTGGATTGGATGGTTGATTACTTGGATGGTTGAATGAGTGTGTTGTTGTGAATTGAATTGAGAAATAAGCTTTCGTTGAAAGTTTGAAGAATCAACGATAAGTTAAGAATTCCTAAAAATATTTAAACGAAAATTTTAAAATCCAATTCACCCCCCCCCCCCCTCTGACTACACCTTGCTTTTCAATTTTTTTTTTTCAGAAAATTAAAAAATTCAAATTTTAATTTTACTACATATTTTTACTTGTGTTGTAATGCCCCGACCTTCCAACTGGGGTTCGAAGGTTACGTGTTTCAATTACCTATTTCTGATACCAAACACCACAATCATGCAGCGGAAATAAGATAAACAACCTCTAATTAAATACCAGAGTCTATATATATATCCCATAAACAACTACCATCATTTGTTTATATTACATACCAGTTTTTTCCAAAACATAAACTATACGTAAGCTATTTTTACACACTCCCCAATATTACCAAAACTCTACCCTACTGGAGCCCTAAGCTCGATCTTCTGATGGACCTAAAAATATGATCATCCACTAGGGTGAGACACATCTCAGTAAGGAAGAACAAATCATAGTAGTGTGTGGCAGAGAGTTTAAATAATGCAGAGCATATATTCATTTGTATTTCACTGTCAACAGTAGTTGAGAAAATGCATCATTAACAACAAAACAAACATCTCATATCATACTCGCATTCATAAATACTTTTAATAATAATAATAATAATAATAATAATACCCGAGAATAGGGAAGATTACCTGTAGAGACCCGGGAAATATAATAATAAAAGAAAATGAGAAAATAGATTTTTGGCAAAGTGGGAAGAAAACCGGAGACGGTTTTGGTTTTCACCACGGGATAGTAAAGGTAAAACAGTAAATTATGGCCAGTTAAAGAGAAAACCGGCGACGATTTTCTGAGAAGCCAGGAAAATTGTTGACAGTTTTTGGTTGTAGAGCTGGGAGTATAAGGGAAGCCTAGAGACATTTGTAAACATAAAAATTAAAATCTCTTTTCTCTCCCTCAAGAAACCCTACAACCCTCCAAGATTCCACCTCCGATTTCTGCTCCGTTAAGCCTCATTTTGACGATCAGCAACCACCAAAAGGTTCATGGGAAGATTCTCTACATCATAGGTGGAGCGGAATTTCGATTTGGAGTTTTGGGGCATTATCCCAAAACTGAGATATGGGTGCTACCTAAGTATTTATGAGTTGGTTTTCTTAATTCTTAATTATGGAATGAATAGACTTAGAAAGGTGAATATAAATATAGTTTTAGAGTTGAACTAAGAAATTGGGAATTTGTGAAATGCAGGGTTTGGTGGGAACATCGTAGACAGGCTAAGGATTTCAGCGGGTATTTTCTCAGGAACCCAGATAGAATAATGAATAATTTATAGTTTAGGAATTGTGAATATGTGTATTTGGGGAAATCGTGAAAACGACAGTTTTTCTTGATATTCAGTTGATTTACAGGAATATATTCATATGTATGTTATTTCAGGGTGTCGAAATTATGAACGCCCCATGTGTGAGATTGTAAAATAATAATTAGTGCTCAGATAGTCAGGCAAGGGGAAAGTATGTTATGCCTGCTTTATTAGAAACTTTACCATGAAAGTATAGTATTTAATCATAAGTATTAGAATATGATTTTTGAACATATCAGAGCTTGAAAATTATACAGTTTTACAGAGTATGATTATAGAGATTTTATTTAGTTGTGTGGCATGAGGAATACTCTGATATTATAGAATATTCATACAGAGTTACAAAATTACGTTTATATAGTTTTTACAGAATTATGAGATACAACTTATACAGTTTTATTTATAGAGCTACAACTATACATAATATTACAGAATTACAGTTTATATGGTTATACAAAATTATGATATACAATATTTTATAGAATCATGTTTATATAGTATGTTACAGAATCATGATTACACGGTGTATTACAAAACTTGATTATATAGTGTCTTTAGAACCATGATTATACAGAATTTTGTAGAATCATGATATACATAACATAGAGCCATGACATACAAAATTACAGGATTACAGAATATACAGATATATAGTTATTACAGCGTCATGGCTATATAGAAAATTATAGAATCATGGTTAATATAGTTGATATAGAATCATGGTTAAACAGATATATGTTATATAGAGATATTATTATATAGTATCAGACCCTGATGGAACAGAACAGTATATAGAACAGTATATAGAGCACGGTACCGTTGCTATAAAGAGTGCACCCATACGTTTTAGATAGAGTATAGTATTGCCGATTGTGCCCACATGTAGAGTTGAGAGCTCCCTGGTGTCCGGACCAGGTGGAGTAGAACTTTCGTGCTATAGGCATCCAGATATGTATACAATTAGGCTCGCACTAGAGGGCCAACCAGTGTTTAGCCCCACCTATGGGTCACACAACCCTGTCATGAGGGGTTAAATCATGACATATAGTCATCTAGGGAAGTTTTCAGAATTATGTATATATATATATATATATAGTACACAGAAAACAGAGATTACCTAGTACAGTTAGAAGTATGTTTGGAATAGATAACTTAGAAATTTTCATATTTTAAATGACATAAGCATGAGTTATTATACAGATGTTTTTATATGATATATTGTTTACAGTCTTAATTAAAGGATATGTTGTAAATAAGCTCATATGCCACACATTGTTAATAAAATATTTCTCCTTACTTAGAGGTGTCTCACCCCAACATTATGAACATTTTAGGTAACCCAGAGAGACGTGCAGGGCCAGTTCAAAGATAGAGGAGGCAACTAAGTCAGCATAGTTTTTGAGGTGAGTCATGGGGTTGATTGTAGAACCCACAACATTTTGGGATTTTGGGGAAATGTTATGTATATGTGTGTGTGTGTGTGTGTGTGTGTGTGTGTGTGTGTGTGTGTGTGTGTATACAGGTGGGTCGAGTGTACTCTAGTATTGTGTTTTTGGAACAGAGTTGGATATGTATGTTTTCTGCTGCATAGGTGTTACATGTTATGCACAGGTTACCATGGTCCTCACTAATGGGTCCGTGATGATATGACCATAGGTACAAGATAATAGAATATATTATATAGTTTTAAAAAAAATAGAATAAAATTTTGGGTCATCACAATTTGGTATCAGAGCCTAGGTTGCTAAGTTTTGTAGACTATAGTGTGCAACAGAAACAATACTAGAGTATAGGAATGAATTAGGGATTTAGTGATCCAATGTTGGGGAATTTAAGATGAGTATTTAGGGTTTTATTCTGTGATCGAGAAGCAGGATTTCTATAGTAGTTTCTATGTTTTTCCTGGGGTGACAATTTCAGGAAAGTCATAGAAACTATTGTTGGGTTATGTTTCTCAATTTCTAGACTGAACCTTAAATTGAGAGTAAGAACGATAGATTAATTGGTGATATGGGATTTCAAGTAGATGAATATATTAGTTATGTTATACAGACAGGGTCTTCAGATTATGTTTATTTTCCTTTTCAGGATGGACCCTGGAGGGAGTAGCGCTCATGCTAGTGGGGATGATAGGGCAGGTCCCTCTGGGGCAGGTGGTGGGGATTCAGACGTAGTCCTACATAGTGTGGTTCAGCAGGTTATAGCTGAGATTGCGCAAAGTTCTAGGGAGTAGGGAAGCCCATCGACAGACCAAGGTTGTACCATTGAGAAGTTTACTAAAATGAATCCTCCGGTGTTCTCAAGAGCAGATCCTACAATGGCCAAAAACTGGATGCAGGAGATTGAGAAATTTCTGATGATACTCTACTGTACAGATGAACAGAGAGTTCTCTATGCTACCTATAAACTGACAGGGGAGGCTGAGAGATGGTGGACGACTACTAGATTATTGGAGGAGCAGAGACAGGTACCAATAAGTGTGACCTGGTGCATATTTAAAGAAATTTTCTTTGATCGTTACTTTCTCGCCATTGTCAAAGAAGCTAAGGTAGCAAAATTTTTTAAATTGACCTAGGGTAATCTCACGGTCCAATAGTACACAGCGAAGTTTGTTGAGCTGTCACGCTTTGCCTCCTACATCGTCCCAGATGAGGTGAAAAAGGTGAGGATATTCGAGCGGGGTTTAAGGCAGGATATTTACAGGCAGGTGGCAGTCTTAAAAGTGCAGGAGTTTTTTGAGTTAGTGGATAGGGCCATAGTAGCGGAAGAGAGTAGCCCGAGGGATGTGGGAACCCCGAATCAAAGAAAGAGGCCTACACCTTCGGGCTTCCAAACAGGGTCCAGTCGAGGCCCTTGGAGAGGAGATAGACATGGCAGAGTTTAGATATAGGAGAGAGGAGGTCATGGGTATCAGGGCAAGCATACATACTTTATTTGCCCTATTTGCGATAGGAGACATACAAGAGCATGCCGATTGGAGAGCAATGTTTGTTACAGTTGTGGTAGACCCGGACACATAGTACGGGAGTGTCATTGGCCAGCGAACAGAGCACTAGCTCCTAGACAGATCCAGAGACATAATTAGGCACCCAAGGGAGGTGGCCAGTAGAGGAATGCAGCCCCGGCGAGGGTTTATGCATTGACGTTGGGAGACACCAAGGGTGCCAAATACGTTATTACAGGTATTCTTACTACTTTACCATATAAAGTTGTTGTGTTATTTGACACAGGTACCACTCATTCTTTCATTTCATCAAGATATGCTAAATTAGCTGGGGTTGAGACACAGTTGTTAGATGTTGAATTGTCAGTAGCCACGCCGATTTGATCAGAAGTGAGGTGTAGGAGAGTACTTAAAAACTTTCCAGTGGGCATTCAGGAAAAAGAGTTACTAGCTGATCTTGTGGTATTAGATCTACAGGGGTTTGACATGATATTGGGTATGGACTGGCTAACAGCTAATTATGTCAGCATTGATTGTCATAAGAAAGAAGTGATTTTTAGACCCTTAGGTGAACAAGAATTTAAATTCGTGGGATCACGTGTGCACGCCCCGCCACGGCTAGTGTTGGCTATACATGTGAGGAAGCTGCTTCAGGGTGGTTGTCAGGGGTATGTAACTTATGTAAAGGAGGCACTAGAGGGAGAATTAAAGCTTGCTGATATTCCGGTAGTCAGAGAATTTCCACATGTATTTTTAGAGGAATTGTTTGGTTTACCACCAAATTGAGATATTGAATTTGTTGTAGATTTACTCCCAAGTATGGCGCTGATATCCAAAGCACCCTACTAAATGGCGCCAGCTGAATTAAAAGAAATGAAAGACTAGTTGCAAGATTTGTTGGACAAGAGGTTTATCAGGCCTAGCGTATCGCTCTGGGGAGCACCAGCACTATTTGTAAAGAAGAAAGACAGGACTATGAGAATGTGCATAGATTATAGAGAAATAAATAAACTGAAAGTCAAGAATAAATATCATTTTCCCATAATTGATGATTTATTTGATCAGCTCTAGGGGACCCAAGTCTATTCTAAGATTGACCTTCTATTAGGATACCACCAGGTAAAAGTTAGAACAGAGGACGTCTTAAAGACAGCTTTCCGAACCAGGTACAGGCACTACGAGTTCTTAGTAATGCCGTTCGAATTAACTAATGCACCGACAGTGTTTATGGATCAAATGAATCGGGTGTTCCATCAGTACCTAGACCAATTTGTTGTGGTATTTATTGATGATATATTGGTCTACTCGAAGAGTTTTGAGGAGCACAAGATTCATCTAAGGCTAGTATTACAGGTATTAAGGGAGAAGAAATTATATGCAAAATTCAAGAAATGTGAATTCTGGCTGAGGCAGGTCACTTTCCTTGGGCATGTGATTTACGGGGATGGTATATCAGTTAACCCGAGTAAGATAGAAGCAGTGGTGAATTGGGTGAGACCGGGGAATGTTCAGGAGGTTAGAAGCTTCGTAAGTTTGGCAGGGTACTACCGGTGTTTTGTGGACAGATTCTCTAGATTATTAGGTCTACTGATACGACTCATGAGGAAGAATGTAAGGTTTGAATGGACAGATGATTATAAGCGGAGCTTCTAGGAGTTAAAGCGGCGATTGATCACGACACCAATGTTATCTATACCATCAGAAGAGGATGAGTTTGTTATATCTAGTGATACGTCCCAGAAGAGACTTGGGTGCGTGTTGATGCAACATGGAAAGGTTATTACCTACGCTTCTCGGTAGCTTAAAGTGTAACGACCCGAATTTTAAATGAAATTTAAATAATAAAAAACAGGAAATTGGGAAAAAGAAACGGAAGGAAGCTGTCAAGCTTCGTCGACGAATACAGGGTTTCATCGATGAAGGCTTTAGAGAATTCGTCGACGAACATAGGGCTTTGTCAACGAGAAAATACCGAGAGGGGTTTTGAGGCTGCCTAAATTTCGTCGACGAATACAGGGCCTCGTCGACGAAATTTGTGAAGGACTCATCGACGAAGAACGAGCTCGTCGACGAAATCCCCTGTTTTATATATATGAAAATCCGAATTTTAAAGCTTCATTAAGAAGCTAACTCACACTCTCTCTCTCTCCCCTTCGGTCCTCTCTCTTTCTTTCGTCGATTTCAGGCCAGATATATGTCGGATCAACAATCCGAAGTCACCACGACGCTCCTAGCGAAGTTCTCTTCAAATCTACTGGAGCGGATCGTGGGAGAAAGTTAGTTGGAAATCTTCTCAGAATTGAGGTAAGACTTTTTAAGTCATATTTGGTCTTGCGCTAGTTATAAGAAATGTTGTGCGCATGAAAATACTAAAGTTTAATAATGGGGGTTTCCAGTTTCAGGGTATTGGTCAGGGAACCCCTCAGGTGTTAAACTTGAATGCTTTTTGGTAAAAACTTTCTACTTAATATGTGGGTTTTTGATAATTGAGGAAAGTATTATATGCTTAGAAATACTGAAGTTTAATTCTGGGATTTTTCATTTTCAGGGTGTTGAGTTAAAAACCCTGCGGGTGCGAGACAGTTTTCTTAGTGGCTGTTCAAGAACCAAGTAAGGGGATAAACTAAGCTAGTTTCTGTTTTTGAGAAAATGTTTATATATATATATATTTATTTATTTATCATTTGATTTATAGAAAATGTATATGTTTATATATATGTTTTATATTTGCAAAATACTGTGAAAATGATCGTATGTTAAATATGTGGAAAATCTGTTGTGTGGCATGAGTATAAAATGTTGTGAAATACTGTTTTCTGGAAATGTGGATGATATCAATTTTATGATGGAAAACTGGTGTACAGGCTGAGATATTTTTGTATATTTATGATTTGCCGACGTCCGGGCCATGTTATGTGGATGAGATTTGCCGGCGTACGGGCCGAACTATGTGATTTGCCAGCGTACGGGCTGTGCTATGTGATTTGCCGGCATACGGGCCGATGATTTTCATGATACACGTATATATGTAAAATGATATGATTGATGTGAAAATGAATGATATGAGATATCTATGTATCACAATTTTAGTATATGTATATGATATCAGAACCTGGTTGGCTTGGTTTAAGCTAGCACTTGCACGGTATCGTTGCTATGTGTCCATGGTCTTCGTGATCATGATATCTGTGTTAACACCGCTATACAGAGTGGTGTGAGATTGGATGGTCGATGTGGTTATATTCAAGAAGTGTGCTGTTATCGCCCCTGGTGTACGGATCAATCTGGGTAGACCCATCGGACCTACAAACTAGACTATTGACTTGGCAGTGGTCAGTCAACCATTGTCAGTTCCCGCCTTCGGTCCACACAACCCAGTCATGTGGGGGTAATACATGACAACAGCCAACTAATCTACCATGGATGTTTTATGTTATTATTATGGTATGAGATGAGATATTATGTGATGAAAATACAGTATGTTCTGCCATGTTTTAACATACTTATGTTTTTCCAGATTTGATAAACAGTATTAAAAATGTTATGAATGTTATATATATAGAACACGGATTACTCATGTTGTCACACACTAGTATTAGTTTATTTCCTTTATTGAGAGGTGTCTCACCCCTAAATCTTATACATTTTTCAGGAACCCCTGATAGGAGAGCGGGAAAAGCCCCGCTGATCTAGATCAATTGTTTGCTCTCTTTGGGAGGGTAAGTTTTTGGTAGGGACAATTAGGTTTTATGGGAATTGTCCCTAGATTTCATTTTTGGGATGTATATACTGTGAGATAGTGATTGTAGTGACTCTGGTATGTGTTATGCACATTACGATGAGATGTATATGATTTTATACTTTCTGCTGCGTAGGCTTCTGCTGTATGTTTTGCTATATCCCTAGTACCCACGGGTTTAGGTGGATGATGACCTGCTGAGCTGGATTGTGGGATATGTAGTATTGATTTTATGATGTTGATAATATTATAAAAAAAAAAATGTGAAAAATGAGCAGGTCGTTACATAAAGAGTATGAAAAGAACTATCTAATACATGATTTAGAGTCAGCTGTAGTGGTGTATGCTCTAAAGATATGGAGGCACTATCTTCATGGGAGAAGATGTGAAATCTTCACTGATCATAAAAGTTTGAAATATTTCTTCACCCAGAAAGAATTGAATATGAGACAGAGAATGTGGCTAGAGCTTATAAAGGATTATGATTGCACTATCAACTACCACCCAGGGAAAGCAAACATGGTGACTGATGCACTGAGCCGGAAAGCAGCAGGAGCAGCGATATCAACATTGGAAATTTAGCATCCTATTCAGATGAATTTGGAGAGGCTAGGTGTGGAGCTGATAGAAGGTGATCACTAAGCATTCATCGCCAACCTGGTGTGTAGTCTACCTTGCAAGAAAGAATTAAAGCTGCCCAGAGAAATGACCCAGAAATGATAGAGTTAATGGATAAAGTGCCAGATGGACAGGGAGAAGAGTTTACTATTTCAGATGATGGAGCCCTGAGGTTCCATACCAAGCTGTGTGTGCCTATAGATGCTGAGATTAGGAGAGCTATCATAGAGGAGGCACTCAAATCCCTATACATAATTCATCCTAGCAGTACTAAAATGTATCAGGATCTCCAGGAATCTTTTTGGTGGAGCGGCATGAAAAGAGAAATAGTGAAATTTATGGGACAGTATTTGACATGCCAGCAGGTAAAGACTGAGCACCAGAGGCCAGCAGGACAGTTACAGCCACTCCACGTCCTTGAGTGAAAATGGGAACATATATCTATGAATTTTGTCACAGGTTTGCCGCCAACGCTGCATGGCCAGAACACTATCTGGGTAATTGTATACTGGCTGATGAAGACTGCCCACTTCCTACCTATTAAAGTCATCTACCCTTTGAACAGACTGACAAATATATATATTCAGGAGATAGTTCGATCTCATGGAGTGCCAGTATCTATAGTTTCAGACCGAGATCCATGTTTCACATCACGGTTTTGGAGGAGCTTACAGAATGCTCTAGGATCTCAGTTATCATTTAGCACGACATTCCATCCTTAGACTAATGGGAAGACAGAGAGGACGATCTGAATACTTGAGGATATGCTACGAGTGTGTGTGCTAGATTTCATGGGTAGTTTGACCCAGTATATGCCGCTGGTTAAGTTCGCGTATAGTAACAGCTATCGGGCCAACATCGACATGACACCTTACGAGGTATTATATGGTAGGAGGTGCTGTTCTCCACTATACTAGGATGAAATGAATGAGAGGAAAGTTTTGGGACTAGAACTAGTTCAATAGGCGTATGACAAAGTCCGACTTATTAAGGATAGAATCAACGCAGCACAAAGTCGGCAGAAAAGCTACATGGATACTCGCCGCCGAAAGCTGGAGTTTAATGTGGGAGATCAGGTATTTTTGAAAGTAGCACCACTGAGAGGAGTTATGAGATTTGGAAAGAAGGGGAAGCTGAGCCCTAGGTTTATTGGCTCATTTGAGATACTTGAGAGAGGGGGTCCAGTCGCTTACAGGCTAGCTTTACGACCAGCACTATCCAGAATACAAGATGTATTTCATGTTTCCATGTTGAGGAAGTACGTCACAAATTCCTCTCACGTGATCAGCTACGAGGAGATAGAGCTTCGGGACACACTAGCATATGAGGAGACGCCAGTACATATCTTAGATAGAAAAGAACAGGAGTTGCATACTAAAAGAATTCCACTAGTAAAGGTCTTGTAGAGGAATCCTACAGTAGAGGAAGCATTGTGGGAGCTTGAGGAAGAAATACGAAAGGAGTACCCACATATGTTCAGCGGGGATCAACATTAGATAGAGATGGGCAGTAATAATTCAGGTAAAGTAGATAGAGTTTGGTTTTATTTTATTTAAAATAGGATGATGTACATATAAGTGGTATTTTAGGTTATAGGATAGGTAGTGTTTTGGGTTTTGGGAGAATTTTCTTTTATGTATATATATATATATATAATATCCTAGAACCGTATATGTAATCACGGTATTCCTCCACCACAAGTGAGGGTAATTAATAAAATAAGTAGTAAATTTTCCTCAGAGGATGGTGAAAAATATAGATATCAAATTTCAAGGATGAAATTTTATAAAGGAGAGGAGAATGTAAAGACTTGGGAAATATAATAATAATAAAAAAAAAAGAGAAAAATAGATTTTTGGCAAAGTGGGGAGAAAATCAGTGACAATTTTCTGAAGGAGTTAGAAAACCGACGACGATTTTGGTTTTCACCGCGGAATGATAAAGGTAAAACGGTAAATTTTGGCCGGTTAAAGAGAAAATCGGCGACGATTTTCTGAGAAGCTAGGAAAACCGTCGACGGTTTTTGATTGCAGAGCTAGGAGTATAAGGGAAGCCAAGAGACATTTGTAAACATAAAAATTAAAATCTATTTTCTCTCCCTCAAGAAACCCTACGACCCTCCAAGCTTCCAACTCCGATTTCGGCTCCATTAAGCCTCATTTCGATTATCAAGAACCATCACAGGGTTTTTGGGAAGATTCTCTACATCATAGGCAGAGCGAAATTTTGATTTGGAGTTTTGGGGCACTATCCCAAAATTGAGGTAAGGGTGTTATCTAAGTATTTATGGGTTAGTTATCTTAAATATGGAATGAATAGACTTAGAAAGGTGAATATAAACATAGTTTTGGAATTAAACTAAGAAATTGGGAATTTGGGAAATGCAGGGTTTGGTGGGAACACCGCAGACAGACTAAGGATTTTAGCGGGTATTTTCTTAGGAACCCAAATTGAATAATGAATAATTTATAATTTAGGAATTGTGAATATGCGTATTTGGGGAAATCGTGAAAACGACAGTTTTTCTTGATATTCAGTTGATTTACAGGAATATATTCATATGTATGTTATTTCAGGGTGTCGAAATTATGAACACCGCATGCGTGAGATTGTAAAATAATAATTAGTGCTTAGATAGTCAGGCAAGGGGAAAGTATGTTATGCCAGCTTTATTAGAAACTTTACCAGGAAAGTATAGTATTTGATCATAAGTATTAGAATATGATTTTTGAACATGTCAGAACTTGAAAATTATATAGTTTTACAAAGTATGATTATAGAGATTTTATTTAGTTGTGTGGCATGAGTAATACTGAGATATTATAGAATATTCATACAGAGTTACAAAATTACGTTTATATAGTTTCTACAGAAATATGTTATACATATTTAAGGAAATATGATTATATAGTTTTTACAGAGTTATGAGGTACAACTTATACATTTTTATTTACGGAGCTACAGCTATGCAGAATATTATAGAATTACAATTTATATGGTTATACAGAATTATGATATGCAGTATTTTATAGAATCATATTTATATAGTATGTTACAGAATCATAATTACACAGTGTATTACAAAACAAGATTATATAGTGTTTTTAGAACCATGATTATACAGAATTATGCAGAACCATGATTATACAAAATTTTGTAGAACCATGATATACAAAACATAGAACCATGACATACAGAATTACAGAATATACAGATATACAGTTATTACAGCGTCATGGCAATACAGAAAATTATAGAATCATGATTAATATAGTTGATATAGAATCATGGTTAAACAAATAGATGTTATATAGAAATATTTTTATATAGTATCAGCCCCTGATGGAATAAAGCAGTATACAAAACAGGATATAAAGCACGGTACTGTTGCTATATAGAGTGCACCCATACGTTTTAGATAGAGTATGGTATTGCTGACTGTGCCCACAGGTAGAGTTGAGAGCTCCCTGGCGTCCGGACCAGGTGGAGCAGACCTTTCGTGCTCTAGACATCCAGATATACATATAGTTAGGCTAACACTGGAGGGCCAACCAGTGTTTAGTCCAGCCTATGGGCCGCACAACCTTGTCATAAGGGGTTAAATCATGACATATAGCCATCTAGGGAAGTTATCAGAATTATGTATATATATAGTACATAGAAAACAGAGATTACCTAGTATAGTTAAAAGTATGTTTGGAATAGATAACTCAAAAATTTTCATATTTTAAATGAGATAAGCATGAGTTATTATACAGATGTTTTTACATGATATATCGTTTACAGTCTTAATTAAAGGATATGTTGTATATAAACTCATATGTCACACACTAGTAATAACATGTTTGTTTCTCCTTACTGAGAGGTGTCTCACCCCAGTATTATGAACATTTCAGGTAATCTAAAGAGGCGTGCAGGGCCGACTCAGAGATAGATGAGGCAGCTGAATCGACATTGTTTTTGGGGTGAGTCATGGACTAGATTATAGAGCCCACAACATTTTGGAATTTTTGGGAAATGTTATGTATATGTGTGTATATATATATACAAGTGGGTCGAGTATACTCTGGTATTGTGTTTTTAGAATAGAGTTGGATATGTATGTTTTCTGCTGCATAGGTGTTACACGTTATGCACAGGTTACCATGACCCTCACTAATGGGTCCGTGATGATATGACTACAAGTACAGGATAATAGAATATATTATATAGTTTCAAAAAAAATAATATAAAATTTTGGGTCGTCACATTATTTGCCTATAAAAGTAGCTTCCTTCTGCTCTAATACTAATATCAGGGCACTCACCTTACTTAGTAAGCCCACGGGCTATGTATATAGGTAAGGTCTCCAAGAATAGGGAAGATTACCCACCTATACAAGTAGCTTCCCTCTGCTCTGGTATCTCGCCTTTCTCAACAAGCTTTTGGTGGAAGGTTCTACCTTGCCATCAATATACATATTACTAATTTAATATACCATTCATCTTATCAGTTCACATTCCACATAAACATTCCACACAGGAGAACCCCATCCACACAACACTCTCATTTATACAAAATACACGGTCCGCAAAGGACTAGTCCACACAAAACTGACATCATCACAGAATCCATGGTCCACACAAGACTAACATCACACAGAAACATGGTCTACACAGGACTGGTCCACACAAGACTAACATCTTCTTAGAAATACATGGTCCACACGAGACTAACATCTTCACAGAATCCATGGTCCACACAGGACTAACGTCACACAGAAACATGGTCTATATAGGATTGGTCCACACAGGACTAACATCACACAGAAACATATTGTGTCTCACACAGGCACCACTAACCACCAGTACCAATCCCCATGACCTATCCATAGTACAATAGAACAACCTCCTCATGCCTGCTAATGCTCTACCCCAATATGTAATGAATACGAACTTCTCAGACCTGCCAACGTATATCGTGATTACATCTTGGCAATATAATGAACTTCTTAGGCCTACCAATGTTATATTATGATAGACATGAATAACCACACAAAATGACCCATATTCACACATCACATTATTTGTCACGCAGCAATCTCAAGCAGCAGTATTCACAAACAATCATTATTTACCAATAACTGTACTCGCATCAGCCAAATAAATTATGAAAGTTGTATTCCCGCCACACAATTTATTTTCCATATATATATATACATTATTTATCAAAAGTCAATATTTCCAAAATGCCCAATTGTTCAAATAAATCATACCTAAATATATATATATTTTGTATACCCAAATTAACCAGTTTAAAATTTAATAAAAACCTAATATAATTAATTCCCCTTACTCGTTTTCTTAAATTTCACCCATGGAAACCCCGAAACGTCGCCTACGGCACTCACCCGAATCCTAATTCAGAAATCCGAGTTTATCAACCCAAACTCCAACAAAATGTTATTTTATCATTCCCTAAGTCCTATATATTCCATATTAAGAATAAAACTTAAAAATACCCTACTTACCTTGATTTTGGGATGGTGCCCCGAAACCTCCAACTGAAAATCTGCACCACATAGGTTGCAGAGAATCTTCCTAGGAACCTTGTGGTGGTTCCTGATCGTTAAAATAAGACTTAACAGAGTGAGAATCAAAGAAAATGGAGAGAGAAACCGTAGGTTTTCGGAGAGGAGAAGAAGAAAATTTGATTCTTTGAAAAAAAAATGCTCGCAGGATATCCTTAATATCCCCTCTGCACAGAAAATCGTCACCGATTTTCTCTTTAACCGGTCCTATTTTACAGTTTATCCAGTTATTGACCCACAGTAATTCCAAACCGTCGCCGGCTTTATTCCTCTCCAAAAAACCGTCGCCAATTTTCTCTTTTCCCGGCCAAAAATCCATTTTTTCCAATTATTTTTATTATTTCATTTTCCCGGGTCTCTATATATGTGATTTCCATTTAACTTTAATTTAAAATATCCTAGTGACTTGTTGAATTTTGTAAAAAAAAATTTAATTATTAGTTTTATTGGTAGGAAAAGAATATTTGGGGTATAATAAAAGATAATAAGTTTGAAAAAAGTACGCCAAAAAAAGACAAATTAAGATGTGTCGTATATCATTAAAGAGTTCTGTTAATTAAAATTTAATGGCTAATCCACAGCGGCCATTATCATTAAATTAAGCAAAATGCATCCTTACAAGAATAAATAAAAACTAGTTAAGTGTCATACATTTAGGGCTTCAAATTAACTAACAAAACTACTAATGACCAGCTTATCGAGTTTCAAATTCGTTGATTATATAAATAAATGATTGCCAAATTCAATTTCAAAACTTGTTTAATAAATGGGTCGAATTTGAACATAAACAAAATTAGCTTGTTCAAATTAGTGAACACCTCGGTTATACATTTGGTTAGGCTCATTTTAATATGCTTGAATTAGTCACATCTATGGGCTTGTTTAGTACGGATAAATTAGGCTTGATAGACTAAATGGACTTAAAAGTAAGAATAATTTGGATGTGAGCTTGTTTAACTCAAACTCTATAGCATACATTTGGTAGGTCCAAGCTTAAGCAAGTGTATTTAAGCTTAGTTTGAGGTAGGTCCAAGCTTGACTTCTATTAAAAATTTAATAAATAAGTTTAAGTATGACAAAGTGCAGCTCAAGTTGGCTCATTTACAACCTCCTTGTATTTAATTGAAAAATGGTCATATGTTACTTAAGCCTCACTGTGATGAGAAATAATAATAATAATAATAATAATAATAATAATAATAATAATAATAATAATAATAATATGCATGTAAGCGTAATAAAATAAAAATAAAAACAAAAAAAATTATAATAAAAATTAATTAATTAATTAATTAATTATTATTAATTAAATAATATAATATAATATAATAATATATTAATAAAATAATATAAAATTTTATATATATATATATATATATATATAAAAGCTCCTAAAGGATCAGGAGCCTTCAGGAAGCTTAAATTCCCCCCTCTTCTGTTCTCACTTCTCTCTCTCTCTCTCTCTCTCTCTCTCTCAATTTCTCTTCCATTTCTCTGCGAAATTGAAGAACATATATCATTCTCGGATCCTAACTCCGCTCTTCAAAGATTTAACCAGAGAAATTTTGTCCTCTGCGCGTTGTAGGCATCACTTGAGGGTTAGGGTAAGTGGGCTAGATTATGTCAGAATTTATTTAATATATGCCTGATTTAAATTGAGTACGAGAATTTAATTATTTCCATGTTTATATTTTATTTTAAAAATATGTCTGTTTTAAATTAATTACGTGAATTTAATTATATTTATATGTTTGATTTAAATCAAGTTTATTAAATTAATTATATTGGTTTTATTCAAATATATACTCGAGTTAAATTAAATTATACGGATTTGATTTATTTAAATACATATCTGAGTTCAATTAAACTGTAAGGATTTGATAATATTTGGGTTTTTAAATAGATTGGGAATTAAATTTAAATATGGGAGTTGATCATACCCTCGTTTTTATTTAAATTTACTGAATATATATTTATGAGAATTTCTCAGGTAATTTATGAAATTATAATTATTATACAAATCGTGCGACATAAGTTTAATTTATTTTATTGCATAATTGAGCAAGTTTGAGATTTTTACGGTATTATATTTATCACGTATTTGTTGTGAATATTACAGGATTATATTTATTACGTGTGTGATTGTGAATAATGATGACATTTGGTTACAAATTATATGTGAAAATGATGAGATCATTATACTGTATAGTTGCATAAATTGCAATATTATGTTTTAAAAACCCTGATGGGCCGAATGTAGTGGATTCTCGGTACCGTAGTTATAGATGAGTTACAGATGAGTATTAGTACAGCCACACTATTATGAAAGTGTTGGCGGTAGATAGTGGATTTGGCCTGAGTAGGGTCACACACCTATTTTTGGATCAGGATGTGAGGCAAATCACACTTGCAAATATAAACCTTTGATTTATTTGGTCGGCCAACCAATGCTAAGTCCAGTTTTCGAACTGCACAACCCGGTCATGGGAGTTAAACATGACATGCATCAACCGAAATGAGTTCTTTTTATACATATTTGGATATTTATGTGATTGTGACCACTTAATGGGCTTAATGTTGTTTTGAAGAAAAGTACATATATTGATATACATGATCCACTGGTTACAATGAAATTTTATTATAGAAAATATGTGGTTCTCTCTTCATAAATGTGGTTTTAACAGTTGGATTATTAAATTAATTATTTTTATACCACATCTCATTTTAGCCACATATGATAATAATCTAA
Organism: Malania oleifera; assembly: GCF_029873635.1. Lineage (NCBI taxonomy): Eukaryota > Viridiplantae > Streptophyta > Magnoliopsida > Santalales > Ximeniaceae > Malania > Malania oleifera. The sequence continues at coordinate 25,245,758 of NC_080421.1, forward strand.
TTCTTACTTACTGAGAGGTGTCTCAACCCAATTTTTATCAAACATTTCAGATACCTTGATGTTGTTTATGGTGACTCTTATACTTTGAAGTTTCATAAACAAGGAAAAAGAAGAAGAACATGGAGGGACTGCACAGCAGAGACTCGTCGATGAGGAGACCCTGAGAGGCTTAAAAGTTCAGAGATCCTGAGATACCAAGAGCTGTTTTAAAGGCTCGTTGACGAGTGGTCATAATCGTCGATGAGTGGTCTTCTTGGTCTCATCGACAAACCCTGTTCTCGTCGACGAGCATTTCTAGGCTACGGGTAGATTTTTGAAATTTGAATTTGGACGTTATGGTGGTTAGGTATTTGGAGGGAAACCTCCGAGTAACTTTTATATATTGTATTTCTGAGTGTATTTGTTAAGTAAGATCATTGCAAAACTTGTGTATTGTGCTGTTTCACATTGTAGTGAATATTGAATGTCATTTGCTTTCATTCTTGTGTTATTGGTTGTTATCTTCTCATTCATATTGGTGGAGTGTTGTTGAGACTTGGTTTATTTGTTGCAAGTTTACAACTTCCGCTGTGTTTTTGTCTTATACCCGAATTTTACAACATATTAGTATCAGAGCAATTGTTGTCATAGTATTGGGATCGTCTTGGAACCGGAAATTTTGGTTTATGGTAGAGGAGAGTGAAGGACATTCTTGTGCAACAAGGCATGGCAATGGCTCTACTTGATAATCAATCGGAATGAATAGATGAGGCAACATGGTAGATTTTAAAGCAAAGGTTACGTCTACAATATGCTTGTGTTTGGCCGACGAAGTTCTTTATTGAGTGATAGATGAGGATTCTCCAGCGGCTATTTGACGAAAGTTAGAAAGCCGGCACATGTCTAAATCTCTCAATAACAAACTTTTTCTTAAGCAACATTTATATTGGCTTAAGATGGTTAAAGGATTAAGTCTGGATCAACACATCAATGCAAAAGATTAGAGACAAATATGGGATGAGATTTATTTTTTGAAGTTACCCATAAAAAGTTCAATTTTTTTTTCAAGGATGTGCCAAAACTTTGCCTACTAAAAAAATAAAATATACAATTTCATATTTAATTTCACATTAATAAATTTGGATTGTAAAGCTAAAAACCATATGAGATAATATATACACCCAAAGAAAACATGAGCAAAAAAAAAAAATTATAGAATGGACCTTGGGGATGTTGGATTGTTGGCCTTCATACTTCATTACTGGTGTATAATTTTAGGAACTCATTTTTCCCAGTCCCCAGTCTACTGTTTACCCCCATCTTTTCCCATATATGTTTTGGGAAATTTGTGGTTCACCAAAAATAACCAACTGTGGACAGAGAAGAGGGGAAGGTCGTCGAAGGTACCTGAGTGGCTGAGTCACTGAGTGAAGACTGAAGAGTCGTCGCCACGCCCACGTGAGGGAAGAGCCGGGGAGGGACTCGCGAAACCAGGAGAGGCTGGAGAGCCGAAGAGGGGATTCGCCGTTCGCGAAGTGAGAAGTGGAGAATGGAGAAGGAGATGGTCGGTGGTCCGATGGAGAGCTGCGGTGCAAAGCCACAGAGGAACAGTGAAGTCGAAGACTCGAAGTGTGAACTTCACACAAACGAAACTCTAGCCCTAAGCCCCAAAGCCCTCCACTGAGTCTGAGACCCCTCCGCCCTTGTTCCCCCCAAGCCCAACCCCCATATCCGGATATCGCCTAACCCGTCCCTAAAAAATAACAATTATAACATATCATAATTTATATTTAAAATTTAATTAATTAATAAATCCGTTAATCGATTAACTGAATTATTTTTTGTTATTAACTGAACCGAAATCGATTAAACGAATTTTTTGTAAATCCCAACTGAACCAACCGAAACGAGTTTTTTACCCAAATCGAACCGACCAATTTTGGCCGGTTAAATCAGTTAATTCGGTTTTCCCCGAATTATGCTCACCCCTACCCAAAACCCTAATTTTCCTAAAACCATAAAATACAGTTTAACTGGTTCATATTTTAAAAGTAATTGATGTAAGACAAATCCCCTTACTTAACTTACAAGAAAGTCCACTGGAAACCCCAAACTCCACGCCCTATGGCGTTTGCAGTTCAAAATCTTGAAACCACATTTTTCCCAAATAAATCAACACAAACTCTAGATCAGCAACCATTAATCATTTCCTAGGCCTTCCTATAGTTTACAACAACCCATAAAGCCTTAAAATAACCTACTTACCCTAATTTTGGAGTAACGCTTGAAAAACTCATATCAAATATCTATTTCGCTAGACTTGTAGAGAATTTCCCCTAAACCCTCATAGTAACTTCTGATCGTTGAATCTATCAACGAGCGACGAGAAATCATTGAGAGAGAGTGTGTGGGCACGGGTTAAAGAGAGAGAGAGAAATTATGTTTCTTAATGAAGAAGCAAACAAAATTTCTATTTACAGACCCCTTGACCCGGTCAAATTCGTCGACAAATGGCGCCTTCGTTGACAAACTACTGAAGGCTGTTTGTCAACAAACGAAGGGTTTCGTCGACGAACTCTAAGCCTGATATTTTTTATAGTTCTAGATCTCTTCGTCAACGATACTTTGAAATTCGACGACAAATCACTAAAGGGCCTTCGTCAACGAACACAGGGGAATCGTCGACGAAGCCTGCTGAAATCCCCTTTTTATCTTCCCTTTCCTTCTTTTCTCAATTATTTCTTTATTTTCCGGATTCAAGTCTCTACATTTTCTATGATAATTTTAAATTTCAATTTAATAAATTTAAACAAAATATGATATAAAACTGTGTTAAATTTCATCCCACTTTGAAACTTCTAAAATCTACACTCCAAAACATGTCATTATCATACATTTGAAAAACATGAAATTCCAACAACCCACTTAAAATTATGAAAATTTTAACAAAACTCAATAGACTTCTTCCAATCAATGCAACTTCAATACGAGGCTTTAAGTTTAAATCCTCCCAATCATACTTATGGCAAAAACGTTCACCATGAATTAGCTATTATGAATTCAAAGTTTTAAATTTGAATTTATATAGATTTACACTTTTGGGAACATGAATTTCAATCTTTAAAATTAAATTTGAATAGTTTTAGATAAAATTTAATAAAATTCTACATTAAATTTTGTTCAAATCCACCAAGATCTAAGACATTTTCCAAAAATAGGGTAGGGGAGTTCAATCCAAATTCCACTCAACATCCCAAACACAACATAGATCAGGGCCATAACCAATTAAGGCAAATGATTGAGTGCATATGCTCTTTTTGTGTGTGTGTGTGTGTGTGTGTGTGTGTGTGTGTGTGAGAGAGAGAGAGAGAGAGAGAGAGAGAGAGAGGAAAAGCATGGCCAAAGTCAGTTATCAACGCCAGAGCAAAAGGAATGGAACACAAATCAAAACCCAGCTCTTCCTATTTCTTTATATTTCGTAGATTCTATGTTCTGCAACCTGCAACAGATATCAGCCCTAAACCATGAAGTTCCCAAACAAACAAAAAAATGAAACAAATGTTCACATGATGAAATTGTCATAAAGTACAGTTCCTTTGCTGAGTTAAATCAGCGGGATTCACTGTGTCAATGTTGAATCCTGCATTTCACTATCCATGCAAGTCTTTACATATTTACAAGTACAGACAATATTGGAGGGAAGCAAACGCATCAGTGTTGTTGAACCAAAAAAATGCTAAATCCATTGATCTTGAAGGCCCCTCTATGTATTTCCATCAAACACGGATCAACTGCACATAATAGAATTAACATATTGTTAAAAGGGACAAGCAATTTCTAAAAAATATATATGCTACTCTCATATGGAGCTTAAAATGATGAATTAATGATATAAAGTTGGATACAAATAAAAAAAGTAAAAGGTCTCGCTATCTCGAGGCTATATTGCAATACCCTTGTAAGCTATATGCTGCATCTCCAAAGCAGGGAGAAGGCGAACCAGCAGGGAAGTCTACAATGTTTGATTAATGGCTCCCGAGGTTTATTATCATCCCGAGTGGAAAAGGCCCACCCAGATTTCAGGTTCTTATTATATTTTTTAAATAGAAAACTATAAGATTACCAAAAACAAAGTAAAAAAATTCCTCCTTCAATGAATAAGAGCAAAGGGTGATATGAGAAAGGTATTAAAGAGAAGGGAAGAAAAGAAGAAAGAGTCAGGAACCAAATTATGGCAAATGAATGAACAAGACTCAGAAACCAAGTTATGACAAATGAACTTTCCTAGTCAAATTTCAGTCAAGTGATCATCCACAGCTGAAGCAACAGATTTAAATTTCAAAATATATTAAAAATGAAAATGAGAGCGAGAATTAGGCTCTTTGTCAAACAAAAAGAAAACTAGGTCATACCAAACTGCAACCTCATCAATTAAAGTCATCCATATATCAACACACGTAAAGGAGATATAGATTTTACCATCTTGGGGGTGTTTATTCCTTTCAGCGCCTTCATTGCTGCTTCTGCGAAAGCCTGTGCTGCCTCTGCATCAGCTTCCGCTGCCTCTGCCTCTCTTGCTGCCTCTTCAGCTTCTGCTATGGCAGCTTCTGCCTCAGCGACTGCTCGTGCAGCAGCTGCAGCAGCCTCTTGCGCAGTCATGCTCCTCATCTTGGCTAATTCTAAATCAATCTGAGATTTTGTAGGGATATTGAAATCATCCCTATCAACTTTGGGAGAAACCCTTTGCTTCCCATCCAAGAGTAACATGGATGTATTTCTTCTCCTGTCAGAAAATGCAGGAGCTGGTGCAATCCTGTACTTGCGTTTAACCTGTAAGAAATCAGGACATACAATTATGATCTTCGCCTAGATGCAGCTTTTACCACTCAACAAACTGAAAATTTTCAAAAAACTACATCCATTTTTCCAGGGTATTGGTCAAGGTTCTGATCCTTCTTAGGGGGCATTTCGTTCACGGCATTTTTCAAAATTCCTGAAAATGTGATGCCTAGTGCATCTCATTCCCATGTTTGTTTGAGCATGGGAATTTGAAATGGCGGGCATGTTCTTGGGAATGAAAGGATTCCCATGAAACATGGGCATCCTCTTCCCACCTCCCCCATGGGTAAGTTTTATGGAAATCCCATTCCCATGAGAATCCTACTTTTTAGACCAAACTGCCCTCATTATTTTGGCTTTTAGACAATAATGCCCCTATAATATTATATAATTAACACACTCTAAAATAATAAATTATTAATAAAACAAAAATATTAAATTAGCATAAACATTAATTATTTTTAAATTAGCAAATATAGATAATTTAATTAAAGATATAATTATAAAATTTTAATTAATTTTCCAACTAGAAAATTGAATTTTTAATTAAAAAATATTGCAATGGAAATTAAAAATATTAATTAACATAAATAATAGTAAATTTGTTAATTATAAAATATTAAAAGGTCTATTAAAAGTGTTAATATTTATGTTAATTAACATACATTTGTAATTTATAAAATAAAATATTATTACTGTTTTATAAAAATTTAATACAATAGTTAAGATTTAGAAACTATATCACACTCATTTCTTTTAGTTAATCCATTATTAAGTGTTAAATGTTTTAAATTTATTATTATTGAAAATTTTTGGGTATAGATTTAGTTAAATACGCATTCTTAGTAGGGCTTTATATTGAAAAATATAATTATTCTTCATACATTCATTACATGTCAAGGGTATGATGGTCACCTTAAAATACCTACCAGGATTCCCATGAACCAAACATTGACATGGTAATCTTGTATACATCCTAGGAATCTTACAACCCGAACCAAACAAAAGTATTTCCATGAGATATCCTAGGAATGAGATTCCCATGAATGTCATTTCATGAGAATATTTTTGATGTTGCAAACCAAGTACCCCCCCTTACTGTGTAATTTTCTTCAGGAACTCCATCTCCAGTTCCAAGCCAAATAATTGCACTCCCTTCAATAATGAGTTGAACTGAAAAATGGTATATAATCCCCTAAGATACAAGGAATCATCTTTAGTAGATTCCGGAGTAATAGGAATACCATTTGTATATTTCCCAATCTACTTGGATACTTAGCGTGATCTTTGTGTGTAACCAATACCCTCCTTTTGAGCTACAGGACACGAATGACCAGCTTCATCTGCTTGAGATTGGGAATATATCCTACTTTTTCAATAAAAGTAGGCATTCCTAAATTTTTCCCTCTTGTACTGACGGGTAAATATTGGTGGCATCATCACATAGTTTTAACATATTACCAACAAAGTTGATACACAAACAACAGATGAATTATCAGGTTCTACTACCTATGTGACAATGGCTCAATGCAAGACCACAAATTAGCCAAGCCATGCTGAGCTGAATATTTGATTTCCTATCCTGAAAGGTTCACAACCAAACTGTGTATTCAAGCTAATGCTGATAATTTTCTCCCCCACTTCACTTTAAATCAGCTCAGTACTGTTGGCATTTAAATTGGATCACAAAGAGTGAACTCCAGACAAACTGAAGCCAACAAGATGTCCAGATCAGCGAGGAAAAAGATCACCTCAATCAAACTCTATTCCATTGTAATGAAACTGTGGAGCATGGAAAATAATGCTAATTACAATACAAAAGCAAGCTTGGTTTACACTTTACAGGTAAATCGAAAGAAAATGAAGCATTAAAAAGACAGTTTCTCAAGGGAAATAATTATGTTACAAGCTTTCCTTCAACCACCAAACATATGCAGGTGGGGAAAAGTGTTTTAATCTCTTTTCAGCCAATCAAATGAATGTATAGTTAAGTAATGAGGCAGGAAAACCAAAAGGACCCACTCAGGGTATTTTGAGTCCTAATAGGAAAGAATTGAGAGCAAAGGTAGGATGAACAGGGAAGGAGGGGGGAAAGGTGCAGTAGGAAACTGACAGGAGCTCTCATTTCCACACAAATAACAAACTATGGTTCTCTCCTCTTTGAACACTAATACCAGCCCCTGATATTCAGCCAGTAAGAGTTGAGAATTAGGTCTGTAAATATGGCCAAACCAACACATATTTACAATCACCCAACCCCCCAACCCCCCCCCCCCCCCCAAAAAAAAACCAAAATACAAACACACACACACACAGATGCACATACATATGAAGTTTGTGTAAATGAGGGACTCAACAAGCCAAGCTTCAGCATGGTTACTCAACCAATCATAACAATGTCAATCATATAAAAGGAATCAGGCATGTGAAACTGTCAAGGTACAAACTAATGTGCCATCAGTGCGTATTATTCATCACAGCTACAACAGCAATAAAGCTGAGATCATTAAAGCACCAGGGATCAAATTCAGTTTGATCTGTTGTGTTAGGGAAAAAAATGTTAAATCTCATTAAAGTAGTCTAACTATTAAAGCTTTGTCATGTGGTGGTTGCCATGAATCCTAAATTCCTATGCACGAATCAATATCTCAAGATTCTCCACCATGTTCATCAATTACATATAGCACCATAGAACTACCACCAATGCTCTAAAATGCGAATAATGCACAGGATCTGCATAATAGGTTTCCCTGCATCCCTATTTGGAAATGTAATCAACCACATACCCTTAACCATGTTAGTTAATAATTTTACCAACCAAAAGTTTCCCAGCCAGACTTCACTGATCAGGGTAGACCAACTTATTCAACAAAATATGGCAAAATCACATGCTCCACAGGCTAGAGCTGAGCATTTTTCAACTTCAACCAATTAATCAACCAAATTCCGTTACTTCAGACTGGTAATGTTCGCAATTCGGTTGGTTCAGTACTAACTTCTCACTTTTCAGGTTTCAGTTATCAGAGAACCCAGATTGAATTCAGTTAACCAATTAAACGTGTATATATATATACACACACACACACACACATACACACATAAAAAGTATGTATTTCAAAATAAACAATTAGAAGTTGACTAAGGTGTTGGCAATATATACACTAAGATGTTGGCCATGGCTTTTCCAGTATATTGAAATCTCTTGATCAATGTATGGTTTGCCCACACACACACACACACACACACAAAAGGATAAATGGGGAAGCAATTAGGTTAACTTCCGTTAACTGAATTAACAAACCATAATTTTGATGGTTTTTAATTCGATGTGTTAACTTATTCCATTCAGATAATGGAAATAGTTTAACCAAAATTTTTTCAGTTAATTTCATTCATCTATCAAATCAACCATACTAACCAAATGCTTAGTCCTATCACCCTATGCACAAGCATCCAATAAGCCTCCAGCCTTTTATTCAATAAAATTGCGTACTGAAGAAATAAAAAGCACATCATTTCACATTTCATTAGCATCACTTAAAGCCAAGCACATAGCTGATGAGTAGGCATTTGATCTCATAATGCAATTATGATTACCTTAATCAGTTTCCCACTTGCCGTCAAAAACTTTAATTTCGCCGACAGTAGCCTTTTAAAGTTTGGTGGTGCCCAATATTGTTCCTACAGAACAAAAAAACCCAAAACTCAAAACACTGATTTCAGAATCCAAAAATAAAATTATGTTCAACATCTCATCTACAGGAAGAATAAAGCAGAACAACAGCACAGGCACATGGACTGGCATGAGAACCATGTCCATCATTCTCTGTGTCAAGTTCCATGTCAAGTGCCAAGTTCCATAGATACCACTTGTCAAATGGTATTGTACAGTGTTAAATGACAAGTGTCACTAAGACTGATAAAACAAGTAGAAACAGTATTGATAAGGTGAGGTGAAGGTTCATGTTGCATTTAAGCTTAAAGAGGCAAACATAGTTGATAAGGACAGTGGTGAGACTCCCATTGCAAGAGCCGAATCTCGCTTGAGAAGCTGTACATACCATGTGACCATGGTCTTAAATTTCCACGAAATTGTCGAAATTTTCGTCGAAATTTCTGATTTCCATCACTCTCGAAATCAAAATGGCAGTTGATTTCCATCTTGCAAAATTTCCGTCAAAATCTCAACAAATCATCCGAAATTTATCAAAATCTCAAAATTTTAGCGAAACTTGTCGAAATTATGACTATATGATGAAATTTCGTCAAAATTCAAATGAGAAATTTAGGAGTGACGTGAAATTTCTATCTTAATTTATTTTATCGAAACAAATTATTACAAGTGCTTTTGAAATTATGTGAAAAAATACACTTATAATAACATTTTATTTAACCATTCACGACTAAATTTTCATTATTTGTACAATAAATAATATTTAAATAATTTATGAATTTCATTTGTATTAACTAAATATGTTTAATGTACATTATCTCACAAATATGTTTGATACAAATACTATTTTACAACTTTTCCACCTCATACAAAACATAGATGTATTTAATTTGTAATATATTAGTCCTAAAACTTATATTATTATGTTTGTTAACCATTTCTAAAGTTTCACAAAGAATTCCATGTTTTACTACTAAATTCCATTATTTTTTAAAATCAAAATTGACATCGAAATCAAAATTTCCGTACTCTTGGAGCTTCGAAATTTGAGTCAAAATCAAAATTTAAGACCTTGCATGGGACAATGTATGTCCATGTCATAACACAATTCCAAGCAGCATTTGAAGATTAAACTGCCAAATGGCACTTATTACATGTGCATATCCATGCTTTCCCGAACATACCACATACACGGGGATATCTAGTAAGCATTAGGAACATTGTTTTGTCGATAACAAAAGCATGAAAGAAAATCTCCTTCTAGTTTAATAAATTATTCAAATAATAGTGTATAAAATTGGTGCAATAGCGCCACTGTTTGAAAAAAGTAACCATATTCATTTGCATTGGATAACTAAATAAGAATTCCAACTAAGAGTAGATCATTCCTCTGACTGAAAGTTGATTGTAGCGTAACCATTAGAAGCATAATTAAGAGCTAACCATAAAATATTTATAATGCAGTAAATTTAGAACATAATTTAATAAAAATTTAACAGTTCCACTTAAAAGTTTGCTTTACCCACCACAAATAGGGAATACAGTTCATAGTGGCATCCAAAATAGGATGGCTTTCCCAACCCCTTATGATATTATTACATTCATTTGTATAATAAAAAAATTATATTAATATTAATATCACCATGTATTTGATTTAATATAAATAATAATTATATTATCATATTATAATTGATGATTTAATAAAGAAAATATATAAAAAATCTGTTGTGTCGAGCACCCCACTTGTGCCAAACACCAATACTACAACTATTGCTATTAAATATATAACCATACTAAAGCAATGTAGAAACTAATAATCAAAGACAACAATAAAGAACAACACAAGAATTTACGAGGTTCGGTAAAGAATTATCTGCATCCTCAAGCACAGACACCAATCCACTATTTCCAAAAAAATTACAACTTGGGCAAATTTCAAATAACCAATAGTAATTAGAAATACCTTAGAGTACAAATACTATTTGTAACTCTACAAAATGGGAGGTGTATTTACAAATGGTGAGGGAAACTTCGTACATACCTTCAAACTAAAGGCTTCAAAAAACCTTCCCACTAATGTGGGACTAAAAAACCAACAAATCTCCGCCTTGACAATAAATTCAACAAATTTTTCAGTCACAAACATTCTCTGAAGTTCCACATCATCGGTGCCTTCCAAAAGTATTCAAACTTGTAGAATATTGATCAAGTCCAAACAATATTTGAACTTGGTTGTCGTCACAACCTTGGTCAACATATCTGCAGGATTCTCAGCTATAGCAATATTCTGAAGAAGTATTTTGCCTTCATTAATTATGTCCCACATAAAGTGAAATCGAACGTCGATGTGCTTCGTTTGTGCATTGTAAAATTGGTTCTTTGCCAAATGAATAGCACTCTCGCTATCACAAAACACAGTAATGTACTTCTGAATAACTCCCAAATTTACAAGTAAACCCTCCAAACAAATAGCTTCCTTAATAGCCTCTGAATCTATCATGTACTCCGCTTCTGTTGTAGACAAAGCAATAGTAGGCTGTAAGGTAGACCTCCAACTCACTAAATCATTAACAAATGTAAATAGATATCCAGTAGTTGATCGACGTTTATCTAGATCACCTGCAAAATCAGAATTCACATATCCAACAAGTTGATTAATAGTATTATTTTTCTCAAATACTATATCAACATCAATAGTATTCATAATGTATTGTAAAATCCATTTCATAACTTGCCAATGTCCAATACCCGGATCATGCATATACCTGCTCACCATACTAACAGCTTGTGAAATATCAGCTCTTGTACAAACCATTGCATACATTAGACTACCAACTGTACTTGCATAAGGAACTTGCAACATATACTTATATTCCTAATTTGAATTAGGAGATAAAGATGCACTAAGTTTGAAGTGAGGAGCAAGCGGAGTGCTAACTGCTTTTGACTACTCAGGAATGTCAAAACTTTGTACTACCTTCTTCAAATACAGTTTTTGAGTCAAACTAACTCTCCCTCACTCCGTCTCTGCATATCTCCATGCCAAGTATCTTCTTTGCTTCATCAAGATCTTTCATCTCGAACTCTTGCTTTAACTGACCTTTTAGTTTGTTGTTTTCTTCAGCGTTCCTTGAAACTATCAACATATCATCAACATACAAGAGTAAATATATAATAAATCCATTTTGTAGTCTGCAAAAATAAACATAATGATTATGTTTATTTCTAATGTACTTGTGACCAATCATAAACTGATGAAATCATTTGTACCACTATCTTTGATACTGTTTTAAACTATACAACCATTTTCCCAGTTTGCATACCCAATTTTCTTTTCCAGCAACCTTGAATCCATTTGGTTGAGTCAAATAGATTTCCTATTTCAAACCACCATGTAAACATGCAGTTTTTACATTGAGTTGAATTAGTTCAATATCAAATTGTGCTACTATAGCCAACAAAATTCGAATGGAATAATGTTTAACAACTAGAGAAAATACCTCATTATAATCAATACCTTCCTTTGGTGTGTAGTCCTTAGCTACCAATCTAACTTTGAAGCGAACATTATTTGCATCTGGAAATTCTTCTTTCTTTGCATAAACCCATTTGCAACCAATTGCTTTCTTACCTTTGGGTATCTGGGCTGGCTCCCAAGTCTGATTCTGATAAAGAGACTACATTTCTTCATTAATCTCTCTTTTCATTTTTCTGATTCAGAGTTCCTCACTGCTTCCTTGAAAGTGCAAGGAACATCGTCATCTACAACTGGAAGTGCATAGGCCACCATGTCAACATACTGAACAAGTTTTCAAATTTCTCTTCTTGGCCTCTGAGAAGCAATTGATTCTTGTTGCTGTAGGGATTCTTGGATTGAAATCTCCTCTTCTTGTACACTATTCTCTACTGTAACTGGAGAATTACGTCGTGTAGCCTTATTTCTCACTAGATCTCCCAAAATTGTCTCAACCCCCACCTGTTGTTTGAGTACCACTAGTTTTTTCTTCAACTAGTGACTCCTTACGTATTATTTTCTTTATCATCGTAAGTTCATCAAAAGTCGCATCCTTGCTTAGAATCATTCTTTTCGTCTCTACACACCAAAGACGGTATCCTTTGACTCTTATACTAATCCCCAAGAATATTACTTTCTTGGCTCTTAGATCCAACTTAGATTTCTTAATATAAGCAACAACAACAACTACATGTAAAGAATCATAATCATTAGCAGGTTTTCCAGACCATACCTCATCGGGTGTTTTTCCCCCAATCGCAGATGACGGTAGACTATTGATGAGATGACACGCATATCTAACAGCCTCAGCCCAAAACCTTTTATCAAACCTAGCATTAGACAACATACATCGACCTTTCTCCAGTAAAGTCCAATTCATGCACTCTGCCACCCCATTCTATTGTGGTGTATTTCTAACTATAAAGTGCCGAGCAATACCTTCATCTTGACATACCTTCATAAACGGATCACTCGTGTATCCACCACCATTATCTAATCTAAGTCGTTTGATCTTTTTGCCAATTTGAGTTTCAACCAATTTTTTCCACTTAAGGAAAATATCACACTTCATTTTTATTTTTCATAGCATACACTCAAACTCTCCTGGAAAAATCATCAACAAAAGTGACAAAACAATGCATACCACTCAATGAAGCAGTTTTGGTAGGACCCCATACATCTGTGTGGATGTAGTCTAAAATACCTTCAGTTTTGTGAATTGCAATGCCAAATTTCACTCGTCTATTTTCCCAGAATACAATGTTTACAAAATTCAAGCTTACATACCTTTGCACCCTTCAACAAGCCTCGTTTAACCAATTGTTGCAAAGATTTTTCACCCGTATGTGCCAATCGCATATGCCAAAACTTGGTTATATCTAAACCTGCATCTTTCTCAGAAACAATAGCTACTGTACCAATAACTATACTACCTTAAAAATAATAAAAATTATTTTTCCTAATACCTTTCATCACCAAAAGCGCACCAGATTTAACCTTTAAGGATCTATCTTTCAAAGTAATAGTGAACCCTTTAGATTTTAAGGCACCCAATGAGATTAGATTTTTTTTTAGGCTTGGAACATATCTAACATCAGTCAACATTTTAATAGTTCCATCTTGACATTTCAACTATGTTGAACCTATTCTAGTTGCTTTACAGGTATTATCATTTCCATAAAAACAACTCCACCATCTAATTTTTCAAAATTAGAAAATCATTCCCTATTGAGACACATGTGATACGAACAACTAGAATCCAAAATCCACTCACCACAATAATGTGTCGAAGATGTTCCAATAAGATAAAAATTTGACTCACTTCCATCACGCTTGACTATATAGGCATTAGAAGGCGCTTTGCCCTTATTCTTTTGCTGCAATTTAGGACAATCTTTCTTCCAATGACCTTTCTTATGACAAAAGGCGCATTCATCTTTAGCAGGTCTAAGGTCTCCTTTGAGATTTACTACTCCTTCCACGTTTACAACTCTGAAGATGTCCCCTTATTGTCTATGTTTTTGCTACTATTTCCTTATTGACCCTCTAATCCTTCTTTCTACATTCAGTATTAATCAATGCAGTACAAACAACATCAAAAGTAACTTTATCCTTCCCATACAATAAAGTGGTCGTGAGATGTTCATAATCATCAGAGAGAGAATTCAGTAACAACAAGGCATTATCCTCATCTTTGACCTTTTCATCCAAATTTAACAAATCAGCCAAAATTTTATTGAAAGCATTTGTGTGGTCATTTATAGAAATACCCGACTGATACTGGAAGCGAAACAATTTCTTTTTCAAATAGAGCCGATTTTCCAAACTCTTTGTCATAAATGTATCTTCCAATATCTTTCACAATTTCTTTGTAGATGTCTCCTTCATAACACTATTTTTTTTTTTTTTTTAGTGAGATAGAAACGAATTGTACGACATGCCTGAAGATTGATCTTTTCCCAATCTTTGTTGCCTATGTCCTCTGATTTATCACCAAGAGCAACATCTAATTCCTGCTAGTACAGGATGTCCATCACCTCACATTGCCACATACCAAAATTATTGGTACCATCAAATTTCTCCACCTCAAACAGAGCATTAGCTATCATCCTTGAAGATGACGACGAAGCTGTTGGGGTTAGAGTTCATATGGACAGAATTTCTTCTAATACTACAGGTGTAATTTCTATCATCTTCCAAAACTATATATCTAATACCAAACCAACATAACAGAAGGCCTAGGATAAATAGTACCGCACTTATCCCAACCGTGTCTACTCTATATATCTTATGAAATTCCACTTTGACCAGGCCGACATCCAGACAGTGACTAAGCCGCAATTGTCTTTGAGCACTCGCTTATAAAAGGTCTTTCTAGGCATCAAAAATTAGAATCAAGGATCCTAACAGAGAACCAGCTTCGTATCGGCACTATTAAACCTAACTCTAATACCAATTGTCATGTTGGGCACCCCACTTGTACCAAACACCAATACTACAAATATTCTTATTGAATATATAGCCAAACTAAAACAATACAGAAACTAATAATCAAAGACATCAATAAAGAACACAAGAATTTACAAGGTTCGGTAAAGAATTACCTACATCCTCGGACGCCGACGATCAATCCACTATTTCCAGAAAATTACAACTTGCAAATTTCAAATTACCAATAGTAATTATAAATACCCTAGAGTACAAATACTATCTGTAACGCTACAAAATGGGAGGCGTATTTACAAATGGTGAGGGAAACTCCTTACATACCTTCAAACTAAAGGCTTAAAAAAACCTTCCAACCGATGTAGGACTAAAAAACCAACAAAATCAATAATCATACCACAATAAAACCATTATATTGAGGAAGAGAGATTTAATTGATGTAAGGGGCAGTAGAAGGGGTAGGGGTAGACCTAAAATAACTTGAAATGAGACAGTAAGTAAGAATTTAATAGCCCTAAATTTGTCAAAGGAAATCGTCCATGATCGCATAAATTGGCAAAAAAGGATTCATGTAACCAACCCCACCTAGTGGGACTAAAGGCTTGGTTTGTTGTTGTTGTTGTTGTATTTAACTTATGAATAGTTTTCTAGTATATTTTTTTTATTATAATAAAAAAATATTACTATTATTAAATCTAATAAAATCATTAATATTATTATTATAGTTGTTATTGATGATGATATTTTATATTTACTGATATTACAATATGTATAGTTTTTTTTTTTTTTTTTTATGTAATGTACAGCATACAAATATGCATTATTTTATCTTATATAATTTTATATCGTAGTATATATATATGTACTATATACATGCGCATGGGTATATGTATGGATATATATAGATCTCTTGTGAATATGTATGTATGTAATACATGCATTCATGCTTGTTAGATACATGTTTATGTTACATATAGACTTCTATGCGTATGTGCATGTACCAAGACCAGGCCAATACAGTAATTTTAAAATTTTCTATGATTTCGGTTGGAATCAGAATTCAATTCTAAGCTAAGAAATTGGAATCAAAAGTGGGCTGAAAAATCTAATTCTTATAGGGAATGGGAATCGGAATGGGATTCTTGCAAAACAAACATTAGGAACTAAAATCAATAGTTCCAATTCTGGTTCCTATGACAAAAGAAGAGGAGAAAAGAAAATAATTTCTATCCATTCTATCTATAGGAGAGAGCATGCAGAAAAACCTGGGAAAAGGAAATAAAAATCAACTATCACTTACAAGGTACAATAATAAACCCCACATGAGCACTTCTTAAGATTGAAAGTGTGTTTCAGTTATTCTTGGGTAATTGATCTCCATTTCTCTCCAAATCTCTACAATTAGTGGGAGAAAAAAGGGGGCACTTTTTCTTCATTTTTTCTCTCCATTTCTTTCATTTCTCTCTACTCTGTCAACTAAATGAAAGAAGCAGGCAGAATTTCACATTTCTTTTCTCGTCCTCTCTCCACTTCTCCTAAACCAAAAAGAGGATTAAGATCTGCTCTATAAGAATAGAAACTATATAAGGAATGGGAGAACATAAAAACTAAGAAGGAAATGAAAGAGAGGATACCAATAAAGCTTATTCATGAGTGACCTAACCACAAAAGTGTTATTGTTCATGACACTAACAAGGAGTAAGTCCTTATAAATTCATCCTAGCACATGTAATAACCTAAAGAAACTCAAATTTTACTCCAATTTTTTTCTCATAGAAATTTTATTCCCAAATCATCATAACATATACTTAAATCAAGAAAATAAATAAATAAATAATAATAATAATAATAATAAAACAATGTGACATCTAAAAATAAGAAAACTAAATTACTAAAATTACTTAAACAAAACTTTCTAATTTAAATCAAATCACTAAACAAAGCAATTAGGCCCACTTTGTGAATTCCAACTATACGTCATCCTCTAAATTCCAACAGTATGTTAAGTTCTCAAAAATATTTGTGATTTTAGAGAGTCCAGTTAGCTTGTCAGATCTGATCAAAAGCGCCATGATATGAGGGAGCATCACAATATGATCAAATCACTAAAACTAATCAATTAGGCCCACTTTTTAAATTCTAACCGTATGTCATCCTCTAAATCATGTCAAGTATTCAAAAAATATATATATTGTGATTTTAGAGCATTCAATTAACTTATCACAAATGACCAAAAGAGCCATGATACAGGGGAGCATCACAAATATGATCATTTATAAGAATACTTCAAATTGATTGCTTAAATATTTCTTTTTATGGACAAGATCATCAATTATCATCAGAACTTGAACAAAGGGCAAAACTACCTCAATGTATGTAGCAATAGTGGTTTTATTAGAACCACCAGGCTCCTTCAAGCTGGTTATAGCCTCCACTATAAGATTGTCCAACCTATAACAATGAAAGGAAGCATAACATTATATGTTATTAATCACAAATACATGAAATTAACATTGCTTCTGATACAAGATTGTTCTAGACTACCTACGTAAATTCTTTGTGGAGCAGAACATATTCTCCCTAATCCAAAGATTGGAAGACCAAGAGCGAAATCCTCCAAAAACTATGAGTTAGCAGATTTGACACCATTTGGGCAGCCTACCAACACCTGAAACAAAGTTTTGTAGGAGGAAAGCTTTAACCCTAGATGTAACCTTTACAATCATCCCCTCCAAACACTAGACAACAACCATCCTTCATTGATAATGGGGCTTGATGGTATATGAGGTAGAAAGAAAAAAGTTACACATTTAAACATTCGAACACATAGGATTAGCATGTGTTCTAATCAGAAGATGCCCTCTACACTTCCTACAGCTTCCCTTTTCACAAGCAGAATTCTACCCCAATGTCCCACTCTTCCCTCCTTCTACAAACTGATTACCTGCTAAAGACTACCTACCAAACTAGATATTCATTTTAACATGTATGTGGTTCAGACTACACAACACAAGACAGAGGCTATATAAAGAATCTTAGTGACCCTGTTCAGATACATTAACAAGCTTAAAATCATGAAAAAGCATACACATACACACACATATCTATGCATACATGTGTGCTTACATATATCTTGTTGAACATAAGATGATATGAACTACTAATGAAAAAAACGCACACTTAAGGTGTAGGCTTCATAAATATTATGGGTTAATAAGCAAGTTACGTATTTTGGAGACGAGAAAGATCAAGATTAAATAGATCCAGAAAATGTAACCAGTTTTAGTCACTATGCTTGATGTTACAATGATGCAGGCAGTAGCTTCACATCCAATATCAAGTATATGGATCTCTTTCTCATATTTCTCTATCATTGTATTTTCAATAATCTCCACGTCTCAAATCCAATAAATACAAGTTGTAGTTGTTTGCAAGTTCAATGTCCACGTTGGTTCAATTTCACATTTTGAAGAACTCATCATAGTCTGATCTCCCAAAAAAATTACATAGTTCATGTGAATATCGACAGCACAAGATAGCAGTAGACCAGAACATACTCCTATAAAGGCAATTTTTATTTTAGATCGAAGCAGATTTTCACAACATTAAGCAATGACTACTATGGGACTACGTGCATGATCCACAACTCCTAAACTTCCTATTGATTAGTTTTAAAACAAAATGTGCCTTGCATGGTAATATATCCCAGTACAGTAAACACATTAAGATGGACCAGTTTATGGTGCATGAAATTTCGAAAACCCCTATATAACATACAAAAACCAGTTTGGATTAAAATAAAACCCTTAAACGGATAGATTAGCTAACCCTTCAAGTTTCACTCTATTTTATTTTATCTGAATTCCTCGCCCTCAATGTTTTAAAATGACAATGTATGAAAGCCTCTTAAACACGGGATTAACCAAACCAATACATTTCACCCCATCCGCACAGCTTCAGCAATGTCAAATCACGGTACCTTTGGAAATACACAATGCAATATTTAGTACTAATAGAACAGGGAACAACGGTTCTACATTGCTTTCAGTCTGATTTTTTTAATTCCAAAATGATCCCACCACATTTATTAATTCTGTGCTTAAAAAGTGCTAGCATCTTAGAACCATTAGCTGCTCTAACCCAGGAGCCGTGCCCACAGCTAGGTCAAAATAATTTTAATATTAAAATAATAATGCCTCAACAAAAAAATGTCACAGGTATCAATTCTTTCAAAATGATAAGAATGTCAATTCCCATTAATTAACAGTGCATGATTACACCCCCATGCCAAAGGGGTGGCAGCTATTATTGCATTGGAAGCCACCTACCTCAGTATGTGAACTACAATCATTCCTTGGACCTGCCACCAACCATCAGACATTCATTCAAAGATAATCTAGATGAGTTGCACCATTAACATATCTCTTGAAGAAGGGAGTAAAGTGGCTTTGGACTCAGGATTGTCAAACAGCACTTGATGATTTAAAGCGAGAATAACAGGAATCTGATATTAGTCCTTCCGAATGTAAACAAGTCATTTGAGGTCCAAACAGATACTCAGATTTCACACATTGCGCTAGGAGATTTTCTATTACAAGAGGGTGGACTGGTTGCTTCTGATGTCAAAGAAACTACACAGCCCATGATAAAGAGCTTAGTACTGTCTCAGGGTTTGGTAACACTATCTGGGATCCAGATTTGTGGTGCAAACAGATAATGGAGCTGGCACACACTTCTTATCTCAATTTGGGTAAGCTCAAAACAACCTCGCTGCTAGGAATGATTCCCAGAGTTTTATTTCCATTTTGAATACAAGGCAGGAAGAAGGAATCAAGTGACAGATGCCTTCAGTAGAAAGATCAACTGCTGAATCATTTGTCAACTAGAAAAGTTACTTTGACGACAAAGGACCTTATACAAAAACACCTTGGTACTAACCACCAAATGGAGCATTGATGAAATTGGTCAAACAGTGGAAAACTCAACAGTTCTCAGTGGAAGACTTGTCAATGACAGAAGCGCAGCAGTTGTACGTGCCTAAAGTCGGAACCTATGGAAGATGCTATTTAAGAAATGTCATGAAACTTGTGGGCTGATCATCCAGGATTAGCACGTATGCATTGCCTAATAAAATAAAAGTATTATTGGCCACAAATGGAAGAAGATGTCATGAGAGACTTGTCTGATTTGTCAACAAGACAAAGTCAAGAGGTAGAGGACTCCAGGACTGTTGGAGCCCTTGTTGGTAAGGACAAGGACATGGGAGATCATTTCATTTAATTTCAGTATCTCCCTCCCACGAGTCAAGGAGTATGATGCAACTTTGGTAGTGCTCTATCCATTTTCCAAGGATGGGGCCTTTGTGCCAATTCCATAGGCTTGCTAACATAACTCAACTCTTCAAGAATGTGGTGAACTACTGTAAGTGCTGGAGAGCCTTATTAGTGATTGAGATGGAGAATTTTGGGCTGGATTCTTTCATTTGATGGGATCAAGCCTCAATTTCTTCACAAGCTACCATCCACAAACAAACAACACTTCAATGGGTTGTTGGAAGAGTATCAGCAACAATTTGTGAACACCAAAGAGAAGAATTGTTTTTCCTTTGGATATGGCTCAATTTTGCTTTATCTCTCATAAATCGTCCACAACAAAAGGTGCTTTGAGATCGTAAAAAGTCAACAACCCCAGCTCTACCACACACCTTCAACAATCATATAGTGGACATTGTCCAAAAGGATACCAGTTTACAAAAGAATGGAAGTAGAATGCAAAGTAGCTCAAGCTTACCAGGGAAAAACTGCTAAAGCATGCAAAAAAGAACAGACAAATAGCAACATACACAGCGACTTAAAGTAGGTGACCATGTTCATGTGAAACTGATAATGGAAATGTTCCGCTTCCTTCGCAACAAGCACAGAAGTCTATCATGGAAGTACAAGGGACCTATCCAAGTTGTAGAAAAAGTCAAGAGGGCATCATATCGAGTTGAAACACCAATGTGACAGTCCACCAATTTTTCATGTCAAGCAACTTGAGGCCGTACCATACATACGTAGAAGAATCCAGCTAAGAGGAAGCAAGAAGACAAACCATTTCAAGGAAGCAGACTACATGGTTGTCAAACTCCTGATCCGGATCGTAGGATTGTATGATCCTACAATCCCATTTTAGCAATTCAATCCAGATCATAAGGAGAATCAGGATCAATGAGGATCACAGCAGAATCATACATGGATCGTATGGGATTGTAGGATCGTGGTATCATTGTGGGATCATCTGATTCTACTTTCTCTGCTGAAAATGGATTTCTCAAGCCACGAACTTTATAAATAAGGCCCACTACTAATCCTAAGCTATGTAATCCCAATCAGAATACATTTATTGGCCATTTGGCCCAAAGCGTTCAAAAATTAGGGCAAAAACTAACAAAGACCTGAGATATGTTTTGGAAAAGAACACTGTAGAGATTTCTTCAACACTCAGCAGGGTAGCCTACAGCAGCACCAGTCGCAGTTCTCAGCTCCTTTGGCAGCAGCAGAACAGAAACAGAGCTCCTTCAACAGAGCTTTCTGCCTCTCCTCTTGTAATCTTGTCTCAGAAGCAGCAGGCAGAAGTAGAGCTTGCTTTTTCTTTTCAACAACAGCTTCAGACTTGAGATTTCTACTTGTTTTCGAAATGAAAAAGATGGAACTATAGTTTGAAATTCTGAAACTCTGATTTCTTCTTCTTGAGACTTGAAATCTTCTTCTTCTCTCCTTTTTCTTCTTATAGTCTGCAATTCTGAATGCTAAATCTCTTTTTTTCCATTTTTTATGATTGACTTAAAAACTGAATTTATTAATAGTACAAACTTCAACGTGATATGTTCTCAACCTATTTTATTTATTACCTAAGCTTATAGTCTTAAGCATTGTCATAAAATTCCACATACATTGATTTTTAATTTTTATTTCACTCTGTAAGTAAAATCTTACAATCCTCGATTCAATCCTACAGCCAATCCAGCGGGACCCCCCAACAATCCTACGTAGGATCCCAATCCTGACAACCTTGGACTACAACAAGAGATGTCAAAGAGATCCTTGCAGAATAGAGTTGTCAACATAGCACATCGTCAAGAACAAGAACACCTCGTCAGATGGAAGGGTTAGGGAGAAGAACGAAGACCTTCAGTACTCCACACAGAAGATTCGGGACTTTCTAAATTCTAAGACACCTAGACAGCAACAACATTCCCCTCAGAAGATTGAAGAGCTCTAAAAAAGAAATCGACGAATATGTTGACAAATTGAGCAGAGGAGAGTGTCATGAGGGATGTGAAGGGAAAAATATGGGGAGATAATGACCCTATATGTTATGCTCTAGAGATTTGGCCCCGATATGTATTCTCCAAGATTTTTATTGTAAGCTGGAACTCCTTGAATAAAATAATGTACTACTACCTTGTTTGATGAATGACATAAGTAAACCCTTTCAAACATATGCACTGTGATGCTTAGCTATTTTTTATGTTCATAACTCTTGCCCTTACATGTAATGGTTGCGTATGATATTACCCTCTGGTTATCATGGTGGCTCGGGTGACTTATGTGATGTTCGTGCATGTAGGCTTGAACGTGTAAACATTGGTTGACTAAGTGGGGAAGAGTTATCAACAAATAACGAATGAACCACCCAAGTGGAAGGAAACTTGAGGGTCTGTGGTGCCCACGTGAAGGAAACACTAGCACATACAGAAGGTCCAAGTGCCGATATCCGACACGTTTTGAACACCAACAAGTGCCTAACACGTATCCTACACGTGTTGAAAATTAATTCTGCTATTTTTAATTTTCAAACACAATTGAGACACGGTTGGGCACTTCGCAAACCCAAAAACAAAGGAGTTAAGAGATGCACAGCCTTAACTTTGAGACCTAACCCCTTGCTACCTAGCACCACCGAACCTTTTGAGATTCCATTGCACCAAGTGACGGATCAAGACCTCTAGTTCCACAGCACTAGGTCTCCCTCTTTTTCAATCAATGCATTGGCTCTCTCAAATCTCAATTGATTCTTTTTATTTATTTTAATTCCAAAATACACCTAAGTGTTTCCAGGAGACATCCCAAATTAAATCATAAGGCTTTAATGCTGGAGGTTTCAGGCCCGAACTTGAGTTTGGGATAGGAGATGGGCTACCTCTTGTTGTGTAGGTTATGCCCAATGTGGGTTTCCAATCAACCAAAAAAGGAACTATAACTTGAGTGGGTGCAAATCTAGAAAATATATGCATGGTGGGTGGGAAGGAGTGATGGGAGATTGGCTACCTCTTGTTGTGTAGCTCATGCTCAATGTGAGCTTCCAATCACCAAAAAAGACCCATAACTTGAGTGGATGCAAACATATAGGGGTTTTTGGTCATTTGAATGAGGGCTATAGGGCTATAGCCCAGACTCAAGTGTATGCGGATTAGCCCCTGCCGCCAGACCAATGAAAACAGGAGGACTTGCTGAAACAACAAGGCTTTCTGTCGAAAGCGTGTGGGGAATGGGGATTATTCCTAAAATGGATCACAAGATGGCGTCATTGTCGATCCAACAGCTACAATAGGTCGAGGAGTTTTCAAACTAACAAAGAAGTATGGGAAGATGCGTGAATGATATGTTGAGGGTGAAGTTCAAAGGGCATGGAATGAAGGAGAAGAAGAACCTAGAGAATTTTTCTTCTATGGAGCAACTTTCGGTAGTTCTAAATCTTTACTATTTGAACACATGAAATGAGGTCTTTTTCTTTTCTTCTTTTTTTTTTTTTTTTTTTTCCTTTTTGGTTATGTGTTGCATTTCTTTAAAAAGTAAATCTTTTCAATTTTGTCTTTTTTTTAACCAATGTTTTTAATGCAAATGTAGCTACCAAATGCACAATTAAAGTTTGTAAATGAAATTTATTTGTGAAATGTGCAACTATGCAGGATGGTGGAGATGTTTCATTTTAAATTAAAATTACCTTAACATTTTTTTTTCCATTTAAAAGAAAAGAAAAAGCCATGCCAAAAATATAAATATATATTAATTAATTAATGTATCCCTACCATGTCGCATCCTAATTTTTTCAAAATTGTCATATCGCTGTGTCTTTATAGTGTCATATCAGTGTTCTAGGTTAGTATTTTCTGCTCCTTAACTTTGCATCTCAAGTTCTTCCAAAGGAAGTAATTATTGAGTGCAAAAACCAAACATGCTAACTGCAAATGAATGACACAAATGCCAAACTGACATTCTGTCTCAAATTCAGAACTTATTTCTGTTCTATTTGTGACTAAGAACCGCCTACACCATTTAGGTAATATTTTGTTCTCCTTCTAACAAAGGATCACTACATCATTTACAAGATGAAGTCCAAGCGAAAGTCCAAAGACCTTAAAAGGAACCTTAGCCTTGAATATCAGAACTACTTCAAACCACTTTCATTGCTGCCATCATTACTTCAAACCAAAGAATTCCAACAATTTACACAAAGCAATCAACGAAAATTGAAAATTTAAAGCACTGTTCACAACCTACAAGATTCCATTAAAATTTCAGTCATGCCCCTCATTTTCGAACACCATATTTCTGACTTCATCTTACGACACCTCCAGCACCATTAACAAAAGAAACCCCGAGGGCCCACGGGGAAGGCCTGCCCCTAAAAGCTTACATGATATTTTGCAAACATGTGCAATGTTTTGATCTAAATCACTGGAAAATTGGACTGCCAGTATTCCATCAGGATTTGGGGGATTCTGTTTGTGGATTATTTTGTCAGGACCCAAGAAATTGGGAAAAGTGCATGACTAAGATCAGATACATTGCAACTTTTGCTTAGAATCTTTGGTGAGATAACCAAAATTCTCCCATTTATCTTAAATTAACATTTAAATGATTAGGAAAATTAGCAATTTGCATATTTCTGAGTGTCTTGCTTCCATAGAATTTATTTTGAACAAAAAAAAAAAAAAACTGTCCTTTTTATATTAGTTCTTTTGGTTCATTCATTGCTTGAATCCTTGTTCATGTTATGTAGGACCATGTCAAATCATGTGCATTATGTTCAATAGCCTGATGTGTGTGCAATGTGCATCATAGTAATTTAGGGTTCACATCACTTATAATCAAACTTAGTCATCCTCAGCATCATTGTACCATATTGCATTATCCTATACCCACTAAGGCACCAACAGAACCATTAAACCAGCCCCATCAAACATGCAGCAATATACCCAATCTTTGTTTGTTCAATTAGACACTCCCCAAGACTTTGTAGCCAGAAATTTGAGCATGAAGAATTTGCACAAATCTTAAAGTTATTGGGTAAGTGATATGTAGTAGAAGGATTAGATCAACAAGTGAAGCAAACTAATGAGTTCCGATATTCAATAGGGTCAGCCCAAGGCATTCTTCCCACTCCAAGAGTTCGTATAGCACCTAACAAGATGAGTCAAGCCCCTAAAGCACCTAGCACATTAGTTCACCCTCTCCAATCTCAAGTTAACCCGAAGTCTAGGTTTGAGGAGGGTAGTTTTGATGAGATTGACAATGTGCAATACCAAACTAACCCCAGCCATACTCCACATTCACTAAGGAATATGACTGAGAGGACTTTGGAGATATCAATAAGAGGGTCAAGGTAAACATGCATACCTAGTATGGGAAACTAGATCCAAATTCCTTCTTAGATTGGTATTTACTTTGTGTGGTACTACACAAAGTTGAGTTGAGGACAAAGTTTTGTTTGCCAAGATGAAACTTGTAAGACCAGCCAAGAAGTATTGGAAACTTATTAAACAAACCCTCAACCTCCCATTACCCAATTGGAAGTGATGAGACAGCGGTTGAAAGAGAAGTACCTCCTTCCTATAAGAACCAATTGTTTGATGAGCTTTTGAACTGTCAACAAACCACCACTGTAACCGGTTCTATTGATCAATTTGACGAGATTTTGCTTAGGAGTCGTATTGTTGAGGTCATTCATCGCACAATCACCCAATTTGTTAATGGTCTGAAGAAGAATATTAGGAAAAAGGTTGATTTTTATTAACCAATCTCTAGAGGCAGCTTATTCAAAAGCCATTAAAGTACCCCAAGATTCCTTGTAGGAAATCATCTGGTGAGTCTCATCAATCCAAATCCTTTCCTCAATCGGTCTATCATTCCCCAACCTACCTTTAGTGGGAGTGCTGTGAAGAAGGTAGAATCCCATCATGTCATTCGTTCTAGTGGGTCTAGTATTCCTCAAACTAGTAGCTAAGCTATGCAGTGTCATCACCACTACACTAAAGGTCACATAGCTGCTTATTGTCCCTAAAACAACGAGCCTCAGCTTTGGAGCTTAAGGTTGTGAATGTCCAATTATAAAAATAAATGCTCCTGCATACTTGGAAGATGAGGGTGAACTAATAGATGATTTTGAGGTCTATGATAACCGCTTTAGTGCAGTGAGGTGAGTCTTGTCCACTACTGTGGATAGCAAGAAGTGGTGACAAACCACAACTTTCCACACTTTCATTAGATATGGGGATAGGACATGCAAGTTGGTTATTGATGGTGGTAGTAGCATGAATGTAATCTCCAAAGCTGCTCTAGGTAGACTGAACCTTGAGGAAAAGCCACACCAATTTCCTTTTAGAATGAATTGGATAAACACAACAAATCTACTAGTCATTGAGAGGTTTCCTGTACTCATCCAAATGGGAAACCACAAAGATAGGGTTTATTGTGACGTACTCTTGATGGATGTGACCCATGTCCTATAAGGGTGCCCATGGTCATATAATATTGATGTGAACAAGAAGGAAAGCACTTTCGTGTTTAGATACCACTCTCGGTAGACTGAACCTTAAGGAAGAGTTACGTCCCTTCCTTTTAGAATGAATTGAATAAATAGGACAAATCTACTAGTCACTGAGAGGTTTACTGTATTGTATTCATCCAAATGGGAAACCACAAAGATAGTTTATTATGACGTAATCCTGATGGATGTGACCTATGTCCTATAAGGCATCCATGGTTTAGAAACAATGACAGAAGATCATTTTGACCCCTACTAAACCCAAACCCAGGGATCCTAAGTTTATGAACAACCTAGCCATCCTATTAAGAGAAGTACCAATTGCTAGATCATACGACTTTTAAGTAAGAAAGCTTAGAAAACAAAAGTATCTTAGCATAGCTCAAGAAGTTCCTTCTAAGGTCAATAAGTTACCATATGAGTTTCCACAAGCGATAAGGGAGCTATTAGTTAAGTTATCTACTGGAGTTCCCTATAAGCTTCCTAGTGAGCTACCACCAACACAAGACATTTGGCATGCCATAAATTTGGTCTTAGGTTCACAATTGCCTAACTTGCCACACAATAAGGTGAGCCTAAATAAGCGTAGAAGAACTCTTTCAGAAGGGCTTTGTGAGACACAGTCTTAGTCCTCGTGCAATGCCAGCCCTTCTTACTTCGAAAAAGGATGGGCCTTGGAAGATGTGAGTAAATAGTAATTAGAGACAAAAATAATAAGATCAACATCAAGCACATGATAAGCCTTGAGGGTTTGTAGACTCTATCATCTACAAAGGTTACATGTTTGTGGGTATTGGGTTATGCATTCCCCGCACTCCCTTTTCAAGATTTCTGAGCTTGGAAATCGCATGTAGATGGGTTAGCTTAACTGGTCACTTGGGAAGGATAAAACCATTGCCTTAGTTGATAACATGATTTATTGGCCTTCTATAATGAGGGATGTTGCTGGAATAGTGTCTTCATATTGCACCTATCAGCTAGCTAAATCTAAGAGATTTATATTAAAAAAAAAATGCCCATCTTCCATTACAACACATACCATGGACAAATAAGGATGGATTTTGTTATTGGACTACCTAAAATAGTCAAGAGACATGATTCCATATTTGTAGTAGTTAATAGGTTTTCCAAGATGGCAAATTTCTTCCCATGTAATTCTATTGTCTCTCATGTGACTAAATTTTTCTTCGAGTAGGTAATCAGATTGCATGATTTGAGAACTTCCATGGTGTGTGATAAGGATATCAAGTTTTCCAGTTACTTTTGGAAGACACTTTCAAACGTGTGGGCATCACTTATTATTTTCTTATGCATGCCACCCCTAAACTAATGGTTAGACTAAGGTTATGAAACGTAGTATAGATGATCTCTAAGGTGTTTAATGGGAGAAATAGAGGACAATTGGGACTTAGTGCTACTCACTGCTGAGTTTGCTTATAATAAGTTTATATAAGTCCACCAGTAAGAGTCCTTTTAAGTGTGTATAACTATATATGGTTACAAACCCAATGCACCCACTCCAATACTTCTCAGCCTACTGAGTCCTTTGTTCGTCACATCCATGAGTAGCATGCTGAGGTCAGCTGGAAATTTCCTGTGAGTAATATGAATTACAAACTTACTACATATATGCACCATAGTGTCATGATTTGCATTAAACCTAAATGCTACCCTGGAAATTCCTTTAAATAGATCCATGAATGCGCCATTGCGACTGTCTCCATCTTTAAGAAACTTGGGCCTGAAGCATATTCACTTGATTGCCTAACAACTAGTCTGGTTTTTAATGTGGAGGATTTGACACCTTACCAAGGCACTTCGAGCCTCATGCTTTGTCACCTAGCACTCATGCACGGTCAGCCGCCCCTCATGCTCCTCAGCCACAGGAAAAAACATAGCCTGTTCTAGATGACAAGTTTGTAAGTATTTGATTCAGTGGAAAGGTTGCCCCACTTTGGCTGCTACATGGCCTACTGAGGATGCTGTTTGTCAGAGTGCTCCAACGCACTTAAGACTTTCTGGAGCCAAGTTACTTTTAATCCAGGAGTATAACAGAGGACAGCCAACATCATTTAGGCCGTCTATTCAGCAAACCTATTTAGGGTGCTAGATTTAGGAAACTATCCATGTAGTAGATTTTTGTTTGTGTATCATTTTTTGTTTTGTTAGGGTTGATATGTAATTATATGTTTAGTTGCATATATGGTATAAATACTCTGGTTGTTGTAGTGTATGCTCGTTTGGACAGTTATCATCTTTCAAATTCAGATTTCAGAACTGTCTTCCCTCTCTCTCATGCAGCCTTTACCTCTTCTCTTCTTCTTCTTCTTCTTCTCCTTCTGTTCCTCTCTGTTTTCTATTTCTAACTTCCTGTTCTTCCCTGCGACAGTTTCTCTCTTTTCTTCCTCCTCACTTCTTCTTCTCTTCTTCTATCAGTTTCTCTCCCTCAATTCTCTCCCTTTGTTTATGTTATCTACTGTCCTACATGGCTGCATCACCTTCACTCCATTATGGACACCTTCTCAGTCTAAGCAGCAATTTTAAAATTACATTACAAAAGATAATCTGATCCAAAACTATAAGTTGTCATAATCATACTCCCCATAAAAGTTACCACAACCTAAAGCTAAATCATGGGGGAAAAAATAGTGGCAGCCAATGTTACAAAGCAAATTTACAAAAATTACATATGATAATTAGAATGCCTAACCTTACAATAGATCTTTTTGAACCATCAATCTGCACTGCACCACTAGAAATTGCAAGGGGCTTGGCATCAACTATTTCTTCATCGCTTTGAGCAACTGCACTGACAGCCATGGTGTTCTCCTCCAGTTTAGGGGCCTGTTGCAACCTTTTGATTGCCAATCTGGCCTTTTCTCGGGAACCCCATCCATTTGCCATTACACTCATATTTCTCCATTTGTCCTACAAGAAAAAAGATAAATTACTGCATCATATACAGTAATGCAGCAATGGAACTTCTGTTTCAACATTTTATCAAAAAATTATCAACCCATAAACTCAGCACGTGTCTCAAGGAAATTATCGGAATTTATGAAATAAAATAAATGAATAAAAGAAATACCTTAAGATCCACATTTGAACGCTGATGCAAGACGCCATTAAACTCTGGGTCTTTAAGGATTGTGCGCCATTTGCCTGCCCCATGCTTAACAACTCCAGCCTTAAGAGCTGCCTCTTCTCCTTGTGTCCATCTCTGCTTTGGAGCACCCATCAAGAGTGACAGAAAGATAATTCTTCAAACGAATCTGATCTGCTAAACCTAATTGAATTTGGACATGCAATCAAGAAATCTCAAACAACAGAAAATGATATATTCCAAGACTGCAAAGAAGAGACAAATCAACAAAAGTTTAATATAGCCTGGAAATAGGACGCTGATGGTAATTTAGCTTGTTCTCTTTTCTGCTTAGGAAGCAATTTACGATGTAAACCATCCATTATCCAAAAAAATAAAAGCATAAACTATGACGCAGATGATAATCTATAAACTCGGACATGGAAACAGAAGAACCATTAAGTTTACCGTTTTCGCATACTTTTTTTACAAAAAAAATCACATCTTAAAAATGAATTAAACATAATCAGAAAAAAACAGAACAGGCAAATGGAGAAGAAATCTAATGTCAACAAAAAAGTGAAGAATCAAAGGCAACCTATAATTCCGGTAACCAGGAAAACAAACCCTAAAAACCTAACATTGATCGCAGTTCTGACGTCCAAAAAATCCAACAAAATTCAATAAAATTCAAATACAAACATACATTTGTATAATCTAAAATTTGAAATTCATGACTTAATTCATGAAAATTATAAGTATATCAATATGAATAAAAGAGAACAATCGTGTAGAAACAATAGAATTACCAAATTAAAGGCCAATAAAAAACAAAACTCTCCTTCCTTCTTCCGTCTCTCTGACTCACAATATCTCCTCAGGCTCTCTCTCTCTCTCTCTCTCTCTCTCTCTTCCCCCCAAGTTTAATTTTGCAGGAGGTTTGGCAGGGAACTTCGAAAGAGAAGGGGCGACGATGGGAAGATAAGTGGCGGCGAGCTGTATGGGATTTACGTGAAATCGGGATAAAGCGATGCCACGTGCGATGTCCCATGGGAAAAAAAAAGAAATCAAGAAGTTGCAATTTACAACCACCAAAACTAAGCCTTAGTCCTAATAAGTGAGCTCAGTTATATAAATCTTTTTTTGTCAATTTATGCAATTGTGAACTATTTTTTTTTATAAATTTAAAAATATTAAATTCTTACTCACTATCTCGTTTTAAGTTATTTTAAGTTTACCTTTACCTTTTCTAGTGCCCCCCATAGTAACTAAGTCACTTTTTCTCACAAGTGCACTATAAGGCCTACATTACAAGTTGTCCCTCCTTAATCTTATCTTCTATAAAAGTTACACCTAACTTACTACGAATATGTTTATTTCTTAATTTATCTTTCAATGTTATACCACTTATCCATTTAAGCATTCTCATCTCGACAACTTTTACTTTTTGGATATTATGTTTCTTCGTCGCCCAACATTCCGATCCATATAGTATAGCTGGTCTTATAACTATCCTATAAAACTTCCTCTTTAATTTTAAGGGTATTCTAAGATCACATAGCACACTTGAAGTACTTCTCCATTTTACCCAACTTACTTTAATTATATGCATTACATCATCTTCAATTTCTTCTTCAACTTGCATAATAGATCCAAGATATCAAAATCTACAAGTGTTATTTATTTGTTCATCATCAAGTTTAACTTTGTCTCCAATATTCCTCTTATCATTACTAAAATTACATTTCATATATTTTGTTTTATTTATGTTTATCTTAAAGCCTCTAGATTCCAAAGCTTCTCTCCATAATTTTAACTCAGCCTCTACTTCGTCCCTAGTTTCGTCAATTAATATAATATCATCTGCAAACAACATATACCATGGAACCTCCTTTTGAATACTCTTAATCAATTGGTCCATCACTAAAGCAAAAAGATAAGGATTCAAAGCAGATTCTTGATGTACACCTATGGTAATTGGAAATTCTCTAATTTCTCCATCTATAGTCCTTACACTAGTCATTACTCCATCATACATATCCTTAATGACATCGGTATACCTACAACATACACCCTTTTTTTCTAAAACCCACCATAAAACTTCCCTAGTATCCTATCATATGCTTTCTCAAGGTCAATAAATATCATAAGCAAGTCCCTCTTCTTTTCCTTAAACTTTTCCATTAATTTTCTTTAAAAATAAAGAGCTTATGTGGTAGATTTCCCAAGCATAAAACCAAATTGATTTTCTAAAATCTTCGTTTCTAACCTCAATCTTTGTTCAACTACACTTTTTCATAGTTTCATCGTATGACTCATAAGTTTAATTCCACGATAATTAATACAATTTTGAATATCTCCTTTATTTTTGTATATAGGTATTAAAGTGTTTTTCCTCCATTCATTTGACATTTTCTTAATTTTTACAATTGTATTAAATAAATTAGTTAACCATATAATTCCGTTATCACTCAAACATTTTTAAACTTCAATTGGGATGTTATCTTGTCTCATAACTTTCCCATTTTTCAACTCTTTTAGTGCAAACTTAACTTCGTTAACTCTAATTTTGCGAATAAATCTTATATTTTTAGTATTTTCCTTATTTGACAATTCTAAGTTTAAGCCTTTTATTTGGTTTTCATTAAACAACTCACTAAAGTAACTTCGCCATCTTTTTTTAATATCTTCGTCCTTAACCAAGACAATATCATCCTCACTTTTTATACATTTTACATTCCCTAAGTCTTTACTCTTCCTTTCTTTAGATTTAGTAAGTTTAAATATATCTCTTTCCCCTTCTTTTGTACCTAATCTATTATACAAACTATTAAATGATCTATATTTAATTTCACTAACGGCCCTTTTTGCATTTTTTCTTGCCTCCTTATATTTTTCAAAGTTATCTCTGTTTCTATATTTTTGTCACGTTTTATACCAAATTCTTTTTGTCTTTATGATTTTTTGTACAACTTTATCCCATCGCCAAATCTTCCCCTTGATTCACCTAAAATCTCTTTTGCTATCTTTTTAATAGAGCTAGCTAATCTATTCCAAAGAGTATTTGTATCTATCTCATCCTCTAAGGTCCAATCCCCATCTTTGATCATTTTATTTTTAAATTTTATTATATTTTCTCTTTTTAGGTTCCACCATCTAGTTCTCCTACACTGGTTTATTTTATCATTTTTCTTCCATTTTTTAATGCATATATCTAACACTAAGACTCTATGTTGTGTGGTTAGACTTTCACTTGGAATAATTTTACAATCCTTACATGATAAATGATCTACCCTCCTAGTTAAAAAAAAATTATTTGACTTCTATTTTGTTCACTTTTAAAGGTTATCAAGTGTTCTTCTCTCTTCTTAAAGCAAGTATTCAGTATACTAAAATTATATGACATAGCAAAGTCTAAGATCATCTCCCCAGACTCATTTTTGTCTCTATATCCATATCCTCTATATATCCTCTCATAATTTTTATTAACTCTTCCAACGTGTCCATTCAAATCTCCTCATATAAATATTTTCTCAACCCCTTGTATGCCTTGTATAATACTATCCATATCTTCCCAAAATTGTCTCTTAAGATTTTCTACTAATCCAACTTGAGCAGCATAAGCACTAATAATATTTATGATCTCTTATCCTAATACCATCTTGATTTTTATAATTTTATCATTTACTCTAGTTACATCTACAACGCTATCTTTTAAGTTTTTGTCTATAATAATGCCTATTTCATTCTTATTTTTTTCTTTTCCAGTGTACTTGTAGTAATCCTAAAAAAAAAATTAAAATTAATTAATTAATTAAAAAATAAAAATATTATTATTAAAAAATGTTTAAATTAAATTAAAATTAAATTTTTTTAAAAAAATTAATTAATTAATTAAATATTGTTATTATTAATAATTAAATAATATAATATAATATAATATTATTATAATATTATAATAAAATATATATATTATATATATATAATCTTCAGGCTTCAGGAGGGAAGTAACCTCCTAAAAGAAGAGGTAGCGCAGGACGCCCCCTCGTCTCCTCGTCCTCTCTCTCCCACTCTCCTCCATCTCGTCTCCAATATTCGGCCGATAAAAAATCTGGAAATACTGTTAGGCTCTACTCGTCGCCACCGACACTTCTACTAGAGCGGATCTGTCGTGGGAGTAGCATAGGCATATTTTCTGGGGTAAGGCTGAATCTCAAACTTACCTCAATTTCTCTTAAACTATAAGCCCCATTAACGAACGAAAATTGCCAAAAGACTCATGGGGAGATTCTCTACAATCTAACTGGAGTGGGTTTTCAAATTGGAGTTCTGAGGTACCAATCCTAAATTAAGGGTAAGTTTGATAATTTAGACTTTTATTAGGCTATTTAGGGTATTTAGAACCTAAGAAAATTTTAAGGAAAGTTACTATAGGGATTGTGACGAATAATATGGTGAAATTTGAATTTCAGGGCTCAGGGGTTTCGAATGTCGTGGGGCGTATGATGGGGTTTTGTTGGGTTTTTCAAGAATCAGGTAAGGGGATTAAGTTAAGTTAGTAATTTTATGAAATTTAAATCAATTAAATTGTTATGTTTATATAAATTTATTTATTTATTTATTTATTTATTCATTTGGGAATTTAAAGGCTATTTTGGAAACCAATCATTTCAAATGGATTTTACAAACTTAGGATATATGGTATGATATTTTTGAATAAAATGAACGGTGGAAAGCTTGTTTGTTTATATGGATTTGTTAAAATGTGAAAAATCGTGTGGTAGATGATTTAATTTATATGGATTATTGTATATCTGGATTTAAGATTTTGAATTATTGAATTTTCTTTGAAATACTGAATTGTTTAAGAAATACTGGAAATGCTTGTGAAAATACTGGAACTGTTTATGAATTGCAGGAGTTTGAACTAACGGCCAATGGCCGGGTGTTATTTGATTGGCCAAGGGTTAGGATTATTATTTGACGACCGAGGGCCAAGTTTAATTGATGGCTATATGTCGGATTGTATTTTGTGGTCAGGGGCCAGATTTTTAGAATAACAAGAAATATATGTGAATTGATATTTTAAATGGTGATTTCTATTATCTAAATTGCATGATATGCTTTAAAAACCCTTGGGACCTGTGTATTGTGAGCACGGTACCATTGCTAGTTAAACCATGTGCACCCACACTATTTGGATAGAAGTGTAGGGGGTCTAGCCGACTGCCTGCGTGAGGTTGAAGTAAGGACGTCAGACCTGCAGCTTTGTTATGGATGCCTGCAGATGTGTTTGCAGAGGATGTTATTTTTTACTTTGTTTGGACTGATCACCCAAGCTTAGTCCAGCCTTCGGGCCGCACAACCCTTGCCATGGGGAAAGTAAATGGTGTGTTTGTCACAAGGATTGTCTTATATGCATATCTGTTAATTTATGTGAATACAATTAATTAATAAGATAACTTCAAGGGCTTACTGAGAAAGGTGAGTGCCCTGGTAGCAGTAATGGTACTAGTGCAAAGCAAAGCTACTTGTATGGGCGGGTAATCTTTCCTATCCTTAGCTAATTATGTGTGTGAGTGTAAAATAAGAATGTTTTCATAAATGTGATTATCTGCTTAATGATCTGGTTATTTTTTGTACACTAAATGTATACTGGCTACACACTGACATTAACTTAGTTTTTCCCTAATTGAGTTGTGCCTCACCCCTACTTTACAAACTGTATTTTCAAGGAATCCTAAAGATCAGGTCTAACAGGCTAGAGGAGTCGGGCTAGTGGTGTAAATTTCATGTAGGTAGTGTGTAGATAGAGATTTTGTTTTTGTTTAGTTTTATGGGATGTAATTATGTGGAAATAGATATATTTGTGTATAAAGATAGTTAGAACACTAGTAATGTAATTTGAGAATTTTATATTTTATTTCCGCTGCATATATGTGTTTTTTATTTGATGAATAAGATATCAGGTACACTAACGTCACTAAAGTAGCACTCCGGGCCCACGTGGCGGGTCGGGGTCGTTACAGGTGGTATCAGAGCCTAGGTTTGTAAGATTCTGCAGACTTTGAGGATTGATAATTACCAGAGTATAGGTTGAGATACGATAAGGATAGGAGTGGGTAGGTTAAGATAGGTTTTGGTCTAGAAGCTTGGAGGCAGAAATCTATTGACGGACTTCTGTGATTTTCTGAATCAGTCGCGAGTTTCAGAAAACCATGGTAAATCCATCGATGGTTTCGTTTCTAGGTTGAGGGACTTAAACTTAGAAAATTTAGGTTGGAATGTTAGGATGAGTGGGTATGTGTGTGAAGTTAATGTTGGGATGGAGGTTTTACCTTAATGGTTTAGTGATAGAATTGGAATATGAATTATTAAATTAGAACCCGTATATTATATAAATTCCATTATTCCATATTTGCATTAATTATGTTAAATGTGAAATTACTAAATTAGGTTATATCCTATTTATAGGATGGATTCTAGGGGAAACGATGTTGTGATTGGAGGAGATACCTCTAGCGAGGATGACGCTAATGCTTCAGCAGTACTGCCAAATATAACGAGGCAGGCTAGAAAGGAAAACAGGAGAGACTCTAGAGAGCAGGTTCAGCCAGTAGTTGATAGGAGTTGCACATTTCAGCAGTTCACTCAGGCGAACCCACCGGCATTTGCAGGTGGGCCGAACCTGATCGCAGCCGAAGATTGGATTTAGGAAATAGAGGAGTTGCTGGGGGTGTTGGAGTGTACTGAGGAGCAAAAGGTGAAGTATGCCACTTACAAACTAGTGGGGGAAGCAAAGAGATGGTGGCGATTGGCAAAAATGGTGGAGCAGCGCCTAGGGCCGGCAGCTATCACTTGGAGCCGGTTCAGGGAGGTTTTCTTTGACAGGTATTTCCCTGCTGTCACCCGCGCAGCTAAGGCAGAGGAATTCCTCCAACTGACTCAAGGGCCCATGACTATGCAGCAGTATGCGGCCAAGTTTATGGATTTATCTCGTTTCACTCCACACATGGTCCTAAACGAGTCATTGAAGGCCCGAATGTTTAAGAGGGGACTGAGACAGAGCATACACACGCAGGTGGTGGCGCTGTTGACTCAGAGTTTTTCTGAGTTAGTGGATTGGGCCATGGTAGTTGAGGCCAGCATTTAGGAGGGGGAGAGGGTGGTGAACCAGAAGAAGAGGCTTTTGCCTCAAGGGTTTCAGACCAGCACTAGCCAAGGCTCTTGCAAGCAGCCTGGTAATTTCTCAGGCCAGCGATAGGAGATGGGGTACCAAGGCCATCAAGGGGGTTCCCAGCACCCTATATGTTATAGATGCCATTAGAGGCATTGGGATGAGTGCAGGGAAGGACCAATTGTCTGCTACCGATGTGGAGAGGCAGGACATTGGATGCGAGATTGTCGTGCGCTGTTGAACTATGCACCGCCATAGCCGCAATATCAAGGACGTCCACAGGCACCTCGAGGTGGTCATCAGCAGGGTGTGGCTCAGACACGAGTATACTCACTTAAGTCGGGTGATGCGGAGAACGCCGACGATGTGGTGACAGGTACTATTTCCATATTGTCAGATTGTGTCATTGTATTATTTGATTCAGGTGCAACCCACTCGTTTGTGTCTCGGGGATTTGTTAAACTATGTGGGTTAGAGGCTCAATTGTTAGAAATTGAGTTAGGAGTGGGCACACCAACAGAGTCAGTGTTAATATGTAGCAGGGTGATCAGGGATTATCCAGTAGAGATTTAGGGGAGAGTGCTGCCTGCTAGTTTGATAGTCCTTGATATGTATGGTTTTGACATTATTCTAGGCATGGACTGGCTAGCATCTAGCTATGCGAGCTTTGACTATCGCAGGAAAGAGGTGGTATTCAGACCTCCTGGGGAGCAAGAGTTTGTATTTGTTGGGTCGTGTATGCGTTCGGCACCACGGATTCTTTCGGCTATCCAGGAAAAGAGGTTACTTTTGAGGGGATGCTAGGGTTACCTTGCAATGGTGATGGAAGCGCCGAAGGAGGAACTCAAGTTGGAAGATATCCCAGTGATAAGGGAGTTCTCTGATGTTTTTCCAGAAGATTTATCGGGGTTGCCTCCTGATCTGGAGGTGGAATTTGCAATTGATTTGATCCCAGGGACAGCATCAATCTCCAAAGCCCTATACAGAATGGCTCCAGCTGAATTAAAGGAGTTAAAAGAGCAACTACAAGAGCTTCTAGAGAAGGGGTTTATCAAACCGAGTGTATCGCCCTAGGGTGCACTGGTGTTGTTTGTGAAGAAGAAGGATGGGTCGATGAGGATGTACATCGACTACTGAGAAATTAATAAGGTAACGGTGAAGAACAAGTATCCATTACCCCGAATTGACGACCTGTTTGATCAGCTTCAGGGTACGCATATTTTCTCTAAAATCAATTTGTGATGGATATCATCAGGTGAAGGATAGATCAGATGATATATCAAAGACTGCTTTTCGGACTCGGTACGGCCATTACAAGTTTCTGGTTATATCGTTTGGGTTAATGAATGGTCCAATGGTATTTATGGATCTAATGAACATGGTATTCCACGAGTACTTAGACTAGTTTGTTATTGTGTTCATAGATGATATTTTGGTCTATTCGAGGAGCCTTGAGGAGCATGAAGCTCATTTAAGACTGGTACTTCAGGTGCTCAAGGAAAAGAAGTTATTTGCTAAACTTAAGAAATGTGAATTCTGGCTGGAGCAGGTTGCATTTATGGGTCATGTGGTATCCAAGGAAGGGATTTTAGTGGACCCGAGCAAAGTAGAGGTTGTAGTTGATTGGGCAAGGTCAAAGAACGTGCAGAAAATCAGAAGTTTTCTAAGTCTTGCCGGATACTACCGCCAATTTTTTGAGGGGTTCTCCAGATTATCAGGGTCTTTGACACGACTCACGAGGAAGAATGTGAAGTTTGACTGCACTGACGAATGTGAGCAGGGCTTTTAGGAGTTGAAGCAACATCTAGTCACCGCCCCAGTGTTGACCCTTCCATCAGGTGAGGGTGGATTTGTAATTTACAATGACGCATCGCAGAAGGGACTTGGTTGTGTTCTAATGCGGCAGGGGAAAGTCATTGCGTATGCGTCTCGCTAGTTGAAAGAGTACGAAAAGAACTATCCTACGTACGACTTGGAGCTGGAAGCAGTTGTGTTTGCATTGAAGATCTGGCGACATTACTTTTATAGTATAAGGTGCAAGATCTTTACTGACCGCAAGAGTCTCAAGTACTTCTTCACCTAGAAGGATTTGAATATGAGGCAGCGCGGATGGCTCGAGTTGATAAAGGATTATGACTGCACCATTAACTATCACCCAATAAAAGCGAACGTGGTAGCTGATGCATTGGGCCGAAAATCTGGGGGTACGTCAGCCTCAGCAGTTATGGCTTCGCACCATATCGTGATGGACTTGGAGAGGTTGGGTGTAGAATTGGTAGAAGGGAATCATCAGGCGTTCATTTCTAGTCTGGTGGTTCAACCAACTTTACGGGAGAGAATCAGAACAGTTTAGTTGAAAGATGTAGAGTTGATGGAGATAGTAGAGAAGATACATGATGAGCAGCACATAGACTTTAATGTTGCTGAAGATGGAGTTCTCAGATTTCACACTCAATTGTGTGTGCTAGATGACGTAGAGATAAAGAGGGTGATTCTAGGGGAAGCTCACCGTTCTCTCTATACTATTCACCCAGGTAGCACGAAGATGTATAAAGACTTTCGAGAATCATTCTGGTAGAGTAACAAGAAGAGGGAAATTGCTAAATTTGTGGGTCAATGCTTGACATGTCAGCAGGTGGAAGCAGAACACCAGAGGCCAGCGGGACCACTTCAACCACTGGACATCCCTACGTGGAAGTGAGAGCATATCTCGATGGACTTTGTATCGGGATTGCCTTCAGCGTTGCATGGGTAGAATGCCATATGGGTAGTGGTTGGAGGATTGATGAAGACTACCCATTTCATTCTAGTTAGAACTAGTTACTCTATGGATAAGCTAGTAGAACTCTTTGTTAAGGAGATAATCTGAATACATGGCGTGCCCGTGTCCATCATTTCAGATCGGGATCCGCGGTTCACTTCCCGTTTCTGGAAGAGTTTGCAGGGAGCGTTGGGTTCTCAACTCACTTTTAGTACTACATTTCACCCTCATACGGATGGACAGTCCGAACGAACCATTCAAATTCTTGAGGATATGCTACGGGCATGTGTGTTAGATTTTTGGGGTAATTGGATCCAATATCTGCCGTTGGTTGAGTTTGTATACAATAACAGTCACCAGGCCAGCATTGGAATGACACCATATGAGGCCTTGTATGGTCGTCGGTGCCGATCTTCGTTGTACTAGGATGAAGTAGGTGAGCAGAAAATTTTGGGACCAGAACTTGTTCAGCAGGCCTCTACAAAGGTCGAACTTATCTGGGAAAGGATTAAGGTAGCCCAGAGCCGGCAGAAGAGTTATGCAAATACTCGTCGACGGGAGCTAAAATTCAAAGTAGGTGATATGATATTCTTGAGGATTGCTCCGATGAAGGGGGTGATGAGGTATGGAAAGAAGGGCAAACTGAGCCCCAGATACATTAGGCCTTTCGAGATCCTGGAGAGGATTGGTTCGGTGGCGTACAGGATAGCACTACCCCTAGTGTTGTCCAGGATACAAAGCGTGTTCCACGTGTCCATGTTGAGGAGGTATGTTCCAGACCCCTCACATGTGATTAGTTATAAGTCGTTGGAGATCGGGGATACTCTAGCATACGAGGAGGTACCAGTTCAGATTCTAGATCAAAAAATACAGGAACTGCGTACCAAAGATATACCGCTAGTAAAGGTTTTATGGCAAAATCATGCAGTTGAGGAGGCTTCTTGGGAGTTAGAAACAAAAATACGCCAGAAGTACCCGCAACTGTTCAGCGAGGGCTAGTGCCAGATGGGTAAGGGTATGGTTGTATATAGGGGGATTAGAGTAGGTTTTGTGGTTAATTGTGTATAGTTTTAATTATGGATAGTCTTTGGAAAAATTTGTTATGATTATTGTAATTTCCCAAAGGCAGTATTGTAACCATGGTATTCCTCCGCCATAAGTGACGGTAGTTAATAAACGTGGGATGAGGCCGCTATGTGGATGGCTACCGACTCTTCTGTAGACAGAGATAGTGAGTTAAGAATGTGATTGGTAATAGTTAATAAATTTCGAGGATGAAATTTTTGTAAGGAGGAGATAATATAGTAATCCTAAATTTTTTTTTTAAAATAATTAATTAATTAATTTAAATTTTTTTAAAAAATATTATTAAAAAATTTAAATTAAATTAAAATTAAAATTTTTTAAAAATTAATTTATTAATTATTATTAATTAAATAATATAATATTATAATATTATAATAAAATATATATATTATATATATATAATCTTCAATGGAAGTAACCTCTTGAAATAAGAGGCAGCGCAGGACGCCCCCTCATCTCCTCATCCTTTCTCTCCCACTCTCCTCCATCTTGTCTCTCATATTCAGCCGATCAAAAATTCGAAAATACCGTTGGACTCTGCTCGTCGTCATCGACACTTCTACTAGAGCGAATTTTTCGTGAGCACAACATAGACATATCTCTTGGGGTAAGACCAAATCTTAAACTTACCTCAATTTCTCTTAAACTATAAACCCCATTAACGAAGGGAAATTGTCAGGAGACTCGTGGGGAGATTCTCTACAATCTAGCTAGAACGGGTTTTCGAATTGGAGCTCCGGAGTACCAATCCTAAATCGGGGGTAAGTTTGATAATTTAGGCTTTTATTAGGCTATTTAGTATATTCAAAACCTAGGAGAATTTTAGGAAAAGTTACTCTAGGGATTGTGACGAATAATATGGTGAAATTTGAATTTCAGGGCTCAGGGGTTTTGAACGCCGTGGGGCGTAGGCCGGGATCTTGTTGGGCTTTTTAGGAATCAAGTAAGGGGATTAAGTTAAGTCATTAATTTTATGAAATTTGAATTAATTATATTGTTATGTTTATAAAAATACATTTATTTATTTATTTATTTACTCATTTGGGAATTTAAAGGCTATTTTGGAAACCAACCGTTCAAAATGGATTTTACAAACCTAAGATATATACAACAACAACAACAACAAAACCAAGCCTTAGTCCCACTAAGTGGGGTCGGCTATATGAATCATTTTCCTTCAATTTATGCGATCATGGACCATTTCTTTTGATAGATTCAAAACCAAGCCTTAGTCCCACTAAGTGGGGTCGGCTATATGAATCCTTTTCCTCCAATTTATGCGATCATGGACCATTTCTTTTGATAGATTCAAAGATATTAAATCCTTACTTATTATCTCCTCCCAAGTTATTTTAGGTCTACCCCTACCTCTTCTACTGCCCCCCACAGTAACTAAGTCACTCTTCCTCACAGGTGCACTATAAGGCCTACATTGCAAGTGTCCATACCATCTGAGTCGTCCTTCCCTTTTCTTATCTTCTATAGGAGCTACACCTAACTTACCACGAATATGTTCATACCTTAATTTATCTTTCAATGTTATACCACTCATCCATCTAAGCATCCTCATCTCGGCAACTTTTACCTTTTGGATATTATGTTTTTTCGTCGCCCAACATTCTAATCCATATAGCATAGCTGGTCTTATAGCTGTCCTATAAAACTTCCCTTTCAATTTTAAGGGTATTCTTCGATCACATAGAATACTTGAAGAACTTCTCCATTTTACCCAACCTGCTTTAACTCTATGCATTACATCATCTTCAATTTCTCCTTCAGCTTGCATAATAGATCCAAGGTATCGAAATCTACAAGTGCTATTTATTTCTTCATCATCAAGTTTAACTTTGTCTCCAATATTCCTCCTATCATTACTAAAATTACATTTCATATATTCAGTTTTATTTCTACTTATCTTAAAGCCTCTAGATTCCAAAGCTTCTCTCCATAATTCTAACTCAGCCTCTACTCCATCCCTAGTTTCGTCAATTAATACAATATCATCTGCAAACAACATACACCATGGAACCTCCTTTTGAATACTCTTAGTCAATTGGTCCATCACTAAAGCAAAAAGATAAGGACTCAAAGCAGATCCTTGATGTACACCTATGGTAATTGGAAATTCTCTAGTTTCTCCATCTATAGTCTTTACACTAGTCATTACTCCATCGTACATATCCTTAATGACATCGATATACCTACAACATACACCCTTTTTTTCTAAAACCCACCATAGAACTTCCCTAGGTATCTTATCGTATGCTTTCTCAAGGTCAATAAATATCATATGCAAGTCCCTCTTCTTTTCCCTAAACTTTTCCATTAATCTTCTTAAAAGATAAATAGCTTCTATGGTAGATCTCCCAGGCATAAAACCAAATTGATTTTCTGAGATCTTCGTTTCCAACCTTAATCTTTGTTCAACTATTCTTTCCCATAGTTTCATCGTATGACTCATAAGTTTAATTCCACGATAGTTATTACAATTTTGAATATCTCCTTTATTTTTGTATATAGGTATTAAAGTGCTTTTCCTCCATTCATCTGGCATTTTCTTAGTTTTTACAATTGTATTAAATAAATTAGTTAACCATATAATTCCGTTATCACCCAAGCATTTCCAAACTTCAATTGGGATGTTATCTGGTCCCATAGCTTTCCCATTTTTCATCTTTTTTAGTGCAAACTTAACTTCGTTAACTCTAATTTTTCGAATAAATCTTATATTTTTAGTCTTTTCCTCATTTGACAATTCTAAATTTAAGCCTTCTATTTGGTTTTCGTTAAACAACTTACTAAAGTAACTTCGCCATCTTTCTTTAATATCTTCGTCCTTAACCAAGACAATATCATCCTCACTTTTTATACATTTTACATTTCCTAAGTCCTTATTCTTCCTTTCTCTAGCTTTAGCAAGTTTAAATATATCTCTTTCCCCTTCTTTTGTACCTAATCTATCATACAAACTATTAAATGATCTATATTTAGCTTCACTAACGGCCCTTTTTGCATTTTTCTTGCCTCCTTATATTTTTCAAAGTTATCGCTGTTTCTACATATTTGCCACGTTTTATACCAAATTCTTTTTGTCTTTATGATTTTTTGTACATCTTTATTCCACCACCAACTTTCTTTGCTATTTGAGAATCCTCCCCTTGATTCGCCTAAAATCTCTTTTGCTATCTTTTTAATAGAGCTAGCTAATCTATTCCAAAGAGTATTTGAATCTATCCCATCCTCTAAGGTCCAATCCCCATCTTTGATCATTTTATCTTTAAATTTTGTTATATTTTCTCCTTTTAGGTTCCACCATCTAGTTCTCCTACCAAGGTTTATTTTATCCTTTTTCTTCCATTTTTTAATGCATATATCTAATACTAAGACTCTATGTTGTGTGGTTAGACTTTCACCTGGA
Organism: Malania oleifera; assembly: GCF_029873635.1. Lineage (NCBI taxonomy): Eukaryota > Viridiplantae > Streptophyta > Magnoliopsida > Santalales > Ximeniaceae > Malania > Malania oleifera. The sequence continues at coordinate 25,290,044 of NC_080421.1, forward strand.
ATAACTTTACAATCCTTGCATGATACACGATCTACCCTCCTAGTTAAAAAAAAATCTATTTGACTTCTATTTTGTCCACTTTTAAAGGTTATTAAGTGTTCTTCTCTCTTCTTAAAGCAAGTATTCATTATACTAAAATCATATGACATAGCAAAGTCTAAGATCATCTCCCCAGACTCATTTTTGTCTCCATATCCATATCCTCTATGTATCCTTTCATAATTTTTATTATCTCTTCCAACGTGTCCATTCACATCTCCTCCTATAAATATTTTCTCAGTTCTTGATATGCCTTGTATAATACTATCCATATTTTCCCAAAATTGTCTCTTAAGATTTTCTGCTAAGCCAACTTGAGGAGCATAAGCACTAATGATATTTATTATCTCTTGTCCTAATACCATTTTGATTTTTATAATTCTATCCCTTACTCTAGTTACATCCACAACGCTATCTTTTAAGTTTTTGTCTATAATAATGCCTACTCCATTCTTATATTTTTCGTTTCCAGTGTACCAAAGTTTAAAACCTGATTTATCGATTTCTCTAGCTTTCTCCCCCACCCACTTAGTTTCTTGAAGGCAAATTATATTAATTCTTCTTCTAATCATTGTATCCACAATTTCCATGCTTTTACCCGTAAGTGTCCCTATATTCCAAGTTGCTAATCTAATCCTAGTTTCCTGAACTAACATCTTTACCTGCCCACGTCCAGAATGATGCAGGAACCCTCGCATATTTGACACCGTACCCGGGCGCCGACACGGCGCGTCGCTTCGGAGCGACGACCTAGCCCACCCTCGCCCACTTTTCGCTACACCCGGGTGGTTCAAGTGCAACGCATCGCTCGTAGGGGACGCCCCAGCAAATATTCGGTAAGGATTCATATCATAGTGATCTGACAAATTTTACGCTGGCTGTCAGCTACCTAACGCAACCCTCCTCCTTAACCCGGGCTTGGGACTGGCTGTGTGTGAAAAAATTAGGACATTTAAGTGCATCACAGGCGGAGTTAAAATGTGAAAAATCATGTGGCAGATGATTTAATTTGTATGGATTATTGTATATTTGGATTTGAGATTTTGAAATATTGAATTGTCTGTGAAAATTGTTTAATAAATACTGGAAATGCTTGTGAAAATACTGGAACTGTTTATGAATTGCAATAGTTTAAACTAATGGCCAATGGCCAGGTGTTATTCGTTTGGTCAAGGGCCAGAATTATTATTTGACGGCTGAGGGCCGAGTTTTGATTGATGGCTATATGTCAGATTGTATTTTTTGGCCGGGGGCTTGATTTATGAAATAACAAGAAATATATGTTAATTGATACTATAAATGGTGATTTCTATTATCTAAATTGCATGATATGCTTTAGCAACCCTGGGGACCAGTGTATTGTGAGTACAGTACCGTTGCTAGTTAGACCATGTGCACCTACACTATCTAGATAGAAGTGTAGGGGGTCCAACCGACTGTCTGCGTGAGGTTGAAGTAAGGGCGTCGGACCTGTAACTTTGCTGTGGATGCCTGCAGATGTGTTTGCAGAGGATGTTGTTTTTTACTTTGTTTGGGCTAATCACCCAGGCTTAGTCTAGCCTTCGGGCCGCACAACCCGTGCCATGGGGAAAGTAAATGACGTGTTTGTCACAAGGAGTGTCTTATATGCATAACTGTTAATTTATGTGAATTTAATTAATTAATAAGATAACTTCGAGGGCTTACTGAAAAAGGTGAGTGCCCTGGTAGCAGTAATGGTACTAGAGTAGAGTGAAACTACTTGTATGGGCGGGTAATCTTCCCTATCCTCGACTAATTGTGTGTGTGAATGTAAAATAAGAATGTTTTCATAAATGTGATTATCTGATTAGTGATCTGGTTATTTTCTGTACACTAAATGCATGTTGGCCACACTCAAACATTAACTTAGTCTTTCCCTTACTGAGTTGTGCCTCATCCCTACTTTACAAACTGTCTTTTTAGGGGATCCTAAAGATCTGGTCTAGCAAGCTAGAGGAGCCGGGCTAGTGGTGTAAATTTTATGTTGGTAGTGTGTAGATAGAGATTTTATTTTTATTTAGTTTTATGGGATGTAATTATGTGGAAATGGGTATATTTGTGTATAAAGATAGTTATAATTCTAGTAATGTAATTTGAGGATTTTATATTTTATTTCCGCTGTGTATATGTGTTTTATATTTGATGAATAAGGTATCAGATACACTGAGGTCACCAAAGTAGCACTCTCGGCCCACATGGTGGGTCGGCGTCGTTATAGTGCCAAAGTTTAAATCCTAATTTATCGATTTCTTTAACTTTCTCCCCCACCCACTTAGTTTCTTATAGGCAAATTATATTAATTCTTTTTCTAATCATTGTATCCACAATTCTCATGCTTTTACCTATAAGTGTCTCTATATTCCAAGTTGCTAATCTAATTCTAGTTTCCTGAACTAACGTCTTTACCTGCCCACATCTAAAATGATGCAGGACCCCTCGTATATTTGACACCATACTCGGGCGCCGACACGGCGCGTCGCTTCAGAGCGACGACCTAACCCACCCTCCCCCACTTTTTGCTACACCCGAGTGGTTCAAGTGCAATGCGTCGCTCGTAGGGGACGCCTCAGAGATGTTGCAATTTAGATTTGGAAAATTGAAACCCTAACTCGTACCCCCATTTTGAAATTCCATTCCACTATGTTTAGAGTAAATTTCAAACCTTTAATCTAATTTACAAAAATTTTAATGTAATTTTTATATTATATTTTATCTAAATTTAATATTATTTATACTTTTATTTTTTAAAAGATTGTGTCGAAGACATTTTAAACATTTGACTAATCCATCAAAATAATGGCTTCACCTCTTGAGTCTTCTCTATTTAAAATTTTAAGATATTATCTCAAATCGAAAGTCGTAATCCCAACTACTCAAACTTGATTATTTGACAGTAAAGCCTTAAGGTTGCCGCTTGAGAACAATCTGAATTATGCTATTATTAAGAAAACAATTTTTTGAGGGAAAAAAAGGATAAAAATAAAAAGAAAATAAATCTATTATATGAAGAATTTTTTTTTTATAATTTTATAGACAAAATCAAATAATTTAAGATTAAGGAAATAAGATATTGTTAAAATAAAACATTTGAAAATGAGATACTAGTGATATTTAAAGCAAAAACTAATCATGGGCCTGCAAAATCAAAATAATTTAAGAATAAGAAAATAAGATATTGTTAAAATAAAATATTTAAAAATTAGATATTAGTAATATTTAAAATGATAACTAGTCATGGGCACGCATTAATTGTGTGCTCACTGCTCTATATTTTTTTTTAAATGTTAAGAAAACATAAAGAAAAAGCTAAAAATTAAAAAGTATAAGGGAGCGTTTGTTTGATTTGAATTACCTCTAGTAAGAAGTTACGTCTGAGTTAGTTCACCAAATAAATGAACTAGATGGACATTAAGACGTGCAGTTATAAATTTTTTAAAAAGTTTTTTGATAGAATCAGAGCATAGAGACATAAATTTGTATATCTCATGAAAAATGAAAATGAAAAAAAAAAATAAATATCCAAGTGACTAAAGTTAAAATAATAACTTTTATTTTTATACAATAATATATTATGATATTTTTATTTATAGCTATTAATTAAATATGTGACAAAAAAATATTAGTTATGTTAAATTAAAGACTTTCACTTATATAATTGCTCATTAATTTATCAAATATTTATACTCTTAAGCATTGAGAAAGTTAAAATTAAAAAACAACACACATTCAAATATTAGATGCCAAACAATTAAAATAATTCATATGTTACATTCAGTGACCTATTCAAGTTCAATTCAAAACTAGTTCACAAAATCATATTTGAATTCATTGTTCAACACTAAACACTTAATTTTACCAAACACCCCCTAAGGGTGTTTGGAATAGTTATAAACAATCATTAGGATACTTTGAGATAATTATGAATAGTTATAGTATAAATTTGATATAATTATAAATTTATAAGGGTATTTTGTGATAATAATAGACAGTTAAAGGGGTATTTGTTGACTTTGGTGTATTCCCAAGGGGGGGGGGATGAATTGGAATTTTAAAACTTTCCTGGGTTTAATTCGAGTCCACAAGCAGTGTATTGCAATCTAGGGTCTTTCTAAATAAATTCCAATACCCACAATATTCAAAGCATGTATGAAGAACGATCAAAACAATAAATAATTAAACATACACGTACATATATCAAAGTGTGGAAATATAAAGAGTATAAGGGAAAAAGAGAATGACACATAGTATGATATCGGGGTTCGGCCAACACTGCCTATGTCCCCGCCTCAAGCTCACAAGTAGGAAGATTCACTACCTTTACTCACTTACGGGTGGAGCGACACCGTTTACAACACCCTCTCCTTACTGGGTAAGGGAAACTTCAGCTCAAATTCACAGGGTTGACCCCAACCTTTACAACCTGATCCTTACGAGTTAGATCAACACCCCCTCAGGCTTCGCCTGGAATATAATTAGATGACATAAAATTTGTGCACAATCGAGATGCTTCTTACACTAAGTAGATATGTACCACAATAAGCACAATACAACCAATGTACTCAAATATGATAAGAGTTAATGCTCAAGTGAGTATATCAAATATATCTCTCAATCAAATAAATTATATGATAATGTGAGAGTGAGACATTTGATTCAATATAGTATATTCAATAAATGAATAATCAAAGGTGCTTTATAAACCCTAAGCAAATATCTCAAAATATTTTATCAAATATCAAGCACAATAGATATTAGGGTTTAAGCTTGCAAAAATATTTTTATCAAGAACAGAAAGCAAGCTTTTGAATCTTGCAATAAGGATGTAAGTTCTCAAGCTATGAATAGTTTTTCCTAAGATATATTTATGAATGAAAATACAATGGGAGAAACTTTAGCTAACTCTCAAAAAGCAATATCACCTAATACAAGTATGAGAGAGTTTAAGCTTCAAAGAAATGTATACATACCCATAAGATATGAGTGTTCACTCAATCCTCAAGTTGCAATAACTTTACAAATGAAAATAAAGAACACAATGCACTCTTTCTAAAATATGTAATCAATAGAGTATGAGAAAAAGTTTTTAACAATGAGCTTATGAAAATGTGGGAGTATGAAAGATTTTAGCATAATAAAATTTTTAGAGAATTTTTGGCTAATCACTTTACTAATCTGAGCTAATTTGGACAAATGAGGGAGTATATATAGGATTTCCACAAAATATGACCATTGGGAACTCATTTGGCATTTTTGAAAATGTTTAATTATGTTTAATGAAATTTAACCATGTTTAACCGCGATAAAAATTACGTCAAGCCGAGAGGTTCGGTCGACCATATTTAAGGTTTGGTCGACCATATTGCTAAGTTCAGTCGACCGTGACAATTTTGATCTACGGAAATGGTCGACTGTCTCAAGGAGATTTTGAACCCTTTGTAGGTTCGATCGACCATGGCTAAGGTTCGGTTGATCGTTCATATGGTTCGGTTAACCATGGCCAATTTGAATTACACAAACGGTTGGTCGAATAGTTGGGGGGTCAGACACTTTCATATTCCCACATTTTTCTCATCAATTTAGAACAGTCGATCGTGAAAAGTCAACTTGTTGACTTCTGACCAGTTCGGTCGACTAAGGCTTTTACACTGCCTGGAGTTCGGTCGACCGAAGCATGGTCAACACTTTGACTTTTCTGCCAATAGACTATTCGGTCGACCAAGCTAGTTATTACTAGTTTGGTTCGGTCGACCAAGGCTATTTAAAAATGTAATTTTGACCCTAAGTTTTATCCTTATTTGTATAAATATGACATTTTAGTTAAGGGACTTTTCATTATGTGCATGGGGTCCTAAGGTGAGTCTATGGCCTAAGCTTTTTAATTATGCCCAAAAATCCAACATCGTCTGTGTAAGCCTTGTTTTTATCCTTGAACTTATTCAATCATGTATGAATAAGTTATAGCATTTAGGTCCTAATGGTCAGCCTATGGTCTTGAGCATTAAATACTTATCATGCATGAGATGCAGTTATTACAGACCTAAAATATAAAATCCAAATGCATTTACAATTAAAATTGAATGTCTTCAATTTTCTTACTCGTGTGTCTTTATGGAATGCGCCAAAATACATATGATAATGGATTTTCTTCTGACTTTCAAGTTCCTTGATCTTATGTGTGCTGAAATTAAAGCATGTTCACATACTTAAACACACATAAGATATTGGTGATTTATCAGCATCAAAATAGAGATCGGACTCAAAAAGTCAATAGTATTTTTGGAATAGTATTTGATAGTTATAGGGATAAATTTGACATTTTTGAAAAAAGATACCAAAAGGAAAATCCTTTTTATAATATTAGTTTATTATTTTTTCACTTCTTTCTCATTTCCTTAATAGATAAATATAAATAAATGATTTTTTTTTTGTCACTTTTACTTTTCTTTACTTTTGCAAACCTGTTATTTTCATAAGAGAAAGTAGAGAGAATATGAAAAAATGTATATATAAATTTGGCTAGCATAGCTTTAAGAGCATGGTTTTAAAACGTGTGCCAATTGATGAAGCTACTAGGACGGTTTAATTAGTAGGACCGATAGATCGAACTTGTGGTCGAACCGGTAATATTATATATATATATATATATATATATATATATATAATTTGTGTATCACAAAGAGACTTTAATGATGATGTTAATATTAATAAATTATTTTCATTTTGTTTGGATCTAGAAATTTATTTTGAAGAATGAAAATAAAAGAAAATTAAGTAGAAAATTTATGCCTATTATTATTTTTTGTATTAGATACTATTAAAAATAAATATTTATTTAAAATTAAGAAAAAATAAATGTTAATAATGCGTAAAATAAAAATTTTGTTTAATTGATTTATAACATATTTTGTTTTCTTTTTTACTTTTCATGACCAAATATGAAACTTTTAAATTCTTTTATATTTGGCATTCTTAATATTTTTAAGCTTTAAACAATGAGGTAAAAGATTTAAATTTTTGCAAACTCTATATTTTTTTAACATATAATTTTCTTTTATATGAACATGTATATGTACTTATATTAATACATGCATGTACTCTCAATGCAAAATGAATGTGGTTCTCATGGCAAGACCCTTGCAGCATATGCTCTGATTCGACCAAGTTGATATTGGTCCCCTTTATCCGGACCGATGAGTTGGCTAGTTTTGGTCTAACCCGGTCGAATCGGCTAATCCAGTCCGATTTTTAAAACAATATTCAAGAGAAAAGACAATGAAAAACTTCATGCTCAACTTCTTAGGCTCGCGGGCTGACTCGTTTATCAACTCGTTTACTAGTTTGTTAGTAACTTGTGAATTGACGTAATATTAGGCTCATGAACTAGCTTGATATTAGGCTTGTGAACAAAACTCGATATTAACCTCATTAAATATTTAATTTTAAACTTTTTACTTCAAAATATATTTTTCTCAAATTACATTTATTAATTATCAATTAATTTAACTAACTTAGTGACTTAGTTCATTTATTCGTTCAAAATGAGCTTCAATCGAGTCAAGTGTTGGCCTTATAAGGCTTAACATCTTATTTGATGCTAACAAATAAGTAAAACTTAACATGTTTTGTTTAAGTGATATATTTTTAGGACTCAAGGATAGAGCGTTAAAAAATTGATGAAAGCTTGTACTTCAAAGAACGAATTCAATATGAAACTTAAAGCATGGATTCAAAAATGGATTTAAAGTTTAAAGCCTGAAGATCATGAGAGCATTGATATTAAAGAAACAGCTTCAAAGAATGAAAGCCCAAGTGATCAACATGAAAAGCTCAAAGAAAGATGAAACAAGTATAAAGGCCTCAAGGAATTCAAGAATTGAAAAAGTCTAGGAAATTTCATGTAAGTATTTCAAAGAATTTCAATATGGATACATGAAGTTCTTAGGTAAATTTATTGGACCTAAATACCTTTGAATATACTTGGAAAATATTTTTATAAGGTCAAAGATTGTTTAAAAAAAGGTTAGAATCAGCTTTGGAATGAAAAACACCAAAAAGAGGATTTCTCAAATGCTGTTAATTTTCATACATATGCATTAAGGAATATTTTTATATATCAAAAACCCTTTATTTTAAAAAGTGTTCAGCATGAAAGTTATAGGATTTTCTCTTTGCTTTCATTTGACACTAAGATCATAAAATTGGGAGTTATATAGAAAAAGTTATTACCGAAAAACAGAATGGTGCTCAAAGCTGACAGTAGCATGTGTGCAACCAATAGACTTCCTAAACAAGGATAGGCGCCTGGGTGGTCGTGGCAGGTGACTGGCTTAGTTCTAGCAGGCGACTGCCCCTATTGTTTCTTTAAAAATAACATGGCAGGTGACTAGAGGATTGGGCAGGCGATTGCCACGCGGCTGTTTTGATTTTTCTCATAACGGTCAAATTTTTAAATGGGGTTTTTTGTGGCTCGAAATTTATGGAAACTTGGGGGATATTTCAAAACACTTGGGGAACAAGTTACTTACCTTTTAAAGTCTATAAATAAGCCTCAAAGATTATTGAATCACACACCAAGAATTCAAATTCAGCATCTCTCTCAAATTGCTCTCAAACTCTCAAGTCTCTCTCTTGCTCTCAACTTGCACGAAGCTTACTGAGTTCTTGTTGATTTTACTCACCAAGTTTGTGCTACAATTCTGAAATCTTTCATCCATTGAAAGAATTATTTTAGTGATACACTTCCTTGAGCTTCAAGTTAATTTCCATATTGTTCTTTACTTTGAAGTATATTAGTTGTACTGTAATTGTTGTTCTAATCAGCTCTTTGAGGAGCAAAATTTTTGTACACATATTGTGGTTGCATTTCTTGTAGATTGACGATTCCAAGGGTTGTTTGGATCGTTGGCTAAGCAAGGGGATATTGTTTAGAGAGGCGGGCTCCAGCCTAGTTAAGGAGTGACCGAATGAGGGGATATTGTTTGGAGAAGGCGGGCTCTAGCCTTAACCAAGGAGTGTTGTAATCGGTATTGTTCCACCCGTCAATGGAACTGAACTAGTGAATCCTTTGGTGGTTTTCCAAAGGCGAGGACGTAGGCTGGGTATAAGCCAAACCTTGTAAAAATCTCCGTCTCACTCTCTCTTTCCCTATTCCTTATTTTCAGTATATATTTAAATTGTGTGGATGGTTTAAATTTAAAAATCATATAAGCTACGCATATTTGGAAATCAAGTAAACTTAAAGTTTAATTTTGATTTGGGTTGCGAAAACCGAAAGGGAGTACGTTGGTTAAACCATATCTTGCGGAAACCATATGAGAGTACGTTTCTTGGTTAAACACTCAAAGATAAATTAACTGAAAGTTTATTTGAGTTTTGAATATTTGGAAAGAGTGATTGAATGTTGTATTGAACATCATATTAAGCAAATCCATATATACAGGGCTTGATTCTAAGGCTGACTACAAAAGCTTTATTGTGTTTGTGGAAGGATTGTTGAATATTAAATTACATTCTTCACAAGGTTTTCAAATTCATAATCACAGGGCTTATATAAACAAACAAACTATCTCAGGATCTTATATTACCAAAGTGCTGAATACCTTATATCTTGGTTTGGTTGTTTGTTGTTTAACTTGTACTTGGCAAATAAATTGATTATTTGGCTTGAAGATTGTGTTTAATTGATTGGTTGTTTAATTGTGTTATTAATTGGATAAAAGAACTAAGTTCTTGATTGATTAAAGAATTAAACAAACAAGTCAAGAAATGGTTAAAAGAAATAAAAGAAGTTTAAGGTATCTTAAAAGGAATTAAAAGAAATTTTTAGAAGCCAATTCACCCCTCCTCTTGGGAAGCTATTCCTAATTTCAATCAAGTTTGAGTTCGAGCTTGCTCGACTCAATAATGGATCGCTTGAACTTGTTTATTAACTAAATGAGCTAAGCTTGAGCTCAAATTTCAACCTCATTAACTAAACAAACCAAGCTTGAGTGGGTTCATGCTCTACTTGTTAGGCTCATGATCTGGCTCGTTTATTAGCTCACAAACCGGCTTATTTATCAATTCGCAAGCTGGCTCATTTACTAGTTCGTTAGTAACTCGTAAACTAACTGTATATTAGACTTATGAACTAACTTGATATTAACCTCGTGAACAAACTCGATATTAATCTTATTAAATATTTGATTTTAAATTTTTTGCTTCAAAATATATTTTTCACAAATTATATTTATTAATCATCAATTAATTTAATTAACTTAGTGGCTTGGTTCATTTATTAGTTTGAAACGTGCTTTAATCGAGTCATGCTGCTTGAGTGAAGCTCAAGCTTGATTATAAATAAATGAGCCAAGTTCGAACTCGCCATAAGCTCAACTTCGCTTGTTTATAGCCCTAGTGACAACCTAAAGGAACGCATTAAGTTCCCATGCCCCCTCTGTAATGACCCGAAAATTTTTAACTATTTATAATGGTAAGAAAGATAATAAAAGGAAAAAAGGGAAAAGAAATATTGAAGGGAAATAAACCGGCACTTGTTGATGAGTTGGACTTTCTCGTCGACGAGCAACCTTCAGAGCCTTGTCGTCGAACATGCTTGTCTCGTCGACGAGGGTTTACTAAGAGAGGGTTTTAAATACCTAAATTTCGTCGACGACATCATGGTCTCGTCCATGAGTGGTGTTCTTGGGCTCGTCAACGAATCTAGACGTCTTGTCGACGAGGCTATGTGGTAAGTTGCTTATAAATAGGGAAAAATCAGATTTTAGTGGAGGAAATTTGTTTCTCTCCATTTTCTCTCTCTAAGTCATGACTCCTCTACCTTCTCTCTTCAATTTCGGATCACTTTTAGCTTGGTTCGACGATCGGAAGCTACCACGAGACTCCTAGGACGATTTTTTGCAATATAGGCGGAGCGGATTTTCGATTTGAAAAGTTTGGAAAACATCCCAAAACCAGGGTAAGTGAAATACTTTAAGGTATTATTATTATTTTGAGGTATTTGGAGCCTAAGAAGTATTATATGGGTATTTTTCTGAGATTTGAGGAATTTGGAATTTTTGGAATATAGGGTCTCGTTTTGTTGGTTTTAGACAAGAATCCCAAGGAGTAGGTAAGGGGAAATACTTTATAATAGATTTTAATAATTTTAAAATAGTTAGATTTGGGTACAAAATTTTATATATATATATATATATATATATATTGGTATAATTATCTGAATGATACAGGAAATGAAAATGTTGATTTGATTATATATTATATTGGGAAAAATCTTGTGGCTTGAAACCATTTTTGCTAATTAAATGGTTATGGGTATTATGGAATGATTAATCATAAGGGTTGCGAATATTGTTGGGTCGTGAGCACTGTTTGGTTGAAAATACTGGATGATTGTCTATATTGTGTAATTGTGTGGATGTGATTGATTGGTCAGGTTTGTTATTGATTTGTGTTGTGGTTCATGTAAATTACGATATAACGTTGGCAGTGGTATGAGGAGGTCATTATATTGTACCCAGTATATCCATCATATAATGTTGGCAGTGGTATGAGGAGGTCGTTATATAGGCGTATATATTGGAAGGTAAACATTGGCAGTGGTGTGAGGAGGTTGTGTACGTATTACCATGAACGGAGTGTTTGTTTGTAACTTGTGTGGTTTGATTAGTCCTATGTGGACCAGTCTTGTGTGGACATATATGTTGTAATTAACCGTCCTATGTAGACGTGTATGATGTGTGTATTATAGTCCTATGTGGACGAATACATATTGTGTGGTTGTAAACCCTATGTGGGTATGATTAAAGACTGTATGATTATCTTGTGTGGATTTTTTGTGATATTCATATAGGTGTGAGGTTCTGTGAAACGAATATGGTTGGTTGCGTGAGACTTTAATTAATTAAGTATTTCTGGTAAAGTAGATTACTCCACTCGAGGGCTTACTGAGAAAGGCAAGTACTCTGATAATTATTTGTGGATACTAGAGTAGAGGGAAGCCACTTGTATGGGTGGGTGACCTTCTCTATTCTCAGTGACTTTACTTGGATACATAACCTGAGGGCTTACTGAGAAAGGTGAGTGCCCTAGTGTTAGCACTAGAGTAGAGGGAATCTACTTGTATGGGCAGGTAGACTTCCCTATTCTCGGGAATTATCAGTAAAATATTTATATTTGTGGGTACGTGATTGGATGACAGAGACGTCGACCATAGTATGATTATGGGTGTGATATTTTGTTACTAGTGGATTATGAATGTGTTTGCATGGATATTTTAATTATGTATTAAAAAAACTCCAGTCACATTCTATTATAAATTATTTCTTCCTTACTGAGAGGTGTCTCGCCCCGTTGATGTTTTAAACTTTTCAGGTTATCCAGGTGATCGAACTTAGATAGCTCCAGGACGGGGTAGTTTTGTGAGTGGTACCCGAATGGTAATGTTTTAGTTTTTATGTTTTATATATTTTATTCAGGTCTCTGTAATATGAAGGATGTGGTTGTAATTATTATGGATCTGCATGTGTTGAATTATAACTCTGGTATATTTTGTTGAGGTTATTTTATTATTGTCGCTGCGTGAATGGTATCAAAGACGCATGTTGGTCTCATAACACTCCGGGCCCCACGTGATAGGTCCGGGGCGTTATACCCTCCCCCTCCCCTTCCTTTGGCTTTTAGTTGATGCTTCTTACCTCTTTCATTATAATACGTACTTAGAACAAGACCATATTCCGCAAGTCACATGAAGAGCATCAACAAGGGTCATTGCGGAGAATGTGAAGTTACATACCTTGGCCATTTTGATATTTGTATTTCCAATGGAAATGAAGAGTTAGTTTCAAATCTTTACCTTGATAAAAGCATATTCAAACTATATACTATTGAGTGACAGCTTATTTGAAGTTGAAGACTGCAAATTAATTTGATTTAGGAAGGTTATAAGAAAATTTGATTTATAAAAGCCTTGGTGCCGCCAATTAGGTCAGCTTATCATATGTCCTTGTTCAATCAAGATCTTTTGTCACCTTCGATTGAAATTTTTTATCTTAAAAAATTACTAAAAGACATCAATGGTTGTTATTGATGCTCATTAAGAGACTTTTGTATATTTTAATATTTTATGTTCAAGTAAGAAATGTTAAGGATTTTGTTGAAACTATCTCCAAGGATCCCACAACTGATTACAACAGCAGCTTAAATTCAAATAATGAAGATATCTCAGTCTCAACAACCTCTTAAATTCAAATAATGAAGATATCTCAACAATCTTTTGTATCTAAATATTCTGCTATAATCTAGTGTCTCTAGTTACAATCTCTTATAACAAACTCCTCTATTTACGTTCTATATATAGCAATGTAAACTCCTGCAATACGTAAGGAGATAATATACCAACATTTGTGTATTCAAACTTGGTATCAGAGCTACCAAGACTTACGTCTCTCTTCGATTCCAATGGATAGCCTTGTATCCTCACCACCATCTTCTACTGAAACCCACCCACAACCATCCCCAAATTCCAGCTCTGTTCCTATTGCTAGCCTCATAAATATTCATCATCTGCTCACCATCAAATTAACCCACGAAAATTTTCTCCTTTGGCGTGCTCATGTCACTCCCTATCTATTTGGCCAACATGTCTATGGCTTTGTTGATGGCACCAATCCTCCTCCCCCTTCCACCATACCCAATCCAACATCTACCTCAACTTCCGCTATCACCATTCCAAATCCAGCATTCCAGCTATGGAGCCAGCCAAACCAGATCATTCTCAGTACCCTCATATCTTCTCTATCCGAAAATATTCTCTTACATGTCATGGGCTGCACCGCTTCCTGTGATCTTTGGCTCTTTCTTGAAAGAATGTTTGTCTCTCAATCTCAAGCTCGTATCACTCGCACTCATTATCAGCTTGCCACCATGAAGAAAAGATCCTCTATCATATCCGAGTACTTTCAAAAAATGAAAGTTCTCATTGATACTCTTGCTGCTGCCAGACAACCTTTAAATAATTATAAAATTGTCTCCTATTTGCTTGCAGGTTTAGGGACCGAATATGATCCCTTTGTCATGTCTGTGACAACTCATGTGGATCCTCTGCCTCTTGATGAATTGTATGGACATATTCTAGCACATGAACATTGCATTAAGCAACATCAGATTCCCACCGATCTTGCCATGTCCTCGGCCAATATGGCCTCTCGTAATCATCCAAATTAAGGCAAGAATCAGCAGCCCATCCATAACAACTATGGTGGCCGACATAACCATGGTGGATGTGGTCAACGTGGTCACGGTAGGGGTCGTCATTCCCCATCAACAGGTACCTTTTCTAGTGGCCATCACCCTATATGCCAGGTCTGCAACAAGATGGGACACATTGCTCTTAACTGTCACTACAAGTTTGATCATGTTGTTCAACAAGCCCCATCTCAGTCCCATCAAGCATATTATACTTCTCAACCAAATGCACCAGATGAGAATTGGTACGCCGACATCGACGCAACCCATCATCTAACCAGTGATCTCTCCAATCTCAACCTGTTTGCAGAACCTTACAATGGCCCTGATTAGATGCATGTTGGTGATGGCTTAGGTTTGTCTATTGATCACATTGACTCCTCTCTTCTTTGCACTTTTGCTCGTTCCTTTGTTTTAAAACATCTCCTTCATGTTCCTCACATTACAAAAAATCTTCTTTCAGTCAGTAAATTTGCTCGTGATAATTCTGTCTTTTTTGAATTTCATGCGTCTCACTTTGTAATTACGGATTATAGCACAAAGCAAATAATCTTTCATGGGCGTCTTAAGAATGGTCTCTATCAGCTTCCTTCCAGTCCAATAAAACAAGCACTTGTCGGTGAACGCACAACAAATGTCAACTGACATCGTCACTTGGGGCATCCAACTTTTCAAACTGTTCGGCGTGTCATCTCCAAGTTTCAGCTTCCGGTCACTTCCAATAAAACTGCTGCTCCATGCTTTGCGTGTTTGCAAGCTAAAACCATCAGTTACCATTTTCATTTTCTACACATGTCTCTTCATCTCCTTTAGAATTAATATTTAGTGATGTCTGGGGTCCATCACCAGTTGTTTCACATCATGGAAATAAATATTATGTTTCTTTTATTGATGCATTTTCTCGATTTACTTGGCTATATCCGATACAATTCAAATCCGATGTTTATCCCACATTTCTAAAATTTCAAGCACTTATTGAAAGACAATTTGATACTAAAATAAAGTGCTTCTAGTCCGATTAGGGTGGTGAGTATCGGTCCCTCCATACTCATCTCCAAACTCAAGGCATTCATCACCATTTGTCATGCCCACATACTTATGCCCAAAATGGATGTGCTGAGTGAAAACATAGACATGTCATTGAAACATCACTTGCTCTTCTCACCGACAGCTCCATACCATGGAAATTTTGGGATGAAGCTTGTCAAACCACATGTTTTCTTATCAATCACATGCTTACTGTTGTGCTAAATAATTGATCACCTTATGAAAAATTATACAAGTGCAGTCCATATTATAATCTTCTCAAAATTTTTGGGTGTGCATGCTATCCACATCTTCGACCTTACAACGGCAATAAATTGCAGCCTCGTTCCTTTTCATGTGTATTTATCGAATATAGCATGCATCATAAGGGTTACAAATGTTTAAATCCAAACACCAATTGAATTTACATCTCTCGTGATGTTATCTTTGATGAATCCTCTTTTCCGTTTTCTTCTCCCATTTGCTGGTCCATGTCTCTACCTTCATCACCAACTCATGCCATTTTGCCATTACCATTACTTGCTTCACTGACGGGCTCAGATGTGATTAATTTACAAGCTGCTTCATCACCTACAATGGCATCACCTTAGTCACCTACAACTTTGTCCCTTGCTCCTCCTGTCACTGAGATACCTCCAGCACAAGCGCCTATACGAACTCACTCAATGGTCACTCAGTCTCAAGCCAACGTGTTCAGACCTTGGCAACATACAAATGGCACAATTCGGTACCCCACTCCACGAGCGTTACTTACAAAAATGGCTGCAACAATTGAACCAACCTACTTCACTAATGCAGTCAAAATGCCAGAGTGGCGAGCTGCAATGCAAGAAGAATTTAATGCCCTACTTCGGAAAAATACTTGGTCTATAGTGATCCCAAAAAAATAAAAAATAAAAAAAAATAATAATAAAAATTAATTAATAATAAAAAAATAAATGAATCAATAAATAATTAAATTAATTTTAAAAAAAATTAATTAAAATAATTAAATATTTTATTATTAATTAAATTATATAATATAATAATATAATATATTATATTACATATATATAATTTAACAATCCTTCCTAAAGAGTCAAGAAGGATTGAAAGATTTTAAATCCAGAGGCCGCCCCCCTTGAATATTTCTCCTGCGCCAGCCAATGCCTCCGTCTCCGTCTCCGTCTCTGTCTCCATCTCTCTCTCTCTCTCTCTCAATTTCTTGATGGATTTGCGGAGGATAGGGAAATGGAAGGTGTCGTTGGATTTTTGGTTCTGCTGCTGACATTTCTACTCAAGCATATTTGTCGTGAAAGCGGCTTAGGCACCATTCCTGGGGTAAGGCAATTTTTCTCTAATTTATCAATTTCTCGTTAAATCTGCTGTTAAATCGATGATCAGACACCATCACAGGGTCCTAGTTGCGATTGTCGTCATTTTGAGGTGTGTAAATTTTCAATTGGGATTTTCTAGGCCCCACTCCAAAGCGAGAGTGAGATTTGGAAAATTTGATAAATTGGTTATATTTGCGGGTATAACAATTTCTATGGAAATTATGGCCATAGAAAATATTTAAATAGTATTTTATTTAGGATTAATTTAATGGAACTAGGGTTTTTGAACCAGGGTCCAGGTGAGCGCCGCAGGCATCTGTGTAGGATTCCTGTCAGTGTAGTTCAAGAATTCAGGTAAGGGGAAATTATATATTAAATCAAATTTTATGAAATTAAAGATAATAATTTATGTTATATTATATGTATGTTTTGGAGTGAATTGTTTAAATGTCAACCATGTAAAACTATGATTTCTGAGCCTAGGACCACTAATTTAGTTATGTATTTGTGGAAATGAACTGAAGAAAATAAAAGGAATTTTCTGGATAATTATGTAAAAAAAAAAATGGAAATTGTATTTTCAGCATATAAATGTTAAATGTGGGTTGGCCTATTTTACAGGAATATGTATGAATTTTTACTATTAAATTGTGTGGCATGAGATTATGTGCAAATATATGTTAAATGTATGAGATGCAGACTAAGTAAGTAAGGCATTAAGAATAAAATATGAAATGAACTATGTTGCTTGTGTATGTTAAATGCAACCATGTAAACGTAAGACAGCTGAAAGATAGCTATGTCAGCAGATCTAGTACACTTCTGTGTAGACTAACTGATGATAGCTAAAAGGAGCTGTAGACTAACTGATGATGGCTAAAGACCAGCTGTAGTACGAAGGAAAGAAAGGAAAATGCTATGAAATGACAATGAGATGACATGGTGTGAAATGACAAATGTAAATGATGTAATGATGAAGAATTACGTAAAGTGAGATGCAATGCAATGTTTAAGCTATGAACATGAACATATGTGTATCAATGAATAATGACAGAAATGAATAATGTATTATAATATTAGAAGTATTTATGTATATAGAACATGTTACGATTAGGCGAGGCAAACTCTTCGCCTAAAGGCTTGCTGAGAAAGGTGAGTGCACTAGTGGCTTTAGATGTGGCAGTAGCTACATAACGCACTAGGGCAGAGGGAACCTACTTGTATGGGCGAGTAGATTTCCCTATCCTTAGGGCCTTTGCCGGTAAGTTATTGTTGAACGGTGTGAGTACGAGATCAATTTAACACTTGAGGGCTTGTTGAGTAAGGTGAGTGCTCTAGTATGCTTCAGTAGTGACCTTCGGGTAACCTGAGTATTAGAGCAGAGAGGTGCTACTTGTATGGGCGGGTAATCACCTCTATCCTTGGGTAATCTCGTGGGTTAAACCTTTGCATGTGATTGTTTAGATTCAAAGAATGATTTCAATGTTTATGAAAATGCTTTACAAATGTTATTAAAATGATATTTATATACTTCATGTTAGCCACACGCAGTATTTAATTTATTGTTTCTTCCCTGGATTTTTTCTTATAACTTGGAGGCAAAAATCCTTTGGCGGACTTTTATGATTTTCTGATTCAGTCGATAGTTTAAAAAAACCACGGCAAATCCATCGACGGTGATGTTTCCTAGCCGTGAGATTGGTCTTTATATGGTGATTTTGGATTTTTATTGGATTTAATTTAATGATTATGTTGTGTGAAGTTATGATATGAAATTCTTATCTCTTCTCTGCCCTATTTTCAGGATGGATTCTGGAGATGAGAATGTAGAGGCTGAAGGAAGAGAGGATTCAGCGACTTCTAGTGAAGAAGAGGACATAGATACCTCTAAGGTGCTGCGGGGTATAGTCCGCTAGGTTAGGGCAGAGATGAAGAAGGAACCTAAAGAACAGAACTGTCCACTTGCAGGTCAGGGCTGTAGCATTAAGGAGTTTATGAGGATGAACCCTCCAGCCTTTATAAGAGGACTTGACCCAGTGGCAACAGAGAATTGGGTACAGGAAATAGAGGAGATCATGACTGTACTCGACTGCACAGACGAACAGAAGGTCTGATATGCCGCTTTCAAGATGACTGGAGAGGCGAAGCGCTGGTGGCTTTCTGCTAAGCTGCTAGAGGATCAGAGGGTGGTAAAGATAGCTTTTACCTGGGAGAGATTCAAGGAGCTGTTCTTTGATAGGTATTTTCCTTCATCTTTCAGAGAGGAGAAAATTGAGGAGTTTACTAATTTGACCTATGGCGATATGACAGTTGCGGAGTATGTGGCTAAATTTGTGGAAATGTCGCGTTTTGCTCTATTTCTGATCCCAAATGAAGCAACAAATGTCAGGAAATTTGAGAAAGGCCTGAGGCGCAGGATTTATGAGCTGGTGGTCAGGTTTCAGGTTTAGAATTTTTCAGAACTAGTTGATAAGGCCTCAGTGTTGGAGAAGAGTATCTAGGGCAGCACTGAGCCTTCAGAGCAGAAGAAGAGACCTGCATAATCTAGTTTCCAGTTTGAGGCCAGTCAAGGACCAGCGAAGAAAGGGAAGGAAGCAGTGGACCCTGTATGCCCGAAGTGTAATAAGAGGCATAGGGGGGAATGCTGGTTTGACACTCCGAATTGCTACAGGTGCGGTATGCCAGGGCATATCAAGAAGGATTGTTGAGAACCATTGCCTATGGTATCTGTTTAGAATTAGGATCAGGGAAAACAACAGGTACCGCTTGGAAGAGGTACTCCACCCTGGCTGTACACACTTCGAGCTGTGGAGGATGCCATCAGAGAAGCAGGTATGAGGCTATATTTAAGATAATGATGATTTAACTTAATGAAGAATTATTGAATGATTAATATGATGATATGCATGTTAAGTTTTTATAATGGTAGTTAGCAAATAAATTTAAGTAATATGAAAGGATGATTGGTTAGTAAAATTTCGAGGATGAAATTTCTTAAGGAGAGGAGGATGTAGTGATCCAAAAAAATAAAAAAAATAAAAAAATAATAATAATTAAAAAAAATGAATCAATAAATAATTAAATTAAAATTTTTTTTTTAAAATTAATAAAAATAATTAAATATTTTATTATTAATTAAATTATATAATATAATATAATATAATAATATAATATTTTATATTACATATATATAATTTAACAATCCTTCCTGAAGAGTCATGAAGGATTGAAAGATTTTAAACCCAGAGGCCGCCGCCCCCCCCTGAATATTTCTCCTGTGCCAGCCAATGCCTCCGTATCTATCTCTCTCTCTCTCTCTCTCTCAAATTCTCGACGGATTTGTGGTGGATCGGGAAACGGAAGGTACCGTTGGATTTCTGGTTCCACTGCCGACATTTCTACTGGAGCATATTTGTCGTGAAAGCGGGTTAGGCACCATTCCTAGGGTAAGACAATTTTTCTCTAATTTCTCAATTTCTCGTTAAATCTGTTGTTAAATCGACGATCAGACACCACCACGGGGTCCTAGTCGCGATTGTCGTTATCTTGACGTGGGTAAATTTTCAATTGGGGTTTTCTAGGCCCCACTCCAAAGCGAGAGTGAGACTTAGAAAATTTGGCAAATTGATTATATTTGCGGGTATAACTATTTATTTAAAAATTATGACCCTAGGAAATATTTAAATAGTATTTTTGTTAGGATTAATTTAATGGAACTAGGGATTTTGAACCAGGGTCCGGGTGAGCGCCACAGGCATTTGTGTGGGATTCCTGTTGGTGTAGTTCAAGAATTCAGGTAAGGAGAAATTATGTATTAAATCAGATTTTATGAAATTAAAGGTAATAATTTATGTTATATTATATGTATGTTTTGGTGTGAATTGTTAAAATGCCAACCATGTAAAACTATGATTTCTGAGCCTACGATCACTTATTTAGTTATGTATTTGTGGAAATGAGTTGAAGAAAGTGAAAGGAATTTTCTGGATAATTATGTAAAAAAAATGGAAATTGTATTTTCAGCATATAAATGTTAAATGTGGGTTGGCCTATTTTACAAGAATATGTATGAATTTTTACTATTAAACTGTGTGGCATGAGATTATGTGCAAATATATTTTAAATATATGAGATGCAGGCTAAGTAAATAAAGCATTAAGAATAAAATATGAAATGGACTATATTGCTTGTGTATGTTAAATGCAACCATTTAAACGTAAGATAACTGAAAGATAGTCATGTTAGCAAATCTAGCACACTTATGCGTAGATTAACTTATGACAGCTAAAAGGAGCTATAGACTAACTGATGATGGCTAAAGACCAGCTGTAATACGAAAGAAAGAAAGGAAAATGCTATGAAATGACAATGAGATGACATGGTATGAAATGACAAATGTAAATGATGTAATGATGAAAAATTATGTAAAGTGAAATGCAATGCAATGTTTAAGCTATGAACATGAACATATGTGTATGAATGAATAATGACAGAAAGGAATAATGTATTATGATATTAGAAGTATTTATGTATATAGAACATGTTACGATTGGGCGAGGCAAACTCTTCGCCTGAGGGCTTGCTGAGAAAGGCGAGTGCACTAGTGGTTTTAGATGTGGCAGTAGTTACATAACGCACTAGGGCAGAGGGAACCTACTTGTATGGGCAAGTAGATTTCTTTATCCTTAGGGCCTTTGTCGGTAAGCTATTGTTGAATGGTGTGAGTACGAGATCAATTTAACACTTGATGGCTTTCTGAGTAAGGTGAGTGCTCTGGTATGCTTCAGTAGTGACCTTCGAGTAACTTGAGTATCAGAGCAGAGGGTTAAACCTTTGCATGTGATTGTTTAGATTCAAAGAATGATTTCAATGTTTATGAAAATGCTTTACAAATGTTATTAAAATGATATTTATATACCTCATGTTAGTCACACGCAGTGTTTAATATATTGTTTCTTCCCTTACTGAGATGTGTCTCACCTGAATATGATTATTTCTTTTTTATGACATCCTCGAGGTCGAGCTTAGGGAGCTCGAGGGTATTTAGAGTTTTTTAGGTACATAAAGTAAAAGGGTATATGTTTGTCAATACTTGGGGATGTATATATTTTATATTTTATGTCGTTATGTTTTAAGTCAGTTATGAAAGGAATTATTGTGAAAATACTGGAATGTTTAGAGTGGTATGTATTTATGGTAATGCAGGTGTTGGATGGATAGTATGGATGTTATAAAGGGGGTAGTAAACTCTGGTATTATTGATTATGGTTTTTATATTATATGGAGATTATGTTTATATTTTCCGCTGCGTATATCATGGATTATGGATTTTATCAGGTATAACGCGTCGAACCCAGGTTTAAGGATTCAGGGCGTTACATTATGGTATCAGAGCAATGATTTTGGGATTTTGAGGATTTAGGGATGATTTATACCAGACGTTCCTTGTATACGGTATATCCAAGTAGTACAAAAATGTATCGGGATTTGTGTGAATCTTTCTGGTGGAGTGGCATGAAGTGGGAGATTGCACGATTTTTGGAGCAATGTCTGACGTGTCAGCAGGTGAAAGCTAAATATCAGAGGTCGGCGGGGCCGTTGCATCCATTGAGTATTTCGGAGTGGAAATCGGATTATATTTCCATGGACTTTGTCACCGAGATATTCACTAGCACTTAATGGGCAGAATGCAATCTGGGTAATTGTGGACAGGTTGATTAAATCTACTCACTTTATACCAATAAAGGTTAGCTACTCTTTGAGTAGGCTAGCAGATTTGTACGTGCAAGAGATAGTTAGAAGGCATGGGGTACCGGTGTCTATTGTTTCAGATTGAGACCCGAGATTCACTTCTCGATTCTAGAAGAGTTTATAGGAAGCAATGGGGATGAAGCTTACATTCAGTACAACGTTCCACCCCCAGACTAATGGACAGTTAGAGAAAGCGATACAGATCTTGGAGGATATGTTACGGGCTTGTGTATTATACTTTGGTGGTAGTTGGATTTAGTTTATACCATTAGTGGAGTTTTCCTATAACAACAGCTTCCAGACTAGTATCGAGATGGCACCATTCGAGGCATTGTATGGTAGGAGGTGTCGATCTCCTTTGTATTGGGATGAGGTCGGTGAACGGTAGATATTGGATCCCGAACTCGTACAACACGCTTCTGAGAAGGTCAGATTGATCAGGGATAGGATTAAATTAGCTTAGAGTCGGCAGATGTTCACCGCCGTAAGTTAGGATTTGAGGTGGGGGGGGTAAGATATTTCTAAGGATCGCTTCTATCAAAGGGGTGATGAGATTCGGGAAGAAGAGCAAGCTGAGCCCGAGGTATATCGGTCCATTCGAGGTACTAGAATGAGTGGATCTGGTGGCCTATAGGATTGCACTACCCCCAGCGCTCTCGAGGATCCATGATGTGTTTCACGTATCCATGTTGAGGAGGTACATATCGAATCCGTCGCATGTGATTAGTTACGAATCCTTAGAGATTAGGGATGCTTTGGCATATGAGGAGATACCCGTTCAGATTCTAGACCATAAAGTTCAGAAGTTGTGTACCAAGGAGATACCGTTAGTGAAGGTACAGTGGCGGAATCACGAGGTTGAGGAAGCTTCTTGGGAGTTAGAGACAGAGATATGCCAAAAACATCCACTGTTGTTTTGAGTAGTAGTTTTAGTAGTAGGATTGGTATGGGTATGTATGTATGTAATATTCTGCTATTGTAGTAATGTCGTGTGGTTAGTCTCTGGGAGAGTTTGGTAATATTGTGAGCTCCCGAGATAGTGTATGTATGTAACCACGGTATTCCTCTGCCATAAGCGAGGATATGTATGTATTTGAGACGGGGCTTCTATGTAGGTGGTCACCGACTCTTCCTAGAGTTGGGTATGCGATTGGGTATGTAGTTGAGTTGGTAAATGAGAAATTACAAATTTCGAGGATGAAATTTTTGTAAGGAGGGGAGGTTGTAAGAACCTGACCCGAGATATGTAGATTGAATAAATGAAAAAGGGTAAAAAGGTAAATTAGCAGGCTTCGTCAACGAAGCCATTGTTCTGGTCGACGAAGGCCCTCATACTCTTCGTCGCTGAAATTTAGAGTCTCGTCGATAAAGAGATACCAAACGAGTTGTAAAATACCGGAATAGGGTTCGTCGCCAAAGGAATCGGTTCATCGACGAAATGTGTTGATGATTCATTGACGAAGGCGCCGTTTCGTCGATGAGGTTGGCCGGGTCAAAGGGGCTATAAATATCTTCCTTTACTGCTTAGTTTCTAAGAAAGCTAAAACTCTCTCTCTCTTTAGAACCAGCAGAATCTCTCTTTCTCTCTTCAATTCTTCGTTCTTCGTCGCTTGATTCAATGATCCGACATTACTGTGTGGATCATGGGAGGAATCTCTATGTTTTTAGTAGATCAAAAATTCATTTTGAGGATTTTCGAGTTTTGACCCAAAACCGAGGTAAAGGTTTGATTTCAGTTTCGTCTCAGTATATATGTAGTAGTAAGAATTATAGTAAAGAATAGTTCTTGGATGTTTAGGTTTTGGGAACTCGGTTCATAGTTTTAGAGCCGTAGAGTTTGTATTTTGGTATTCATGAAAAGGTAATGGGATTCTGTTTATATCAGTTATTTTTGGAATTGGAATTGGTAAACATGTAGTTTACGATTGTATGTATATTTTGGTTACTTATTTGAAAAAATCTACCAGGCGAATATGCGGGATTTTCGGATTACAGTTTTTTGGAAAATTTGGGGTTTCGGGTATCATCTCTATTTCGGTTGGAAAATCATATGTTGTATAAAATTGTAGTAATGAGATGACCATACTTGTATTTGTATTAAATTGTTCTGATCGAATTGAAGACAATATGATTGTTGTATACTCAAATAAGTATGGAATGAACTGTTGTAAGCAAAAATGTTCCAGGTTTTGTAAAAAAGTTAGGGGCGGCTAATTACCATACGCTGATGAGTATAGGAACATGAGTTCCAAAATTGTTCCAGGTTTTGTGAAATTTTGCCACGTCTTAGCTAATTACCTTAGGCAAACACCATGTCTCAACTAAATACCATGGGCAAGAGTATCCGGCTCTATATTCGAGGGTGTGATATCGCCTGTTTGTTCCGGCTGATCACCGATGGGTGTGAGTGGACACTGTATTAGCATGATATCGCTGTGAAGCTTCGATTATTGCAGGATATCGGGTGCTTGAGTGTGACAACACTGACCGTATGTTTGGTATCGTATGTACTGGAATTGGATTATGAAAATACTGGAACTGTATCGTGTTATATTTTATGTCGAAATAACACTTGTTTGTCACACACTGATATAACTTGCTTTCTTCCTTACTGAGAGGTGTCTCACCCTGAATATACAAATATTTTTTAGGTCCTTCGGGTAGCCGAAATTAGCATCCTAGCGTTTGGGAGCATGGGTTTCAATTAGCTACGTAGAGTACTTATGTAAGTACGAATTTTGTAATCGGGTTGTCATTATTGGCTTTTGTAGACACCCAAGATATGTATGGTATTTTGGAGCTTAGACTCTAGTCATGTATAGACTCTGGTATGGTACATTGTATGTATTAGAAAGAATATTTCCGTTGCGTATTTTATGTGTATGGATATGTATGTCATTGTGTGTAGGGTTTATGTGTACCCCACGGGGTCGGACCCTCATTCAGTGTAGTATCATGTATGTTTTAAACGATACAGATACAAGTTAGGTTACTAAAATCACACTTGGGGCCCATTTGCGGTTTCAGGGCATGACACTATTTATAGATTGCATGCTTCCGAAATGTCACTAGAAATCCCATACATGACTACAGTCATTAAAACGTGTGCTAAAATGATTACAATGTCCTGTATATTTTGAAAGGATGAGTGAATAAATGAATAATTGAATTTCATCCATTTAATGACACTAGAAATTAGTTTAATTTTGGGTGAAAGCCACGTGAGATTTTTTTTTTTTTTTTTTTGACAAAAAAATGTGAATGGAATCTGGTGCGGAAGACCACTATTAGGAATCACATATTTTATGCAAAAAACATTACTACCATGTAGCCCTGGAGTACTCCCACTACACCTAGTGATTAATTTAAAATAAATAGTTTATTTTGATATCTAACTTAAAGTAAAAATAAAGAAGGGTGGTTGGGAAGGCTTTGTGTGAGCCCACAAAAGTGAATCATATTGGAATTGAGCAATTTACTTTTTTATTCTACTTATTAGTACAAGGCTACCCATTTTACATCCTAAGAGTGCTTGGCTATGCTTTACAGACTTTAGAGTTGAAATGTATACCCATCATGCATAGCGAAAGTGCATGTTGGCTTGATCTCCTCATCATAAGCATTGTACAAACATTGGAAATTTTCCTAAGAAACCTTATTACCTTCTTTCCTTTTTGTCGTAATGTATGACTTGATGGGGAACAACAATCAAATTAGCGTGAGGGTAGGATTTGATCTCTTTGTTCCTTAAATATTGGCATGATAAAATGTTACTTATCTTGCCTACTTTCTCTTTATGTTGTTGAAATTAAGGATAAATCTAATCTTTTAGGTATTGACATTAAAAAGATCATTCCCGCATAGGGTGTTGGACTATGAAGACGAATTCTTTGCATTGCTGATGCTGGTTCTTGAAACTCATAGCTTACAAACTACAATCTTTCAAACCCTTGATAGTTATTGCTTCATTAAAAAATTCTTAACCCCACCACCCCTGGCAGTAATTTAAAAAACTAGGTAAATTACTAGAATACATGCTTGTGTTGAACGCCAACTGCATGACTGATGCAGTATATTGTGAATTGCATGCTGCTAGTGGATTTAGGTTGTTGCATGCTTGAAATGATTTATTTGCTGAAAACAACCAAGTTTCAGGTACATGTTTTATGGAAAAATGTCCAATTTACAGATAATGGCTCCTTCTTGTAACAATAAGGTGTTTCTCCTTGTACATTGTCATATTAGGATCTTAGTTCAATTGATCTTAGAAAATTATTTTTGCTTTATTTTAGAAACTAGTGGAACCAGTAAAGATTAAACGTTGGGGTGTTGTGAATTTCTCAGCTTGATGTGATATCCGTGGTCTTGCAAGAGATCTAATCAAATGTGAAGAAATGAAAGGAATTGTAAGTTTTATTATTATATTTTCTGCAATATAAGAGACGATGGTATTATGTTATATGAATTGCAGATTGAACTACTAGAATACATGCTTGTGTTGAACGCCAACTGCATGATTAATGTAGTATATTGTGAATTGTATGCTGGTAGTGGATTTAGGTTGTTGCATGCTTGAAATGATTTATTTGCTGAAAACAATGTACTGTTTCTGGTACAGGTATTGTGGGAAAATGTCTAATTTACAGACGGTGACTCTTCCTCGCAACAATAAGGTGCTTCTTCTTGTACATTGTCATGTTAGGATCTTAATTCAATTGATCTCACAATATTCTTTGTGCTTTTCTTTAGAAAATAGTGGAGCCAGTAAAGATTAAATGTTGGTGTGTTGTGAATTTCTCAGCTTGATGTGATATCAGTGGTCTTGTGAGAGATCTAATCAATTATGGAGAAATGAAAGGAATTGTAAGTTTTATTATTATGTTTTCTGCAATATAAGAGACGATGGTATTATGTTATCGAACTACTGGAATACATGCTTGTGTTGAATGCCAACTGCATGACTGATGCAGTATATTGTGAATTGCATGCTGGTAGTAGATTTAGGTTGTTGCATGCTTGAAATGATTTATTTGCTGAAAATAGGTACATGTTTTATCGCAAAGTGTGCAATTTACAGACGGTGGTTCCTCCTCGCAACAATAAGGTACTTCTTCTTGTACATTGTCATGTTAGGATCTTAGTTCAATCGATCTCACAAAATTCTTTGTGCTTTGTTTTAGAAACTAGTGGAGCCAATAAAGATTGAACGTTTGGGTGTTGTGAATTTCTCTGCTTGATGTGATATCTGTGGTCTTGTGAGAGATCTAATCAAATGTGGAGAAATGAAAGAAATTGTAAGTTTTATTATTATGTTTTTTGTAATATAAGAGACGATGGTATTATCTTATATGAATTATAAATTGAACTACTGGAATACATGTTTATGTTGAACGCCAACTGCGTGGCTGATGCACTATATTATGAATTGCATGCTGGTAGTGGATTTAAGTTGTTGCATGCTTGAAATGATTTATTTTCTGAAACAATATACTGTTTCAGGTACAAGTTTTATGAAAAAATGTCCAATTTACAGACAACATGTTGTCGAAATTTCATTATTTAATGCTTATTACATGAAGTTCTAGTACACTCATAAAATTCATTACTAGGTCGATTATTGTGTACTGTTTATTGTCAACACTCAGGTTTGGAGCATATCTATAATAACTCAAAAAAAAAAAATGGTTATACGAGATTAGTGGGGTGATTTCAAAAATAAAAAATAAAAAAATAAAAAATAATAATTAATTTTTATTTTTATTAATTAAATAAATTATTATTAATAAAATATTATTATTATTATTTTATAATTTATATATATATATATATATATATATATATTATCACTTACCTGAAGCTTCAAAAGAAGCTTCAGGATTTGAACTTGCAGAGAGGAGGCTGCGCAGAGCCCCCCCCCCCCAGAATCTCTTGTCTCTCTCCTCGTCCGCTCTCCCTCTCCTTATTTTCTCGACGGATACTCGCCTGATCGAAATTCAGGAAATACCGCTGAACTCCATTTTCCTCCGCCATCGTTTCTATCGGAGTGGATTGGTTGTAGGAGCGGCGTAGGCGTATCTTCTGGGGTAAGCAAAATTTCTACTTTTACCTCAATTTCTTGTAAATCTTAAACCCAATTGAAGATTGGAAACTACCACGAGAATTTCGGAATAATTCTTTACAAGTCTAGCAGAGCGGATTTCTCGTGGGGTCGGCGTAGGCATAACCCCAAAATTTGGATAAGGGGGTTATTAAGGGGCTAATTATTATTTAATTAGCGTTGATTTAGGAATGCTAGAATATTGGGCATTTTGAGGTTGAAGTAGGGTTTTTGGAATTCAGGGCGCAGGAGAGCATCGTGGGTGTAATTTCGGAACCCTGTAGGCATAGTTTAGAAAACCAAGTGAGAGTGTTAAATATTAGTTTAAATGTTAATTTGGAGTATATGGAGCATAGGGAAGGTTTTACGAATATTATTTTGGGAAATGAGTTAATTAATCTGGGGAAAACGTGAATTGCAGGATTTGAGTTTCGGGCGCCAAAGGCGTAGGATCTGGGTTTTAACGAGACTCTCAGTAAGCCAGGTAAGGGGAATAAATTATAGCAGTATTTTTATATTATTGAATGAATATTTGGAAAATAAAGTTATGACATTTTTCCTTGTGAAATTAATATATATTGAATATTATATGAAAATTGTGTAGCATATGATGCATATTGAAAAATGTGAAACATAATGATGAGTAATTTCTGAGAAAATAATAAGATGAGAATTATTGATATGTTAGTGGAAAATAATGAAATATGGTATTTATATGTGAACAAAAATGATTTCTATGAAAATGAGATTGTATAAATTACTGATATGAGTATTTTGAGAAATGTTGAAATACATGAAACACTATATATATACTATTATGAGATGAATTGAGATATACTGATATGATATTAATGGTGTATATTGATATGAAAATATTGAAACGTGAAAATGAGAACATGAATTTTGAAACGTATATAATGAAATGTGAAAATGGGAAGCATGAATACTGCAATATGGAATTGAAATGTGATTATTGAATTGGGTATACTGATTGTGAATACTGGGAAATTGTGAACATTGCAAAGTACGTATGCTACAATGGGATCATTGAAATATGATTGATGAAATTCCAATACCGCATAATGATTGCGAGTATGTGGTAATGATAACCCTGATGGATGGTTATGCAAACCCTGATGATGGGTTGTGATATTGAGCACAGTACCCTTGCTAGTGGTGTAATGCAGTCCCACAGACTTTTGGAGCGTGTGGCGTGGCCATCAACTGAGCTGTTTAGTAGGGTTGTTGTGCCTCCTGAGTCCAAATCAGGGCTATAGGCCGGCCAGTCGTACTACAAACGCGAGATATGTGATATGATATTTTGATCTAACCGAGTCGGCCAACCGTGGTTAGATCCAGCCTTCGGGCCGCACAACCTTGACCATGGGGGGAAGCATAACGTGGAAAGAAATATCCTCAGGGTAGCCATGAGTTACAGACACAATGTTGGTACTAGATACCAAGGATACTCATGAGCTAGATAGTGAAATGGAAATAGAAAGTGAAAAAATGATAAAAATGGGCTAAAATGAGAAATGAAAGAAATAATGGAAAATGAGAAATAAAGAATGATAAAATTGAGAAATGGATCCGTGTGAGTTAATAATATAAATAAGTGAGGTGAAGTGAAACTCCCCGCTTGAGGGCTTACTGAGTAAGGTGAGTGCTCTGATAGGTATCAGATGTGGCCATACCTGGCTGCATGATGTGTTAGGGCAAAGGGAAGCTACTCGTATAGGCGGATAATCTTCCCTATTCTTAGGAATTTCACGGGTAAATATGTATTGGAAATGAATGAACTTGAGAAATGGTTTTAAAGCTTATAAAAGCTTGTATTGTATATCTATATGATTATGAGAATGTGTATATCAGTGTATTTTCTCAGATGAAATGATGATTTAAAAAGTAAAGTGTGTTATAACTAAACTCATATTGCCACACGCTGTAAATAATTTATTCCTTCTTACTGAGATGTGTCTCACCCAAATTATCTAAATTTTTCAGGGAACAGAGATAGGCCAGGTGATAGAGCTCCGAGACCGTAAAGAGTTGAGACCCTGATACACAGGGTGAGTTATTGGACTAGGGAGGTGTAATTTCCATAGGGTTGTGTTGTTTTTGGGTATGTGATGGTAATGTATATATATATATGTATGATGATACTCTAGGTATTGTATTCTGATTGTTATGTATATACTGTCTTCCGCTATTAGGGTGTATAAATGAAATGACTATTTACTCGGTACCCAATGCGGGTCGGGTCATATGGGTGGTAACAGGGTTGTTGACATGGCCGATTTGTGAATATTATTGATGACAAGTGAATATTTATTATTAAAAAAAATTGTACGAAAATCGGGGCATCACAATATCTTTATGGAAAATGTCTTATTTACAGACGAAATGCTGCCAAAAATTTTCTAAACTGATAAAACTTAGCTATTTAAAATTGTATTATTTTTTTTAACTATGTCCGAATGTCCGATTATTTTACTATCAAATCATTGATACTTATAATATGTATACATATATGTTCAAAAATTGTATACTAATATTTTTTATAATTCTTAATTTGTAGGGTTTGCGGCTGTCACAACATCAGCACGATGTCATGCACCACAGTCAAATGTAGCTTTTGATTTTTTTTTTAATATTTTTTTATCTAAATAGATAGAATTTCTTTATTTTAATTTGAATAATGTATTCGTATTTGAATTTTAATTTTGAAATTTTTTTGTTATCTGAACATATGGAATTTCTATATTCTAATTGAATTTCAATAATGTATTTGTATTTGAATTTCAAATTTGAATTAGAATTTTCAATAATTTATGAATTTTTTTGTAATTATGGTTTAATGTTATGTATGCGAAAATGGAATTACATATTTTTACAAGAATTAATGATTAAAAAATATAAGAATAATTTTAAATTATTAGTGATAGTTTCAAACCGTGACTAATAAATGCCATTTTTAAGTATTGGTGAAGAATTTCAAAACCGTCACTACTATCAGGGTAGTTGTGATGAATCTTAAAATCGTCACTAATAATAAAATGGTAGTGATGAATTTCAAAATCGTCACTAATATTGAACTAGTAGTGATGACATTCAACACCGTCACTAATAGCAGATTAGTAGTGACGAATTCTATATTCGTCACTGTTACTCTGGTATTAGTGGCGTTTTGAAATTTGTCACTACTAGTCTACTATTAGTGACGATTTTGAGCAGAGTCAATGTAGAATTTATAGTGACAGTATAAGTGTTTTAGTGACGGTTATAATCCGTCACTAATACTCTATTAGTAGTGATGAATTTTAAAATTCGTCACCAATAAGTATTAGTAACGGCAGTCATGACAACTATTTCAAAATCGTCACTAATACTTGGAAAACCATCACTAATACTATTAGTGATAGTTTTGTGATTATTAGTGACGGTTTAGATCCTTCATTAATAACCTTATTTTTTGTAGTGACTATGCAAACTATTCTCTCACTAGCTTACTTCGCGGGTTGGGCCATGTGCAAAATTGATATTCAAAATGCATTTCTCCATGGGACACTCTCTGAGGAGGTATATATGACTCAACCACCTGGTTTCTCACATCCATTATATCCATCTCATGTTTGTCACCTCAACAAAGTGATTTATGGCCTCAAACGAGCCCCAAGGGCTTGGTTTTCACGATTGAGCTCTTATTTAATTCAACTTGGTTTTCATGTATCCAAAGCGAACTCCTCCTTATTTATTTTTCATGTTGGATACACGACCATTTTTATTCTCATTTATGTTGATGATATCATCATCACCTCTTCAGTTCCATCTGCCATTGATGAGCTTCTTACACGGTTAAGGAAAGATTTTGCTGTTAAAGATCTAGGTGATCTCAACTTCTTTCTCGGTGTTGAGGTGCAACAACTACCAGAAGGCCTTCTTTTATCTCAACAACGGTATATCCTTGATTTACTAAAGGCCACGAAAATGCTTGAAGCTAAGCCGATCTCATCCCCTATGGCATCGGCTCACTCCCTATCGGCACATGACAATGATCCCTTTCCTGATACAACTCTTTTTTGAAGCACTATTGGGTCACTACAATATTTATTGCTCACTCGTCCCGACTTGGCATTATCTGTTAACCATGTGTGCTAATTTACGCATCATCCAACTAAGCTACACTAGTAGGTTGTGAAGTGCATACTCCAATATCTCAAGCATACATTATCTCATGGACTTCTTATCACTAAGTCATCCACTCAACACCTTGAAGCATTTTTCGATGCAGATTGGGCAGGTTGCCCCGATGGTTGTCGTTCCACAGGTGTGTATTGTATTTTTATTGGCAAGAACTTAATTTCCTGGAGTTCTCACAAACATCCAATAGTGTCCCACTCAAGCACGGAGGCAGAATACAACGCTTTCGCCAACACTGCTGCCGAATTACAATGGATCCAGTACCTTCTTCATGATCTGCGAGTTACACTTCCACGTGCTCCAATTCTTTGGTGTGACAACATAGGCGCAACTTACATGTCAACCAATCCAGTATTTCATACCCACACCAAACATGTTGAGATAGATTTTCACTTTGTTTGTGACAAAGTTGCTACTAAAGATTTGACAGTCTCGTTCATCTCCACCCACGACCAGATGGCTGATGTTCTAACCAAACCAATATAATCCTCGTGATTTCAAACACTCTGTTCCAAGATCAATGTACGTGCCTCCCAGTTGCACTTGAAGGGAGGTGTTAAGGATTTTGTTGAAACTATCTCCAAGGATCTCGGAACTGATCACAACAGCAACTTAAATTCAAATAATGAAGATATCTCAACAACCTCTTAAATTCAAATAATAAAGATATCTCAATAATCTTTTGTATTTAAATATTTTGCTGTAATCTAGTGTGTCTAGTCACAATCTCTTGTAACAAACTCCTCTATTTACATTCTATATATAGCAATGTAAACTCTTACAATACATAAGGAGATAATATACCAATATTTGTGTATTCTAACTAGAAATAATAGAGGTAAGAGTAAGTAATTAAGAAGCAAAAAGGCGAGGGGGCTCAAATGCTTCACTTTCCTTACTTATTTTAGGAAATAATATGAAATTTATTGAACAAATTTATTTGATTTTCTTACTAATTTTTTTTCTTTACCTTTTCTTTTAGAACTACATATATATATATATATATATATATATATATATATATATATATTCTTCTTTCTTTATGAAGATTTGAACAAGGTTACGAAAGCAAAGAAAAATACAAAAAAAAGTGATGAAATCCTATTTGTTTTTATTTATCTACTAAGGGAATGAGTGAGAAGGTAATGCCTCACACATAATTGCTTTAAGGATATTCATATTTATAGAAATATTTAAAGTTGTTAACGTTACAACAGAATAATAAATTTACAATTACACCAGTTAAAATTACAACAGAATAATAATTTTACAACTCAAAATTTAAAAATTGCTATACGAGTGGAGAATCCTCTTGATTGTCTCCAATTTTTCCTCTAACAAATTCTCCTTTAATACCCCCCTCAAAGTTGGCATGGTGGAATGTTGAAACACGCACAACTTGGCACGATCCAATAGATATTTTAGTTTGGCAACCCCTTTAGTGAAAACATCTGCTAACTGTAGTTGAGAGGGGACAAACGCCAAACTGAGAACTCGTTGAGCAACAAGCTCCCTAAAAAAATGGTAGTCGACGTCGATGTGCTTAGAGTGAGATTTGGAGACAGGATTTGATGCTATAAATATGACACTGTTATTGTCACATAGCAGTTTTGGAGGAGAGGAGAGTTTAATTTGTAGTTCACATAATAGTGTAAGTGTCCAAGAGAGTTCAGCAGCTACAAATGCAAGAGCCTGGTATTCTGCCACAATGCTGGAACGTGCGATGGTGATTTGCTTCTTAGAATACCACAAAATTAAATTTTGACCAAAATAAATAGCAAAACCTGTAGTAGACCGTCAAGTATTAGGGCAACCCGCCCAATCAGTATCAAAGTAACCAACCAGAGTTGAACAAGAAGGATCCCATGACAGCTGAAGACCATAGTGATATGTGCCTTTAACGTATCGTAAAATACGCTTCAACTCATGAAAGCGATCAATAGTATGAGCATGCATATATTAACAGATGGAATTAACACTATAACACAAATCTGGACGTGTGAGAGTCAAATATTGCAAGGCTCTAGCTAATTAGCGAAGTGTGTTGCATTGGAATATGTTGTACCAGTTTTTGAAAGATGAGAACCAACCACAAAGGGTGTGGAAATTGGTTTGCAATCCACCATTTCAGCTCGAGTCAAAAGATCTAGAGCATATTTTGCTTGACTCGGAAAAAAAGCCTTTGTCATTGCGAATAACCTCAACACCAAGAAAATAGTGGAGATCAACAAGATGTTTCATAGAAAATTTTGTGGCAAGACGGTCAATAAGAGTACGAAGCATGGTTAGACTGTTTCCAGTCATAACCATATCATCAACGTACAAAAGGAAATAAATAACACCATATTGACTGTGATAAACAAAGAGAGACGAATCTGCACAACTTACGAGAAAACCAAGACCAAGCAAAAAAGTGCTATACAAGTGGAGAATCCTCTTGATTGTCGCCATATTTTCCTCTAACGGATTCTCCTCTAATAATGAGAAAAAGAGAACTAATAAAAAGTTATATATTATTAGTATATCATTTTCAAAATTTTTTATTTTTATCCATCTCTCATTTTCTTAAATTTATTTTGATACTACATTAAAATATATAATAGAATTTATTTTTCTTCATTTTTTTTGTTTCTTTTTTTTTCTTAGAAAATTGTTTATTGTTTATTAATAAAATAATTCATAAAGCAAAGTTCACACCTTACAAATGTCACGCCTCGAACTCGGCAATGGGATCCAGGGTGTGATGTAGTAACCTAACCTGTCAGTGTATCATACAAAACACCAATGATACTATAATAAATGAGGGTCCGACCCCATGTGGTTCCCGTACACCCTATACACATTCACATACATGACATATACACAACGAAAAAGTTCATTCTATACATACATAGTACCATACCAGAGTCTATACAAATAGAGTCTAGTACCATACCAGAGTTTATACAAATAGAGTCTAAGCTCCATAATACACAACATAACCCAGGGTGCCAGAAAATACCCAAAACAACAACCCTGTTGCAGTCCAAGTACTTTAGTATTCTATGCAGTAAATTGACCACCACGCTCCCAACACAAGGACGCTAGTTCCGGTTACTCAAAGGACCTGAAAACATGTACGTACGATAAGGGTGAGACACCTCTCAGTAAGGAAGAATCAGGTTTTATCGGTGTGTGGCATATAAGTGTTATCATAACATAAAACATACACAGTTCAACATAGTTCCAGTATAGTTCTCATCACCCACACCCTTCGGCACGAAGCCGGTAAGAGGCGATATTTCATCCCCTCAGATATAGAGTCGGACACTCTTGCCACTGGCAGGTGGTATTTCACACCCTCGGATATAGAGCCGGACACTCTTGCCGCTGGCAGGTGATATTTCACACCCTCAGATATAGAGTCGGACACTCTTTCACAACCTAGAACAATTTGGAACTCACGTTCCTATATCTCATTTCAACAAATCACAACTCAATGCATATTCATATAACAATTCATTCCACACTCATTTTATAATCTCAACAATCATGATTTTCAAGATACAGTTTAAAACAAGTCAAGGCACGACAATCTCCATTACACAATATATCCACGGTTTTCCAACGAAACCGGAGATGTAACCCGATGCCCCCTTTTTCCCAAAACTGTACCCAAAAATTTTACCTATTGGATTCCCCCAAATAAGTAGCTAAAACACACACAAGATCATGAACCACAGTTCTATCGAATTCGATTTCAAAAATAACCGATATAAACAAAAATCCCTTACCTTTCCCTAAAAATCCAAACCCGAACTCTATGGCTCCTAAACTGCGAACTGAGTTCCCAAAACCTATAAATCACAGTACAACACATACTTACAATCTTATTCTCTACAGATCTACCAAAACGGAAATGAAAATCGAGCCTTACCTCGATTTTGGGTCAAAACCCAAAAATCTTCGAAACAAAGATCCGTTCCACAAATCACGAAGAGAATCCTTCCCTGATCCTCGTAGTAACGTTGGTTTGTTGATTCTAACAACAAACGGCAAAGAAATCTAGAGAGAGAGTGTGTGGCTTCGAGTTCTAGATAGAGAGGGAGAGAAAAATTGATATCTTAGTTTCTAAGCAACCCAAAAGGATATTTATAGCGCCTTTGACTCGGCCAACCTCGTCGACGAGGCAGCATCTTCATCGACGAGTCAACTAAGGAAGTTCACCAATGTAGCGGTGGCCTCGTCGACGAGCCTAAGATTTCTAGATTTCCCAAAATCTCTTGGCTTCTCCTCGTCGATGAGCCTCTGCAATTTGTCGCCAAGCAACAGAAGGGCCTTTGTCGACAAAACTCTGGCTTTGTCGACGAAGCCTGCTCAATTTATTGTTTTGCCCTTTTATTTATTTATTTATTCCCTATCTCACGGGTTCAGTTCTTACAACCTCCCCTGCTTACAAAAATTTCATCCTCAAAATTTGAAATCTCTCATTTACAAGCTCATCCACACAACCAAATACACATACCCAACTCCAGGAAGAGCCAGCGGATATACCCTTACTTATGGCGGAAGAATACCATGGTTACATACATAAACCATCTCAAGAGTTCACAATAATACACACTCCCAACGACTAACCACCTATCACAATACAATAGTAGAGTAATACACACATACTCACTGATTCTACTATCAAAACCACAACTCAGAACAATTATGGATACTTTCGGTGTATCTCTGCTTCCAATTCCCAAAAAGCTTCCTTAACCTCGTGATTCTGCCACAATACCTTCACTAACGGAATGTCCTTGGTACGTAACTTCTGAACTTTACGATCCAGAACCTGAATGGGTACTTCCTCGTATGTTAAAGCATCTCCAATTTCTAAGTTCTCGTAACTAAAAACATGTGAGGGATCCGACACGTACCTCCTCAGCATGAATACGTGAAACACATCGTGGATCCTTGAGAGCATTGGGGGTAGTGCAATCCTGTAGGCTATCGGACCTACTCACTCAAGAACCTCGAATGATCCGATATACCTCAGGCTCAGCTTGCCCTTCTTTTCGAATCTCATCACCCCTTTCATCGGAGCGATCCTTAGGAATATTTTACCCCCACCTCGAATTCCAACTCACTGTAGTGAACATCCACGTAACTCTTCTACCAACTCTGAGTCGATCTAATCCTATCCCGGATCAAACCCACCTTCTCAAACGCCTGCTGCATGAGTTTAGGTCCTAACACTTGGCGTTCACCCACCTCATCCCAATACAGAGGATACCGACACCTCCGACCATACAGAACATCGAACGGTGCCATCTCGATACTAGTTTGGAAGCTACTGTTATAGGCAAACTCTACTAATGGCAGAAACTACATCCAACCACCACTGAAGTCTAACACGTAAGCTCGTAACATATCCTCCAAGATTTGTATTGTTCTCTCCGACTGTCCATCAGTCTGGGGGTGGAACGTTGTACTAAAAGTAAGCTTCGTCCCCAATGCTTCCTGCAAGCTCTTCCAGAAATGAGAGATAAACCTTGGGAATCGATCTAATACAATGGACACTGGTACCCCGTGCATTCTAACTATCTCATGCACGTACAATTCCGCTAGCTACTCAAGGAGTAGCTAACCTTCATCAGTATAAAGTGAGCAGATTTCGTCAATCTATCCATGATTACCCAAATGGCATTCTGCCCGTGAAGCACAAGCGACAACCCGGTCACAAAATCCATGGAAATATGCTCCCATTTCCATTCTGGAATAGCTAAGGGTTGTAACGGCCCTGCCGACCTCTGATGTTTAGCTTTCACCTGCTCACACGTCAGACACTATTCCACAAACTGAGCAATCTCTCTTTTCATATCACTCCACCAGAAGGTCTCACTCAAATCCCGATACATCTTCGTGCTACCTGGATGTATCGTATACAAAGAACGATACGCTTCCTCCAGAATCGTCCTTCTGATCTCGTTGTCATTTGAAACACACAACCTGGTTCCAAACCTCAGCACACCTCCCTTGGAGATGTTAAAATCTGTAGTCAACCCCTGTTGCACTTTCTCCACAATCTCAACTAACTTTGCATCCCAAGCTTGCGCGAATTTAATACGCTCAAACAAAGTCAGTTGGATCACCAAACTAGCAATGAAAACCTAATAATCACCAGTCACCAACTCTATACCAAGGCTTTCCAGATCCCGTCTGATATGATGTTGAGCTACAACTGCAGATACTGTCGTATGTTCCGACTTCCGACTCAACGCATCAGCTACCACGTTAGCTTTCCCTAGGTGATAACTGATGGTACAATCATAGTCTTTGATTATTTCAAGTCACTGTCTCTGCCTCATGTTCAAATATTTTTGTGTGAAAAAGTATCTGAGGCTTTTTTGGTCAGTGAAAATCTCGCATTGAACACCATACAGGTAGTGTCGCCAGATCTTTAGTGCATATACTACAGCAGCCAATTCCAGATCATACGTAAAGTAATTCTTCTCGTATTCCTTGAGTTTCCGAGAAACATAAGTCATTACCTTATCCTGTTGCATAAGCACACATCCCAAACCCTTTAGAGACGCATCGCTATAGATCACAAAACTGACATCCCCATAAGGAATGGTCAAAATCGGAGCAGTAACTAATTGTTGCTTCAGCTCTTGGAAACACCGTTTGCAATCCTCGGTTCAATCAAACTTCACCCCTTCTTGGTCAATCATGTTAGAGGTCCATATAACTTAGAGAATCCCTCCACAAACCAAAGATAATAACCCGCCAGTCCTAGAAAACTCTGAACCTCCTACACACTCTTCGGTCTCACCTAGTCAACCACGGCTTCAATCTTGCTAGGATCAACTGAGATACTGCCCTTAAACACCACATGGCCTAAAAATATGACCT
The DNA here is from genome assembly GCF_029873635.1 of Malania oleifera. Taxonomy (NCBI): domain Eukaryota; kingdom Viridiplantae; phylum Streptophyta; class Magnoliopsida; order Santalales; family Ximeniaceae; genus Malania; species Malania oleifera. The sequence continues at coordinate 25,329,644 of NC_080421.1, forward strand.
GATTCATCTAGAACTCACATTTCTTCAGCTTGGCATACAACTTCCTCTCTCGTAGAATTCGTAGTACCAACCTCAGATGGTTTCCATGCTCTTCCGGACTCCTCGAGTATACCAGAATGTCATCGATAAACACCACTTCAAACTGATTTAAATACTCATGGAAAATCCTGTTCATCATATCCATAAACACTGCTGGAGCATTCGTCAACCCAAAAGGCATGACTAAGAACTCATAGTGGCCGTATCTGGTTTGGAAAGCAGTCTTTGCAACATCCTCAAATCTAACTCTCACCTAATGATACCCTGACCGTAGGTCGATCTTCGAAAAGACCCGTGTCCCCTGTAGCTGGTCAAAGAGGTCATCGATACGAGGCAACAGGTAATGGTTCTTCATAGTCACCTTGTTGATCTCACGGTAATCAATGCACATACGCATCGACCCGTCCTTTTTCTTCACAAACAAAACTGGAGCTCCCCAGGGCGAAACATTAGGTCAGATAAAGCCCTTGTCCAGTAATTCCTGAAACTGCTTCTTCAACTGCTGAAGTTCCGTTAGAGCCATCCGGTACAGATATTTAGAGATCGGTGTCTTGCCAAGCAGCAACTCTATCGCAAGCTCCACCTCACGATCAGGAGGTAAACTGGGTAAGTCTTCGGAAAACATATCCGAAAACTCGTTAACCACTCGAATATCCTTAAGCTTCAGCTCATCCCGCGGTGGTTCCCTCACACAAGATAGGTACCCCTGACATCTATCCAAGAGTAATCTCTTCGCATGTAATGCTGATAGAACCTGTGGCGTCGAACGCACACACGATCCTATAAACTTGTACTCCTGCTTCCCTGCAGATCTGAACACTACCACCTTCCCACGATAATCGATCACAGCATAACTGGAGGATAACCAATCCATACCCAGTATGATATCAAACCCAGACATGTCGTATACCACCATGTTCACCGGTAGCAACCTTCCCTGAATTACCACTTGGCAGTTTCCTAACATTCTCCTACAGAACGATACACTCCCAGATGGTGTAGCTACAGACAACTCTTCATTTATGACTTGAGTCTCAACCCCACACAGTTTTACGAAGTTCACAGATACAAAGGAATGGTTGCCCCCGAATCAAATAAAACAACAGCTCTATTTGAAAGCAATAATAAAGTACCTGTCACTACATTCCCTGCATGATCAGCATCCGCTGGAGTAAGAGAATATACCCTCACCGGCGTTGTGTTCGCCCGAATGGTTCCCCGAGGTATCTAATGGCTACCCTAGTTCACATTAGATGCAAGTTTGTCTTTCTTCAGTGCGCGACATTCATGAGCCCTGTGGCCTGGATTGGCACAATTGTAACAGTTACCCCCAAATGACTGGCACTCACCCTCATGCCATCTGTGGCACCTGATACAATGATCATGCGACTGATCCACTTGAGAACTCTGACGCACAATATTCTGACGATAACCCGAGCCCTTGTTCTTCTTCTTCCATGATCCCTAGCTAGAACTCAATGGCAATGATCTCTTCTTCAGTTCCTGATCCACCTTATCTTCCCGAATTTCGATCTCGATCACAGTGGCCTTATCCACCAAAACTGAAAACTCACGGATCTGCAGCATACCCACTAATTTGTGAATGTCTTTCCTCAGGCCCTTCTCAAACCTATGAGTCTTCTCGTACTCATTCGAGATCAAACACTGTGTGAAATGGGATAGCTCTATATACCGAGCAACATACCCCTGCACCATCATAACTCCCTGTGTTAGAGTAGAGAAATCATCCGCCTTAGCATCGCGGGTGGAGGCCGGGAAGTATCTCTCAAAGAACACTTCCTTGAAGTAGCTCCATGTCATCTCTGTAGGACCGGATCTCTGCTTCTTCAGTAGACTCACCGCAGTCCACCATTGCCCGCCTCCCTAGACAGCTGGAAGGTAGCGTAAAGGACTCTCTACTTATCTGTGCAGTGTAGGACCTCGAGAATCCTTTTGGTCTTCTCAACCCAGTCCTCTACTATCATCGGATTAGGTCCTCTTGAGAACGTCGAAGGGTGCATACGTGTGAACCTCTTGATGGTACACCCCACAGCAATAGGAGAACGTTCACGTCTCCTAACACTCCGCTCGATCTCCCGTATAACTTGCCTCGTCAACCCTCGAGGCACAGATGGAGACTCATCGCTTGCAGTCTCCTGAGAGCCACTATCCAAGTTGTTATTCTTGGGTTCCATTCTGAAAATAGAATAGGAATCGGTTAGAATCCCTAAGTCATATACAGTTTAAGCAATCATTTACAACTAATCATGTTAACTACCATCCCACGGGTCTAGGTCTGTCCTATCACATCGATATGAAATCATCAATGGTTTGCCGTGATTTTACTGAAATCGTCATTCCAGGAAAAACACAGAACACTGCCAACGAGTACCTATCTAGCAACAAAACAACCCTCGACCTATTCTACCTATTTTCTACATCCTATTCTCTTGTATGTATACATAGCTACACCTAACCAAGTCTACAAGACCTAGCAACCTGGTTTTGCTTTGATACCAAGCTGTCATGCTCCGAACCCGGCAATGGGACCCAGGGTGTGATGTAGTTAACATGTCCCTGTATCATATAAAACATCAATGATACTATATTGAATGAGGGTCTGACCCCGTGGGGTTCCTGTACACCCTATACACATTCACATACACGACATATACGTAGCGAAAAAGTTCATTCTATACATACATAGTACCATACCAGAGTCTATACAGATAGAGTTTAAGCTCCATAGTACCTTTCCTAACTATTGATATTATATTATTAGACAATGTTTAAAATGGCCTGCACTCTCATAAGACTATTTATAACAATCTCACTATATTGCTCAGTCAGATTGACTCAAGTGGTAAAAGCGATTTATAACTTTTTATTTTTTTGCCTAAAAGAGGGTGGCATCTCCTTTTATTTATTGATATGGTCTCACTTTAGTGACCTCAAGGTCATGAGTTCAATTCTCCCTTGAGAGTTTAGTTCAATTCTCCCTTGAGAGTTTACTTTGTTAAATTATCAGGGGTGTGTCAATGGGCGAGCGACTTTCATCTCTTGAGTTTGGTGCCGCACCATAGTCCAAAATGGCGCGATGGTGGCTGAAGTTGATGGGTTATCAAAAAAAAAAGCACACACACACACACACACATACACACAATCTCACTATATTGCCAACTAAATTGTGTAACAAATCCTCTCCACCCATTTATAGAAAAAGATTGCACATCATGCTTACTTTGAGGTTTAAATTATTTATTACAATAACATAGAAAAAATATTATTGAGTATGAAGCATCCATGATTGATTTTCAACTGCATAATGAGAATGAGATATCAAAGATTATACAAATGAACTTTTAATGTTTATTTCGGTGTATGCTAATATCCATTGTTGGCTTTTTTTAGGGGATGAGATCATATTATCCTTTTAGGCGTAAAATTGGTTATGTCATGATAATATACGTCATTTTTTATATACAAGACGAATTTGTGCAACAAAGGCACTTTAAAAATTTTATAACCACTCATTTAATCATTTGTACCCTTAGTTGAGCAATTACACATCTATCTCCCATGTCAACAAGAAGCGAGGTATTGATATTGGTATTTAGTAGATAAAATTTACATTATTAGGTAGCATTTATTAGAAGCCTCTTGTGCATTTGTCATGTGCACTCAAACACTCAAAAGGCTACTTATAACAATTTGTTGTGTTTATTAAAAGGCGCAAGAACTGAGAAGTATTTGGGAAGAGTACTTATTCATGACACAATTGCACATCATTATCTAATACTAATAATGTTTTGGAAACACGATAGTTACTTCAAGATTTGAATGATTTGTTAATATTGAAGTATGATAATGGTATGGAGTATGATCTACCGACAATGGATTTGCAATTCAATTGAGAATGGGTATTATTGATCTACCTAAGAGTGAGGTGCCTACTATTTTATTTTGAGTTGTACCCTCTACACTCGGAATGTAATTTAAGCCTCTCAGAGTGCTCGGCCTCTTGTACATGCCACCCATAATCAGAATATCAAAAATGGATTAAAATTCCATTGATAATTGTTCTCAAAAATGAATGAAGGAACCCTAAAATATAAAATAAAAGAACTAATAAATGGGTATAATTAGTGTAGAATTATGATCCACATGAAATGGAAGGCCAATGGACATTTTGGATTAATGGATTAAGGTGGCTTTTGGCTTTCAAAATTATGTGAGAGTTAATGGGGAAGTGGAAGAGTTTTTTCCTATTAATGCCTACTTTTATGGGGAGTGGGATAATAGCTATATATATAGGGTTGGATATTATCCTCTTGCCACCAATCTTTCTCTCATCAGTTTACCCATATGATCCGGTGAGGAATAGAGATAGAAAGAAGGTTAGGCGAGAGAAACGATTCCTGCAAGTCTTCTTCAAAGACTAGTTTACATCATGGCTGATCTAGATATATTTGTTTATGGATTCTTTAGTTTTCAGCATAAAAGAAATATATGTGAAGATCATGATAATTAAACATTCTATAATTTCAGTAAAATAACAGAATAAATTCTTACAATTAGGCCTTAACATTAAATTCAATTTTCTTCTCTTGACGCATTAGCATAACTAGTATTGACTTTTTTTGTGTGTGGATATTTTCCAATTATTTTTCAAGGCAAAAGTTTCTATTTTTTTATCTTAATTGCATAACATGCAAATTTAGCAACAAATAGATGGGAGAAATTATTAGATGGATATGAACACCAGACCTAATTTTATTTTTCTATGTTTATGCATTTAAATAAATCAAGTATTTTTTTGTACATATGAAGAAATCACATTAAAACCGATTTATACACCTAGTGTACCTAATATTTTTTTAATAAATAAGGAGTCATGCGCGGGTTGTGATGATATCAACCCACATGACAAGGAGTTATAGAGTGAAGTAGTGTGGGCCCCATACTATTTCATTCATTAACTCCCTGTCATGTGGACTTCTATCATCACAAGCTTAAGCAAAATGGGATGCTTTCACACAATTTTTTTTCCTTCTACACTCTGTAGATTTTATGGCTTTCTTTAGAAGTCGTAAACCATGCTTTTGTTCCTTTACTGTATCCACTGTAAAATTGAATTCTCTCATATCTAGTAAAAGTGTTGAACCTATATGCTTAACTATGATATTGTCTCAGTCTATAGCTAATGGAAAATATAAATGAAATGTTCAACATATTAAATGCTTAAAAAAAAGTAACAGAGCAAGATATTCTGTATTATTTTTTTAATAGTTGTTTTCATTTAACCATGGATATTTGTATCTATGATCGAGTTGTTTATGCCAAAAAAAATATCATATGTCAATTTAAAATAAATTCAACATACTCACAGCTGTGGACATATAAGTGCATGGTAACTTCTGTTGGTAGTGATGATTGTTATATTAATATCATCACTTGTATACGTCATATTAGTTTTTATATTATTGTTGGAGTGTCAAGCTTGAAGAAGAAAAAAATTTGGACCGTCCATTTGATGTGGAGATCCAATGGTTGTAGTTTTTATTAAGGGCATTGATGTAATTTTAAATTTGGCTTGTATTTTATTTGTCAAAAGAACCAGTAGTGCTAGGGCGGAAAATTCACGAGAGATGTAAGAACCCGAACCGTGACATATGGATTAATTATGTAAAAGAAGGGTAATTGGTAAATTGTGCAGAGTTCGTCGACGAAGTCACCTTCATTCTAGTTGACGAAATTCAGAGGCTCGTCGACAAGGAGAAGCCGAGAGATTTCAGGAAACCAGGAATCTCAGGCTCGTCGACGAGGTAACCATCTCGTCGATGAGGCGTCTTCAGTAGCTCGTCGATGAGGGCGCCATTTCGTCAACGAGGGCGGCCGAGTCAAGGGCTATAAATATTACTTTCCTTTGCTTAATCACTAAGTTATCTCAAGAATATCCTCTCCCTCTCTCTCTCTCTAGAACTTGAAGAACTCTCTCTCTCTCTCTAGGTTTCTTCGCCGTTCGTCGCCTGATTCGTAAATCCGACATTACAGCATAGATCAGGGGAGGATTTTCTATGTTTTTAGCAGATCAGAATCTCGTTTCGAGTAGTTTCAGGTTTCAAGCTAAAATCGAGGTAAGGCTCGATTTTCTTTTCTGATTCGAAATATGTATAGTAGTACGAGTTGTAAGCTTGTATTGTACTGTAGTTTATAGGTTTTGGAGTCTCGGTTCGTAGTTTTGGGGACCGTAGAGTTCGTAGTTGGAATTCGGGTTAAGGTAAGGGGATTCTGTTTATATCAGTTTATTTTTGAAACCGGGGTCGGTAAGCTTGTAAGCTACGATCGTATGTATGTTTTGACTGCTTATTTGAGAAAATCTATCATGTAAAATATAAGATTTTTGGGTTACAGTTTTCAAAAAAATTTGGGGATTTCAGGTATCATCTCTGCTTTGTTTGGAAACTGTTTGTTTTGTTTAAACTATATTATTGAGATGACTGTTATCCACATTAGTATAAAACTGTATGCTTGAATTGGAAAACGATATGATTTGTTGTAAACCAAATAAGTGTGGAATGTATGGTTGTATGTAAATGTTCCAGGTATTTTGTAAAACAATTAGTGGCGGCTAATTACCGTACGCTGATATGTATAGGAGTGTGAGCTCCACAAATGATTCCAGGTTTTGTGAAATCAGCTAGTGGCGGCTAAATACCGTACGCTAAAACAACTATGTGGCGGCTAATTACCGTTCACTGTGTCATGTACCGGTGTCAAAATCGTGGGTAAGAGTGTCTAACTCTATATCTGAGGGTGTGAAATATCGTCTGTGTGTTCCGACTGGTCACCGATGGGTGTGCGCTACACCGTAGTGGCAATGGTATCGTTGTGGGGCTTCGGTTTCCATAGGGTATTGGGTGCTTGTATTGGCAACATAATCGCTGTGAAGCTTTGGGTTTCACAAAGTAGTTGCGTATTAGTGTGATGAAACTGGCCGTATGTTTGGGTATCGTATGTATTGGAATAGATTTGTAAAAATACTAGAACTGTATGGAAATATTTTCAACCTGTATCGTATTGTATGGTGTTATATTTTACATAAAATAACACTGGTATGTCACACACTGATATAACCTGCTTTCTTCTTTACTGAGAGGTGTCTCACCCTGAATGTATATACAAATGTTTTCAGGTCCTTCGGGTAGCCGAAACTAGCATCCTAGCATCTGGAAGCGGGGGTGTTGTTTAGCTACATTTAGTGCCTGATTAGGTACGAGTTTTGTAACCAGGTTGTCGTGATGGTTTTTTTGTAGACACCCAGAATTTGTATTGTAATTATGGGATTGTATATCTTAGTGTTGTATGGAATTGTATACCCTAGTGTTGTATAGACTCTGGTATGGTATGTTATATGGATAGATGAAATATTTTTCGCTGCGTATTTGATGAGTATGGATGTATATGTGTTTGTGTATAGGGCATCCGTATACCCCATGGGGTCGGACCCTCTTATTGTATTGTATCATGTATGTTTTAGTTGATACAGAGACAGGTTAAGTTACTATTTTCACACTTGGGACCCATCTGCGGGTTCGGGGCGTGACAACTTAGTATCAGAGCTAACTAGGTTGTTAGGTCTTGTAGACTTGGTTAGGTGTATTTAATTGTACATACTAGAGTATGGGTTGTAGGAAATGGGTAGTGTAGGTTGGGGACTGTGTTGTTGCTAGACGGGGACTCATTGGCAGTATTCTATGTTCTTCTTGGAATGACGATTTCAGAAAGATCATGGCAAACCATTAATGGATTCGTGTTAGTGTGATGGGATAGGCCTAGACTAGTGGGATTGGTAGGTAACGTGATTAGGTGATTGATTTTGTTAATTGTGTACAATATAGGAATTCTAACCAATTCCTATTGTATTTTTAGAATGGAGCCCAAGGATAATAACTTAGAAAGCGGTTCCAAGGGAACTGCGAGTGATGAGATTCCTTCTGTGCCTTGCGGGTTGACAAGGCAGGTTATGTGAGAGATTGGGCGGAGTGTTAGGGGATGCGAGAGATCTCCTACTGATGCAGGTTGTACCATCGATAGGTTCACACGTATGCACCCTTCAACATTTGCAGGAGGACCCGATCCGAGTATAGCGGAGGACTGGGTCGAGAAGACCGAGAGGATTCTAGAAGTCCTCCATTGCACAGATGGGCAGAGGGTCCTTTACGCTATTTTCCAGCTGTCTAGAGAGGTCGAGTGTTGGTGGACTGCGGTGAGTCTGCTTGAGAAGCAGAGAGCTGGTCCATCGGGTATGACGTGGGGCCGCTTCAAGGAGGTATTCTTCGAGAGATACTTTTCGGTTTCCACTCGAGATGCGAAGGCCGATAAGTTCTCGGGCCTGATGCAAGGTACCCTGACGGTGTAGAGATATGCTTCCAGATTCATCGAATTGTCTCAATTTGCGCCATACTTAGTCCTGAACAAGTACGAGAAGGCTCGGAGATTTGAGAGGGGTTTGAGGAAAGACATCTGCCGTTGTATGGGCATGCTGTAGATCTGTGAGTTCTCTGTTTTGGTGGATAAAGCCGCCATAGTTAAGACTGACCTTCGGGGAGATGAGGGGGTGCAGGATCAGAGGAAGAGGTCGGTATCTTATGGTTCTCAGAGTGGTCCTCGGCAGGGATAGTGGAAGAAGAAGAAGAACTACAACTCAGGTTATCGGTAGAACAATGAGTGGCAGAGTTATCAGGGGGATCCATCCTCCGCACCATGCGCCAAGTGCCATAAATGGCATGATTGCCAATGTCAGTCGTTCTGGGGTAACTACTACAACTGTGGCAAACCGGGCCACCTGTCTCGGAGCTGTCAGGCACCGAGGAGAGATACACCTGCACAGAGCCAGAACCGTGGGAGTAATCAGATGCCTTAGGGGAACTACTAGACAACCACGGCTCCGATGATAGTATTTTCACTTACTCCAGCAAATGCGAAACATGTTGGGAATGTGGTGATACGAACCATGTTATTGCTTTCGAATAGAGTTAGTGTTTTATTTGATTCGAGAGCAACCCATTTGTTTATATCTGCTAGTTTTGTGAAGTCGTGTGAGGTTGAAACCCGAGCGATGAATGAGAGGTTGTTTGTGGCTATGCCGACTGGGAGTGTAACAATCTGTAGTAAAATGTTAGGAAACTGCCCAGTTGTAATTCAGGGGAGACCTACCAGCGAATCTTGTAGTATACGACATGTTTGGTTTTGATGTCATACTAGGGATGGATTGATTATTCTCCACTTTTGCGGTGATTGATTATCATAGGAAGGTAGTAGTGTTTAGACCTCATGGGGAGCAGGAGTACGAGTTTGTAGGATCGTGTGTGCATTCGACGCCACAGGTTCTATCAGTATTATAGGCAAGGAGGCTACTCTTGGACGGATGTCAAGGGTACCTAGCTTGCGTGAAGGAACCGCCGAGGGAGGAGTTGAGGCTCGAGGATATTCGAGTGGTCAACAAGTTTTCGAATGTGTTTCCTGAATATTTACCCATTTTACCTCCGGAACGCGAGGTGGAGTTTGCGATAGATTTTCTATTTGGCAAGGTACCGATCTCTAAAGCTCCATACCGGATGGCTCCAGCAGAACTTTGAAAGTTGAAGGAGCAGTTGCAGGAACTACTAGACCAAGATTTTATTTGACCGAGTGTTTCGCCTTGGGGAGCTTCAGTTTTGTTTATAAAGAAAAAGGACGGGTCGATGCGCATATGCATTGATTATTGTGAGATTAATAAGGTAACTGTGAAGAACCGTTATTCGTTGCCTCGTATTGATGATCTCTTTGACCAGCTGTAGGGAACACAGGTATTTTTGAAGATTGACCTATGGTCAGGGTATCATTAGGTGAGGGTTAGATCTGAGGATGTAGCGAAGACCGCTTTTCGAACCAGATATGGCCATTATAAGTTCTTGGTTATGCCGTTTGGTTTGACCAATGCTTCGGTAGTGTTCATGGATCTGATGAACAAGGTTTTCCATGAGTACCTGGACCAGTTCATAGTGGTGTTTATCGATGACATTCTAGTATACTCGAGGAGTTCAGAAAAGCATGAAAACCATCTGAGGTTGGTACTACAAATTCTGCGAGAGAGAGGAAGTTGTATGCTAAGATGATGAAGTATGAGTTCTAGTTGAATCAGATCACGTTCTTAGGCCATGTGGTGTCTAAGGGCGGTATCTCAATTGATCCTAGCAAGATTGAATCTGTGGTCGACTGGACGAGACCGAAGAGTGTGTAGGAGGTTCGGAGTTTTTTGGGACTAGCGAGTTACTATTGTCAGTTCGTAGAGGGTTTCTCTAAATTGTCTAGACCTCTGACACGATTGACTAGGAAGGGGGTGAAGTTTGACTAGACTAGTGATTGCGAGCAGTGCTTTCTTGAGTTGAAGTACTGGCTGGTTACTGCTCCAGTATTGACCATTCCTTCGAGGGATGGCGGTTTCGTGATCTATAGTGACGCGTCCCTGAAGGGTTTGGGATGTGTGCTTATGCAACAGGGTAAGGTAGTACCTTATGCTTCTTGGCAACTTAACAAGTATGAGAAGAATTAACCTACGCATGACCTAGAGTTAGCTGTTGTTGTTTATGCCTTGAAGATCTGGTGACACTACCTGTACGGTGTTTATTATGAGATTTTCACTGACCACAAAAGCCTTGGGTACATTTTCATGTAGAAGGAGCTGAATTTGAGGCAAAGGCGGTGGCTAGAGTTGATCAAGGACTACGATTGCACAATCAGTTATCACCCGGGGAAGGCTAATGTGGTAGCAGATGCGTTGAGTCAGAAGTCATAGCATGCAGCAGTATCTGCAGTTGTAACTCAACACCATGTTAAATGGGATCTGGAAAGCCTTGGCATAAAGTTGGTGTCTAGTGATCATCAGACTTTCATGGCTAGCTTGATGATCCAGCCGACTTTGTTTGAGCGTATTAAAGCCGCGCAGGCTAATGATGCACAGTTAGCTGAGATTGGGGAGAAAGTGCAGCAGGGGTTGGTTGCAGATTTTAACATTTCTGACAGAGGTGTGTTGAGGTTTGGGACTAGGCTATGTGTTCCAAATGATGACGAGATCAGAAGGATGATTTTGGAGGAAGCGTATCGTTCTTTGTATATGGTACATCCGGGTAGTACAAAGATGTATCGGGATTTGTGCGAGTCCTTCTGGTGGAGTGGTATGAAGAGGAAGATTGCCCGGTTCGTGGAGTAGTGTCTGACATGTCAGCAGGTGAAGGCTGAGCATCAGAGGCCAACAAGGCCGTTGCAGCCTTTGCCTATTCCGGTGTGGAAATGGGAGCACATTTCCATGGACTTTGTTACCGAATTACCACCAATGCTTCACGGGCAGGATGCAATCTGGGTAATCGTGGACAGGTTGACAAACTCTGCCACGTTTAACCGATGAAGGTTAGCTACCCTTTGAGTAGGCTAGTAGACTTGTACGTGCATGGAATAGTAAGAATGCACGGGGTACCGATGTCCATTATTTCAGATCAAGATCCGAGGTTTACTTCTCGATTCTGGAAGAGCTTACAGGAAGCCCTAGGGACGAAGCTTACTTTCAGTACAGCGTTCCACCCTAGACTGATGGACAGTTGGAGAGAACAATACAAATTCTGAAAAATATGTTACGGGCTTGCGTATTAGACTTCGGTGGTTATTGGATTCAGTTTCTGCCACTAGTGGAGTTTGCCTATAATAACAGCTTCCAAGCTAGTATCGGGATGGCACCGTTCAAGACATTGTATGGTCGGAGGTTTTCATCTCCTCTGTTTTGGGATGAGGTTGGTGAACGTCAGGTGTTAGGACCTGAACTCATACAGCAGGCGTCTGAGAAGGTGGGTTTGATTCGGGATAGGATTAAATCGGCTCAGAGTAGGCAGAAGAGTTATGCAGATGTTCGCCACCGCAAGTTAGAGTTCGAAGTGGGGGGTAAAATATTTTTGAGAGTCGCTCCGATGAAAGGAGTGATGAGATTCGAGAAGAAGGGCAAGCTGAGCCCGAGGTATATCGGACCATTCATGATTCTAGAATGAGTGGGTCTGGTGGCTTACTGGATTGCACTACCCCCTGTGCTCTCGAAAATCTATGATGTATTTCACGTATCCATGTTGAGGAGGTACGTGTCGAATCCGTTGCATGTTATTAGTTACGAGTCTTTGGTAATTGGGGATACTTTGGCGTATAAGGAAGTACCTATTCAGATTCTGGACTAGAAGGTTCAAAAGTTGCGTACCAAGGAAATGTCGTTAGTAAAGGTATTGCGGCAGAATCACGTGATTAAGGAAGCTTCTTGGGAGTTAGAAACGGAAATACGCTAGAAGTATCCGCAATTATTTTGAGTAGTAGTTGGATAGTAGAGTCGGTATGGGTATGTATGTATGTATGTAGTACTCTATTATCATAGTAGAATTGGGTGGTTAGTCTCTGGGAGAGTTATGTATTATTATGAGCTCCCGAGACCATGTATGTATGTAACCACGGTATTCCTCTGCCATAAGTAAGGGAATGTATGTATGTATATATGTATTGTAACGGGGCTGCGTATAAATGGTCGCCGGTTCTTCTTAGAGTATGTATGTATTCGATAGTATAATTGAGTTTGTAATGAGAGATTGCAAATTTTGAGGACGAAATTTTTGTAAGGAGGGGAGGTTGTAAGAACCCGAACCGTGACATATGGATTAATTATGTAAAAGAAAGGTAATTGATAAATTGTGCAGAGTTCGTCGACGAAGTCACCTTCGTTCTCGTCGACGAAATTCAGAGGCTCGTTGACAAGGAGAAGCCGAGAGATTTTGGGAAACCGAGAATCTCAGGCTCGTCAACAAGGTCACCGTCTCGTCAAAGAGGTGTTTTCAGTAGCTCGCGACAAGGGCGCCATTTCATCGACGAGGAAGGCCAAGTCAAGGGATATAAATATGACTTTCCTTTGCTTAATCACTAAGTTATCTCAAGAATATCCTCTCCCTCTCTCTCTAGAACTTGAAGAACTCTCTCTCTCTAGGTTTCTTCGCCGTTCGTCGCCTGATTCGTAAATCCGACGTTACCGCATAGATCAGGGGAGGATTTTCAATGTTTTTAGCGGATTAGAATCTTGTTTCAAGTAGTTTCGGGTTTCGGACTAAAATCGAGGCAAGGCTCAGTTTTCTTTTCTGATTCGAAATATGTATAGTAGTACAAGTTGTAAGCTTGTATTGTACTGTGGTTTATAGGTTTTGGAGTCTTGGTTCGTAGTTTTGGGGACCGTAGAGTTTGTAGTTGGAATTCGGGTTAAGGTAAGAGGATTCTGTTTATATCAGTTTATTTTCGAAATCGGGGTCGGTAAGCTTGTAGGCTACGATCGTATGTATGTTTTGACTGCTTATTTGGAAAAATATATCAGGTAAAATACGGGATTTTCGGGTTATAGTTTTCGAGAAAATTTGGGAATTTCGGGTATCATCTCTGCTTTGTTTGGAAAACCATTTGTTTTGTTTAAACTGTATTATTGAGATGACTGTTACCCATATTTGAATAAAACTGTATGCTTGAATTGGAAAATGATATGATTTGTCGTAAACCAATTAAGTGTGGAATGAATAGTTATATGTAATTGTTCCAAATATTTTTTAAAACAGCTAGTGGCGGCTAATTACCATACACTGATATGTATAGAGTGTGAGCTCCAAAAATGATTCCAGGTTTTTGTGAAATCAGCTAGTGGCGACTATATACCGTACGCTGAAACAACTATGTGGCGGCTAATTCCCGTTCGCTGCGCCATGTACCGGTGTCAAAACCGTGGGCAAGAGTGTCCGGATCTATATCCGAGGGTGTGAAATATCACCTGTGTGTTTCGACTGGTCACCGATGGGTGTGCGCTACACCGTAGTGGCAACGGTATTGCCGTGGGGCTTTGATTTCCATAGGGTATTGGGTGCTCGTATTGGCAACGTAATAGCTGTGAAGCTTCGGGTTTCATAGAGTAGTTGCTTATTAGTGTGACGACACTGACCGTATGTTTGGGTATCGTATGTACTGGAATGGATTTGTGAAAATATTGGAACTATATGGAAATGTTTTCGAACTGTATCATAATGTATGGTGTTGTATTTTACGTAAAATAACACTGGTATGTCACACACTAATATAACCTGCTTTCTTCCTTACTGAGAGGTGTCTCACCCCGAATGTATATACAAATGTTTTTAGGTCCTTCGGGTAGCCGAAACTAGCATCCTAGCATCCGAAAGTGGGGGTGTCATTTAGCTACATTTAGTGCCTGATTAGGTACGAGCTTTGTAATTGGGTTGTCGTGATGGTTTTTTTGTAGACACTCGAAGTTTGCATTATAATTATGGGATTATATATATTAGTGTTGTATGGGTTTGTATACCCTAGTGTTGTATAAACTCTAGTATGGTATGTTATATGGATAGATGAAACATTTTCCGCTACGTATTTGATGAGTATGGATGTATATGTGTTTGTGTATAGTGCATCCATATACCCCACGGGATCGGACCCTCTTATTGTATTGTATCATGTATGTTTTAGTTGATACAGAGATAGGTTAGGTTACTATTTTCACACTTGGGACCCATCTGCGAGTTCGGGGCGTGATAAGAGAGCTTGCAGCCAATTAGAGAGAGCACGCAGCAAAGGGAAAAATTCAGGTTTGGGGTCCTTGTGGCCAGCGCTGGTTCGCGCCTGGGTAAGGTGAAATAGGGAGGACAGATCTAGGTTTTGGGAGGGTTTCTTTCAGGAAAATTAGGGAGGAAGATAGGAAGAAGCCTAGGGTTCTTCGCAAGTGCGAAGAGGGATTTTCTTGGGTCGTTCTTGAGCTGATTTTTGGAGGAGATCGGTATGCTCAAAGAGGTAGAAACGTCATGGTGATGCATCAATATAGGGAAGACAATAGTGCGGCTGATTTTTTTATTAAAGAAGGAGAAATGGGAAACAATGTAATTTACGAAAAACAATAGCTTCTACCTCGTTATCTGAAAGGTATTTTTTGGATAGATAGGTGGGGTCTCGTTTTCGTTCGTCGTTAGTTCAATTCTAGAGTTTCGTTTGGTGTATTTTGATTTGATTTTGGTTGCGTTATGTTTTTATCTTCTTTGTTAGTTATGTTTAGTTTTGTTGTCCTAATTTGGTTTGGTTGCTGGTGTTGGTTTTTTTTTTTGGTGGGTTTTTCTGTACTCTCCCTATTATTTTATCTTATAACCACGGTATTCCTCCGTCAAAAGTGAGGGTATATTAATAAATAAATGGAGGTACAGCCCTCTTTTCTTAAAAAAAAAAAAAATTATTTCCACTATCTTTAATAAAGCGTCTTCGAAGGTGAGTTCCTACCGTGGATGTAGGCTAATTTTTGGGTTGAATCACGTAAATGCGTTCTTATGGTTTTGTGATTTTGCATGTTTATATTTTGTTGTAATTCTTGTGGCTTTGCTGAATGTTGATTGATGAAGAAATAATTTCTTAATCAGGCTTGGCACACATGCACACGTTGAAATAAGTAGGTTTCAGTTAGGTGTTGTTGAGATTGCTGTAGATATAAAAAAAAAAAAAGGATTTATTTTTGTGATTTATGAATATTGTCAAGAAATTTTTTAATTGTCTAAAATCTGAAAATTAGAATCAGCAATCAAGTTATTTACACAACAATTATACTATTGTTTGCTATGTTAGATGTTATGAACGTAGCCTCTAAAGTATTGACATAATTTCCTAACCAGTCATGGGCCACAATTACATGGAACTTTGGATTGCGTTGGACAACCTCAATAACGATTGGCACAAGAATTAGAGCAAAGCTCTCCATTTCCTATTGACTTCCAATAAGAAGAATATGCTGGTGCAACTTTCTATTATAGATTCTAGTCGTTGTTTTATTAAGAAAGATATGAATTAATGTATTTGATACTTGTGTTGAGAGTTTAGTAGTAGTCTATAATTGGGGTGCATATAATATATTCGATCCTTACATCATGACAACAACCACCAATTTCAAGTCCAACTCTACTGTAGGTGATCAATCACCCCAATCGGTTAATTCTACACCCGAAGACCGTTCGGAAGTGATAAGAAAAGAATTCCTTATCTTCCAAAGAAAAACGAAAGCTCTCAGAAAAAGATGAATGACATATGTTCAACATGCTCTTATTTACAAGATGAGAATGCACCTTTAAAGTTAGAAATTGTAAATTAGTCTCGTACAAATTACACAAAAATGATTTTAGTCCTAATAATTTTTATTGGTTCAACTAAGAATCTATACTACTTACTATTTATATAATTACATTAATCCAAATTAGGTTCAATGGCATTAATAAAACTTGCCAAGTGTGAACAAAATATAG
This sequence comes from Malania oleifera, assembly GCF_029873635.1. Taxonomy (NCBI): domain Eukaryota; kingdom Viridiplantae; phylum Streptophyta; class Magnoliopsida; order Santalales; family Ximeniaceae; genus Malania; species Malania oleifera. Next base: position 25,346,074 of record NC_080421.1, read on the forward strand.
ACCTAATAACGCCGCATAATGTATTGCTATTAATTAATAATTTGGTTAGTAGGCAAATTTAAGACCATTGCCGCCTTTGCCTCCCCCATATGCTTAACCCCTATTTCAAAATTTTGACCCCTCCCAACGCAAAACCCTACCCAAATCCTTTCAACAAAATAATTGTCCTTCCATTTTCCCTTTCAAATCCATCATTCCTCCAATTTGTGTCAAGTGCAGAAGGAACAAACTCAACTACCAAATCTCGTGAAGATGAATAGAGACGTAGGATATTGGAGAAGATAAATTGAAGCAAGGATCTTGGGGAGGACAAGCGAGAGCATTCCTCACCATTTTTCTTTTTCCTTTGATGTAGATATGCTGTTAGTGGCGTCACCAACATAAATTAGCCTTCAAAAATTTATCCCACTCATTTCGCACTTGCATTAACGGCATTGGAATGAAGAATGATAAATTTTTGTTCTCCATACCCTGTTAGTGTCGCGCGCGCACAATTTTAGAGAGAGAGGGAAGATGAATTTGAAAGTATAAAACCTGTTCAGTGCATTTGCAAGAAAGAGAGAACTAAGAAACTCCCAACAATTTACAAACCTAAAGGAAATCCATGCAATTTCAATTCCAAACCCACCGCCGCAACAGCCAATATCAAGGTACATTTAAAAGTATCAATTATTATGTAAAAATAAACCCCTAAAATTCACCCAGCCAAAAAAGAAAATATATATATGAAAATATAAAGGATTGAAAAGGAAGAAGAGCAAAGAGGCTGGGTTTCGAATTCTGTACGCCGTCCGATCCATCCAACTTCATTTGAATAATGGCTTCTTAGGTTTCTCGTCAGAAGCAGGCATCCAGGAGGCAGCAACAGCACAGCGCAGCCAAACTGCATACATACAAATATACATATGTTCATAACCAAAATAAAATTCTTTCCAATTAACACAAGATAAATTTTATGAACACTTTTTGTTCGTCTTCTTTAGGAAATAACATAATTTTTTCCCCAGAAATTACTGAAGAAACTAAAGCGCCCTTAACCGATTACGGGGAGTAAGGGCATTTTGGGAATTTCAGCGAAAACTCCAACCGATCACGTAACTGTACGCGCCGTGTTTCGTGAACGACGGAAACTCTGATAAGAATCTGATCTCAGACGGAATGAAACCATCGCTAGCACGCACACGGTGCGCGTTAGCCGGCGGAGACGAGTCAACTCCGAGTAACGACGATCCAGATCGTCCAGATCTGGATCATCTGACATGTTCCACGACCACATTTAAAAAAAAAAAAAAAAAAGAGTAAAGGAGGAGATGAGAAATAGGAACGTACCAGCCTTCAAGAACGCCGGAGCTATGTTTCTGTTGAGGGGGAGGAGGGGCATACTGGGGAGGGGGAGCGTACCCCGGGGCCGGGTATCCTTGCGGCGGGTACCCTTGTGGAGGGTACCCCGGCGGCGGATAAGCGTCCTTACCATAACCTAAACCAAAATCAGATCAGATCAAGACGATCGCAAGACATCAAAAGCAGAAAGAAAATAATGAAGAAGCGCCCAAAATCACCAGATCTAACCAATTCACAACACGAAAAAACAAGAAAACAGGGAACAAATCCGATCAAAACCAAAAAGCACAACACCAAAAGCAGGATACCTTGTTGGGGAGGGACACCGACGGGAGGCTGCTGGTAATAACTCATGCCTGTCTGTCTCCTTGTTCTGAAGGCTGCCTTCGGAGAAAAAAGAGAGAGAAGAAGGATCGGATCCGCAGAGGAAAAGAGACAGAGAGTACGAACGTGGGCTTTCGCTGGATTTATACGGTGGTCGAAGGAAAAGATCGGTCGGAGAAAAAACTCCACCACAAGGTTAGGCTGAAGATAGAGAGAGAGAGAGGGGAGGGTTTATGCCGGGCCGGTGGGGTTACGATAAGCTGCGACGCGCTATATTTATACACAAGCGAAGAACGAATTAATTTCAACGGGCGAGATTAGCAAAGGCGGTTTTTGATTTTGTTTGTTGGGGAAGTTAGGCTAGGGTGTGACGCGGTTACGTCTATGATTCGCTGGCGGTGGGGCCGAAGGTGAGGTGGCGGGGAATTCCCCGCGTCGAAGACGCGTACATACGAGAAGAGTGGACCGCTGGGCCGGAAACCAAAGTTGGAATAAACAGGGAGAGTGAGTGCAAACGCCGGATGGCGCGTGGGAAGGTGCATGTATTGTTTGAAGCCTCCAGGTGGACCTGGGGCGAGTCTTACTTGGGTGGCCGGTCAAGATAGGAAGGAAGGAAGGAAGGCAACGATGGATGCATGTTCCTGGTAAGCTCATCCCCATTACCTATTATTTATTTATTTATTTATAAATATTTAATGTTGGATTTGGCGCACGATTACAATAATTTAAAACACACATATTTAAAATTGAGGTATTTAAAAAAAAAAAAATTAATATCAGATGTGGGTATAAATTATTTGGGTGTGATGTAAATTAATTAGGAGCAATAAAATAAATAGGTGGATTTGATTTAGGTTGGATCTTAAATGAGTGATCCTTAAAAAGATTGGATTTAAATTCATTAAAAACAATACTCATGTGTCCATTTTTCATTAATATCTCAATAATTGTGAATTAGTAATATCTAAATTATTTTTCTCTTTATTATTTTCTAAAAAAATGTGATTCCAAAGGTAAAATTTAATACCCATAACCTATTTATTATTTTTAAATATTTTAAAATACATGATATGCTTTATATATATATATATATATATATATGTATGTATCAATTTTCATATTTATATATAGAATTTACAAAAAAAAATAATAAAAATAATAAAGGGGTGTCCCGGGTACTCGATTCAAATTCAGCTAATTCGTTTGTTAATTAGGTTAGGTTTTATGTTGGCCTGTTTATAAATAAGACATCCATCCTAAAAAGACGAGTAACGAGTCTCAATCTATTTTACCATTCTTACATTTAATTTTAAATTTAAAATTTTTGGAAGATAATTAGAGTTGATGGCTATTTTTTAAGAAATATAATTTTTTATTTATCTATTAATTAATAATTTATTTTAATTTAAACCCGTAACATAATGGAATTTTTTGAATAATAAGAAAAAATACAAACCGAAAACTATTCACTCTTTCTTTAATTAGTAATAGAGAACAGATTGCAAAATGTATAAGCGATGTAAATTTTCTAATCACCTCTTAGTTTTTATGATCTCAAAACAAAAGATAGTTTTTATCCTATAATTGTTTGTCCCGTTATTTGTAAAAGATAAGTCTTCTACTACTTTAAATTTAAAATATTATTACTAGAAAATGATAATTATGGAATCTATAATTTGGAATGAGGGAATAACTATTTCTGATACGTTTTTAATTATTTCATTCAAAATATAATAAGAAATAAATTGGCATTTTTGCAAACTAAAAATAACCTTAAATTTAAAGTTGATTTGCATAATAGAATTGAGAAAAAATGAAATGAAACTAAGATTTGAAATAAGCCCATGACAAAATCAAACGATAAATTAGATTTCATTCTGTCTAATTTTATTTTATTTTTATGTAAGTAACTAGTTGTTAAGCATAGGTTTTTATTCTATACACTATATAAATTTCAAAAATATAATAACCCAAACACAAACTGAAATTTGTTAAGATTTTTAATCAATATTACATATTATTATCAAGCACCAAGCAATATGTTTAACGAGATTTATTACTAAATGAGATTTATTATTCATGATTATAATTTTTTTTCATAAATATTGTGATATATAGGGATTAATTGAGCTTTTTATCATCAATAAATTTCAAATAACTCATTGTATTAGTTGCTACTCATGCCCAAATCTTTCTAGTGAAACCATCAAAATTAGACTTAATAAAATTACTATAAGAAGATTCTAATTTGATGTAATTATTTATATCACAGTTATTTTTTTTAAAACATCGTCATCTTTAAAATGAATTGTTCATAAACGGAATCAAATTTTATTTTGATGAGTTGTTGATATTGAAAGTTGTGTTGGTTAAGTGATTTAGACAAGTTATATTATATTTTAACTTATGGGTCATATAAAAGATATCTTTCCTTAATATAGTAAATTTCTTAATGTAACATAAATTAAGGATTTGTTTGATATTACTGTCAAAAATGACAGAAATGGTGATTAGAAGTTAGAAATAAAAACTAAAAATTAGAATTAGTAACTTATTTATTTTTTATTTTTTTGATTACGTTGGATTCCTCTTATCCCTATCCCTACGAGCGGACACTCCCCTTCAGGACACACAACCTGGCCTAGGATATAATTGAAGTCATATTTCCCAAGGTGACAACTCGAGGGGTGTGAGATTGCTGCTCAATCACTGTCTTGTGCTAACAAGTAATGGTCAAACATCATATAAGCAAAGGAGTGCAGGTCACATTGAGTTGAAAATAACTCATCCATCTCAAAACTTACAATTATTAGATCAAACTTTTTCTAAAAACAAAATCATTCTCACGTGACACTTGCAATAATAAATGAAATCATTTTTTGTGTGACCATTCCAACAATTAATCAAACTATTATAATATAATAAATGTGAGTTATGATGTGATGAGTCAATATAATATAATTTGATCCAAAAAAGTAAGTAAATAATTAAAATTAAATTAAATTAAAATTAAATAATTAAATTATTATTAATAATTAAATAATATAATATAATATAATAATAATATATTATGATATATATATATATAAATGTATAAAGTTAACTTCGAGAAGAAGGAAGTTGTCAGCTCAGCTCTCTTTTCGCCTCCCTCCGTCTCGATCTCTCTCTTTCTTTCATTTTTCGACAGATATTTGGTCGATCGGAAAACGAAAGGTACCGTTGGGTGCCTAATTTCGCCACCGACATTTCTATTGAAATAGATTTGTCGTGGGAGCGGTGTAAATATCATTCTTAGGGTAAGACAATTTTTTTCATATTTTCTCAATTTCTCCTTAAATCTGTTGTTAAATCGATGATCGGACACCACCACGGGGTCCTAGTCGCTATCGTCGTCATTTTAGTTGAAATTTTCAATTTAAGTTTCTTAAACCCAACTCCAAAGTTAGGGTGGATTTGAAAAAATAAATAAATTGATTATATTTGAAGGTATAATTATTTATTTGGAATTTATGAGCTTAAGAAATATTAAAATAGAAATTTATTTATGGTTGATTTAATTGAATTAAGATTTTTATTTCAAGACTCGGGTGAGCGTCGCAGGTTTCTTTTCGGAATCCTTGTTGGCGTAATTCAAGAAATCAGGTAAGAGAAAAAATATATATTAAACCAGAATTTTTATGAATTTAATGAAAAATGAATTGTCTTATATACACGTGTATATGTTGTGGTTTGAGTTTAAAATGTCAAACCTTTAAATTATACTTTCTAATCTTAGGGCTGTTTTATTAGATACTTATATGTGAAATTAAACTCATAAAAGTGAAATATTTTTTAAAATAATTATGTAAGAAATTAAAGGGTTTTTTTTTCAGTATGTAAACGTTAAATGTGAGTTGACTTATTTTATATAAAATATATATGAATTTTACTACTAAATAGTGTGACATAAGTAAATAAGAATGTTATATGTAATTTGTTATATGTATGAGGTGCGAGATATACAGGAAATGAACTAAGTATGAAAATGTTATATGAAATATGTTACATGTGAGTGTTAATGCAATCATATAAAATAACTGAAAGATGTTGGGTAAAACAGTTAAAAGATATTAGGTAAAACAGCTGAAAAATATTGGGTAAAACAGTTGAAAAATGTTGGGTAAAACAACTAAAAGATGTTGGGTATAACAGCTGAAAGATGCTGAGTATAAAATGAAATGAAATGAAAATGGAAATGAATGAAACGGAAATAAAATGTGAAATGTGAACATTATAAAATGGGAAAGAGACACGTAAAGTGAAATGAAATGAAAAGTAAAAGATGAAAACATGAACAATTGAGAAATGTAGAATAATGGCAAAGAAAATAGTGTATTATGGTATTATCAGTATTTATGCTAGTAAAACATGTTACGTTTGGGCGAGACAAACTCTTCGCCCGAGGGCTTGCTGAGAAAGATATGTGCCCTGGTTGTATTAGGTGTAGCAGTATGCTACATAACGTGCTAGGGTAAAGGAAAACTACTTGCATGGGCGGGTAGATTTTCCTATTCTTGGGAGCCTTCGCCGGTAAACTTTTGTATGAACTGTGTGAGTACGAGATTAATCTATCACTTGAGGGCTTACTGAGTAAGGTAAATGTCCTAGTATGCTTTTGCTGTGACCTTTGGATTGGCTAATGTATCAGAGCAGAGGGGTGCTACTTGTATGAGCGAGTAATCACCCATATCCTTAGGTAATCTCGTAGATAAAATACCTTACATGTGTTTGAATAGGATCAGAAAATGATTTCAAAAATTATGTTAATGATTTGCTAATGATGAATAATATATTATATACAAATCTCATCTTGGCCACACACTATTTTAATATATTGTTTCTTCCTTTACTGAGATGTATCTCACCCGAATATGAACTTATCTTTTTCAGAACCTCCATGAGATTGAGCTTAGAGAGCTCGAATTGTTATAACACTTTTGAGGAAAATGGTATAATTTTGATAATATTTTGGGATGTAAATATTTTATATTTTAGGTCTTCTGAGAAATAGATGATTGTAAAACATACTAGTGTTTGTGACTACTGGAAGTGTAGGTTATGTTTTGGAGATATGTATATATATGAATACAAGTAGAAACATGATTTATTATGGTGTGTAGATAGATTTAAAAAATTATGGTATTATATTTGTTGGAAGATTATAATTATATTTTTTGCTACATAAATGATATTAGAATGTGGATTATCAGGTAAATGAATGAATTATTAGCACTCCAGACCTACGTAGAGGGTCAGGATGTTACATTAAATTTAATATACTAAAGAGGTTGTATTGTTGTTGACTACTATTTTGTTTGTACCCTTAAATTTTTAATTTTGGTTTGCTCTTTATTTGGTTTGATTTCATTGTTATTCCTAAGTTATACTTGAAAAACATTACAAATACTAATGTATTAAATTGAATCGATTGTACTTGTTGGCCTAAAAATCTAATGACTCAATCCTAAAACCAAATTGAATTTATGTTAAAAAAAAGTGTATAAAACTTAGTCAAAATATTTATTTAATTAAATAGGCTCTTTTGTTGAATGCATATGTCAAAATCAATTGCTTAAAAAAAAAAGTATAATAGATTGAAAGTATACCACACTTCTATCACTCTCCTTTTAACTCTCGATTTCCTCATAATATGATTTTCATGAGTGAAAAGTTTGTAACTTTCATGAGTTACTAATTTAGGGTTGTATATTTTTTTTAAAAAAAATTAAACAACTAAAAAAAAAAAACCTAAATCCTAAAGCATGAGGCGAGCCTAGTGCTGATGTGTGACAATGGTTTTCTTTTTTTTTTTTTTTGGCATCCAGCCTTCTTCTTCTTCTTCTTCTTCTTCTTCTTCTTCTTCTTCTTCTTCTCACTCCACACTTTCTCATGGTAGAGGAAGAAGCCTATGCACACACACAGACCACATTAACTTTTTTTTTAGTCCTCTCTCAACTGACAGATACAAGGCCCTATGCGAGCCCCGTCAATTTTTAAAATCATTTTAAAATTATTTTTTAAACTCCTCTTTCTCTCTCTACATTTGGTCTCATTAAATATTTTATTATTTTTTAAACTTCTTTCTCTATATTATAAGACAAAATTTAAAAATTCCAACATGAGTGGATTCCACTAAAATAACTTTTTTAATGGGTCTCAATTCAATCACTTTTACACTATAAAATTAGTATAAATGATTAATTCATATTTTCTTTATCTTTGGTTTATATTTATATCTACTAAAATTATAGAATTAATTTTAATTTATAGTATTACAAAAAATATATATGTATATATTAAAATTTGAAATTATTTTTAAAATATTCAATACAATATATACAGTACAATGCAATTTTTCTCACCTACTTTCCACTAAAACTTTTCAATAATAAAATAATATAATTATATATAAATATATTTTTATATATAAATGCATAAAACTAGTAAATTTAGGATTTGTTTGATATCGTTGTAATTTTCTGTTTTTTGTTTATACATAGTGAAGAAACAGAATATAAAAACGTGTTTGTTTATGTTAGTTTTATGTTTCTATTGTCGATTTTTTGCCATTTGTGATAAAATTAAAAATCAAAATTTGTGGTATTTAGTTATTTTGTTTATCTATTATCAAAAGTTTTAGTATTCAAAAATAGCTCTTTTGGATTAAATCGTTCATTTTATAAACTTTTAAATTAAAATAAAAATAAAATGATCATATGAATTTAAATATAATTGAAATAAAATATACATAAAGTTAACAAAAAAATAAAAAAAATAATAATAATAAAGTCAATTACAAAATATTTTTACTATTTTCAAGTTATCATGTCCAATAAATTTTTTATTGTAAAGTAAAATGTAACGCCCCGAACCCTTAATCCCCGGTCCGACGCATTATACCTGATCATATCCTCATAAATCATATTCCAAAACATACGCAGCGGAAAAACATGATCATAATCTCTATATAACATAATACCAGAGTTTACTAATTCTAACTACAATCCATATTAAATCATTCAACATCTGCATTTCCATAATTACATATACCTCCAAAACATTTCAGTATGTTCACAACTTTCTTTTCTCCACAGACTTAAAATATAAGGACGTAAAACATAAATTTTTGCATCTCATAATTAATATAGAAATATACCCTTTACTTTTTATATTCCCCAATAACGCTATAAAAACCTCGAGCTCTCAAAGCTCGATCTCGAGGAAATCCTGAAAAAAAATACATTTATATTCGAGTGAGACACATCTCAGTAAGGGAAGAAACCATATATTAAAGCAGTGTGTGACCAACATGAGTTTATATATAACATAATATTTAACATTTGAAAATCCTTAACATAATTTTCAAAAGCATTCCCTGATCCTAATCAAACACAAACAAATGTTTAACCCACGAAATTTCCCGAGTATAAGGGTGATTACCCGCCCATACAAGTAGCACACCTCTGCTCTTATACATTTCGCAACCCGAAGGTCACAGTTTAAGCATATCAGGGCACTCACCTTACTCAGTAAACCCTCAAGTGATAAATTAATCTCGTACTCATGTATTCAACAATAGTTTATCGGTAAAGGCCTTAAGGATAGGGAATTCTACCCACCCATACAAGTAAGTTCCCTCTGCCCTAGTACATTATGTGGCTACTGCCACATCTGTAGCTACTAGTACACTCGCCTTACTCAGCAAGCCCTCAGGCGAAAGGTACGTCTAGCCCAATCGTAACATGTTTTACGTACATACGTACTTCTAATATCATAATACATCATTCTTTTCTATCATTATTCAAGCATACACATATGTTCATATTCATGGCTTAACATTACATTGCATTTCACTTTAAGTGACTCTTTCTCATTTTACATTGTTCACATTGCACATTTCATTTTCATTCCATTCATTTCCCTTTTCATTTCATTTTCATTTCATACTCATTTTTATTTTAATTCATAAATACTTGGCATCTTTCCAGCCGTGGTTGGTTAGCTTCGACATCCTTTTAGCCGTGGTCGGCATCTTTTCAGCCGTGATTGGTTAGCTTCGGCATCCTTTCAGCCGTGATTGGTTAACTTCGGCATCCTTTCAGCCGTGGTCGGCATCTTTTTAGTCGTGATTGGTTAGTTTTGGCATCCTTTCAGCTGTGGTCGGCATCTTTTCAGCCGTGATTGGTTAGCTTCGGCATCCTTTCAGCCGTGGTTGATTCCATAATTGCATTAACACTCACATGCAGCAATTTCATATATTATTTTCATGCTCATTTCATTTTCTGTATATCTTGCATCTCGTATATATATATAATAATTCCACACAAAATTCTATTTTACTCATGTCACACAATTTAACAATAAAATTCATACAATGCCTATAAAATAAGCCAACCAACATTTAATGTTTATATGCTGAAAATACCTTTCATTTCTTACTTAATTATTCTGAAAATATTTCCCACTTTCATCAGTTCATTTCCGCATATACATATCTAATAAACAACCCTAAACTCGAAAGAAATATAATTTAAATGGCTGGCATTTTACCCATACCGAAACATATACACGTACATATAACATAATTTATTTTTTCATTAAATTCATAAAAATTTTGATTTAATATATATTTTTTCCTTTACCTAGTTTCTTGAACTACGCCAACAGGGACTTCGAAAAATACCTGCGATGCTCACCCGGACCCTGAAATTAAATTCTTATTTCTAATAAATTATTCTTGAATAAAATATTAATTTAATACTTCCTAGGCCTTTAAATACCCAATAAATAATTATCTCCTTAAATTTAGCCAAATTCTCAAATCCCACTCTCGCTTTGGAGTAGGGTCTAAAAAACTCCAATTGAAAAATTACCTACGTCAAAATGACGATAACAACGACTAGGACCCCGTGGTGGTGTCCGTTCGTCGATTTAACCACATATTAACGGCGAAATTGAGAAAATGGGGTAAAATTACCTTTCCTCAGGAGCAATACCTAAGTCATTCCCATGAAAAATTTGCTCCAGTAGAAATGTCGGCAGCGGAACCAGGATTCCAACGGCACCTTCCGTTTGCCGATCCGTCGCAAATTCGCCGAGTAATTGAGAGAAAAGAAGAGAGATAGAGACAGAGCTCGCAGAAGAAATAAAAATATTCAGGACGCCTCTGTAACTCTTCTTCTTCTTCTTTCTTCTTTCTTCTTTCTTTTTATCTTTCTTCTCTTCTTATCTCTTCTTCAGATTACTTTATATATATATATATATATATATATATATATATATATATATATATATATATATATATCTTATTTTAATTATTATTTTTTTAAAATCCAATATAAAAATATTTAATTTAATAAAAAATTATTTAATTATTTAATTTATCTTAATTTAATTTAATTTTTTTTAATTTAATTTTTTTTCTTTTTCTCATGTCATTCTTTTTATTTATTTATCTGTTATTTTATTTATATTTTTTTTTCTAAATTATTTTAATCCTTTTAAATTTCTGGGTCTTTACATAAAACTTGAAAGTATAGCAACAATTAAGTAAAATAATTCTAAGAAAATTTATTTTTATTACAATATTTTATTAATGTGCATTATTTTGAAAGTTTATTATTTTAATTATATTTTTATAATATAATTTGATTTGAAGTTGATAATGATAATTTTTTAATTAAGTTTTTTTTATATTTTTATTTTATAAATATTAACCAAACCAATTGCTGGTTTATGATTTTTAGTTTTTATTTTTGATTTTTGGTTTTATAATTTTTGATAGTGATATCAAACAACCCCTTATATATATTCAACTTACCATATGTTATAAAATAAAGTATTTAAATTTTACTCAATTTTTTTTACATTGTAAATTCTCATTCAATATTAGAATGGTCTATATTTGTATTTTATTTTTCTCAACTAATTTTACATTTAAATTTGTCGACCTCATATATCATATGTACATGTCTATAATGTTTAAAATTTTATCTACTACATGTAATTTTTATAAATATTATACTATTCATATAAATTTATTAATATTTGGCAATTCTTATGAACACATAATGTAAAATAATATATTAAATTTTGATATTGTTGTTAAAACTAATTATTGAAGTATATATGTATGTCCGACACAAAGCCAGACCAATTTTACTAATTTAATAATTTCAAATTTTGAAGAACAAATTGAAATTAAATTCTTTAAATCGTTAGTTACCAATAATTTAGAGAGCAAAAGACACTAACTATCACGCCCCGAATCAGGAAATGGGACCCAAAGGTGAAAATGTAAACCAACCAGTCTCTGTACCATACAAAACATCTAAAGATACAAGACAATGAACGAGGGTCCGACCTCGTGGGGTTCCTAGGCATCCTATACACATCCAAACATAACAGAACATATGCAATGGAATAAGGTCTTACTATATACATACAGTACCATACCAGAGTCTACACAAGGACATAATCAAGGTTCCATCAAATAACGTACAAACGGGTGCCCAACATATCTCAAAACGGCAACCCACAAAATACAAGTTCTAGCACTTACCCAAGCGCTACCCGCAGTACATCGGTCACTACGCTTCCTACATTAGGACGCTAGTTCCGATTACTCGAAGGACTTGTAAAAAAAATGTACGTACACCAAGGGTGAGACACCTCTCAGTAAGGAAGAATACAGGTTATATCGGTGTGTGGCATTTGAGTGTTATCACGATGCAACATACACGCAGTTAAATGCAGTTCCAGTACTAATTTCACAACAGTGCATACATGCACACTCATACATGATCAGCAATCCCGATGTCGTTACACCCATTTGCCCAAAGTCGGCCCGCGACATACGGAATTTGCCCGAAGCCAACCCGTGAACACGGCGCCACCAACACATGGCTAGTCCCCGACTCCCATGGCATCGTACCGGCGCTAAACTGGTGGATCCACACCCTTCGGCCTAATCTGCCGAAATAGGCTCATGCCGTCGGATATAGAGCCGAACACTCTGCCAATATATGTCCAGCAATTTCATACGCCCTCGAATATAGAGTCGGACACTCTCAATACTTGAAACAATTTAGAACCGCGTTCCTACTAGCATTTCAACCAATCACGCACACACATGCATGCTCATATAACTAAACAAACCACACTCATTTGGTAATCTAAAATCATGGTTTTCCAAACACATACAGTTTAAACAAGTCAAGACATGACCATCCTTATAACACAACATAAATCAATATATACGTTCCGTTTTCAACAAAACTAGGGATGCAGCCCGTCACACCCTTTTTTCCAAAACTGTAATCATGAAAAACCCACAGTTTTCCCCATTAGATCCCCCCAAATAAGTAGCCCAAACACACACAGGTTCGTGAACCACTATTCTACTAGGTCTTATTTAAAAATAACCGATATAAACACAATTTTCCTTACCTTTCCCCAAATAGCAAATCCTAAACTCTAAGGCCTATAAACAGCAAACCGAGTTCCAAAACCTACAACCAACAATATGGAATATGCTCACAACATTGTTCTCTACAAAAACTACTGGATCAGAATTGAAAACCGAGTCTTACCTTGATTTTATGTCAAAACCCGAAAATGGCTGAATCGAAAATCCAATCCGTAGAACTTGTAGAGAATCCTTCCACGATCCTCGTGGTAACTTTGGATTCACGATTCTAACTACGAACAACGAAGAAATCTAGAGAGATGGAGGGTAGGGAGAGTTCTAGTGAGAGAGAAAGAAGATTTTTAGATTTCTTAGCTTGGAAGTAAAGAGAACTTCTATTTATAGCCCTTTAACTCGGGCATCCTCGTCGATGAAATGGTGTCTCATCGACGAGGTCATATAGACAGCTCGTCGACGAGACGATAGATTCGTCAACGAATCTTGATATCACCGGTTTTTCGAAATCTCTCAACTTCTCCTCGTCGACGAGCCTCTGAACTTCGTCAACGAACTCTGGCTTCGTCGACAAATCCTGCTAAATTCCCAATTTGCTCCTCTCTTATTAATTTAAACCCATATATCACGGTTCGGGTTCTTATAGTCTCCCCTCCTTACAGAAATTTCTGCAATCTCTCATTCATGAACTCAATCATTCAACTGAATACATACACGCATCTCTAAAAAAAAAAACTGGCGACTACTACAGCGCAGCCCCATCATACACATACATACCCTCACTTATGGTGGGGGTATACCGTGGTTACATATACACCCGTCTTAGGAGTTCACAATATACACACTCCCGACGACTAACCACCTATCCCAACCCAAAGTAGGATAACGTACAAGTACTCAAAACAACTGTGGATACTTTCGACGTATTTTCGTTTCCAGTTCTCAAGAAGCTTTCTCAATCTCGTGGTTCCGCCACAATACCTTTACTAACGGTATCTCTTTAGTAAGAAGCTTCTGAACTTTACGGTCTAGAACCTGAACAGGTATCTCCTTAAACACTAAAGTATCCCCAATTTCCAACTCCTAATAGCTAACATGTGAGGGATCCAAGATGTTCCTCCTCAACATGGATACGTGAAACACATCGTGAACCCTCGAGAGTGCTGGGGGTAGTGCAATCCTACAGGCTACCAGACCCACTCACTCACGAATCTCGAATGGTTTGATATACCTCGGGCTCAGCTTGCCCTTCCTTCCAAATCTCATCACCCCTTTCATCGGAGCGACACGCAGAAATACCTTACCCCCCACCTCAAACTCTAACTCACGACAGCGAATATCTGCGTAACTCTTCTACTGACTTTGAGCTGATTGAATCCTCTCCCGGATCAAACCCATCTTCTCAGACGCCTGCTGTACAAGTTCAGGTCCTAACACCTGACATTCACCAAGCTCATCCCAACACAAAGGAGATCGACACCTTCGACCATACAAAGCCTTGAACGGTGCCACCCGATACTAGCCTGAAAGCTGTTGTTATGCGCGAACTCTACTAGTGGCATAAACTGTATCCAGCTACCACCAAAGTCTAACACACAAGCTCGCAACATATCTTCCAAGATCTGTATCGTCCTCTCTGACTTTCCATCAGTCTGAGGGTGGAACGCTATACTGAAAGTAAGTTTCATCCCCAGTGCCTCCTGCAAGCTCATCTAAGATCAAGAAGTAAACCTCGGATCTCGATCTGATACAATGGACACCGGTACTCCGTGCATTCTCACAATCTCATGCACGTACATTTCAGCTAGCTTACTCAAAGGATAACCAATCTTCATTGGTATGAAATAAGCAGACTTCGTCAATCTATCCATGATCACCCAAATAGTATTCTTCTCGTAAAGTGCTGGCGGCAATCCAGTAACAAAGTCCATAGAAATGTGCTCTCATTTCCACACCATAATAGGCAAAGGCTACAACGGCCCTGCCGGCCTCTGATGTTTAGCTTTCACCTGCTGACATGTCAGACATTGCTCCACGAACTGAGCAATCTACCTCTTCATACCAGACCACCAGAAGGTATCGTGCAAGTCCCGATACATCTTTATACTGCTTGGATGTACCGTATACAAAGAACGATGCGCTTCCTTGAAAATCGTCCTTCTGATCTCATCATCGTTCAAAACACATAGCCTGATCCCAAACCTCAACACACCTCTGTCAGAGATGTTAAACTCTGTAGCTAGTCCTTGCCGTACCTTTTCTATAATTTCAGCTAACTCTGCATCACTAGCCTGCGCGACTTTTATACCCTCAAACAAGGTCCGCTGGATCACCAAGCTAGCAATGAAAATCTGATGATCACCATACACCAAATCTATTCCTGAACTCTCAGATCCTGTTTGATGTGATACTGAGCTACAACTGCAGATACAGTCGCAGGTCCTGACTTCCTACTTAATGCATTGGCTACCACGTTAGCCTTCCCCGGGTGGTAACTAATTGTGCAATTGTAGTCCTTAATCAACTCTAGCCATCGCCTCTGCCTCATGTTCAACTCTTTCTGCATGAAGAAATACCTGAGGCTTTTGTGGTTAGTGAAGATCTCGCATTGCACACCATACAAATAGTGTCGCCAGATCTTCAGTGCATGTACAACAACAGGCAACTCTAGATCATGTGTACGATAATTCTTCTCATATTCCTTCAGTTGCCGAGAAGCATATGCTACTACCTTATTGAAACTTAAGGTGTAGTTCCAAGAGGGAGGGGTGAATTGGGTATATTAAAATTTTCTTTGATCCTCTTTATGAGCTCTTGTCCCTTTTTACAATCTCTTAAGGTTTTCTCGTATTTTCGTTAATTAGGCAATACACACTAACTCCTATTTCCTTTTAATCAATTCACAATAAATAAACACAATCAATTAATTTACCATTCACACACAACAACCACAAGACAAGAGATAAATTCAGAATATTTAAAGGTCCTGCAAATGAATGTTCAATTCTTGTTGTTAACTTATGAATTTGAATATTGCAATGACAACCAAACACCTTTTCAATATCAGAACTTAATTAAACCTTCAGCTAACAAGTTTTGGGTGTTAACCAATCAACGTACTTCCTTTCGGTTTCCACAAGAGATCAATTAACTAACGTACTCCCTTTTTGTAACGCCCCAACTTGGGTCTGCTAGGGAGCACTGCGTCTCTCCTCCTCCACCTGGACCAGACAATAGGGGGCGGGCCTTATCAGACTAATGACTGGCCCCACAAACCAACACGTGTCCTTTTCAGTGTGTTTTGTCCTTACTCACACACTTCCTAAGAAAACTTCTTAGGTGGTCACCCATCCCAAGATTGCTCCAAGCCAAGCACGCTTAACTATGTAGTTCTTATAGGAAAGCTCCCGAAAATAAAGGTGCACCTTGTTAATATGGGTAGTAACATCTAATCTTTTTAGTCTTTCATCCATGGGGTATCCTATTCTCCCCGACTTATAGAACGCAATGTCCTCGTTGCAAACGCACATTTCCAAACCCAGGCGATGTGAATCTCATCACACTTTCGGCTGTGTATTGGCTCTGATACCATTTGTAATGCCCCAACCTGGGTTTGCCAGAGAGCACTGCGTCTCTCCTCCTCCACCTGGACCAGACAATAGGGGGCGAGCCTTATCAGACTAATGACTAGCCTCATAAACCAATACGTGTTCTTTTCAATGTGTTTTGTCCTCACTCACACACTTCCTGAGAAAACTTCCCAGGTGATCACTCATCCCAAGATTGTTCCAAGCCAAGCACGCTTAACTATGAAGTTCTTATGGGAAAGCTCCTGAAAAGAAATGTGCACCTTGTTGATATGGGTAGTAACATCTAATCTTTTTAGTCTTTCATCCATGGGGTATCACACTTTCGGTTTCCACAAGCCCAAAAACAAATTAGGCCTTTTGGGGTTTACTTAAATTCTAATAATTATTACTTTGTGATTTCAAGTATTAAAACATTTACGTAAGTTATATTGTTGTTGAAATTAAAAGGAGAGTAAGAAGAAGAGAATAACACCACCACTTTTTATGAGGTTCGACTTACCCCAGCCTACGTTCTCACCTTAGGTCAACCACCTAAGGAGTTAACTAAATCTTGTTCCTTCCGGGTGGAACAAAAAACCTTACACAATTTACCCTCTTTTTCAGGAAGAGAAAAACCTCTCCAAGCACCAACTTGTGTTTGGTCCAATGATCCAATCAATCCTTTAAACCGTTCAAAGTTCAAGAAGATGAAAAATAAATCTGTGTTCAAAAAATAATCTCAAAATTTAGTGTAGATTGTACAAATTGAGATCTAAATTGTACTTCTAAAAACCAAAGCAAAATATAATATATGAAGCTCTAAAGTTTTAGAGGTCACTGATGGTTCTTAAAAAAAAATGAATTGCAACCCAGAACCGAGCTTTGATATTTTCAATCTACCAAAATGGTAGAATTCCTCTACAGTGAAAGATGTGAGCAAATTGAACTCAAGGAGAATTTCTTTCTCTCCAACAAAATGATGTGGGCAGATGGAGCTCAAGGAGAATTTCAGCACAAGAAGAGTTTCAGCAAAAGACTTATTAATCTCTTTTCTTCTGTATTTTATCTTATGTATATTTTTCATTACCTAAGGTGGTATTTATAGGCTTTTTCAAAGATCAATGTCCCCATCAATTTAGGTAATATTTGAAAAAAAATGTTGACTTAATTTTGAATTTCAAAATTTTTCATTACTCAAGGGAGTATTTATATACTTTTTCAAAGATCAATGTCCCCATCAAGTTAGGTAATATTTGAAAAAAAAAATTGTTGACTTAATTTTAACATTCAAAATTTTTCATTACCCAATGAGGTATTTATATACTTTTTCAAAGATTAATATCCTCATCAAGTTAGGTAATATTTAAAAAAAAAATTGTTGACTTAATTTTAAAATTCAAAATTTTTCATTACCCAAGGAGGTATTTATATGCTTTTTCAAATATCAATATCCCCATCAACTTAGGTAATATTTGAAAAAAAAATTGTTGACTTAATTTTAAAATTCAAAATTTTTAAAAGAGAACTTCTCGATTGAGATCTGAAATCTGCTCCATGTAGCAGTCATCTGCCACGACATGATAGTTGTCTGCCATGGTTAGATCTGAAACTCAGAATGTTGGCAGTCGTCTATCCATAGACAGACAATCATTTGTTAGGTGCCTGACTTCTTTTTATTTTTGAAAACTTTCCTTTCTTTAAGACATTTGTTGCTTTGATTTTAAAAATATATTTTAAACTCTTTTAATAAGGTGTTTCTTAGTTTCTTTTGATTTATGAGAGCTTCACATATCTAAATGGCATTTGGTTTAGAAGTACTTACAACAGTCCTTCTAATTATGATCTCCTTAAATTAGTAGGTCCTTCAATCTTCTTCAGCCTCTTGAGGTTCACTTTTGACTTTGGGTTTTCTTGCCCTTAACTTCTTCATTTGTCGTCCACTACCTTAGATATTCTGAGGAGCTTCCATTATATTAGCATTGAGCTTTTAGTTTATCAACCTTGAGAGTCCTTTTACCTAAAAACACATTACTCAACAGCACATGTTAAAACATCCTTTATTTTGTTATCATCAAAACAAGGTTGAAAAGCCTAGTTAGGCCAACACTTACCCTACTGTATAAGCACACATCCCAAACCCTTCAGAGACACGTCGCTATAAATCACAAACCCACCATCCCCCGAAGGAATAGTCAACATTGGAGCGATAACCAGCCGGTGCTTCAACTCCTGAAAGCATTGCTCGCAATCACTGGTCCACTCAAACTGCACTCCCTTCGTGGTCAATCGAGTTAGAGGCCCAGATAGTTTAGAGAACCCCTCTACGAACCCATGATAATAACCCGCCAGTCCCAGAAAACTCCGAACCTCCTGTACATTCTTCAGCCTAGCCCAGTCGACCACTGCTTCGATCTTGTTAGGATCAACTGAGATACCATCACCAGCCACCACATGACTTAAGAACGCCACCTGACCCAACAAGAATTCACACTTCTTCAGTTTAGCATACAACTTCTTCTCCCACAAAATCTGTAATACTAACCTCAGATTATTCTCATGCTCTTCCAAACTCCTCGAGTATACCAAAATGTCGTCAATCAACACCACCACGAACCGGTCCAGGTACTTATGGAAAACCCTTTTCATCAAATTTATAAACACTGATGGAGCATTCGTTAACCCAAAAGGCATGACTAAGAACTCATAGTGGCCATATCTAGTTTGCAAAGTCGTCTTCGCTACATCCTCAGCTCTAACCCTCACCTGATGGTATCCTGACCGTAAGTCGATCTTTGAAAAGACCTGCGTTCCCTACAATTGGTCAAAGAGATCATCTATACGAGGTAAAGGATAGCGATTCTTCACAAATACCTTGTTAATCTCACGGTAATCAATGCACATCTGCATCGACCCGTCTTTCTTCTTCACAAACAATACTGGAAATTCCCAGCGCGAAACACTAGGTTGAATGAAACCCCAATTTAGTATTTCCTGCAACTTCTCCTTCAACTCTCAAAGTTCAGTTGGAGCCATCCGGTACGGAGCTTTAGAGATCAGTGCCTTACCAGGCAGCAACTCTATAGCGAACTCCACCTCACGATCCAGAGGTAAACCTAGTAAATCATCTGGAAACACGTTCGGGAACTCTCTAACTACCTGAATGTCCTCGAGCCTCAACTCATCCTGCGGCAGTTCCTTCACACAAGCTAGGTACCCTTGACATCCATCCAAGAGTAGCCTCCTCGCCTGTAGTGCTGATAAAATATGTGGCGTCGAACGCACACACGATCCCACGAGTTCATACTCCTACTCCCTAGGAGGTATAAACACTAGTACCTTCCTACAACAGTCAATCACAACATAACTGGAGAACAGCCAATCCATCCCCATAATGACTTCGAACCCTAACATGTTGTATACCACAAGATTCATCGGTAGTAGCTTCCCCTGAATTTCCATTAGGCAGTCCTCTAACATCTTCCTACGGAATGATATACTCCCAGATGGTGTAATAATAGATAACACCTCGTTCATGACTTGGGTCTCAACCCCACACCGTCTAACAAAATTCGCAGATATAAAAGAATGGGTTGCACCCGAATCAAACAAAACAAAAGCCTTACTTGAAAGCAATAATAAGGTACCTGTCACTATGTTCCCTACATGCTCAGTGTCCGCTGGAGTAAGAGAGTATACTCTGGCCGGAGCTGTATTCGTCTGAACAGTTCCTCGAGGTATCTGGTTGCTCCCTCAGTTCATACTGAATGCAGGCACGCCTGGCTTCGGTGCACGACAATCACGAAACATGTGACCTGGGTAGCCCCAGTTGTAACAGTTACCCCCAAATGACCGACACTCACCCTTATGCCATCTGTGGCATCTGGTACAACGACCACTAGTCTAGCTCATTTGAGAATCATGGCACTCGGTATTCTGGTAATAACCTGAGCCCTTGTTCCTCTTCTTCCACGATCCCTAACGAGATCCTGTCTGAGAACCAGAAGGAACTGTCCTCTTCCTCGATTCCCGATCCACCTCGTCCTCTCGAAAACCGATCTCAATCACCGTGGCTTTATCTACCAACATCGAGAACTCATGGATCTGAAGCATACCCATTAGACTGCAGATATCCTTCCTCAGGCCCTTCTCGAACCTATGAGTCTTCTCATACTCGCTTGAGATCAAACACGGCACAAACCGGGACAACTCTATATACCGAGCCGCATACTCCTGCACTGTCATACTCCCCTGAGTTAGAGCAGAAAACTCATCCGCCTTCGCATCACGTACAGAAGCCGGGAAGTATCTATCGAAGAACACCTCCTTGAAACGGCTCCATGTCATCTCCTCAGGACTGGCTCTCTGCTTCTCCAACAGACTCAATGTAGTCCACCATCGACCCGCCTCCCCAGATAGCTGGAAGATAACATAGAGGACTTGCTACCTACCTGTGTAGTTCAGGATCTCCAAGATCCTCTTAGTCTTCTCCACCAGTCCTTTGCTATCGAAGGATGCATCCGTGTGAACCTCTCAATGGTGCACCCCGCGGCAGTAGGAGAGTGCTCGCATCTCCTCACACTTCGCCAGATCTCCCGTAACACTTGCCTTGTCAAATCTCGAGGCACATAAGGGGACTCATCACTCACAGTCTCCTCGGAGCCACTTCCCAGGTCATTATCCTTGGGCTCCATTCTGCAAAACGATAGGAAACTATCAGTATCCCTACAACACATACAGTTAACACAATGATCTATACTAATCGTGTTAAGTGCCTCTGCCAGGTCCAGGTCTATCTTATCACACCAACACGAAAGTCATCAATGATCTGCCTTGCTTTTACTGGAATCGTCATCCCAGGAAAAACACGGAATACAGTCGACAAATCCCAGTCTAGCAACCGAACAACCCTCAATCAACTCTACCCATATCCAACATCTTTTACTTTGGTATGTATTCACAGCTAAGCCTAACCAAGTCTACAAGACCTAACAACCGAGTTAGCTCTGATACCAAGCTGTCACACCCCGAACCCAGAAATGGGACTCAGGGGTGAAAATGTAAACCAACTAGTCTTTGTACTATACAAAACATCCAAAGATACAGGACAATGGACGAGGGTCCGACCTCGTGGGGTTCCTAGGCACCCTATACACATCCAAACATAACAGAACATATGCAATGGAATAAGGTCTTACTATATACATACAGTACCATACCAGAGTCTACACAAGGATATAATCAAGGTTCCATCAAATAACGTACAAACAGGTGCCCAACATATCTCAAAACGGCAACCCACAAAATACAAGTCCTAGCACTTACCCAAGCGCTACTTGCAGTACACCGGCCATTACGCTCCCTACACCAGGACGCTAGTTTTGGTTATTCGAAGGACCTGTAAAAAAAATGTATGTACAGTAGGGGCGAGACACCTCTCAGTAAGGAAGAACATAGGTTATATCGGTGTGTGGCATTTGAGTGTTATCATGATGCAACATACACAAAGTTAAATACAGTTTTTGCACTAATTTCACAATAGTGCACACACGCATACACACATATGATCAGCAATCCCGGTGTCGTCACACCCATCAGCCTGAAGTCAGCCCATGATAGCCAACCCGCGAACACGGCACCACCGGCACATGGCTAGTCCCCGACGCCCATGGCATCGTACCGATGTTAAACTGGTGGATCCACACCCTTCGACCTGATCTGCCGGAATAGGCTCACGCCCTCGGATATAGAGCCGGACACTCTCAGCACCTGAAACAATTCGGAACCGCGTTCCTACTAACATTTCAACCAATCACACACACACATGCATGCTCATATAACCAAACAAACCACACTCATTTGGTTATCTAAAATCATGGTTTTCCAAACACATACATTTTAAATAAGTCAAGGCACGACCATTTGCTATAACACAGTATAAATCAACATATACGTTTCGTTTTCAACAAAACCATGGATGCAGCCCGTCACCCCCTTTTTCCCAAAACTGTAATCATGAAAAACCCATAGCTTTCCCCGTTAGATCCCCCCAAATGAGTAGCCAAAACACACACAAGAACGAGAACCACAATTTTACCGAGTCTGATTTTAAAAATAACTTATATAAATACAATTCCCCTTACGTTTCCCCAAATAGCAAATCCTGAACTCTAAGGCCCCTAAACAGCGAACTGAGTTCCAAAACCTACAACTAACAACACAGAATATGCTCACAACATTGTTCTCTACAAAACTACCAGATTAGACTTGAAAACCGAGCCTTACCTCAATTTTATGTCAAAAATGAAAAATGATCGAATCGAAAATTTGATCCATAGAACTTGTAGAGAATCCTTCCACGATCCCCATGGTAAATTCAGATTCACGATTCTAATGACGAACGACGAAGAAATCTAGAGAGATGGAGGGTAAGGAAAGTTCTAGAGAGAGTGAAAGAAGATTTTTAGATTTCTTAGCTTGGAAGTAAAGAGAACTTCTATTTATGGCCCTTTGACTCAGGCGTCCTCGTCGACGAAATGGTGTCCTTGTCGATGAGTTGTCTATCACTGGTTTCCCGAAGGATTCGTCGACGAATCCTGATATCACCGATTTCCCGAAATCTCTCAGCTTCTTCTCGTCGACAAGCCTCTGAACTTCATCGACAAGACTTACATGGACTTCATCGACGAACTCTAGCTTCGTTGACAAATCCTACTAAATTCCCAATTTGCCCCTCTCTTATTAATTTAAACCCATATATCATGGTTCAAGTTCTTACACTAACCTTCCCTGAGGTTTGGTAAAAAGACAATGGCTTCCTCTTCAAAGATTTTAGGGGCCTCCCTCGAGATTTTTGAGAAAGGCACAAATCTCCCATTGAATTTTGCAAAAAGAAAAGCTTTTTTATGAGAGGTCTATGTGTTGTGTCGGACACCCCACTTGTGCCAAACACCAATACTACAACTAATGCTATTGAATATATAAGGAACTAAAGCAATGTAGAAATTAATAATAAAAGCTGTAAAAGGATTAAGATAAGAAATTAACAAGGTTCGGTATAGAATTACCTACGTCCTCGGTCGCTAACGATCAATCCACTACTTCTTGACAAAGTACAACTTTTAGGTATGTTTTACAAATGGAGAGTTGAGCTCTTTATATAACTTAAACCTCAAGTCCAAAAAATACTTCTCATCAATATGGGACAAAAAAAATAAAATCAAAACAACTTTTTCTACCAATGTGGAACTATTCTACCAAAGTGAGACAAAAAATAACAAATCTCCACCTTGATAATAAATTTAACAAATTTTTCAGTCACCAACATTTTTGGAGTTCTACATCATCGGTGCCTTCCAAAAATATTCATACTTGCAGGATATTAATTAAGTCCAAACAATATTTGGACTTGATTGTTGTCACAATCTTGATCAACATATCTAATAGATTTTCAACTGTAGCAAACTTCTGAAAAAGTATCTTGCCTCCATCAATAATATCCCGCATAAATTGAAACCGAATGTCAATGTGCTTCATTTATGCATGGTAGACTTGGTTCTTTACCAAATGAATAGCACTCTGGCTATCACAGAATAAAATAATGTGCTTCTAAATAACTCCCAAATTTTCAAGTAAACCCTGCAACCAAATAACTTCCTTAACAGCCTCTGAAGCTACCATGTACTTTGCTTTTGTTGTATACAAGGAAATGGTAGACTGTAAGGTAAACCTCCAACTCACTGGACCATTAGCAAACGTAAAAACATATCCAGTAGTTGATCGACGTTTATCGAGATCACTTGTAAAATCAGAATCCACATATCCAACAACCCGTTATTCAATAGTATTATTTTTCTCAAATACTATACAAACATCAATCGTATTCATAATATATCTCAAAATCCATTTTACAACTTGTCAATGCCCTTTACCCGGATCATGTATATACCTGCTCACCATACTAACAGTTTGTGAAATATCAGGTCTAGTACAAACCATTGCATACATCAGACTACCAACAACACTTGCATAAGAAACTTGTGGTATATACTTACGTTCCTCGTCTGATTTAGGAGATAAAGTTGCACTAAGTTTGAAATGAGGAGCAAGAGGAGTGCTTATTGGTTTTGACTGCTCAAACATGCCAAAACTCTATACTGCCTTCTTCAAATACTATTTTTGAGACAAACTAACTCTTCCTTTCATTCTGTTGCGAATCTCCATGCCAAGTATCTTCCTTACTTCACCAAGATCTTTCATCTCAAACTCTTGATTTAATTGACTTTTCAACTTGTTGATTTTTTCCTTGTTCTTTGAAACTATCAACATATCATCAACATACAAGAGTAAATATATAAAAGACCCATTTTGTAGTCTGCAAAAATAAACACAATGATCATGTTTATTTCTGATGTACTTGTGACTCATCATAAACTAATAAAATCATTTGTACCACTCTCTTGGAGACTGTTTTAAACCATACAACGATTTACCCAGTTTACATACCCAATTTTCTTTTCCAGCAACCTGGAATCCATTTGGCTGAGTCATATAGATTTCCTCTTCCAAATCACCATGAAAAAATGTAGTTTTTATATTGAGCTGAACTAATTCAAGCTCAAATTGTGCTACCAAAGCCAACAAAATTCGAATGGAAGAATGTTTAACAACTGGAGAATATACCTCATTATAATCAATGCCTTCTTTCTGTGCGTAGCCCTTAGTTACCAATCTAGCTTTGAAGTGAACATTATTTTCATCTGGAAATCATTCTTTCTTTACATAAACCCATTTGCAACCAATTGCTTTCTTACCCTTGGGCAGTTAGGCTAGCTCCCAAGTCTGATTTTGATGAAGAGACTGCATATCTTCATCCATTGCTCTTTTCCACTTATCTGATTCATAGTTCCTCATTGCTTCTTTGAAAGTGCAAGGAACATTATCCTCCACGATTGGAAGTGCATAGGCCACCATATTAGTATACTGAGTAGGTTTTCGAATTTCTCGTCTTGGCCTCTGAGAAACAATTGATTCTTGTTGCTGTGAAGATTCTTGAATTGAAATCTCCTCTTATTGTACACTTTTCCCCACCGTAACTAGAGAGTTACCTTGTGTACTCATTTCTCACTGGGTTTCCCAAAATTGTCTTTAACCTCCATCTGTTGTTGAGTACCACTGGTCTTCTCTTCAATTCATGACTCCTTGCGTATTATTTTCTTCATCATCGCAAGTTCATCAAAAGTCACATCCCTACTTAAAATCATTTTTTTCATCTCTAGACACCAAAGATGGTATCCTTTGACTCCTGCACTTATCCCCAAGAATATTGCTTTCTTGACTCTGGATCCAACTTAGATTCTTTAACATGATAATAAGTCATAGTACCAAATACATATAAAGAATCATAATCATTAGTAGGCTTTCCAGACCATACCTCAGAGGGTATTTTTCCCCCTATTGTAGATGATAGTAAACAGTTGATGAGATGAAACGCATATCTAACAGCCTCAGTTCAAAACCTTTTGTCTAACCCAACATTAGACAACATACATCAAACTTTCTCCAACAAAGTCTGATTCATGCACTCTACCACCCCATTCTGCTGTGGTGTATCTCTAACTGTGAAGTGTCGAGCAATACCTTCATCCCGACAAACCTTCATAAATGGGTCACTCTTGTATTCACCACCATTACTGATCTGAACTATTTAATCTTTCTGTTAGTTTGAGTTTCAACTAATTTTTTCCACTTAAGGAAAATATCACACACTTCATTTTTATGCTTTATAGAATACATCCCAATTCTTCTGGAAAAATCATCAACAAAAGTGACAAAATAATGTATACCACCCAATGAAGCCGTTTTTGTAGGCCCCCATACATCTGTATGGATGTAGTCTAATATACCTTCAGTATGGTGGATTGCAGTGCCAAATTTCACTTTAGTCTGTTTTCCCATAATACAATGCTCACAAAATTCAAGTTTGCACACCTTTACACCCCTCAACAAACCTCGCTTAGCTAAATATTGCAAAGATTTTTCTCCTGCATGTGCCAATCGCATATGCCATAACCTGGTTGTATTTGAACCTACATTTTTCTCATAAATAACAACTGGTAAGCCAATAATTGTACTACATTGTAAATAATACAAGTTATTTTTCCTTATTCCTTTCATCACCACCAGCGCACCTGATTTAATCTTTAAAGTTCCATCTTTCAAAGCGATAGTGAACCCTTTAGATTCTATGACACCCAATGAAATCATATTTTTCTTTAGGCTTGGAACATACCTAAAATCCGTCAGGGTTTTAATGGTTCCATCTTTACATTTCAACTGTATTGATCCTATTCCAGTTCTTTTATAGGTATTATCATTTCCCATAAAAACAACCCACCATCTAATTCTTCAAAATTAGAAAACCATTCCCTATTAGGACACATGTGATAGGAACAACGAGAATCCAAAATCCACTCACCAAAATAATGTGACTAAGATGTTCCAAAAGAGAAAAATCTGACTCACTTCCATCATCATTAGCAATATTGACATTAGTATGTGCTTTGCCCTTATTCTTTTGCTGTAATTTAGGGCAATCTTTCTTCCAATGCTCTCTCTCATGAAAAAAGGCCCATTCATCTTTAGCAAGTCTCCCATAAGATTTACTCCTCCCATGAGATTTGCTCCTCCTTCCAAGCTTACGACTTTAAGAACGTCCCCTTATTATTAGTGTTTCTGTTGTTTCCTTATGGACCCTCTGATCCTTTTTTTTTGCATTCAGTACTAATCAATGCAGTACAAATAGCATTAAAAGTAACTTTATCTTTCCCATACAATAAAGTGGTGGTAAGATGTTCATAATCATCAAGGAGAGAATTCAGTAACAATATGGCTTTAGCCTCATCTTTCACCTTTTCATCCAAATTTAACAAATCGGCCAAAATTTTATTGAAAGCATTTATGTGATCATTAATCAAAATACCTAGTTGATATTGGAAGCAAAACAATTTCTTTTTTCAAATAGAGCTGATTTTACAGACTCTTGGTCATAAATGTATCTTCCAATGTTTTTCACAATTTCTTTGCAGATGTCTCTCTCATAACACAATATTTCCCATTTTTAGCGAGACATAGACAAATTGTACCACATGCCTGATGATTGATTTTTTCCCAATCTCTGTCACCCATATCCACTAGTTTATCATCCAAAGCAATATCTAACTCCTGTTGATACAAGATGTCCATCACCTCACATTGCCACATACCAAAATTATTGGTACCATCAAATTTCTCCACCTCAAACTGAGCATTAGCTATCGTCTATGATGATGATGTCGAAGCTGAAGGGGTTGGAGTTCGTGTGGATAGAGTTTCTTCTACTGATGCATTAGTTTCTGCCATCTTTTATATATTCAATAGCAACCAACAAAGCAAAAGGGCTAGGATGAATCGTACGTACCAATTGTGTCTACTTTGTTTTATCCTATGAAATTCCACTTTGACTAGGCCGACCTCCAGGGAGCGACTGAGCCACAATGGTCTTTGAGCACTTGCTTAGACAATGTCTTTCTTAGGCATCAAACGTGAAATTAAGGATCCTAACAGAGGAACACCTTCGTATTGACACTATTAACCTAACTCTGATACCAATTGTTGTGTCGGGCATCCTACTTGTGCCAAACACCAATACTACAACTAATGTTATTGAATATATAAGAAACTAAAGTAATGCAGAAACTAATAATAAAAACAATAAAAAGAATAAGACAAGAAATTAATGAGGTTTGGTATAGAATTACCTACATCCTCGGGCGCTGATGATCAATTCACTACTTCTTGACAAAGTACAATTTTGATGTGTGTTTTACAAATGGAGAGTTAAACTCTTTATATAGCTTCAACCTCAAGTCTAAAAAACACTTCTCATCAATGTGGGACAAACAAAAGAAAAATTCAAAATAACTTTTTCTACCAATGTGGGACAAAAAACAACACTATGTGTTTTAAGCAAACCTCAGGGAAGGTCTGTGACATTTTTGAAATCTTAGGAGAGGTTTGTGTCATTTTTGAATATGCGTTTTAGACAAACCTCAGGAGAGGTCTGTGACATTTTTGAAACCTCAAGAGAGGTTTGTGTTATTTTTGAAATTTCAGAAAATGTCTCTATCTTTTTATCAAATCTCAAAGGAGGTGAATGTCTTTTGCCCTAATTTAGATTATGTAAGACAATGTAATAAATAGATTAAAACTAGGGTAAGCGTTACTTGATTTATTATATCATACTTCACAAGAAATCATTTTTTATATGACAATTTTTTGACATGCAAATATACAATTTAATTAATAAAATTGATATAATATAATTTAATTATCTTGACTGAAATTTTAATTCATTAAGAGGTCGACCAAGATACACTCCATGAATTTTTTTTTTTCTTTCTTATTTTGGGGTCCATTAGAGGTTGGTATGGGCTACACAATACGAGATGGTCAAACATAGCTAGAAGTAACCTATATCTCATATTCATATTCCTTCTCATCCTTTCTAAGATTCAAACTAAAAACCTACCATAATTGAGATGCCTCCTATAAGATGTTCTCGATGATGACTTCTAATTGAATCTTAAGTTGTTTGATAATCTTTTAACATTTCTGAGTATATGATTAATATGACATTCACCCTATTCTTTCATTTGTGTTTGAGATTTCTATTAAACAGGGGATTCTATTCCCATGCTCCTCCCAATGTATCTTTTATGGTAAAAGGGAATCCAATCTTATTTGAATCTTTCTTTCAAGAAAAAATTTTGAAAAGTCTGACATTGTTATGACAATTTTATGAACTATAGTGTTAGATCACTTATGTTTAATATGTAAACATGCGCTCAATTTTTTCTCAATTATTTTTTTTTTAATCTTTGTCAAAATATTTGAGTCACATATTTATGTGTTGGATGTTAGTGAATGATCATTCAAATTTTAAACACATTTTTCACTTTATTTGACTAATTTCCTAACTTTATTTTTATTGTAAGGTAATGCTTTCAAAATTGTTATTTCCTGGTATTGCGAAATTCATTTTATACTTATTGTGTATCAAACTTCTAATCTTCATTATTTTTAATTCCGTAATAATATTATTAATTGATAATTTAAAATAGATTTCATTAAGTAAGAATTAGGAGGTATGTTTGGGTTAACTAAACAATATTCCTTGATTATTAATTGAGCTAAAGTTTCAAGTTCATAGAAAAGTTGAACAGAAATTGAATCGTTTAAAACAATTAACTAAAATTCAATTAATCAAATTTTAGACCAATATCTAATGTTTAACTGGTTGAACAACTTAATGTAGTTTTAAAATTTAAAGTCACTATAAACAACATTTTTTTTTCTTATATAATAATCAATATATAAATTTAAAATATTCATTATTAAAATTTAAGCATCTTGTGCAATACAATTTTTATAAATTTAAATTATTAAAATATTACATAATATTATATATATATATATACTGTGTATTTTTATAATATATTTATAATAAATTGGTTTGATTAAGCTGAGGTTATTGAATGGGGTAAAATGAAACCAAATCAATAACCAAAAATTTAGATAAACCACACAAAAATTTACAAATTCAAAGCAAAATTAAATTTACATTCAAACAACATATATGAGAGAGAGAGAGAGAGAGCAAAGATTAAAAATAGTAATGATAGCAGTAATCCATTGCCCATAAGTGGAGTTTGGCAATTTTGAACAAAATTTGATCCAATTCATCACAATCTTTGATGAGTCCATCATGCCAAAACACATTTTCTCGATGATTCTTCTTCTTCTTCTTCATCAACTATTACCTTTCACCATCAATTTGAAATCGAGACAAAAATTTATTATTTTTTTCCCTTGAATGATAGGATGGATGATGAAGCTTTTGTGAAGAAAATTGGAGAACTTTCGCGGTGAAGAATTATATAGGTTTAGTGAGTGAATAAGTTATGCAATTGAAGATGTGTTTGTTAAGCAGTTAAAATTGAAAGTTAGTGATGAGATATTGGATTGAGAATTCTACTTGTGAGTTTGTCTCACATTGAAAAATTTGAATGGATAATGGGTGGTTATATACATGGTTGGACTCAAGACCTAATAATTTTAAGTTTTTGGGTCAAGTTGATGTTCATTCATGTATATCAAGCTCATCCATGGGCTCCTCCGGTGCTAAGGCTTATAAGTTACTAACTTAACAATGAAAAAAAAACAAAGGTGAAGATCTTTCATGGTTAATTGTGTGAAACTAGTTTATGGTAAATTTTGAAGTTTTGTTGGGATCTTATGTAACAATCCTAAAAATTATATGCATGGAAGTGTAAATATATATATAATTAATTAATTAATTAGGTGATTAGTTAAACAAAATAACAAGTAGCTCTCCCTCTCTTTAATTTCTCTCTGTCTGTAAGCCAAAAGGAAAACGAACATCATATTTGGGTCCTAACTCCGCTCCTGAACGTTTTAATCAAGCTCACCCATGGGCTTAAGTTGAAACTTTTGGGTCAAGTTGGTGTTCACCCATGTATATCAAGCTCACTCATGGGCTCCTCCGGTTCTAAGACTTACAAGTTATTAACTTAACATTGAAAAAAAAAAAAAAAACAAGGGTGAAGATCTTTCGTGGTTAATTGTGTGGACCTAGTTTATGGTAAATTTTGAAGTTTTGTTGGGATCTTATGTAACGATTCCAAAAATAATATGTATGGAAGTGTAATATATATAATTAGGTGATTAGTTAAACAAAATAACAAGTAGCTCTCCCTCTCTCTCTTCAATTTCTCTCTATCTGTAAGCCAAAACGAAAAACGAACATCATATCCGGGTCCTAGTTTCGCTCCTGAATGTTTTAATCAGAGTGGATTCGTCGTTTGAACGTCGTAGGCACCTCTAGGGATAAGATAATGGGAATATATTATGTCAGGTTTATTTTAAAAATATTTCCGATTAAATTTGAGTATGTGAATTTAATTAGATTTTTGTTATTTAAAATATTCCCAATTTAAATTAAGTATGTGAAATTAATTATATCTATATTCAGATTTTATTTTTAAAATGTCTGAATTAAATTAAACTGTAGGGATTTGGTTATATCAGATTTTTGGAAATATTTTGGAATTAAATTAAACTGCAGGGATTTGGTTATATAAGATTTTTGGGAATAATATGGAATTAAATTAAACTGCAGGAATTTGAGTATATCAAGTTTTCTTGGAATATAATGGAATTAAATTAAATAGGTGAAATTAATTATACCCTTGCTTTCAACAAAATATATTTTTCCAAGACAGTTATTATATTATGATTTATCAGTCAAATCGTGTGGCATGAGGATAATTATTAGTGTATGATTAAACATGATGGTTTTTATATAGTTATGAAATGACAGTTCAGTTGACTTTATGCCGAGTTCAGATGACTTATGCCGACTTATGAAATGACAGTCAGAGATATGATATGATAAATTTTATACAAAATTGTGAATATGTCAAATTTTATACAGACTTATAAAAATGAGATCATGTTATAGTTTTATTATATGAATTGTATTATATGGTATCAGAATCTTGATGGACTAGTTATGATTCAAAGCACGGTACTGTAACTAGTATTACATGTAGTGCAGCCACACTATTAGGAAAGTGTAGGTGGATGGCAGTCAATTGACCCTTGGAGTATCAGTATTGCAGGAGCAAGTTACCCACTAGGTCCGAACCTGGTTGGGTGGGCAATCGTACTACAGACATAACAATTTTGACTTAACCTAGTAGGCTAGCCATGGTTAAGTCCAACCTTCGAGTCGCACGCCCCGATCATGGGAGATTATACATAATAATATATGCTAGTCCAATCATGGAATATTCTTCTATGTATATGCGTAGATTTACGAAAACAGAATTATATATTGAGCTAAAAGTATTTTTGAGTAGAAAATGTGCATTTCAAATGGTATAGGTGTGAGTTATGATATATACATATGCCTTTTCAGTTAAAGTTAAATTAATGGTCATGTTTTGCTTATGTAAAAACTCATCTGCCACACACTAATAATAATCTATTCCGTCTTACTGAGAGGTGTCTCACCCCATCATTATCAAATATTTTTAAGATGTCATGAGAATCATAACAGTAATCAGAGTAGCGCAGTGGAAGCGTGGGTGAGATAGAAGGTTTTATTTAGAATAGATATTTAATTAAATTATGTTTTTTATGTATTCGTACTATTCTTTTAGGAATATGTAAATTGTGATGTTGTAAATGATATTGTTGTTGTATTGGGATAATTTAGTACTCTAGTAATTAGTATTTGAGAACTTCCGCTTTCTTGATTAGTGATTATTATAATATGAAATATTCAAGTCATTATAGGTGATATCAGAGAGTTTTAAACGAAATTTTTCGGGTTGTTACATCTTATATCTACCTCCGTTACAGGTGTGGGACCTATTACTCAAGTGAATTCTTAAGAAATGGTATGTAGGATGTCCTATGCCAACCCTAGGATTACAAATAACACCAAGATTACAAACAAATTTTCTAATTGACAATTCTACCCTAAACTAGCATAAATTCAAATGACTTTCGAAACATAAAAGGATCCTATTGATACTAAAATTTATTGTGTATTTGACCATTCATGAATTTTCTCCAATAACCCCTTTGCTTCTAAGGTTTCGCATGAATCAAGACCTCGTACACGGATTGGCCAATTGAGACCATGCATGTTCTTTATGTGCTCCTATGGTTCATGTCTATTACTAACTTTCTAATACTTAGAGCAATGGCTTGATCATTGAGCAACATTCCTGTCATTAGGTGAGTGTGTCTTCATGTCTTGAGGCTGCGTTTATGACCTTTCTAATTGGGTGAGACTCGATCAATCCAATTCACATCTGCTTCCCATGCACCACGTTGCTGATTATTTTTCCTCTATGCTGCATCTTTAGAAGGTGGAAAAAATTCTCCCCATGATTACCTATATTGAGAGCAATTATTTCCTATTAAAAAGGGTATGCCGATATCGAAGCATTGAACGTCAACCACTTAGTTTGGGAATCTCATTATACTTAGGTCTATAATAAATAACCAATATAAAAATTAAAAAACTATGGAATATAATACATGAACTAATATCAGTGATGATAACTATGATTTTATAGTAATTTTGTTGCGATGGATGGGGGATTGGGGGATTCGACCATTCGGATGAGTGGCAATGCATGCCCATGTTGACTTTACTAGCAAAGTTCCTAAGAATAGGGGACATTACACGCCCATACATATAATATTTTCGTCACTAAAACCAGGAAAAAATTGCGGGAAAATATTTTTCGCTCAGAAATTATCTCGAGAAAATATTAGCGACGACTTCTGCGGTATTAGTGACGTATTAAATCTGTCATTAAAAGACTCTTATTAGTGACAATTAAATAATCGTCACTACTATTATTTAAAAAAATAAACAAATTTTATTTTATAATATTAGTGACGAATTTGAAGATCCGTCACTATTAGACCCTTATTAGTGACGGATTTGGAAACCATCACTAATACCTCATTTATTTAAAATAAATAAATAAATAAATTTATTTCAAAGTATTAGTGATGAATTTGAAGATTCGTCACTATTAGCCCCTTATTAGTGACGGATTTGGGAACCGTCACTAATACTTCTTTTATTTAAAACAAATAAAAAAAATTTAGTTCAGAGTATTAGTGACGAACTTGAGGATTCGTCACTATTAGCCCCTTATTGGTGACGGATTTAGGAACCGTCACTAATACCTATTTTATTTTAAAAAATAAAAATTTTATTTCACAGTATTAGTGACGGATCTTCAAATTCGCCACTATTAGTCCCTTATTAGTAACGGATTTGGGAACCGTCACTAATACCTCTTTTATTTAAATAATAATAATAAAAATTTTATTTCAGAATATTAGTGACGAATTTGAAAATTTGTCACTATTAGCCCTTTATTAGTGACAGATTTAGACAGATTTAGTTCGTCATTAATACTTCTTTTATTTAAAAAAAAATAAAAAAAATTATTTCAGAGTATTAGTGATGAATTTGAAGATTCGTCACTATTAGTGATGGATTTGGGAACCGTCACTAATACCTCTTTTATTTAAAAATAAATAAAAAATAATTTATTTCAGAATATTAGTGATGATTTTAAAGATCCGACACTATTAGTCTCTTATTAGCGACGGATTTGGAAACCGTCACTAATACCTCTTTTATTTTCCCGGTTTCCCCCAACCTCTCCCTCATTTTCCCTCATTTCCCTAATCTTTTTCCCTCCTCCCCTCCTCTCACCTGTCGCCATTCGCTCCTCCTGCTGCCGCCGCTAGCTCCTCCTAGGTTTTCATCTTCTTCTTCTTCTTCTTGATCTTCTTCTACAAACCAGTGTGTGTGTTGTGTGCGTTTGTGCGTGTGCCATTCGCCTGTCGCCGTTTGCTCCTCCCACCACTGCCACTGCCGCTGTCATAAAGCGAACGAGCAGGTTTTCTTCTTCTTCTTCTTCTGCAAACCAATGTGCAAGTGTGACTGTGTGCGTGTGTATGCGTGTGCGTGTGCATGTGACTATGTGCGTGTGTGTTACATTCACATATTTTTGTATTGATTGTGGATCGGAACTTTGTGGAAAGTGCCTTGAATCTTTAGCGAGAAAAATGATAGAATACTCATAGATAAATCCATTACAAATTTGGGGGCTACAAATCTGCACAAACCTTCTACTTTTATCGTCAGTGCTACATGTCCTTGAGGGACTGCATTGGGATTAATCATAGTACTTTTATCTTAGATACAAATTGCACAAATCTAACTGTATATGTGATGCGTACAATGTGTTAATTAATTGATTATGCATACTTCTAATAAGCTAGAATTTCCAAACATATGCCAAACAACCTAGGTTTTCCAATTAATATCTTCTTGGTGGATTGTGGAATCATGAGTGTTTTGTTTCTTTGATTGATTTGGGAAATAGATTTGATTGAGAATGGTCAAATAATTAAAAAGGCTCATCTCATGTTGCTCTTAACATTGGGTGAATTGAGCTGTAATTAGTAGCATTCCCTTAGTAGTTTTGTTTAATTTATTTAGGCATTATTTGGTACAGGATAAAATTGATCGGAATAATTATTAAGAATGTAATCTTTTATGAGAATAACTTTTTTGTTAGTAGTTTATTAGCATTATTCATCATGGAAGGAAATGTAGAAAAGTAAAACAATCCAAGGGATGCAGTTATTGTTGTGATTATTTTGATTGTGGCAATTGCTTTTTGATTTCACCTGCTAGAATTCATAATTGAAAGCTTCATTTTTCCTCGATAGATTGGATTGATATGTGCAGTGTGTTTGTTAACTGTCAATGCCTTATATGGTGTAACAAAAAAAATATGTACTATTTTATATTGGCAATAGGAAAAGTTATTCTGAAGTCTGTGATTCTAACAGTTGTGGTTGTTGTGAGCCTCACTTTGTACACCTTCTAGACAGCAAGGAAAGGCTACGATTTCAACTTTCTACGACCCTTCCTGTTTGGTGTTGTTCTAGTGCTAATTGTCTTTGCACTGATATTCAAGTATTTCAGTCTTCATGGGCAAACTCAGTTTTATCTCATCTCTCATGGATTGCAAATTTTTTACGTTTCATTACATCACAAGTTCATCAAGTTTTGCCATGCTTTTGAATGGCTTTACCATAATTTTCTCTCAAAATTGAAAACCATTTGAAATAAAAAAATTATTCTAATATGATTCAAAATTAAGAAAAACTAAATGCCAAGGATAAGTAAAATTAAAATGTTATTGATTGTGTGTTTTAGTGTATATTTTTATTGAAGGATATTCATTCACACATGCTTTCAATATCCATTAAAACTTCAAGCTGTCAAAACTTAAATATTTTTTGCTATTGATATACTATAACAGTTAAAATTTTTTAAATTTATAAATTTTATTATTGCTAGTTATTATTTTTATCATACTTAAAGCTAACAGGTGATTACTAATCTATGAGCACATATTTATGCTACTGTCTTTGATTATAAGAATAAATAAAGAAATATCAAGAGAATCCAATCTTAAGTATGCCCCTATGAAAAAATTTTGTTTTGAACTTAAATCGTAGGGTTTCCTCTTTATTGGCCAATGCCTCCGCGAAGGAATCCTCGGGCAGCCTCAAAGCGGCAGAGGGTTCAAGACCCGCCAAGGGGAGAGTCTTCTTCCAGGGGTCGAGCTGTACTGAGTGAGCACGAAAGGAATTTGGATGAGACGAGAGCACAAGGGTGACTCTTAAGGATGCGCAGTTGCCCCCGACATGTTCCAATGCGCCACCCATTAGAGAGCAGTCCTTCAATGTTACCCCGAGGCTAACAGAGAACATGCCCACTCATCCAGTGTTGTTTCGTATGATTAGTCCGACCATTCCGTATGATTATGAAAATCCACCTCCGGCGGACATTCCTGACCATTTGCTA
The DNA here is from genome assembly GCF_029873635.1 of Malania oleifera. Lineage (NCBI taxonomy): Eukaryota > Viridiplantae > Streptophyta > Magnoliopsida > Santalales > Ximeniaceae > Malania > Malania oleifera. The sequence goes on from NC_080421.1 coordinate 25,383,311, forward strand.
CCTCGGGCCCTCAAACCACGCCCATACAAGGAACCACCACCCTCCCCTCTTACCCCTAAATTGCGTCGTCTTCTAGAGGAAATGGCACAGGGACCGAGACACCGCTAGAGCAGTAGCCTTATCTTGTTGCTCGTGCAATTCCGATTCTGATTCTGACTCTGATTAGGATAGACTAGATGCTTGGGATCTTTTTATGTGCTTTCTCCTTTGCTTATGTCTATCTACATTGTATTGCCTCTGAAATTAATGAAAATACATGGAGCTTTTGGTTTCTACCTGTATTTTGTGTTTCATAATATCATTACATTTTTCTAGCTCTTTTTGGAATTTATGTGAATGTTACTTACACAAATAAGGTAGGCAGATAAGTGCTTATTTTTTTTATCCTTATTGTGCATTCATTTGAGATAGAAAACAGTTAGAAAATATTTGGAACAACAATGTATAAAATAAAGTGAAAGGCCAAGAACTAAATGTCATATGAAGTAAACTGCCAAATTAATTACTGTCATTTCTTGTGTTCATTGAAGCTTAGACCCGTTCAAGAATGGTTACTATACATTCATGTCTCATCGTACATGTGAGGCAAAACAATTATTGAAATTCAATTGATTATTAGTCATACTATGTTGACTAATAATCAATTGAACATATTAATTATTTGTTTCACTTACGATTAGTAATGTTTGTATTTCAACCATTCTTGGATTGTCAATCATGGACAGTTTAGGAAGTTGTATTTACATTATTGTCATCGTTCATGCTTTGTCAATTGTCATTATATATTTCGAGTTGTTCTCTGGGTGCATAGTGAGGTATCATGACAATTTGTTAATGATAAAAGACTAGCAACATGTTCACTTCCCTCATCTCGTGTACTTGGAGAGCCATGGGGAGATGCTGCCAAAATTTATAATGACTACGATGAAGGAATTTGAGTGATTGATCGAAACGTAAATGTAACATTCCTAAATGGGACAGGATCCGTACCCTTTAGATGGAAGGTCGTCAATTATAGGATTCATAATGCATGCATCATAAACATTATGAGAATGTAATCAACACCATTTACTTGAACATGTTATAGGGTAATTAACGAACATGGATAAGAGTTGGATGAACACTTAGGGTAAGTTTTTTCCAAAATACGTGAAATGAGTACATGATTTCATAGAGTTCGCGCATCATCGTGCATACAAAGCCAGTAGAATAAGGTGTCCTTGCAAGAAATGTCAAAACATAATATTCAAACACATTGATCTGGTCCATTTACATTTATTACACTTTGGAATGGAGAAAACGTACACAAGATAGGTGTTCCACGGTGAAGATTACGCAGTTCAGAGCGATGATGATGATGATAAATATGAGGGAGCAAATATAGTAGGCAGTGATACACATTCAGAAAGGTTAATCGAAATGTTAGGTGACTTGCAAAGGGGGATTGCAATGGATACGGACGATGTCAGTGTGTCGCGTACTGGTGATAAATCTACTTCAGCAGGTACCATACCTTGCGATCCTAACATGTTGAATCGACTTGGTAAACCAGTTGCTGATCTCGTGAGGGATGCACAGGTGCCCCTATATGCAAATAGTAAAAAGTTCTTAAAATTAGAGTTTCTGATAAAGTTGCTTCATGCAAAGACAATGCATGAGTTATCTCAGAGTGCATTCAACATGCATATAAGCCTCATTAAGGCGACACTTCCTGATGGTGAAACACTTCTGAAGTCTTTTTATGAGGTGAAGACATACATGCGTGAATTGGGTCTTGGTTACGATTTCATACAAAGTCCCTCGAACTGAATAGATGAACCCAAAATTCTGGGGTTGCGGTGTTAGGCACAGAAGGAGATGAAGAAATTGACTACTTTGGTATCTTGGATGACATTATAGAGCTTAACTATGGAGCCAACAGACTCGTCCACCTGTTCAAGTGTACCTGATGGGACATTGGCAATAAAAAGACTGGGATAAACATGGATGCCTACTTTACCAGTGTCAATTTTAGCATGACCTGGTATCAAAATGACCCTTTTGTGCTATCGACGCAGGCAAAACAAGTGTTTACCTTAAAGACACCAAATTGAAGGGTGAATGGCAAGTGGCCCAAAAGATTCCTCCCCAAAGTTTGTATGTTATTACAAAAGTTGTAGATGGGGAGAATAGTGCCAATGAGGCTGCATTCCAAGAAGGTGAGCCATATGTTAGTGCAGTAGCGTAATCTGCTTTCAATGTTGTCAAAGAAGGAGACGATCCTATACCATTGAATAGGGATGGTGCCACGGCGATACACGTTGGGACTGCTGACATAACAATTGAACCTTCTGTAGGCGTTCACTTTATCGATGATAAGGAAACTGATGGGGAAGATGAAACAGGGGTCGAGTACTGTAGTGAAGAGGAAGACACTTTAGAAAGTGAGGATGATATCGATATTGAGGACGTATGGGGGTAAGCATGTTATGTTTATCACTATGTATTTGACATGTGTAAATAACTAAAAATATATGTATTATGCATCCATCTAATATTCATACTTCTTATATTTACTTATCTAATATTTTGCAAACATGGCATTAGGAGGTCGGCGTGGCCGACTTCCTTCCAAGCACTCCACTACATCGCATGAGAATGATTTGACATCCTCGAGACCGGTGGAGCCCGTCGGTCATAATATGGTGACACCATTGTCTAAGCCATCGGCACCTCGGCCAGATATGGATACCTCAGCTTGGGATGACATGCAGAGTGAGTTGCCCACCTGATCAACAGTGTTGGTAAGGTTTTCTTTTATTTATTTCAATGTAAACTATTGATTTTTATTCACATGTATGATTAAAATATTGTTCTTAATTTAACTCTTCTTTCAGCATCGACATCCACGGCCAAGTCAGGCCGTGGTGTCGCGAAGAACACGGCGCTGAAGAAGCACCTGTAGAGGATGTGACAACGCATTAGGATCGAAATTCCTCTAGGCTTTACCGCCTTGCGTGATGATTGGTGTCTAGCGTGGATGCGAGAGCTCAGCATTATATGCTGACAGTATGCTCGAGTCATCGCCTTCAGCTCGCCGCAGGTGACTGAGGCGCAACGCATGGTTCTTTACATGCGCATCTTCGTAAGTAATCCCAAACCTTCATTTTATTTTATAACTTTTAATATACTATCTAAACAACTGTCTTACATTCTAAATGTATTACCTATGCAGGAGGAGTTCGATATGGACATTCTCTATGTGGAGCATGTGAAGAGGGCGGTGGACATCCAACTTTGCAATAAATTTAAGTCCTATCATGTGAAAATGTGCGAACATTTTCGTGCGATGAGAGATGAAGCAAAGACCCACCCATATGATAAGATATCCCAAGAGGATTAGGAGGTGGTGCGTCGCCATTTCTGCGACCCACACTATCAGGTGATGTGTTTGTATTATAATATTTACTTTAAGCTTTATTGTGGCTAATAAGAAGTCTTGACATCTTTTTTGTAGGTTGTATGTGTAAAAAATGCTGCGAGCCGCAGAAAACTCCCGATGACGCATTGCGGTGGGTCAAGGTTATTTGTCAATTATCGACGGGTAATTGCTATATATAACACTATTTGATGAATACGTATGCCATTAATATTAATGATGTTTTATATGATAATATAACATATTCTTGCAATTGACGCCGAGGAGCCGCTGCCAGATCTTTTTCAAAGAACGTACCAACGGCGATCGGGGGAGTGGTGCAACGGTGCGTAAAGCAAACATGTAAGTGAAACTAAATATATAGTTTAAAATTTGATTTAAAAAATTGAAGTTGTATTCTCATTTTTTTTTTTTAATTTCATCATTGAAAATAGGTGCGGATGGTCGAGCTAAGAGATGCACTTGTTGAAGAGAGGAGCCAGCAAATAATGGATTACCAAATAATCGCTCAGGTGCTTGGGGAATGAGTGGGGGGCTGGGTGAAAGGGCTTGGAAGTGGATATATCTCCCCCAAAACATCGTCTTCGATGGGTGCGGAGGCTCGTGCTGAGTTAGAACGAGTGCGTTGACAAGCCGACGCTCGGGCGGACGAGATGGATCAGCGGGTGCAAACGGTGGAGCTGGAGAACTAGGAGCTGATACACTTGGTGTCTAACGTCACATTGGAGAACCAAAGTTTAAAAGAAAAGGTGTCCACCTTTGAAGCCACGCTCGCTACTATGATGAACAGGCAAGTGCAGTTCAAAGAAATGATGCACCAATCTCGATCAGATGATGCTGGTGGCTCCTTTCGTTAGAAGGTATGTCATTGTTCTATTCTTGTGCATTGAAAATTCAACATCTATACTTCATAGAGTAGGAATTTTTAGATAATACTCTAATATATGGATGTTTGAACTGATAGGTAAATTCGTCCAGAAGCATGCTTGAACTGATAAATAAAAAAAGTTTATTTCATGATATATAGCATATTCTTGTTGCATATTAATTTCAAAGATTAACTTAATTTTGTATGCATGTTGCTACATATTCTCCTGCACATTAATTAGGTATCTCACTATACATAAATATATTCATCATCACATAAAGATTTGGAATCACACTACACATAATTTATTTGTATAGTGTATGTGTGCATATATATATGTGTGTGTGTGTGTGTGTAGAAGCGGCCTTGAACTTTTAACTATTTTATGACAAGGAGCTTCAAACTTATACATGAAATACATGGGTATGCTTGTATGCATGTCGTTGCAAATTAATATTAGAAAATTAAAAAAAAAAACTTCATTTCAAATATGTTGTGTATGCTTAAAAAAATGAATAAATTTTGTTAGATGGTAATATTTATATCCTTTGTTAGATTCTTAGTATGCATCAACATCATTAGATGCATTTTCTCATTAGATGTGCAAGTCTTACGAGCAATAATAAATTGTGTTTTAATGGTTTCCTCGTAATATTTTCTTGATGGATGGTATTATGTTATATGAAATATATATTGAACTACTGGAATACATGCTTGTACTGAACACAAACTGCATGATTGATGCAATACATTGTGAATTGCATAGTGGTAGTGGATTTAGGTTCTCGCATGTTCAAACTCACTAATATCTACATGATGCGTATTATTATGATTTGTTTGCATGAATCTATCAAGTTATAGTGCATGAATTTTTTTGGAAAATGTCCAATTTTCAGACGGCATTCTGCCGAAATTTCAGTAAAGTTTTTCCAGAATAAAACCATGTACAAAGAAATGTATGCATGATCAATAAAAAAATTAAAGTCATTCTAACTCGCACCTCTCACGTGTTGATATTCGTAAGAAAAGAGACGATCTTAGGCTTATTATTCAAATTCTAAAACACTTGACTAAGAACAACAATGTATAGGATACAGTGAAAGGTCAAGAACTAAATGCCATATAAGTAAGTGAAAGCCACTTATGAACATTAAAACCCATTAAAGAATCACAACTCAAAACCTCCTATATATTGAAAACTTTTATAGTCAAACTCAAGTTAGCAAATTAAATCCTAAGGACCAAAGACAAGCTAAAAAATCTCCAACAAAGCAAAGACAATCTTAAAACCTTCTAAACCAGGATTTCACCACTATCACTAAATAGAAGAAAAACAAACCATAATCCATTTCCTCAATATATAACCAAAGCTTTTTATGTCTGTTAGCTTTATCGTGATCCTAAGAGGGGGGGTGAATTGGTATTTTTAAAATTTATCTCCTAGGTATTCCTCCTAACAGCAGTATGTTCACAAGCCTATGGTCAATCTAGTGCAAATGATGTAAATATACCAGAAATTAAATAAAGCAGTTTAAACAATTACACAAGCACCAGAAAGTAGTAAAGAAAGGATGACACGCAGATATGTTATCGAGATTCGGCCAACTACCTACGTTGCCGCCTTGGCTAACCAGCACAAGGATTATCACAATAACTTGCTCACTTAAACGGGTGGAGCGGCACCTATACAAACCAGGTCAAATTACCACAGGGTTGACCTCAACCTTTACACCAATCCTTACCGGGCTGGATTACCGCTCCCTCAGGCCACGCGTGGAATCTCTCAGGTATACAATCAAACGGTACAATATATGAGTGCTTTCACGTAAAGCAGATTTGTACCACAAATGCGCACAAACACATACACCACAGATGATTTAATAATGTAAGCTCAGTGTGGTCTAAGTAGTGCAACTCTCAAACAATTTTTCTATCAGTGTAGTACGCACGTGAGAGTGTCAAAAATAATCTGTGTATTTCAGAGTATTCAATCAAACATGTTCACATAGAGTATTAAACAAGCCTCAATAATATCACTCATTAGAATGTGTCAATCCCGTGAATATATATATGTTTGGACTGCAAGATATAAGTAATCCTTGTGTTTCAGCAAATGATATAGATTTGAATGAATATGGCTACAAAGATTATTATAACACACACACAAATACCTTTTCACAAATATATCAATATGAAAACCACAAGATATTTGAGTATGTTTGAAAGTATTTTTGCAAGCCCCAAACAAATACGAACTTCCTAAGTTATTGCAATGAGAATGCAATACTTGGGAATTCACCACAAGTCTTCTTAGGGTAGGCTTATTGGCAAAGCCTCCTAAGAAAACTTAGGTTATGCTCTCGAAGAAAAATCAATTCAAATATGCAACAAATGGTAGAGCAAACCTCTAAGTAGTAATACTCAATACACTTACAAATGATATAAATAGATGAAGAAGGTAAGCTTGAGTGGATTTTCAAAAGAGTATGAGCAGTGAGAGGCAAAGTAAAATATTTTTGCTTGAGAGAGATTTTCTTAATCTTTTTTCTAATCGGTGCTTAATCCATCAAATGAAAGGGTATATATAGACATACTGAAAATTTTGACCGTTGGGGACCTATTAGGGATTGTTAGAAAAGATTAATGACATTTAAATCAATTTAACCCTGTTTAAAACATTTAACCGCGGAAAAAAAATAGAAGCAACCTGAGAGGTCCGGTCGACCAGAAATGGTTCGATCGACCAGGACTCAACTGGTTCGGTCGACCAGGGTACATTTGAACTGAAAGGCTAGGTCGACCGGAGAGGGAAATTTCCTAAACTTCCAAGGTTCGGTCGACCAGGGGACTTTTGAACTGAAAGGCTTGGTCGACCAGACCATTGGGAATTCACCCAAGACCCTTCGGTCGACCAGGTAGTTGGAGTACAAAAAGTGGTCGGTCGACCTGGAGGTCAAAATGTTGACTCCCAGGTGGTTCAGTCGACCGGGGTCAAATGAACTACAGGGTCTCGATCGACCGGGACCTTGGTCAACGGTTGACCAAGTTATTGTTCGGTCGACCAGGCCAAAAATGAACTGATTTGGCCGATCGACCGAAAGTGCACCAAGTGTGCATTTCGGTCCCGTATTGAACCAAACAAGTCCTATTCAAGTGCCTAACAAACATATGTGTAAGTGTGTGTTTCCTATGGGTACTTGGGGTCCAAATTGAAGACACCGAGAAAGTCCGGTGTCGGTCGACCTACACCCTAAGGTCTTTCTAAGGTCCTTTCTCATTCATGTTTTGGTTTGAGCTTACAAAATAAATCATGCATGTGATGTGTGTGCTTATTGCAAACCGAATACCCTAATTACTATTACAAACAAATTTCACTAAGATTATTACAATTAAGATCAAGAGTTTGTCTTCAAGCTTTTGAGCTTTCACATGCCATTGATGATATACTAATATGAACCTGCACATGAACTAGATATTTATTAAATACAAGAGTATTTGTCATTATCAAAACCAGGGCGTGACCTATAAGGTCAACAATGTCCATAACTGAATACAAGAAACCCCAACTCAATCTATCACAAGCCTTCTCACAATCTAAGTAACAACTTCATCCACAACCTAAGCTGCATCAAGAATGCTTGAGAAGCAACCTTCTGGACAAAATTAGAAAACTTTAGTTGAATTGTGTTTTAACGGTTTCCTCATAATATTTTCTTAATGGATGATATTATGTTATATGAATTGTATATTGAACTATTGGAATACATGCTTGTGTTGAACGCCAATTGCATGACTGATGCAGTACATTGTGAATTGCTTGCTGGTAGTGTATTTTGGTTATCACATGCTCAAACTCACTGGTATCTGCATGATGCGTATTATTTTGATTTGTTTGCTTGAATTTATCAAGTTTTAGTATAGGAATTTTTTGAAAAATGTGCAATTTACAGAAGGCATGCTGTTGAAATTTCAATAAAGTTTTTCCAGAATAAAACCATGTACAAAGAAACGTATGCATGATCAGTAAAAGCTTAAAATCATTCTAGCTCGCGCCTATCACGTGTTGATATTTGTAAGAAAAGAGGTGATCTTAGGCTTATCATTCAAAATCTAAAACACTTGACTAAGAACAACAATGTATAGAATACAGTGAAAGTCAAGAACTAATTGTCATATAAGTAAGTGAAAGCCACCTATGAACATTAAAACCCATTAAAGAATCACAACTTGAAACCTCCTATATATTGAAAACTTTTATAGTCAAACTCAAGTTAGCAAATTAAATCCTATGGACCAAAGACAAGCTCCAAAATCTCCAACAAAGCAAAGACAATCTTTAAACCTTCTAAACCAGGATTCCACCACTATCACTAAATATAATAAAAACAAACCATAATCCATTTTCTCAATCTATAAACAAATTTTTTTATGTCCATAACTAAATCCAAGAAACCCCAACTCAATCTATTACAAGTCTTCTCAATAATGCTTGAGAAACAACCTTCTGGACAAAACTATAAAACTTTAGTTGAATTGTGTTTTAACGGTTTTCTCGTAATATTTTCTTGATGGATGGTATTATGTTATATGAATTGTATATTAAACTACTGTAATACATGCTTGTGTTGAACGCCAACTACATGAATGATGCAGTACATTGTGAATTGTATGCTAGTAGTGGATTTAGGTTCTCGCATGCTCAAACTTTTTATTTTTGTGAAAACAATCATATTTCAGGTACGTGTTTTATAAGAAAATGTCCAATTTACAAACGGCATATTGCCGAAATTCCGTTAAAATTTTTCAAAAAAAAAAAAAAAAACCAAGTATAAAGATAATTATGAAAAAATGAATGTTAAAATATTTTTGAAAGGATGAGTGAAAGTTAAACGAAAAGTCATTTCATTAAGTCCTAAATTTGCATCTATTAGCATACATGACATATCATTTGCTTTTAACTATGGATAAGTATTATCATTTGTCCACCACCAGGGATACTCTATTTTGAGAATGAGTTAAAGTATTTAAATGCATGGTTTGATGCATGCAACTATATATATTCATACGTACGCCATTCACATTCATTTCAGCTATTCGTTTAGGGTTGAAAATTATTGTATAGCGCATTCTCTATATTTTTATTCCTAATTATACTGAGCGTCAATTCTCCATTATGTTCTCCAATTGCATACTAATTTTTTTTTTTTGTGATTCTTAATTTGTAGGGTTCGCGGCTGTCATAACATCAGCACGATGTTATGCATGCACTATAGTCGTTGAATGCAACTTTTGATTATTTTTTTGTAATTTTTATTATTATTTGAAAAAATGGAATTTTTGTATTTTAATTTAAATTTGTATAATCTATTTGTATTTGAATTTTGAATTTTAGAATTTTTTGAAATTTTTTTTCTTATCTGAACAAATGCTATTTTATTATTTTAATTAATTTTTTATTTGAATTTGAAATTTTGAATAATTTATGAATTTTGTAGTAATTATGGTTTCAGGTTATGTATGCGAAAATGTAATTACAGATTTTTAGAGGAATTGATGATTTAAAAAAATTAGTATTAAATTTTTTTTAATTTCTTAATTCTTAGTGAAGGATTCAAATTTGTCACTAATAGTAGGGTATTAGTGACGAATATAATTTGTCACTAATAGTACAGTATTAGTGAAGGATTCAAATTCGTCACTATTAGTAGTGTATTAGTGACGAATTTGAATCTTTCACTAATATTGCACTATTAGTGATGAAATTATAATTCATCACTAATACCCTACTATTAGTGATGAATTTGAGCTGAGCTGATATAGAATTTATAGTGACGGTATTAGGATTTTAGTAACGATTATAATTTGTCACTAATACTCCATTATTAGTGAGAAATTTTAAATTCGTCAGTAATACTCCATTATTAATGACAAATTTTAAATTCATCACTAATAGTTAGTAGTAACGGTAGATAAAGCAACTAATTTAAAATCGTCACTAATACTTATAAATTTGTCACTAATATTAGTGATGAATATATAAGTATTAGTGACGAATTTGATCCTTCACTAATACCCTGATTTTTTTGTAGTGTGGGGAGATGTATTTATCAGTAGCTTATAGGAGATCTGGTGGGGGATTTTTATAAAGATATGTATGTATTGATGTTTTGAGAAGGTACTAAATTCTGGTATTGTAAATATGAGTGTATGATTTTATGTTTTCTGCTGCATAGAAATTCTATCTTGTGAACAGGAATTTTCTCAGTGACCACGTGGGGCTTGAGATGTTATAATAGATAATATAGGCGTATTAGAGTAATTTTAATATCTTTAAAAAAATGGTATGAATTTTGAAGTCATTACATTTTGGTATCAGAGCCTAGGTTGCTAGGTTCTGTAGACTATAAAGTATAGCGAAAAACAATACCAAAATATAGAAATGGATTTTGAGAAGGATAGAAATTGTGCTTGAACATAATTTCAGTGATTTAATGTTAGGAAACTAGGATGAGAATTTAGGGTTTTGTTCTGCTGTCCGAAAGCAGGAATTTCGGGGTTGTTTCTGTGATTATTCTGAGATGACGATTTCAGGAAAATCATAGCACACTATCGTCGGTTTCAATTTCCATATGGTAGGACTAGACCTTAAATTAGTAAAAGGAGGAAAGAGGGTATCTTATTTAGATTAATGTCAGAATAGCATTGTGAGGTTCGGATTCTTGGAATAATTTGATGTTAATGCATAATGGACCCTGGAGGTAGTAGTGCTCATATTAGAGGCGATGATGGAGCTGGGCCTTCTGGCATTGGAGCAGGGCCTTCTAGTATAAGAGGCGGGGATTTAGATGTTATATTAAAAAGCGTAGCTCAGCAAGTTATGGTTGAGATTGCACGAGCTCTAAGGAGTAAGGAGGAACGTCTGCAGTTCAGGGGTATATGATAGAAAAGTTTACAAAGATGAATCCTCTAGCATTTTTAGGAGGAGCTGACCCCGCAGTTGCAGAGAACTAGATGCAAGAGATTGAGAAAATACTGACGGTGCTCCACTGCGCCGATGAGCAAAGGGTCCTCTATGCCACATAAAAGTTGATAGGTAAGGCCGAGAGATGGTGGATGGCTATAAGATTATTGGAGGAGCAGAGGCCCATACTAGTGGCTATGACTTGGAGTCGGTTCAGGGAGGTATTCTTTGACAGATATTTTCCCGCCACTATCAGAGAGGCTAAGGTAGTGGAGTTTCTAAATTTGTCCTAGGGAAATCTTATAGTTTAGCAGTATGCAGCGAAGTTCATTGAGCTGTTACGCTTCACCCCCTATACCATTCCAGATGAAGTTAAGAAGGCGAGGATGTTTGAGAGGGGCTGAGGCGAGAAATATATAAACAAGTGGCAGTACAGAAGATGCAGGATTTCTCTAACCTAGTTGATAGAGCCATAGTAGCAAAGGAAAGTGAATAGAAAGATGTGGGAGTACCAAGCCAGAGAAAGAGGCCCATGCCTCTAGGTTTTCAGGTGTGTTCTAGTTGGGGCCCATGGAGGGAAGAACGGTATAGTAAAGGTCGGAGGCAGATTACGGGACACAGTGGTGCTCAAGGTGGACAGACTTAGCCTATCTACCCTAGATGTGGTCGGAGGCATCCAAGAGAATGTAGAGTGGGAGAGAAAGTCTGCTATTGGTGTAGGAGATTCGGCCATATGACATGATCATGTTAGGGACTGCCGACCCATGCACTAGCTCATAGACCATTTCGGGGAGGTTATCAAGCGCCCCGTGGAGGCCAGCAGAGGAACACAACTCCGGCGAGGATTTATGCATTAACGCCAAGAAATTCTAGGGATTCCGGAGACGTTGTTACATGTACTTTTATTGCTTTACCATATAAAGTTGTTATTTTGTTTGATTCAGGTGCCACCTATTCTTTTGTATTGTCAGGTATGTTAAATTATCTGGGGTGGAGGAGTAGTTGTTAGATGTTGAATTTTCAATTGCCACGTCGATTGGATTGGTAGTGAGATGTAGAAGGATACTTAGAAACTATCCAATGAGTATTCAGGAGAAAGTATTACCAGCAGACCTCGTGGTATTAGATATACAGGGATTTGATGTGATATTAGGTATGGACTAGCTGACAGCTAATTATGCCAGCATTGATTGTCATAAAAAAGAAGTGATTTTCAGACCTCCAGGTGAACAGGAATTTAGATTCATGGGATCACATATGCGTGCCTCACCACAATTGGTGTCGGCTATTCAGGCGAAAAGGCTGCTTCAGGATGGTTGTTAGGGATATGTTGCCTATATAAAGGAAATACCAAAGGAAGAATTGAAACAAGCTGATATTCCAGTAGTCAAAGAATTTCTAGATGTTTTTTCAGAAGAATTACCTGGTTTACCACCGGATCGGGAGATTGAATTTGCTATGGAATTACTATCGGGATCGGCACCAATATCTAAAGCACCCTACAGAATGGCTCCAAATTGAAATACCAGTTGCAGGAGTTGTTAGATAAAGGGTTTATTAGACCTAGCGTGTTGCCTTGGGGAGCACCAGTCCTATTTGTAAAGAAAAAAGACAGGACTGTGAGGATGTGTATTGATTATAGAGAAATAAACAAAGTGACAGTTAAAAATAAATATCCTATTCCCAAAATCGATGATTTATTTGATCAGCTTCAGGGGACCCAGGTCTACTCCAAGATTGACCTGCAATCGGGATATCACCAGGTAAAAATTAGAGCAGATGGCATCTCGAAGACAGCTTTCCAAACCAGATATGGGCACTACGAGTTCTTGATAATGTCGTTTGGTCTGACTAATGCACCCGCAGTGTTTATGGATCTAATGAATCGGGTGTTCCATCAGTACTTAGACCAGTTTGTTGTGATATTTATTGATGATATACTTGTCTACTATAAGAGTTTTGAGGAGCACGAGGATCATTTGAGGTTGGTATTGCAGATATTAAGGGAAAAGAAGTTATATGCTAAATTCAAGAAATGTGAATTCTGGTTGAGGCAAGTCACTTTCCTAAGGCATGTGATCTCTGGGGACGACATATCAGTAGACTCGAGCAAGATAGAAGTAGTGGTGAATTGGCTGAGATCGGGGAATGTTCAGGAGGTTAGAAGTTTCCTAGGTCTCGTAGGGTACTACAGGCATTTTTTGGATAGCTTCTCCAGATTGTCAGGTCCACTAACACGACTCATGAGGAAAAATGTAAAATTTGAATGGACTGACGAGTGTGAGCAGAGCTTCAAGGAGTTGAAGCAGCGGCTTGTCTCTACACCAGTGTTATCTATTCCGTCAAAAGAGGATGAATTTGTTATATACAGTGACACATCATTGAGAGAACTCAGATATGTGTTGATGCAGCACGTGAGGGTTATTGCTTACACTTCCCGACAGCTTAAGGAGTATGAAAAGAATTACCCGATGAAGGACTTAGAATTAGTTACAGTGGTGTATGCTTTAAAAATCTAGAGGCACTATCTTTATGGTGGGAGATATGATATCTTCACTGACCATAAGAGTTTAAAATATTTCTTCACCTAGAAAGAACAAAATATGAGGCAGAGAAGATGGCTAGAGCTCATTAAAGATTATGATTCTACTATCAACTACCACCAAGGGAAAGAAAAAGTGGTGGCTGGTGTGCTGAGCCGAAAATTAGTAGGAGCTACATTGTTAACAGTGGAGATTCAGCATCTAATTCAGATGTACCTGGAGAGGCTCGGTGTGGAGCTAGTAGAGAATGATCACTAGACATTTATTGCCAACTTAGTGTTACAACCTACTTTACAAGAGAAGATTAAAGCTGCTTAGAGGAATGATGCAGAATTTGTAGAGGTAATGGATAAAGTGCAGGATAGACAAGGAGAAGAGTTTACTATTTCAGATGATGAAGCTCTGAGGTTCCGTACTAGGCTGTGCGTACCTACAGATGTTGAGATTGGGAGAGCTATCTTAGAGGAGGCACAACAGATCACTTTACATAGTGCATCCAGGAAGCACTAAAATGTATCGGGACCTCCGAGAATCTTTCTAGTGGAGTGGTATGAAGAGGGAGATAGTTGAATTCGTAGAGTAGTGTTTGACGTGCCAGCAGGTAAAGGCTGAGCATTAGAGGCCAGCAGGACAGTTATAGCCACTCCACATCCCTAAGTGGAAGTGGGATCATATATCCATGGATTTCGTCACAGGTCTACCGCCGACGCTACATGGATAGAATGCTATTTGGGTAATTGTTGATCGATTAACGAAAATCGCTCATTTTCTCCCTATTAAAGTCAACTACTCTATGAATAGGCTGGCAGAGTTATACATACAGGAGATAGTTCGGTCTCATGGTGTGTCAGTATCCATAGTTTCAGTTCGAGACCCACGGTTTACATCATGATTTTGGAGGAGTTTGAAGGAAGCTTTGGGGTCTCAGTTATCATTTAGCACAACCTTTCATCCTTAGACTAATGGGTAGATAGAGAGGACGATTCAGATACTTGAGGATATGTTACATGTGTGTTAGATTTCAAGGGTAGTTGGACCCAGTATTTGCCATTGGTGGAGTTCGCATATAAGAACAGCTATTAAGCTAGCATCGGAATGGCATCATATGAGGCAGTATATGGTAGGAGGTGTCGTTCTCTACTATACAGGGATGAAATGGGTTAAAGGCGGGTTTTGGGACCAGAATTGGTGCAGTAGGCACATGATAAAGTCCGACTTATTAAAGATAGAATCAGTACAACTTAGAGTCGGCATAAAAATTACGCAGATACTCGCCGCCAAAAATTGAAATTTGATGTGGGTGATCAGATATTTTTGAAAGTATCACCATTGATGAGAGTTATGAGATTTGGGAGGAAATGTAAGTTAAGCCCTAGGTTTATTGGCCTACTCAAGATACTCGTGAGAGTGGGTCCAATCGCCTACAGACTAGCGTTGCCACCAGCTTTATTCAGGATACATGACTTATTTCATGTTTCTATGTTGAGGAAATACGTCTCAGATCCCTCCCATATAATCAAATATGAAGAGATAAAGTTTAGAGATACTTTAGCATATGAGGAAACACCAATGCAGATTTTGGATAGAAAAGAACAGGATTTGCGCACCAAGAAAATTCCACTAGTGAAAGTCTTGTGGAGAAATCACGTAGTGGAGGAGGCCTCATGGGAGCTAGAGGAAGAGATACGACAAAAATACTCACATCTGTTCAGTGGGGATCAATATTAGTTAGAGAAGAAATAACAACACTTTAGATAGAGTAAGTTTTGTTTTGATATCGTTTATACAGTGTAGAGTAATTGATGTATAAGCTATATAGTAAAATATAGGGTAGGTACTGTTTTGGTTTTGGGGAAATTTTCTTTTATGAAAATATTTTTAATCTCCTAGAACCTTGATTGTAACCACGGTATTCTTCCGCCATAAGAGAGGGTAATTAATAAAATAAGTAAAAAATTTTCCTCAGAGTGTGGTGTATAGCACAGATAGTGAATTTCGAGGACGAAAATTTATAAGGAGGGGAAAATGTAGAGACTCGAAAATTATAATTATTAAATAATAGAGAGAAGGAAAATTTTAAAAGGACAAAACATGGTTCGTCGATGAACGCCCTGGTTTTGTCGACGAACTCCCTATAGGATTCATAAACGAAGAAATTGGGTTTTCAACGAAGGATTCAGTCACTCTCATTTTCTTTCTCTAGAAATGGATTCTCTGACTTCTCTCTAAGATTTCGGCCCCATTTCTCCCCGGTTCGATGATCAGAAGCTACCACGATGATCCTGGGAATATCCTCTACAATTTAGCTGGAGCAGAATTTTGGTTTGAGAAGTTTGGGCATCATCCCAAAATCAGGGTAAGTAGGTTGTTTTGGGGTTTTGTAGTTATCAGACTTCTTTGAACCCAGATTTTAGGTTTGATGGAAATATACTGGTGTTTGGGTTGATTAATCTAGGGTGTTGTGATTGCAAGATTTGGGTTTCCAAACACCTCAGGCATGGATTGAGGATCCCAGCGGGTGTTTTCCTAGGAACTCAAGTAATATTGGTAAATAATTAACAGTTCATAAATTTTATGAATAAAAGATGAATGTGAGTCTAGGGAAAAGGTATATATGGTTATTATTCAAAGTTTGGGATAATTGAATTAGAAAACATATATAATTTCAGGATTCTGTGTTTGGCGTAGCGGGCGTAGGAATAAAATTGGAGTCAGATCTTCTAGCCAATTAGGTCAGGGAAATATACTATGCTAGTAAATTCAGAAATTTTATTAGTAAATTATAGTATGTGATTATGAGATACACAGTATAAATTATACAGTTATACAAATTTTAGTGTATGGGTTTTATTTATTAGTTGTGTGGCTTGAGTAACTATTTGTTCAGTACAATATTTATACAATTTTTCAGAATATCATGATCTATAGTATTTATGTACAAAAATGTGTTTTACCAAATTTATAGAATTATGATTTACAGTATATACACAGACATATATATATATATATATATATTTTATAATATTTACAGAATACCATGATTCTCAGAATTACAAAACCATAGCACTCAGATATTATAGTTTATTTAGTTAAGATATTATAGTTTATTCAGTTCAAAAATTACAGGTCATACAAATCAGATATTACAGGTATTTTAGCTTAGATAATATAGTTTATTCATATCAGTTTTACAGTGTTATGGTTTTATAAAATCATGATGAAACAGTAGGATATATATATATATATATATATATATATATATATAATAGTATTATACAATATCAGACCCTGATGAATCAGATCAGTTATTAGAGCATGGTACCATAACTATTCAAATCAAAGTGCAACCACATATCTCAGATATGTGTGGATTTTATGAGTAGTTGACCGTGCCTTGGGAGAGATTGCAGGCTCCCCAATAGTCTGGGTTGAGAGTGAGACCAAGTTTTTTACGAGATTTGGCTTATACCCAGCTAACGTCCTCGCCTTAGGCAAGACCACCTAAGGATTCCACTATAACGTTCTTTTTTGGGAGGAACAAACCATTTACAATCCATCCTTTATGGTGGAGCCCCCTCTCCAAGCGATACCTCACACTTAGTTATAACGATCCAATAAACCTGAACCGTCAAGAAAACAAAGAAATAAGAAAAGATTCTTATGTACAAAAGATGCTCTCAGATAGAGCTGGTTAGTACAAATTATAGTACTAATATACTTCAAAGTAAATATTAAAGAGAAACTGAATTGAAATTCAAAGAAGTATTTCATCGGATTTCTTCTTTCAATTTGTATCAAACCTCAGAATATTAGCTTTCAAATCAGTGATTGGAGACTTAGTTTATCTCAGGAAATTCTCAGCAAATATATGAGTACAAGAGAGTTTTGAGAGAGTATGAGCAATAGAGCTTTGAAAATTGATTTTCAATTTCTCGGTACTGATTTGATTTGAGAAACTATGTATTTATAGGCTCAAAAAGTGTTTAATTCATGTTGCCCACGTTACTTGGAGTGTTTCCTAAGTTTATACAAAATTTAGGGCACAAGCAATATAATTTAAATTTTAAAAACTTTAAGGTCAGACGCTTGAAGCTTCAAGGTCAATTGCCTGATCCTTCTAAACATAGTGTAAATTTTCTGTTTAAAACAAGGTCAGGTGCTTGAGGATTCAAAGGTCAGATACCTGAACCTACACTGCCTATTCAAAAATTGTTCATAAAAATCTTCAGTCGCTCGAGATCTAAAGCTCTGTCGCCTGAATAGTTATAAAATCTTTTTTTTTTTTTTTCATTTTTGTTTCAAAACTCTTAGCCATCTTACTTTGTTAGTTTTAAAAAGCTTTTTCTGGGGTTTTCAAAATAAGGTCTCTAAGTCCATATTAGCCCCTAATGAGCTTAAAAGCTTTTCAAAATGACATTTATAATGAAATACTTACAGAAGTCATCCTAAAAACATAACAACTCTCTAAGCTTGAAGTCTTCATATATCTTTGCTTTGAATCATCTTAGACTTAAGCTTCAATATTTTTTAAGCTTCCAAATGTTTTGAACATCTTGGTCCTCTTGAGCTTTCTTTTGATTACTTTGTTGCTGGAGTATAATTTATGGTACTTGTGATCTTGAACTTTCATTTCTTTAATCCTTTTGAACTTTGCCATACGAGGTTTCCTGAAATATCATCACTTAAACAACAACTTGTTAAATTAACCTTTATTTGTTATCATCAAAATAAGATTCGAAAGTCATGTTAAGCCAATAGAGTTAATCTTATGCAGGGCTGAGTTTTATTCACCGTGTAATGCCCTAGACCCACCACGTGGGGCCCGGAGTGTTATGAGACCAACACGGGTCTCTGATACTATTCACACAGCGAAAATAATTTAAATAAACTCGAACATAATATACCAGAGTTCTATAATTACATAAGTAGACCATAAAATTCAATCTCATTATTCATATTACAATACCAGTATGAAAAATATATATTAAACATAAAATTAAAATACATATACGATTTGATATTTACTCACAAAACTACCCTGCCCACGAGCTATCTAAGCTCGATCACCTAGTAAACCTGAAAAGATCAATAATTCAACGGGGTGAGACACCTCTCAGTAAGGAAGAAATAATTTACAACCGTGTGTGGCTGAAGTGTTTAATATATAATTAAAATATCCATACAAACACATTCATAATCCAATAGCAGCCAAGATAACATGTTTATAATCACACCATGATCAACATCTCTATCACCCAATCACATGCCCACATATATGATTATTTTAACTGATAATTTTAGAGAATGAGGAAGTCTACCCACCCATACAAGTAGATTCCCTTTGTTATAGTGCTAACACCAGGACACTCACCTTTCTCAGTAAGCCTTTGGATTATGTATCCAAGTAAAGTCTCCGAGAATAGGGGAGGTCATCCACCCATACAAGTGGCTTCCCTCTACTTTGGTATCCACAAATAATTACCAGAGTACTCGCCTTCCTCAGCAAGCCCTCGAGTGGAGTAATCTACTTTACCATAAATACTTAATTAATTAAAGTCACATGCAACCAACAATAATTGTTTCACAGAATTCCACACATATATGCATACCACGAACAATCCACACAGTCTTCAATGATACCCACACAGGATCTATATCCACACAAAATGTAATCATCCACACAAGACTCTAGCACACACAACATACACATCCACATAGGACTATCAACCATATGGCATACATGTCCACACAGGACTAATCATTCACATAGCATACATGTCCACACAGGACTACTCAAACCACACAGGTTACAAGATAAACACTTCGTTCATGGTAAATAGGTAAACAAATTTCTCATACCACTGTAAATGTTTATCTCCCACTATAAATGCCCATATAACGACCTCCTCATACCATTGCCAACGTTATATGACGGATATATCAGGTACGATATAACGACCTCCTCATACCACTACCAACGCTATATCGCAATTTACATGAACCGCATCACAAATCAATAACAAAACCAATCACTTAACGCATCCACAGCTCTACCATAGTATACACAGCATCAGTATCAACAACCAACCAGTATACTCAACCAAGCAGAAATTACAGTCAAACAATATTCATAATCACCATAAATTATCACTCCACAGTACTCGCAACCATTAAATTTTCAAAGCTATTTTCATACCACACAATTTTTTCCAATAAATTATATATTTAAAAACAGTATTTTCAATACCAGCATGTTTCAGAAAATTATACTTGAATATGTAAAAATTATACCCAAAATTAGTCAATTTAAAATTAATAAAAATACTATTATAAAGTATTTCCCTTTACCTGCTCCTCGGGATTCCTGTTCAAATCTGGACAAAACGAGACCCTTTATTCCAAAAATTTCAACTTACTCAAATCTCATAAAAATACCCATTAAATACTTCTTAGGCTCCAAATACCTCAAAATAATAATGAACTTTAAATTATCTTACTTACCCTGGTTTTGGGATGTTTCCCAAACTTCTCAAAATCGAGAATTCACTTTGCCTATATTGTATAAAATCTTCCCAGGAGTCTTGTGGTAGCTTTCGATCATCGAATCGAGCTAAATTCGACCCAAAATTGAAGAGAGAAGGCAGAGGAGCCGTGGTTTAGAGAGAGAAAGAGAAGGAAATAAAATTCCTTCGCTGAAATATGATTTTCCCCTATTTACAAGCAACTTGCCATGTGGCCTCGTCGACGAGACATCTGGACTCGTCGACGAGCCCAAGAACACCACTCGTAGACGAGACCGTGATCTTGTAGACGAAATTCTGAATGTGAGAACCTCTCTCAGTAAACCCTCGTCGACGAGACATGCATACTCGACGACGAGGCTTAGAAGATTGCTCATCGATGAGAAAATTCAACTCGTCGACAAGCGCCTGTTTTTTCCTTTTTAAATTTGTTTTCCCCTTTCTTCTATTTCTCATTTTTTCCTTTTATTTTCTTCCTTATTATTTTAAATAATTAAAATTTTCTGTGTTGTTACATACCAACTGTTTTAAAATCTTACAATCTTATGTGCAACCATTCATATCGAGTTTTTGGTAAAATCACAGTTTTTTTGTAGTCAAATTTATCCTTTATTTTTTCATAGGATAAGTGGATCTTTAATAATGAGATATTCAGTTTTTAATTTTTCATCTAAATGATGACGGAAGAAGATCATAACTTTTACGTGATCCTACAAGGATGCGGTATTTCCATATAAAATAGTGTTTCCCAAGTTCATTGCATTTAAATGGATATCAATATCAAGAATTCATGATAAATAATTATTGTCTTTGATATCAAGGAGAACAAATTCAATTTTGTTTAGGTTCGATATCTAAATAAATTAAAAATAATAAGGCAATTTAGAAAATAAAATGTAAAAACTAAAATAAAACTAAGATAATATATTTTCACCCTTCTGTGGTACTTAAATATGTTTCTTTAGGAACATTATTTTATTTTTCTCAATTTGTACTCTTTAGGAGTATGATTCCAGTTTTTTAATATTAAATTGAGTAATAATTTACCACATCTTTAGGAGGTTAAATATACTACCTCATCTGAAGGATAAATATTTCACCTCTTCAAGAGGTTGAATTTAACATCTTTTCGGGAGGTTAAAAAATATACTCTCTTCAGGAGGTAAATATTTATCATCTCTTATGAAGATTAGATACATAGCTTCTTCAGGAGGTTTATCTCTTCGGGAGATTAAATATGTAGACGAAAAATTTAAATATATTACCTCTGCAAGAGAACTATCTCTTCAAGAGATATATATACGATAGATTTAAATATATATAGCCTCTTCAGGAGGACTATTATACCATTTCTTCTAGAGATTGGTAGTTTAAATATATATATATATATATATATATATGTGTGTGTGTGTGTGTGTGTGTGTGTGTGTGTGTGTGTGTGGTAGTTTACAATATGATATGGAATCGGCTTTATACAAGATATCTCTATCTTCTCCCTATCTCTTCTTTATTTTATCTCTCATTTTCTCTTATCCTCACTATATGTCTACTTACATGAAAACATCAAATGTGTGTCCCAAAAGAGAAGGGGAGGGTGCCCTTTTATAGGACAATATGGATAGCTAAGCATTTATTGGGGGAAATTTAAGGGGTGGAAGATGGGATGACATACACTTTATTAATACAAACATATGGGGTAGGTTCATAGTTGATATTTCATAACATAAATTAGTTAATTGAAGTACTAATCAGTTAGCTATCGGTTTGATTAGAAGACCGATTTGGTGCCATTCAATTAGCCCGATCCGTTACCTAAAATTTTTTAATTAATTCAATTAATTAATTGTATTGATTGTATATGCTCACCCTAGTCTCATCTTCTAATCATAAGAAAAATCAATACTATATATGTTTCTTGACGTGTTTGTGTTTGTGTTTATGTTGTCCATAATGTTCAAATTGATATAATGTACTTCATATACTACCTAATAAAAAAATAAAAATCATAATATATAATTATAGCATTAATAAAATATTCTAAAAAATATATACCATATGTGTGTGCATTTGAATATAAACATATTTAAGCATCCCGCTCAGTAGTTTAGTCATGGTTTAAAAGTTTTGCCAAACCCCAAAATGTTAGAAACCAAATTAAATAGATGAATGGAGAATAGCCTTAGCTTCTTTCTTTTCTTTTTAGTTGAAATAGTATTGACTTTGTTTGCCTTGATCCTTAAACCCCGTACTTAGGGTCACCTCTATTGGCAAGTAAAATCTATATGGCTTATGGCTATCTCTTCATCAACACCATAATTTTACGAAACTCGTGAATTCCAGTCCAGGCCATCAATTGAAATGCCATCCAGCAGTTCAGTGCCGTCGTCTGGTTCTTCTGTGTCCTCCCTCGCATAGTCGCAGCGTCGCCACCTAACTCCCTCTCTTTTCTTTATCCTTTCGTACACTAAATTTCACATCATGTGCACCCTCAGCTCAGCTCTGCGCTGTTGCTGCTCTGCATGCTTAGTTTCTTTCTTCCTCATCATTATAGTTGGAAAGATAAGAATGACAGTTCTTTTCTTCCCTTTGCTTCTATGTTACTTCACTCCCACCTCCCACCTTCTCTCTCCGCAAGCATCCATTTATCCACTTCCTTCGTTTACGTACATTTAAACAGAGTGTCAGAGAGAGAGAGAGGAGGAGAGAGAGAGAGAGAGAGAGAGAGAGAGAGAGAGGACATGGCGGTGACGGCACCAAAGGTTGATGAGTTTCAGCCACATCCGGTGAAGGACCAGCTACCCGGCATTGATTACTGTGTTTCCAGCTCTCCTCCATTGGGTATCTTCTCTCTTGCATTTTTTTTTATTTTTTCTCTTAAAGACTCTGTTTGCGTTTCTGTTTCATTTGTTTAAGACTCTGTTTGCTGTTCCCTGTTTCATTTGTCTCAAACTCTGTTTAAGTTTCTACGTTTCATTTTTTTAAAAAAATAAAATAAAATTTCTGTTTGTGTTCTTCTGTTCTTGTAAATTCTTCATGTTTTTAATTCTTAGGTTTCGTTTCATTGATCCATGTTGTGCGTTCTTTTTGTTCTTTAAGTTTTTTGTTCATTTATATCAGTATAGCCTTTGTGTGAACTTTTTCTTTTCCTTTTTCTTTTTGGTGGGTGAGAGTGGGTTTTGATTTAGTTTGGGATTTTCTTGTCTTGTATTTTCATTGTTGATACATAGCTAGCCTAATGTGAATTAGAAAGAGTTTTGGTTGCACTCAGAGAGGCTTTTCTCATGTTTTAAAAATCTATCATCTGTTTGGTTGCCCAGAAGCGCCAGGAAAGGAAAAGAAAGTTCAAATATTGGGAACCATGTAGTTTCGTTTGCTAGCAAATGAAGAACTGACCCCAGCTAAACGAAATGTTAGTCTTAAACCCTATAGAGTTGTCTGTGGGGATCCTTTCTTTCCTGGCTACCAAACAATGAAACTCGAGATTAAAAAAGTTCTGAATTCTCTTTTGTTTTTTCCCCTAAGTTTTCTGATTAACCAAACGGAGCATCAAGACAAATCTCAAAGAATATCTCAGCTGTCTAATTCACGCTCTATTTTGTTTTTTTGTCTGCGTGCATGTCTGCGTGTGAGAAATTCATCTCAATGTATTTTACATAGCCATAATCATTAGAACACAGCTTAACTCTTGTTTTTGTGGAGGGGAAAAATTGGACTACTTTTGGCTCCAAAAAGCAAGGAAAAAATGCTTCCATAATTCAAAGGAAAATTGAACAATCCTATGTTGGAATACAAATTTTTAAGTAATCAAAATCGGGGTAATTCAACAAATTGGCTTATTTTTTATTAATGATTTCCATTCCTTAATGGCTTTCTGGATGTAGATGATGATATCTATACAGATGGATCTTATATATATCGTACGTAGAATGAAGTACCACATGAGTGGATATATAGGAATCCAAATCTGCCGAATCACTCATGTTATGATCTTCTACATCCTAGGTCGAAGTCAAATTTCCAAGACTTAAAAATTCAGTGAGAAACTAATCCTTGTATTCAAAATCTGAACTCTATTTTTATTTTATTTTATTTTGAAACAATGTACAGCTGAGGCCATCATCTTGGGATTCCAGCACTATTTGGTGATGCTTGGAACTACTATTATTATTTCAGGCATCGTTGTTCCAACAATGGGCGGTGGCAATGTAAGATTTTCTTAATAGTTTGATGGGCTGTTTTTACTCCAATAGAAATATGTTGTTCATTTGAACCAAAGGAGTATATCTGCTGCAACAGGGGGAGAAGGCTGAAGTGGTACAGACTTTACTCTTTGTAGCAGGATTAAACACCCTGCTGCAGACTTGGTTCGGCACCTGTCTCCCTGTAGTTATGGGCGGTTCATTTGCATTTGTTCTTCCTGCAGTATCCATTGCTCTATCCAGTAAATATAGCATATATGTAGATCCTCATCAGGTGTGTTAACCCATTTTCTTCTCGACATAAGTCTAATTTCTCGTTGTGTGTTTGGATTTTCTGAAGAATGGAAGAATGCATAGATGAACTTTATTCTCTCAAAGAAGAAGGAAAAAAAATGAATTTTTTAATCTATGGCTTTTTTCTTGACAAAAATATGGGAGGAAAAGTATGACTGAAAAGAAATGAATTTGCTCGTATATGACTCCTTTATTGCCATTTCTAAGCTTTTTCATGTCCTTCTCTTCTTCATTTTGAGAAGTGTTATCCGTTATTTAATGATGGATATTTGTTTAATGATAATCATTTTCTTTGTGAGGTATTTTCAGAGGTTTATACAAACAATGAGGGGGATACAAGGGGCACTCCTAATTGCATCAATTTTTCAGATAGCTATTGGTTTCTTGGGATTCTGGAGGAATGTCATTAGGTGGGATATTGCAAGAATGTATTATAGATGATAAAATTTCTTTTCACTGAGCACTTGGCCATCACTATTTCTTTGATGATGATGCAGCTTCCTGAGCCCTCTTTCTGCTGTTCCTATTGTAACTCTTACTGGACTTGGGCTCTACCGGTATGGTTTCCCACTGGTAAGAGATTTGAGTTCTACATTCCCTCAACATTCATAGCTCATTTTTATCTTTCACATGCTTAATGTCCTAGTTTTTATTTGTAAGACCTATGGTTGTTTGTGAAATCAATACATTTAGTTGGAGACCATAGAGAGTGATAATATCACCTTAGTAACTCAACTTTGATACTTTTAGATTGAATGTTACTATGAAAGTGCCATTCCCTACTGCGAGAGAAGTGAAACTGGTCACGGTTGGTTACTGTTGGGCAGACCAAATGCATTCACTAAAATGTTTTTTTGGCAGCCTAAAGAGTGGTTTCAAACAACTAGACTTGTTGCAAGGGGACAGATGAGAGGTTACGAAAGAGAGTTATGAGTGAAACCACATCCCTGTTATAGACCCATTTGGAATAACTATACATCCTTTCTTTGTTTGAGAATGTTCACTGGACTTCCCATCAAGAACTTAACGATTCATTTTTTTATTTAGTTTTTCCTAGAAGATCTGTTTAAAAGGTTTTGCTTTTTGTGCCTTCTCTATTTTGATCTTACATCCTTCTCTGAGGAATTTAAATGGAATATAAAATTGTATTGCCATTGAGTTAATAATTGAAATTGAGCATCAATATTGGGTTACTGTTTTGCTGACTTATCTTAAACAATGCATTGTGATGCAGCTAGGAGCTGTATATGTAAGCTAAAGCTGTTTTCTTCAACTATAGTTGTTTTCATGCTAAATTCTGTTCCATAATCGTACAATCTTTCTTATCAGCATGCCTCTTCTTTTTGCTGTTTATAGCTGGCAGAATGCATTGAGGTTGGCCTTCCAGAGTTAATATTGCTGGTTTTTATCGCTCTGGTGAGTGATGTCCCTGATCATTTTCTTTTATAAGTCAAATTTTACTGATATCCTGTGGTTCGCAAGGCTAATCTGTGAAGAAGGTATAGAGGCAGCGCAACTTGGGACTGAATTACAATGTACTTTTGAATCCGAATTTTGTCAAGTGGCATAAAAATGGATTAGAAAATGCCAATAAAGTGGAATGAAATATTTTAAGTTTTAAATAAAGTCAAGGGTGGAATTTGTGATCTCATCTTTTATGTTCCAACAGTTCTGCATAAATTTCTTGAGTTTGTCTGATGTTGGTTCCTGTTGATTCTGCAGTATCTGCCTCATTTAGTAAAATCCAAATGGCCCATATTTGTTCGTTTTGCGGTCCTGTTTTCGGTTGCTATCATATGGGCATATGCAATCATATTGACTTCAGCTGGTGCATATGATAGAAGGCCTCCAAACACTCAAACTAGCTGTCGCACTGATCGATCTGGGTTAATTAGTGCCGTTCCTTGGTGAGCTCCAACTTACCAACTAAATTGCAAATTGCATTTTATTGCATCTGTTGCCATAGCACATACGAAATTTAAAACAATTTTCTCTCCCTTAAATAATTTTTTTCTGACTACTGCTTCCATTTTCTTGATACACTTTTGAAAGTCATGCCCTATTCAGTCCAATTGTGTAGCGTGGACTGTTTACCCTATTTTATGGCTCAGAGCACCTCAAAATAGGCTCTTCGCTAAGAGGTAACCTGCCTCCTAACTAAGGGCATTAAGTTAGATGGTTGACAATTGATGTAAGGAACCTCCATGTTAATTAACAATAATAAATCATTCTACAATAGCATCTCCAGTTTATTTTTCGCCTTTGTGGGAAGTTAAACCTTCTAGTTATGTTGGTTCATTGCCATCAGGATAAGGATTCCATATCCATTTCGATGGGGGGCTCCCAGTTTCAGTGCTGGTGATATTTTTGTCATGGTCGCTGCTTCATTTGTCGCTCTTATTGAGGTTGGTTTGATTATAAAATGCTTCATGAATCTTTTATTTTATAGACTCCCAATTCTGTATTTAACCTTCTATAGTTTTCCGAAAGCAAATGAATCTGCTCCTAGGGCTGCATGTTGTTGGTTTTCCTTCAATTTTTTACATACAAATATCAGAAAGAAGCTGGATGCTTGTGAATATCCTTTAATGGTTTCATGGGTGATTCCATGTAGTCTTGCACCAATAGATAAGAAACATGCAAATAATCTTGTGAATATGCGTTAATGGGCAAGTAATCTCATCATGTATTCATCTTCCTTTCATGTGATTCAAAATGTTGTTGTTGTGTGTTTGAAATGCGAATAATAAGTTTCTCGCATCTGATCATGAGACACAATTTCCTTCCTTCTGTACCCCTTTTGGCAGTCTGCGGGTACATTTATTGCAGTGTCAAGATTTGGGAGTGCCACCCCTACACCACCTTCTGTCCTTAGTCGTGGAGCTGGATGGCAGGTAGCAGTGATCCTGTTATACTTCTTTTTTATTCTCTATTTTTTGGCTCTCATATGCTCCTTGAGATTTGATTCTGCATCATTATAATATTCTTTTCAACTTCAGGGAATAGCCATTTTGCTGGATGGCATGTTTGGATCAATAGGTGGCTCCACTGCATCAGTGTAATCAACATATCATCCCTAAACTGTTAAATAGTGTTGGGTGGAGACTCCTCAAATGAGGAGTGTTACCATTCTTGCTTCATATTTGAGTTTGTGATATATATGATTTTGTAAAAAGGTTGAGCCACCCAAGAGCATATAGCTATGGTCAGTATGATCAGATATTTTCTTTTTGGGTATTTAGAAGGAAAACAGAAAGGGAATGGGCTGGTTCAGATAGAAGTCTTAAATAGTATTTGCAGATCATATGATTTTCCTGCTGCTGCTCTTTCATCGTCTCCCAATTTCCAATACCTCTTATGAAGGGACACGTATTCTGCAGTTGTGTTAGTGCTACTTATGTGTTTTATTCCCCTCAATATCTATAATTTAATCTTTGTCTTTTTTGGTATCCATAGTGAAAATGCGGGTCTTTTGGCATTGACACGGGTTGGAAGTCGAAGAGCCATTCAAATATCAGCAGGGTTTATGCTCTTCTTCTCAGTATTAGGTGTGTTAGTCTAACTTACGATTCTGCTAACTATTTCTTACTGATTATTTTGTACTTTCATCATGCCCTCCCTGGACCC
Source organism: Malania oleifera (assembly GCF_029873635.1). Taxonomy (NCBI): domain Eukaryota; kingdom Viridiplantae; phylum Streptophyta; class Magnoliopsida; order Santalales; family Ximeniaceae; genus Malania; species Malania oleifera. Next base: position 25,411,742 of record NC_080421.1, read on the forward strand.
CTGATGCATATGTGGGAGTCTTGAGCATTGCATCTTCTTTCTCTCTTTCTATATGATTATTTGGGAATATGTGCAGCATTCTCCCTTCCTGTTCTAAAAACAATGTTCATTGGTTTGACGGTGCTGCATCCTTGGTCACTAACCTGCAGGTAAATTTGGAGCTGTTTTTGCTTCTATACCTTTGCCAATTGTTGGAGCCCTTTTCTGCGTCTTGTTTGCTTATGTGGGTATGTACCATCGCCCTTTCCTAGCATAGAATACAATCTGAAGTTTCTTTTCAAATTATATTGGCATTGATTGGGATATTGCAGCAATTGTTTTGAATGGTTGTATAGATCTTCATCATTGAAAAGTATGTCTGGCTTGGAGCTGTTGTTTCGTGAAAAGCAAAGAAGGCTGTAGTTGAAGCTTGATCTTTCTTTAAATAACCGTGTGATGAAAATTGAAATGAGAATGAGCTAAAAAGACTATGGATATGAAACATGCTTTAGCTCTTTTTCTAACTTGATATCATATTAAATCCTAAGAATCATTGTGTAGAAAAGATTAATGAAAAGAATTCAAATTAAACTTTGAAGTTCAATAGTTCAATAATTTCATCAACTCCAAACAAACATGCTTCCTAATTTCGACAAAGAACATGCAGGTTTCTTAGTAAGATTGAAAAAGTTACATGTCAAATTTTTTAACAAATGCCCTTCTTGATTACCTATTGTGAAATGTTGTCCTGTCAGCAGCTTCGGCAGGCCTCAGTCTCCTGCAGTTTTGCAACTTGAACAGCTTCAGGACAAAATTTATACTAGGCTTTTCCCTATTCATGGGTCTATCAGTCCCACAGTACTTCCATGAATATTTGCTTCTTTCTGGTCGCGGTCCTCTGCACACTGGATCCACGTCGGTGCGTATATTTCATCACAGCTTGTGTTCTTGCTTGCATGAAAATTTTAGGCTAGAACTAGAAGACTAATTACGACCATATTGACATTCCCTACCTGCAGTTCAACAATATAGTGCAAGTAATCTTTTCATCCCCAGCAACAGTGGCAGCTATTGTTGCAACTTTCTTGGACTGCACACTTGGCCTTGGGCACAGCTCGATTTGGCAAGACTCAGGCAGGCATTGGTGGGTAAGGTTCAGGTTCTTCAATGTGGATACAAGAACTGCAGAATTTTATTCTCTTCCTTACAACCTTAATAGGTACTTCCCACCCTTGTAATCTTGATTCAACCCTTGCCCACCAAAAAACATATCAAATAGGGGAACATGAAGCATTAGATAAGCCGCCTATATAATATATATATATATATATATATATATATATGTTTTCTTCTGCAGTGTCTGGTAATGGGTCTTGGGTAAACATTATTTTGATGTATAATTTTATGAATCCATTTTTCTGTAAACAGAATTATGTATATCGGTTCCTTAGTCAAATCCCTATTTTGGTGATTTTCTTTTTAAAAAATGGCACCATAATGTAGGTGGGTTACAATTGTATGTATGGTGCAGTATGGGGCGCATTCTCCCCCTGTTATATGATGGTATTTGTATGGTATTCACATACTTGTAACTAGGGAGGGTCAATGGGGCAGCTTTGGAGTGAGAAGGGCAGAATCCTGAATTTGCTCTATTAAGAATTAACTGTTTTGCCTACTGTTTTGAATCTGTCTTGGGGCATTATTTATATCTCCATTCTCCCCTCATTAGGGGATTCGTCTCCCGTGGAGGATCTGAATCTGCCCCACCAACTATAAAAGAACAAACAAAATTTTTTGAAGAAAAAAGTCTAGTAGCATAACATACCATAATGTTAGTATAATTATAGCTAACATAATCGTTTTTTGAATAAAATAGAAAAATAATAAGCTTAAAAGCTAAGAATAATTGAATGAAAATATTATACTTATACACATATAGAGATACTTATGTAAAATCAATCTCTCTCTCTCTCTCTCTCTCTCTCTCTCTCTCTCTCTCTCTCTCTTTATATATACACATTTTTATTTATATTCAGTGTGGGTTTTGGTTAAGGGGTGTCAGGAAAGAAACTAGGCAAGAAAAGAAACCAAAGCAATGGGCAAATCTTTTCTTGTCAATAAATCAGTAAAGAGTAAAATATCCATCAATGATGACCAATAATTTTAGTTAAAAAACAAATGACAATCTGCCAGAAGCACATGAAAAATCACTTAATAGAGATGATTTTAACATGGAAAACTCCTCTAATGTGAAGAGTATAGATCATAGGACTTACGAGACCCAAAAACTCCACTATAATTTAAGGGCAAGTTTATAGCAGCTCAAACATCACAAAATGCTCACAAACATAGAGCAAAATACAGATTCCTAAATATATATATATATATATATATATATATATATATATATATATATATATGTAAGAATCACAAATAAATAGCAAAGAGTTTGCAAGAGATCACCCAAAATGCAGCTACTGTTCTAACCACAACATCTAGGTCTCCTGAGCTCCAAAACAGATTTCCACAGTTCAAATTAGAGGTAGTCTTGAAAGTATTGTCAAAATTTTAGTAAAATTGGACTACAAATGACTCTAATCGAACGGTTGATCAAAACTGCTCTAACTAAAGTTTTGCAGCTCCTCTCTGTTTTAAAACTATTGCACTATTCTGCCTCTCCTCTTAATTCTTAATTCTTTAGTCATGCATCGGTCTTGTAAATGGTCAACTTTAATGGGCTTTAAACAAATTAAAATAAAACTTGGGCCCTTTATTAAAAAAAAAAGGGCTAAGCATAAAAACCCTCCCCTACTAGCCCATGAGAGGAAGAAGACACTTTAATAAGCTTATCACTAAAAATTGATGTTAGTGGTGCACATAGCTCAAGTTTCTTACATGACACCATCTTTGTCATCATATCGACAAAATTTTTATCAGTGTGAATCTTTTCAAGTTCAAGTTACTTACAGTTCAAAACATCTCGAATCCAATGATATCTCGTATCAATATGCTTTGATCTATCATGAAAGGTTGGATTCTTACCAAGATGAATAACATTTTGATCATGACAAAATAACACATACCTCTTTCAAATGATCCCAAGTTTATGCACAAGCTTCGTCATCCACAGTAACTTTTTGCATGCCTCCATAGTTGCAATGAACTCAGCTTTTGTGGTAGACAAGGCAACACATTTCTGCAACTTGGATTGCCAAGCCACAACTCACCCTACAAAGATAATCAAATAGCATGAAATAGACTTCCTTAAGTCCAAATCCCCAACCATGTCTGAATCTATGTAGCCAACAAACATAGGTTTTCTAGACCCAAAACAAAGTTTCAAATCAGTAGTGCCACAAAGATATCTCATAATTTGCTTCATAACATTCTAATGCTCTCCACCCAAATTAGAGAAAAACCGACTAAATGTACCACATAAGCTAAATCTAGCCTCGTGCAAACCATAACATATATTAAGCGTCCAACTATATATATATAAGGAACACTTTGCATGTCTCTCTTTTCTTCATTACTAGAAGGAGACTATTTACTGCGTAACTTAAAATGTGTAGTAAGAGGTGTGCTTACCACGTTAGCTTTTTCCATGCAACACCATTGAAGTATCTTCTCAATGTACTTCTCGCGAGACAGTCACAATTTCTTCTTCTTTCTATCACAAGTGATCCTAATTCCAACGATTTGATTTGTTGATCCTAAATCTTTCATTGCAAAAGATTTAAAATGCTCCTTCTTCAACCTATCAATCTGGGAAGAACCATGACCAACAAACAATAAGCATATCAGCAACATAAAGCAACAAAACGATAAAGTCATCATCAAAGAAATTTTTAAACAAATACACAATGATCAAATGTAGTCTTCTTGTAATCTTGTTGAATCATAACAAACTCGAACTTCTTGTACCATTGTCTAGGAGTTTGTTTCAGGCCATATAAGTTCTTCTTCAATCTATAAACATAATTCTTTTTTCCTTTCACCTTAAAACCCTCGGGCTACTCCATATACATTTCCTCTACCTAATCACCATGGAGGAAAGCAGTCTTCACATCTATTTGTTCAACCTCTAAATCAAGACCAGTTGCCAAGCCCAAAACAACATGGATTGAAGACATTTTTACTACTAGTGAGAAAATCTCCTCAAAATCAATCCCCTTTTTTGACTGAAGCCTTTGACAACTAATCTGGTTTTGTATCATGGTTGTGAAGTATTCTCTTCATGTTTTACCCTATAAACCCATCAATTCTTCAATGTTTTTTTTTTTCTTTGGGTAACTTGACAAGATCAAATGTATGATTGTCATGTAGAGACTTAATCTCATCTTTCATTGCTTCAAGCCATTCTTCTTTCTATTCACTTTCCATAGCCTCTTCATAGCAATCATGTTCTCCTCCATCAATCAAAAGTACATACTAGATGGTTACCTAGTAAAGTGTGTTTTGTTTTTGGCAAACCTTTTAAGTGGAGTTGTAGTTGTTCAATAGTTAGTTCTGATTGATCATCAGCAGTCTCGTGCATAGGAGCATCTTCCTCATTTACAACTTCATGATCTTCCTCAACATAATCATTCTGAACATCTGTCTTCACGTCATCCTGATTATCAATCTTAGTTGCATTAGACAAATTTGTAGGAGATGGATCCAGGTCAATTAGGCCATCACTGCCCTAAGACTTTGAATTCTCGCTTGTCAATATTTTCAATGGTTTGATCTTCCATGAAGACCAAATCATGACTACTTACAAATTTCTTCTCTACTTGATCATAAAACATGTAGCCAAATTCATTTTGACCATACCTTGCCTTGTTTTGATATCTAACTTAGATCTCTCATCCTTATGCACATGTACAAAAACTTTGCAGCCAAATACATGCTAGTGGTCATAGTAAACATCCTTCCAATACCAAACTCTGTCAAGAACACCTGCAATGCAAGTGGGAGATAGATCAATCACATGTGCAACAGTATATAATGTCTCACCCTAGAATGATATAGGTAGTTTTGCTTCTAGAAGCAAGTATCTGACTCTTACTACCAATGTTCTGTTCACCCTTTTTGCCAAACCATTCAACTAAGAATTTTTTGGAGGTGTTTTCTGATGTCTAATGTCCTGTTGTCTACAATACACATAAAATGGGCCACAATATTCACCACTATTATCAGTGCAAATACATTTCAGTTTCAAGCACCTAATCTTTGGATTTTAAAGCATAAAGCCAAAGTTTCCTTTAATTGGTATCAATAAAAGTAACAAAATAAAGTGCACCACCATATGTCCTTACCTTCATTGGACCGCAAACATCACATGTATCAATTTAAGTAACTATGTTTATGTTTTTCTAGAAGGAATATGGTTCTTGAATGAAAACCTTTTCAGCTTCCCAACCAAGTAGTGAACCCATCTTTTCGGCTTTGCACATTTCAACCCTGACAACAAATTCTTCTCGGCCAAACAATTGAGTCCTTTCTCACTAATGTGACAGCCTCTTGTACCATAATTCTGATGAGTTGACACTCTCAACCACATTCACAAAATTTATAGAAATAAAAGCATTCATCAAAGCATAAATGAGAAAATTTATTACCCCGGGCCACAACTATATTGCTTCTAGTAAGTCTCCATTGTCCATTACCAAAGAAATTACAATAGCCATCATCATTAAGTCTTTCAATAAAGATCAAATGCAAACGAACACTAAGCGCATGCTTGACATCATTGAGTATCAACCTTGTTCCAATGTTGGTCTCTAAGAAAACAGTCCCAATGCCTACTATCGGTACTATTGAATCATTTCCCATTTTTAGAGCCCTAGAATCACCAAGAGTACAAGATGTGAAGAAATCCTTCCTTGAAGTCACATGAAAAGAGACACCACTATCAACCATCCAACTTATCTCATGACAAACAATATTAATCACATTATCATCATAGTCAAGAACAAAATCATTTGCAATAGTAGTGGTAACACAATTATTATTTTCATGATCCTTCTTCTTTTGCTTATCACTGTCACCCTTATTTTCTCTCTTCCATTTATAGCAATAATTTTTAATATGACCAATGTTACCGCAATAATGACACCCAATTTTTTTTTTAAATCTTGACCTTGACTTGCTTCGATTTTTATCTCTACCCCTTTCATTTTTATGTTTACTTCTCCCCATGTTTTCTGTAACAAGCACCTCAGATTGGGATGAACCATGAGATCTTCTTCTCATTTCTTTATTCAAAAACATTACTCTTGACAAGTTCCATAGCCACAGTACCATTCGGAGCATAATTAACAAGTGAAACTCGAAAAGTTTCCCAAGAATTAGGTACAGTAGTAAGTATCTGAAGTCCTATAATCTCATCATCAAATTGTATGCCTATACCTGACATTTGATCAATAACTCCTTGAAATTTATTTAAATGATTAGCCACAAAATTTTCTTCTTTATATTTTAGTTGGATCATCTTTTTAAGTAAAAACAATTTATTATTGCCAGTCTTTGAAGCACACAAATTTTCAAGTTTCTCCCACAAAGTTTGTGCATGTGTGTCATGTTGAATATGATTCAAACATTCTCTCCAACAAAATGTCGAATAAATCTGCAAACTTGCCTATGCTCAAAATCCTATTCCTCATTAGTCTTGGATTTGGGTTTTTGAGTAGCAAAAACAGGTAAATGCAGAACCTTCACAAATAGAATATCTTTCATCTTATTACTCCACAACTGATAATTTGTGCCATTTAAATTTATCATCTTACTTGTGTTGATATCCATGTTCATACAAAGAATAAATGAACTTGACTCTGATATCACTTTATTGGGAAAGAAACAAGGCAACAAATGAAATCAAAGCAATGGACAAATCTTTCCCTACTAGTAAACTAGTGAAGAAAAAAATATCCAATAATGACAACCAATAATCTTAGCAAAAAAAATAACTGAGAATTTGCCAAAAGCACACGAAAAATCACCCAAAAGCACATGAAAAATCAGACCTAATAGAGACGATTTTAATGTGGAAAACCCCTTCAATGTGAAGGGTAAAAATCATGTGGCCTATGAGACCTAATAAAAAAACTCTACTATAATTTAAGGGTAAGTTTATAACAGTTCAAACACCACAAAATACTCACGAACTTAGAACAAAAACAGATTTCCAAATATATACATATATATATATATATATATAAAAGAATCACAAATAAATAGCAAGAAGCTTGCAAGATATCACCCAAAACACAGCTACTGTTTTGGACACAAAATCTAGGTCTCCGGAGCTCCAAAATAGATCTCCACTGTTCAGATTGAATATCGATGAGTCCTGAACGTGCTATCAAAATTTCAGTAAAATCGGACCACAAATGACGCCCTGATTGACCTTTTCATCAAAACTGCTCTAACTGAAGATCTGGAACTCCTCTCTGTTTTAAAATTGTCGCACTAATCTACCTCTCCTCTTAATTCTCTCTAGCATTGCATCAATCTTGTAAATGGTCAGCCCTAATGGGCTTTAAAAATAAAAATAAAACTTGGGCTCTTTTTAAAAAAAAAATTGGGCTGGACCTAACAAGTGGTGCAATACTTGGATGAAAAAAATTACATTTTTCTTGGCTAAATGCACCTTGAGTCACGAAATTCATCCCAACTATATTAAATCGTTCTGAAACTATTGAAGCTATGGGGCAGATTGGGACAGGATATCCACCAATCTATATCCATTTACATCCTTAGTTAAGTCTAACATTCCAAAGATGATTTTGTCACCGAAGATATAGTGAAGACTTTGCATAGGTTGTGTACTGCTCAATCACGTATATCATTGTGCTTTGACTTACTAAGACATGTTCTCAAAAAATAAAAAAATAAAAGAACTTTTTTTTCTTATTACAAAGAATAGGTTATATTATAGTCATTATAGTTTTAACATTATTTCATAAATTTGGGACGCTTTAAGTGCATTTAATGCCATAGTGGGTATGTAAAATAGGAGAAGGCAAAAGCTGCCTTGGCATTAAAAGATGTAGCCTAAGGTTTAAGAAGAAGTACATTAAGAGGGTAACTCCTAAGTAAAGGAGGTGAAGTGAAATGTCTTTTAAGTTGTTAACCTTGTAGTGATCTTTTTTGGTTCATGGCATAAAAAATGTTGCTAAGGAACGATATTTTCGAGGATCTCATTTTCAGGAATTTGAAAATAAAACAAATTTTGGCATAATTAACATCATGAAGAAGCTATTAGATCATAATGATTCTTAGATATATCACACATCCAATAATCTAACTTATGGGATATCAAATCAAATTTTTCTAGGTAAAGACTACTCAGACCGTTGAAAGAGCACCCGCATATTTTGCTAACAAATTATAATGAGATACATCCATGAACAATAATTCTAATATATTATTGAATATAAATCAAGAGCTAATATCCAATGCTATCATTAAATACCAATCCTATATTTAAATAAAAATGTAAACTGAACATTTTTAATAAAATATAATTGAAATCTCCTAATATCTTGTGTGGAACTCGAGCCACAATTACTTCTTTATATATAATCTTCTAACATGAACACATTTTTTCAGACAATATACATTGCTTGGCCAACAACTACTTTACATATAAAAAACAAAAAAGTAGCCCAAGGGTACATTCATTATCTATAATACTAATCCAAAAAATCCCCTATGACTAACTGTTATCATCTACAAGATAAACCCGACGCACCAAACACACTTCCTTGATGAAGTGTTTGAGCTTTGGCTAGGTTGGGTGTCTAACTGCATCTCTTGCACTGTTTTCAAAAAAATTTGATGCTACATATGACTCAATAGCTGCACCTCCAACCTTTTGACTTGGCCTTCCATCATGCCTTATTATAGAGCCATCCACATCTCTTCGCATAATCCTTTGCTCAACCTACTCACACAATAGACTTGGATTAAGGTTTAAAATCCTTAAGCCAACTACATAAAAATTGATTTTGGAATTTGAGAGATAAAATTTAAATTGACTAAAGAACTTAAAATAACTATTTAAAGGAATTCGGCAACACAACACAACAAACTAGCAGTAAAAATTACATGTGCTAACATAAATAAAGATTACATGCTATTTGTGGATCTTGCCTTTCCCCTACTTCTACAAACATTTCCAAGCCTCTCTCTTGTAGCATTAGTAGCCATTCGATTTCTCCCAATTGGGTCCCTTTAGCAGGTTCTCTTGTTGTGGCCCAAGTGCCCAACTGCTTACAATAAGTACACCTAATAGTGGTGCTTCTTCTTGCTTAATTTTCAAGGCCATCTTCATCATGTTCCCTTTTTTTTTTTGGATAAGTAATAAGTTTATTGATATAAAAAATGAACACCAAGTACACAAGGAGTGTACATGGGGTAAACAAATCAAAAACAGAAATTACAAGAATCTAGGAAATCAAAAACAGAAGAAAATGATTGGTTTCGCAAAGCAGCCAACCAATCCATCAAAGTTGTAAAGAAAAATAGCTTCAAGTCCGAAATGGATCTTTCCTTATCTTCAAAACACCTACTATTTCTCTCCCCTCCAAAGACACCACAATAAACAATGAGGAACTATCAACCAAATAAACCCATTTCGATAACGACCAAATCTGCCTTGCCAATATGCTAGAAGTCCCACTACAGATTGCGGCATAACCCAGCTCACTCCAAACAAACCCAACACCATAACCCACAAGTCCACTGCAACTGGACAATGAATAAAAAGATGATCAACCGTCTCATTATTACACTTGCACATGTAGCACCAATCCAATATCCAAACCTTTCTTTTTCGTAAATTGTTAATCGTTAAGCATTTCCCTAAAGCAGCAGTCCAAATGAAAAAAACTACTCTAGATGGAATTTTCTGTTTCCAAATACTTTTCCAAGGAAAGCCACAATCTTTGGAGCCCATTAAAATACCATAATAACCTTTACCCAAGAAGCCCTTCTCTCTATCAGATTTCCAGCACATCTTATCCTCACCGAACCCCTTCACCGATGCACCATATATGGTATCCATAAAACCAGTCAAGGCCTCTAATTCCCGAAGATGCATACCCCTAAAGAAACTTACATCCCAAAACAAGACTCCATTATCAAACTTCATAAGCTCAGCCACGCTAGCTTCTTTATCTCAGCAAAATCTATACAAATCAGGATAGCTGACTGCAAGAGATGTCTCACCACACCAATGGTCTTGCCAAAATTTCACCTTAGACCCATTTCCAATATCACATAGAACGTGGCAAGAAAAAGAAGGCCATGCTCGACTAATATTTTTCCACAAGCCAACACCATGTGGACCATTAACAGGCCTAGTACACCAACCACCCCATTCACAGCCGTATTTCACCTCTATTACTTGCCTCCAAAGAGCAGCCTTCTCCATCCCAAATCTCCATAACCACTTCCCAAGCAAAGTTTCATTAAACTGTCTTACCTACCTTATCCCCAAACCACCTGAAGAAATGGGAGAGCAAACAGTATCCCATTTAACCAAATGGAATTTTGGTTCATCACCAATGTCACCCCATAAAAAATTTCTTTGAAGTTTCTCAATATGGCTAGCCACAGCAGCAGGAATAGGAAATAAAGATAGAAAGTAAGTGGGTAAATTAGATAGAGTGCTTTTAATTAACGTGACTCTACCTCCCTTAAGAAAGTACAAACGTTTCGACCCTGCTAACCTTCGTTCTATCTTCTCCAAAATTGGGTTCCATATTGTCTTATCCTTGAATTTGGCTCCCAAAGGAAGACCCAAATAGTTCATAGGAAGATTACCTTGTTTACAACCAAGGACGTGCAAGAATAAGTCAAAATTAAACACCGTACCAATAGGAACCAACTCTGACTTGCCCAAATTTATCTTTAAACCAGAGACCGCCTCAAAACACAAAAGTATCACACGGAGAAACAAAATCTGATCAAGATCAGCGTCACAAAAAATTAGGGTATCGTCCGCAAAGAGAAGATGAGACACCACCAAAGCTCTTCCCTCTATAAGCCCCACACCAAAGCCTGACATGTGACCATCATGGACAGCTTTATCCAACATTCTCCCTAGGGCTTCCATAACCAAGACAAACAACAAAGGAGACAATGGGTCACCTTGTCTCAACCCCCCTAGAGCTCTCAAAAAACCCACAAGGAGTGCCATTTATCAGAATGGAGAAACGAACTGTAAATACACAAAAGAAAATCCACCGCCTCCATTTGGCAGAGAACCTACCCCGTTCTAGTAATTGCATAAGAAAACCCCAATTTACATGATCAAAAGCCTTCTCGACATCTAATTTGCAAAGTAGCCCCGACACCCCGGTTTTCAATCTACTATCAAGGCATTCATTAGCAATAAGTACAGGGTCAAGAATCTGCCTGTTTCTCACAAAAGCATTTTGTGAAGTTGAAATTATATCTTCCATAACCATGCGAAGTCTGGTGGCTAAGACCGTAGCAAAGATCTTATAACCCCCCCCCCCCCCCCCAACAAGACTAATAGGGCGAAAATCTTGCTTCATTTTTTTTAGGAATGAGAGTGATGAAAGTAGCATTCAGGCTTTTCTCAAACTGGCCTTTAGCAAAATAAATGATGGAACACAGCCATAAGATCAGGTTTGAGAATCCCCCAGCAAGCTTGGAAGAAAGCCATCGTAAATCCATCTGGTCCAGGCGATTTATCACCATTAAAATTTTGTATGACTTCACAAATTTCTGCCTCCTCAAATGGTCTATCTAGCCAATCTGCATTATCACCGGATATTCTTGGAAATACTAAGACTTCTGGGAATGATCGACTAACTTATTGCTCAGAGTATAAATTCATGAAAAATTGAGTGATGTAATCCGCAATCATACCTTGATCGGAAGACAAGGCACCATCAACCACAAGGCTCTCAATACCATTATTTCTTCTATTAGAATTAGCCATTCTATGGAAAAATTTGGTATTTGCATCCCCCTACTTCGATATTTCCTTGGTGTGCCCAGAAGCCTCCTTAGTGGCGGTGGTTGTTTAGAGTCTCCAAGTCCATTAGGCCATTGACTTTCATCGAGCAAAGGATTGACGATCTGGTCATATATCCTTAAAATATATCCTTTATGATAAAATGGGTGTGTATAATCCTCCAATTTCAACCTCTCATAGTGCACAATAGTAGCACAATATTGACAAGGGATTTCACTAATTTGCCAATAATGACAATCACAAGACAATTGTTCAAGAAAAACAATACATCTTTTCAGCCCATCTAAAACTTCATAGCCTATCCCTCCATCATAAATGACCCTACAAAACTCACCATCTTGCCTTATCTTCACCAATCTTTTTTCTCAACATTACCGTCACCTTCATCCTACTAGAGTTGAGTAAGATCAATATAGGCTTCCCCTTTATGTCACCAATCAGATTGTTGAAGCTTTCTATGAAGGTATTAGTAACATTGTTAGCTTTGGCTCTTATGTCAAATGGATGCCTGCATCAATATTCAAGAGGTGTTTTCTATAATGTTACAATAGCAACAAGATCTATCTTCTCAATTTGTTCAATAGCTTCCCTAAATGATTCTTTATTTGGTGCCCTAGTTGCTGCCCAAAAATGTTTCCTAAGTTCTAAACAATTATGTCTTTTCTTAAGGTTGCTGAATATGTGTCTATGACATAGTCTATGATTTGCACCAAGCATTGTAGCATTGATGGCATTAAGTACACCTTATTAAGAAAAACAATATTAGAATTCATGCAACTTTGAGTGATGCATAATTAGGGAAAATTCTTGTAAATTAATAGGTTTTAGATTTGATAAATGAATAAGTGATGCGTTGAGTCCACCCTATGCCTTTAGGTTTTATCTATGCATTTGGTATAAAACATATGAACATGAATAGAGTTATTAATAATAACAATAAAAAAATAAAGTAAAAAACTACGAAGTTTACCTTTTGAGCATCTAACATGAAACACTAAAACCTATTCTGTTCAGCAAGTGGTCCAGAAAATTTTCCAACAATCATCATCTTCACATTCAACCCCTGCAATAGGAATTGGAAAAATACCCATGTTTCCATCTAAAGCAACAATAGACAAAAGAACTCCATATGGACACTTTAAGTGGCATCCATCAAGGCCAATTAACGATTGACAACCCTCTAAAAACCTCCTCATCTATGCATGAAGTGACATGAAAACCCTCTTGAACACTAGGGCGACATTAATATATGGTATATCACATTCAATCTTATACAAGCTTCCTGAATTTCTCATTAACACTATAGCTCCATACCTTGGAAACTTGCCATAAGGCTCATAGTGACTGCTGTCTATTTTGTCTTTTACCCTTTGCCTTGCTCTATATAGTTATCTCTCACTTGCTTCGATACCAAATTTCTCTTGCACCTCTAACTTCATAGCTGCCACACTCATGTTTAGATTAGCCCAAAGTGTCTTCAAGTTTTTGTCTATCCACTTTCTGTTGGCATTTGGATTTTTATTGATTATACACTCATGTTGGTCAGCGTATGTTTTAATTTGGAATGTGTGATCATTAGGCAATAGGGAGGCATGTTATTCTCCATGGGTAGCCATTTACATCACATTGCATAGTTACCCTTGTTTGCTCATTTTTTATCATACGCAAATAAAACCTTTCGAATATGTTTTCAAAGCATCCATAAATTGTTGCATATTCTTAAAAAACATTCCCTTCATCAATTGTACATTGCTTGTTTTTCAATCCTTACCTTTGAGTCTTGTGCTTGTAGTAGGTACATACACACCTGAACTATAAAGACCATCACTATCAAAATCAGAGCTTTTACCTAGTTCAGCTTGACTATTATTAGAATTGTAATCACAAATATTGTCATCACCCTTATGCATTTCATCTTCATTTTCATCAACAAGCTCACAAGACCTTAAGCTATGTGAATCAGATTTGGTGTCATTTTCATTGAAGTTTTCATCTTCATCAGTGCTAAACCCATAAATTTCACTATTATTATCAAACCCCACATCAACTAAATAACCACCCTCTTGCATAATATAATGGTTGTTTTCAGCCATTTCCATCAATGTAGAATATCAAGCCTTGCGGGAAAAATAGGTGTCATATTCAATTTAAAAAAAAAAAGTTAGCACAAACTAATCTATGATGCCTCAATAACCCAAATACTTGAAAATAACACATTCTTATATTTTTCTTAATTTTTCCAAGTCCTAGACACAACCCAAATACTTGAACTTGAACTTGCACTGGCACTTGCATTGAATACGCGCTTGCATGTACGAACTCAGCAAATCAAGTCCATTTATCTCATAAGCATCTAAATGTTAGGTGTGCATTTTGTTAAAAAAAAAAATAGGGAATACATGGAAGTGTGGACTCTTGCTGAATGTTGAGCAATAACAAAATGTCATCTGATTGTAGAAGCTTATCATAGTGCCTCCATAGAGTTTCACAAGAAATTTGCAAGAATTGTCTCCACAATAGAAAGCATAGAAAGAATAGTGAAATAAAATATATACTTGATATGAATGCTGAATGGAAAATAAGAATAAAATGGCTCATACATGAAATGAATTTGATGAAAAGATATTGATGAAGTTGCAAAGAAGGGTAAAAGCTTTGGTGGTCCCATTTGTTTCAACTCTCCGCCATTCTCAATATTGAAGTGGTCAATTTTTGTTTTACAAAATTTCCTTGAACTTTCCCCAAATCATCTAAAACTTACTAAAAATCTTGATATTTTAAAGAAATTTATCAAAATTTTGGTTATGAACTAGAATCAATTTATTCCCCCCTGTTCATATATAGGTGAGGAAGGAGAAATTAGGAGATAGAATTACAACCCTTCCCTAGCTAGTTTCCCCATTCAACAAGACTTGCACAACTTCGGTGGTGTTAGAAGGCTATTGGGTATATCATGAAGAGAAAAACAACCCATAAGCAGGATTCTCATCTGGAAGAAGGAAAGGATTTGAGAAGTAGAGGGTTGTCAAAAGCAATCATGCTCTTACTTCTATACTGACAACCTTAGAAGTAAATCAAGATGCTTATCATACAACCAAAAAAAATTTAATTCCTAGATTTCAAATCTCAGTCACAAAATACCATTTTTAACAGTCTCCATTGACTTCTTAAGAAAAACAACAATGAACTTTTCAAAATTATTAATATAATAAGTTATGCCAAATGCCCAGTATAGATGCCATTATATATTTTGTTCCAAATTCTATCTTAGACATCCAAAAAAATAAACTCCTTCAGCTTTGGCAGAACATGGTGTTCTTCTTGCGCGTATGAACAAATTAAAAAATTCCAAAACCCAACATTTTCATAGCACAAGCAATTGTTTTTGGTGTCCAAATTTTCACTACCACGGACAAGTCTCATGCAATACCTAGCAACCACAAAGCCTCCTTAGACTTCAAAATAAGTTTCAAAACATCTACGTAACAAGCCATGCTCGAAACCCTACCGAACTCATCCAAAATTGTCACCGCTTCCATGATTGGATGACCGAAGTCCTCAGCCATTGCCCTTCTCAAACACTAAAAAATGAGATTTTGAGGGAATCCTAGTTATAAAAGTGGCCTAGAGAGAGAGAGAGAGAGAGAGAGAGAGAGAACATACCTACATGTAGAAGATGGAAGCTCCAAGATGAAGCTTCAAAAGCCCCATGGCAGAGGAGGCGTGGGGTTCTTCTCTTCAAAGCCCCAACTTCCTAAGCTCCGTCTCCAAATTGCAGCGCTTGATGCGTTTCCCCTTCGTCGCTATTTTTTTTTCTTTTTTTCGCACAAACCAATTTCATTTTGAGGGGCAGTATTGTCCAAATAAACGAACGCTTAAATGTTTCATTCATAATTTCCTTCAGGGCTTTTTGATAGTTTTGAAAAACATAGGGGGTGAAGTGTTATTTTTTAAAAATTCAGGAGGTATTAGTGAATTTTACCCTTAAATCTATATCCTAATATATTCAAACACTCATAAATTTAAAATATTTAACACTCAATAATTGATTAATCAAAATAATAAAAGGTAATGCAGTTTATAAATATTAACTATTAAATCATTTTGTAAGGCAATAATAATATTACTTTTATTTAGTAAATTACAAATCTCAATTAAAATGGTAATTAATGTAAATATTTAGACGTTCGATAGATATTTAAAAAATAATTTAAATGTTTAATTAATGTTATTTATGAAGTTTTCTAATTAAAAATAATTAAAATTTATACTTCTTTAAAATTTTAATTTAATTTTATTAATAATTTATTATTTTAAGTACAATATTATAGTGTGAGTATATTATAATATAAGGACATTATTGTCCAAAAGCCAAAATAATGAGGTCATTTTGGTCCAAAAAATAAGATTCACATTAAACTTACCCATGGAGTTAGGCGGGAATAGGATGACTATGTTTCATGAGAATCTTTTTATTTCCAAAAACGTGAACATGCTGGTGGACATTTGGTTAGTAATATGAAATGACTATAAAAATCTAATTTTAATTTCTTTTCAATATTTGATTTTCTTCATTGGCTTCTATAATGAAATGAAAAATAAGTCATTTTTATAATAAAAATAACTAATATATAATTATTTAGTTTTTATTGTTATGTCTTATTTTATAATAATGATTTTTTTTATTAATGTTAATATTATTTTTAGTTATTATTATTTTATGTTTTATACTAATTAGCATCCGTAAAATAATAATTATTTTTTCCCTTTTTTATTTTTATTTTTGTTATTATTGTTATTTTTTATATTAATAAATATTACTGCAATTGTAATTATTATTTTCTATTATTATTTTTATAACAATTATTATCCTTAAAATAACAATTATTAGCTTTTTCATTTTTATTATTATTGTTCTTGTTATTATTATTTTAGTAGTAACGAATATTATTACAAGTTGCTATTATTGTTATTGTAATTATTATTAGTTGTTATTTTTTTATTATTATTTTTTTATTTTTTATAATAGTTGTTGTTATTAGTGCAATAACTATTTTTTCACTATTGTTATTTCTATTTTTATTGTTTTTATAATAATAATTGTCCTTAAAATAATAATAAATATTTTTTCCCTTTATTATCATTATTCTTTTTGTTATTATTATTTTACAATAATAAATATTATTTTTATTATAATAATTAATTTTTATTATTTCTATAATAATTATCATCCATAAAATAACTATTATTATAATTATTTTGGCCTTTTCTATCACTAATATGATATTTTTTTTGTTATTAGTATTACGATAATAAATATTATTGTTATTACAATTATTATTTTTGTAATAATTATTGTCCTTAAAATAATAATTACTATTTTTCCTTTATTATCATTATTCTTTTTGTTATTATTTTTTAACCATAATAAATATAATTTATAATTATTAAATGTTATTTTTTAAAATTATATTTATAATAATTTTCATCCTTAAAATAATATTTATTATTATTATTATTTTGGCATTTTCTATCATTAATATTGGTCTTATTGTTATTATTATTTTTATGGTGATAAATATTATTCTTATTGCAATTATTTTTAATTTTTATTATAATAGATAATTAGTATTTTTCATCATTTTTAAAATATTTTTTTAGTATAAAATGAGTTTGATTTCATGAAATAAAGATAAATTCCAATTCATGGAGACTAGAGTCATGATTCCATGATTGGTAGGAATCATATTCCGACTATAATTATTATTAGTTGTTATTGTTTTTATAATAATAATAGCAATTAGCATCATGGTTATTTGTCATTGTTTTTGTTTAATTATTATTATTTTATTATTTTCATAATAGTGACTATTACTAGTATAATTATTATTTTACTATTTTTATTTCTATTTTTATTATTTTTATAATAATAATTATCTTTAAAAGTATTATTATTATTATTCCTTTATTGTTGTTATTCTTTTTTTATTATTATTTCACAATAGCAAATATTTTTTTTATCGTAAATATTATTAATTTTTATTATTTTTTTAATAATTATCATCCTTAAAATAATTATAATAATAATTTTGTCCTTTTCTATCATTAATATTGTTCTTGTTGTTATTATTTTTACTATAATAGTAATAATAATAAATATTATTAGTATCTGTTGTCATTTTTAGAATATTTTTTTATTATAAATGAGTCGAATTCTATGAAATAAAGATAGATTCTTGTCCATTTAAACTAGAATTATGATTCCACCATTTGAAGGGATCATATTTCATCCAAAATGCAATTCCATCATTGATTCTGCGAATGTGATTCATTTCAGAAATTTGATTCCATCGTATTCTCAGTTATTTTACATCCACACACAAATTGCTAATTTTCTCAAATTTTATAATTTTAATAATTTTGATAGAAAAATGGTTTGAGTGTCCAAAAATCGACCATAAGAACGCTTTTCCTTTTGAGATTTGGATTTAAAGCTAAATAAAACAAGAAGATAAAGTTTGGTTGAGAAATATTCACAAAATCTCCATTTTTGTAAAAAAGGTAGAAAACTATTTTAAGTCCTCATCAATCTTGGATTTTGAAAGCAACATGCATGAGAGTTATATATATATATATATATATATATTGAATTGTTGTATTTACATTTTCTTTTTCTTTTTTGAATTTTCTTGATGATGAAAGAAACAACAAACAACAAAAAAAAACTATAAAATTACCTAAATAAAACTTTTTCCTAATGTTTTTCCTTTTTTTCAATTACGATTTTTTTTTGGAATTTTGAGAATCTTTTAAAAAATAAAAGCAATAAATAAATAATGACAACCCTCCCTTAAAGAGAATCAAATATTATTTTTTAAAAAAATTTAAGTAGTTGAATCACAGTAAGAAAGGAATAAAAATAAGAACAATAATAATAATAACTGAAAGATTAAACAAAAATATTTTTTTCTTATTTTCAAGTTTTTGTATCTTTTTAAAAAAAAAAAAAAACAGTGAAGTACAAATAAAATATGAAATTTGAAGTACAAGAATCAGGTTGGGTCAATCTAATTTGGTTTTTACACGCCATTACAGAGTGACCTCCTTGATTTTGTGTGTGTGTGTGTGTGTGTGTGAGAGAGAGAGAGAGAGAGAGAGAGAGCATGGGGCATAGCATTAGTGTCGGTCTAATTTTGAACTCTTTTGTTTCTAATGAAGCATATCATTTAAGTTTCGGTCTAGTCAAGTTGTTCTAAAATGCATACATAAGTAATTTCTAATTCTTAGCATAAGGTTTCATCTTCTTTGTATACATTTGAAGATGAATCTCCAGATGTCTAATTCAATTATACTTATCAAAATTTTGGATTTTGAACTTTTATGGTAAAATCACATTAGTAAAAAGACAAAGATCTTCAAAGTCTTCAACTCCTCCATCCTATACGCCTTTAACTTCATCAACTAATATAGCCTTTTCTTTTTATGAGTTGTACTAAATACGCTACAAACTTTTTTAAAGCCTTTATTCTCTTGTTGAGTGAAGATTCTTCATTCTAGTTGGACTCCGGTAACTCTACACTTTATGACCGAGTCCTATTAATGATTGGGTTACGAGTTTCTTGATAAACTTTTTTTTTTCTTTTTTGTGCAAATTTTTTATATATGACATAAACTAAGACATATACAAAGATAAAAAATTAATATTTTTACTTTTCTCACTATATAAGGATATGTAAATCCCATGAGGAACATGCTACTTAACTTTATGCAAGAATACACTACTAAAACTTTAGGGAGAGGCAAAAAACATTCACTTTATTTTATTTTGACAAGTACAAGTACAATTTGAGGGGAAAGACCTTGTGTTCTCCTCCCTAAATATATCATCAGCCTTCTTAAAGTATGCTAGACATCAAATCATACAAATTGGTAGCCTTTATTGAGATTATGTGGTCAACTGCATCTTGAACCAAGGGGAACAATGCCTGAGATGACCTGCCTACCTACTAAAGAATAAGATCTAAGGCTAGAAGCATCTCTTGCATATCATGGAGACGCGTATGATCATCTATAGCTTGTTCCAAGATGTCTCCTTATATGCCAACAACTCGAAAAACTACTTCTCTCTATGTGTTATGATCCACTCTAACTCTTGGATATGTATCTACTAAGTTGTAATCTTCTCTTTCTACCCATGTACCTATACCTTAGACTCCCACACAACTTGACCCTTAACTTTTTTTTTATTTTTATTTTATTACATATGAATTTCAGCCACCAATGAGCCCTTTGAATCCTTTGGTGAGACGCAAAACCTACGGATCAGGGTTATCCACCTTCAAGTCTCGCTGATCAAGGCAAAGTCCGGATGCGGACATGACTTCTGTGCATCAGTTAGACGTTCGGCAAACCCGACTTGTAGGACACATCTCCATTACCATACACAGTCCCCGTTGGTTCACAGAGAACTCTCACCATCTATGGTCTCCGCTAACTTACAAAGCGAACTCTCACCATCCACGGTCTCCGCTGGCTCATAGAGTAAACTCTCACCATCCACAAGTAGCGCTGGTTTCATGAATGTATCTACCTGAAATTGAATCCCGGATACTTCTTCTTATGTGTTGATGCCTTTTCACCGCACCATGCCTGTGGGGGCAACTTGACCCTTAACTCTTGCTTCATGGTTAAGCGTTGCTGCATTTGATTTTATGAAAATAAATATAGTTAAATACCTCTTTCACAAATCACTCACGTAATCAAGATAAAATCAGAATAGAATCATTAACCTTTAAATTTTTTGTGAAGGAATTAAACGCCATTTTATTTATTAATTTTTTGAAAATATTGATGATTTTAAGAGAGATCTTTGAGCGATGATCCCTCCTTCCCCCCAAAATCAACATAGATAATAATTAAACATAATCCTTAAAATAAGAATGAACAATATTATTTCCTAATTATTCTACTTCCAATTAAGAAATAATTGATAAGAGTAAGACCATAACACTAAATGCCAACATTGTGATCATAAAAAGGATATGTGCATGCCATGATAATCAAAATATCATATGCCATCAATGCCCATCACACATTCTCATGCTCATGCCATTGCAGATCTTTCAAAATGCTTTTAATCAAAAGTTAACAAAGCACTATAGGATAGATCTCAATCTCTACACAATCCCATGCTTTTCGTGCACTAACCTTGAAATGGCAAGCTCCAACAAATTTTGGAATATGGGTACGGTGTCCAATTTGAATTAAGAGCCTAATTTTGGCATAGAGCATCTTATTAGAAAAGAAAAAGGGAGAGGAAGACTAACAAATTCTCATTCTTATATTTTACATTTTATGTAAAGTTAAAAGTGGCTTGAGTCGTAGAAATTTAGGCTTCTTAAAATTAAGAAATAAATTAATTTTTTGGCTGAATGAAGGCTTTTGCTTTTGATTAGATCGTGTGTTAATCCCAATGTTTTTTTTTTTTAAAAAAGGAAAACAAATTATTATAGATGTGGTTTGAACTACATCGTTAAAGTATTATATAATAGTTTCTTGAAATTTTATTGAAGTGTACTTTACTTATTAAAAAATTTAAGGTAAAAGACATTTATCTCTTCTGAAATTTTAAAAAATTCAAAGGCTTCACTTGAGATTTTTTAGAAAGACATAAATCTCTCATTGTGTTTTCAAAAAATATAAATTTTTTAGGATATCTTTTTGGCAAATTTCAGGAAAATTTTGTAATATTTTTTAAACCTCATGAGAGGTTCTTATCTTTTACTGAGTTTGATATTTAAAGTTTTGTTTTTTATGGTTGATGAGATTTTTAAAAAGGAGTTTATAAATTGAATACGAGGCTTTAGATATCGAATATGTTAAATTAAAACTTCAAAAAGCAAAATGCAACTTGATGGGATTCATGAAAGGGACTTCAACTATCATGAATATAGACACATTATAATTAAACTTTAACATAGTAAAATGCAACTTAATAAAAGTCTAAGGACTATATGTATATAATTCCATTTCATTTTTTTTAAAACATTAATTATTAGAAATTTATTAATGAAAAGGTATATTAATTATGGGAAAATTATTAATGAAAAGGTTTGTTAGTAATTATAAATTTATAATTCACCCCATTTGTGTCTTTCATTTTGATTTAAAGTGGTGGTTATTATCTATGCGAGTCATATGATCTTAAATGCAACAAAATATTAGGTGAATTTTAGGACCATACAATGTAATGAACGAAAAAAATATATCACATGAGGTCAGATGTTCAAACCCTCATGAACTCATTTCCACTCATGAACTCCTGAATTTACTCTTCCTTTAAAGTTGTGGGGTCAACTTTAAGGGACGCAAGATTAATCACGTGGACCATAAAACGGACACGTGGATATCCGGTGCGTAATTCAAAAATATATATATATATATATATATCACTAATTTTACGGGGAAGGAAAAAGGATTATATATAATCTATAATCAGTAGACAGTACTCTCACTCTCTCGATAGACACAGTTACACAAAGAGTGAGGCAGAGGTGGAGCAGTGATCCAGTGCATCGCGACAACGGATTCATCACCAACAGCTCACTTCCATTAGCCGCTTGATGTTAACAGATGTCCCAACATCAGTTGATTTGAGAAAACCCCCCCGTTCTTGACTAGAGAGAGAAACTAGAGAGCGAGAGAGCGAGAGAAGAAATATAGAGAGAAATAGAGAGAGGGTTTCTTCTAAAACATGCCTCTCTCATACCCTTAGCTGGCAATGTCGAGACCTACAATACAGAGTCCACCCGGTTTCGCCGCCGGTGCCTCTCGCCGCCACTACAATGTCTCTGCCTCCGTCTCCATCTCAGATTCAGTCTCAGTCTCAGTCTCAGTCGCCAGAGCACTCAGCGACATCTAGCTTGTACTGCCCAGAAGACGCCGGCGACGTCGCCTCCTCTGATGTCGACGCCGCCATCTGGATCTCTCCTCCACCGCCCGATTACTCTCTCTCCGACCTCCTCCTCTCAGAGCCCCACCACATGCCCCTCCCGGACTACCTCCGCCGTTGCCGCGACCGCTCCGTCGATCTTACCGCCCGCCAGGACTCCATCAACTGGATCCTCAAGGTACTCCCAATCTCTCTCTCTCTCGCTAGCAATTGGGTGATTTGATTGTGGGTGGTCAATGCAGGTGCACGCATTTTACCGGTTCAGACCGGTGACGGCGATGCTATCGGTGAACTACCTGGACCGTTTTCTCTCGTCCAATGCACTTCCGGTAATGTTTCTTTCTTTCAGCCCCCTTCATTCCCCGGCCAGCGTCCGTCTAGTAGCGGAATCTGACCCACCACCTGTATGTTAATTTGCCCAACAGCAAGGAAACGGGTGGCCCTTTCAGCTGCTCTCGGTGGCGTGCCTCTCACTTGCGGCCAAAATGGAAGAACCGCAAGTGCCGCTCTTAATCGCCCTCCAGGCATTCGAACCCCGGTTTGTGTTCGAACCAAAAACGGTTCAGAGAATGGAGCTCTTCGTCATGTCCAATCTCAAATGGAGGCTCCGCTCCGTAACCCCTTTCGATTATCTCGACTATTTCATCTCCAGGCTCCCCTCGTCGTCTTCCGTCCCCAGTCAGCAATTTTTTGGTCGCGTGCTATCAGTTTCGTCGGATCTCATTCTCCGCACTACCCGGGGTAAGCCCCGCGAGATCCGCACCCGATTTGTTCATTATTATACGGATTCGGGTTTTTGAATTAATGCCATTTTTTTCGTCTTTATTTTTTTTTTTTGGGTCAGCGATAGATTTCTTGGGGTTTCCGCCGTCGGCCATTGCAGCGGCTGCAGTGCTCTCTGCCGCCGGCGAAAGCGTCGATCTTTCGGCTGCGAATGACCGGCTACTACCGGCGTCGTACTGTGAGCTAGTGAACAAAGTAATTAACTCTCGGTCTCGGGCTGCATAATTTTTTTGGGACGTGATTCTATTTAATTTTTCAATTATATATATTTATTATTTATTTTTTGGTGTTGTACTTTTTTACTAATTTATTTGATTCAATTTTGAAAACAGGAGATGGTGAGAAGCTGTCACCAACTAATGGAGGAGTACCTGGTGGACACGTGTCCGGCAGCTCGCCATAAAGAGCGGACAGCTGAGCCGCCGGCGCCGCCCAGTCCCGTCGGCGTACTGGACGCGGCCGCCTGTGGGAGTTGCGACACTCGGTCCGGGAACCCAGGCTCCGGCCAAGCAGAGCCGCCGAACAAGCGGCCCCGACCCTCTTTGCCAGATGTACATCGCGAGTAGATAAGATCACCGCCGGCGCAGCCTCCACAGCCGTCTCTCCTCTCCTTCCTATATTTTTCCCTCTGAAAAGAGAGAAGTACCTTTTATTTTTTTGGGGCATTCTCCATGTCGTTGATTATAAAATGAACGGTTAGATGGAAGAGGAATTTTGGATATTTTATTATAATTATAAATATTGTTTTATAAATTTCTAAACTATAATATATAATTGATATATTGCTATATTTGCTGCCATTTTTCTTTTTGCCGGGTATGGGCCTTTTGGTCAAACAATAAAAACATGTGGTTAATAATAGAGCAGCTGCAGGTCTCATGATGTTTCAATTATTCCCGAAAAAACGCTTCCAATTTCAATCATCTGCGCATGAAAGCATTCCCAGGCGGACCGGCTTTTCCACCTTGACCAAACTGCCCTCGACAATTTCTGTAATTAAAAGGCCGCGCGCGGCGTCGGTTTACTGCTAGGATTTTAATTAATAAAAGTTGTTTTGGTGGAGACTGGACCACTAGGGTAATGGCACGTGTCCGACAGAAAGAGCGCAAAGTGGGCCACCCAATTGGGAAAGACAAGCTTTCGACGTATCGCGTACCCGTAGCCGTCGGATGGAGGAATACAGTTACTTTTCCCGAATTGTCCTTGGGCGCACGGCTTCGGTTCGGACGTGGGCCCACAAAGTGGAGGTTGTTACGGTAATTTAATTAGGGGGATGGGATCCGGTATCGTTGGATTATTGGGCGTGGGGGGTTGGGGATGACG
Source organism: Malania oleifera (assembly GCF_029873635.1). Taxonomy (NCBI): domain Eukaryota; kingdom Viridiplantae; phylum Streptophyta; class Magnoliopsida; order Santalales; family Ximeniaceae; genus Malania; species Malania oleifera. Next base: position 25,436,773 of record NC_080421.1, read on the forward strand.
TGGGATGACGTAGAGCAGCCACGTAAAGGGGGTGAGAGATGGCGGGAAGGGGATCGGAGAGGGGTTGTGGGGGACAGCGGGGCGGGGGCCAATGGGAGGCGTCCAGCTGTTAAAACTCGCTTTTGGGGCAGGGATTTGATGTGGTGGAGACCACGGAGGGTCAAATCACGCAGGGGAGGGTACGGGGATGAAAGGAAAGAACGGAGTAGGGTTTTTGTTTGGATGGGTGGAAAATAACCGTAGGGGGAGAGAAAAAAGACGGGTTGCTTCGGGGCTCGGGATGTGGGGAGAGCGAGTGTCAGTCCATTTATGGCCGTTGGATGAGAGAGTCAAACTTACTTTTTTTTTTTTCCCTAGAAAGTCTTTTTGCATTTCTTTACAGGGTGCCCGGGTGTTGGGGACACCCCCCAAACATATCTTGCCAAAGGAAAATATTACCACTTGTTTACAGTTTTCTCTTTATTTTATTTTTAATTTTTGCTTAACACTGATTTTCATTTCCTATTTATCTTTCATTAATCCCTTCACTGCTTGTTTGGAATACTAAAAAGGGAATTTAACTTTTCTTTTTCAAAATATCAAAATGTTGCTACATTGTTCATAATTTAAATTAGTATAGGATTGCGATAAAATATAATATAAAATTATATTTACTAGATTACCATTTTACCTAAACTAAAAGTTTAAAGGGCGGATCTAAGGGTCGCCCTTAACATCTAATATTTTTTATATTAATATTAATACATTATAATTAATTTTTATTCTCCTGCTATTTTTACATTTATTCGAAAATACTATTGAGTTTATACACTAAAATAAATATCTTGAATTCTCAAGTCAATAAAGTTGAGGTTGATTGGTAAGACATAATCAACATCAATAGTAACAACTCGTATACCAATTTGTATAGTTGTTGTATCAAAACATTTATGCGTCCAAAAGCAGGCATTGGAGAGGATTTCAAACCTATATGATATCTTTTAGCCTTTTAGGTAAAATTTTTATGGGCATTGTTAGGAATCTAGAGGGCATGACTATGCCAAAAAAAAAAAGTTGTATTTATTTGACACCAACTTCCTCTTAATGGTATATATGGCGAAACCTTGAAATAGGATGAAAATAAAATAAAGTAAAATAATATAAAATATTCTCTTAATTTATTCATATTTTTATTTCATATCACAAACAAAAAGCAAGAAGACGAACGGTCATAAGGTCGAGTTTCTAATTTTGAAAAATAAAATCTTAATATTATTAATTACAGGTAAAATAAATTAAAAAATGACTAGACCTACCAAATTCTCATTCCACAATAAATAATTTCAGCCTGAACTGTGAGTGGAAGTTTTTGTCATAAAGCCTCAACAGCAGACACAAGTCTTTAATAGAAATAAAAGAATAGTGTAAAGGCTTTGAACGTTACTAATTACATCCCCACCATATCTCAAAGAAAGCTTTAAATATCAATTTGATTTATTTATTTACCTTTTTTTTTATTATTAAATTCAAACCTCAAATTTATATGTGCAAATCTCCCTTTGTATTTTATAAAATAATATTTTTAAAGAGAGGTTTTTACTATTTTTTAAACCTTAAAAGAAGTGAGTATCTTTTATTTTATTTTTTTTAATAATTTTTACAAAATACAAATTCAAGTCTAAATACTACCTTTACATTTTCCATATATGGTCTAACCTTCAAGCAATTAGGAAGCCTCAAACATATGGGCATTAATAAATATTGGATAAATCTTGTAATTTTATTTTTAAGAATTTAAAGTAGAAATTTATAAAAATTTAGAGAAAAAATATTAACCTATGTTTTATATTCACAAGAGGTTCTACTTGAAACTTTTAAAATATAAAAGATTAATGTATATAGCATTAAAGCCTGATATACATTGTTGGCCCACAACCTAACGTGTTAAATTTTTAGGTAAATTAGTAATTTAACATGGTATTAGAGTTCTGGTCCTGGATTCTAGTTTTGTCGTCCGCCTTTATTTTGTGGTATTATTTGTCATTTATTTATCTCTCCATGTGCTGTCGGGCTGCACGTGCGGGGGAGTATTAAAATTTAATACACATTGTACAAGATTTCGAAATGCACACAAAATCTTCTCTTTTAAAGAAAATCTCAAAAAGTTTCTGATAATGAGAGATATCCTATTTTAAGTTGGAATGCAATGTATAAATTTTTATAGAGAAAATGTTCACAAATTCTTATGAAAATTCATAAAAAAACTCATGCCATCATAAATTTTTAGTTCTTAATTTTTATTTTTGAATTTTGAATTTTTGATGAAGGTCAACCACAGTGAGGGAATAGAGACAAATGATTATGGCATATGAGGATGGAGAGAGCTTAAGGGCTATAAGAGGATTGGGTTAGTAGATGATAGCTATATGCCAATTTTACACAACAAATATTTCAATGAGAAACATAAAAAAGGCCCCAAAAAAGAGGCAGAAGTTCTGCATCCCACCAAAAAACTTGCATTATTATTGTCTTGCTTATTGCTTTGCAGCCTGTGGCCTCAATGGTGCACCAAATCTGTGGCTGAGATTTTGCACACAAATTGGTCAAGATGGGTCCCAAGTCCAGCCTGTATGGGGCACTGCATTTGCAACCCATGCCCTACATCCACAGATTACACAATATAAAAAGAAGCTGGTGGGCATGTGAGACCTTGGGTGGGATCCCACGAGTCCTACAGTGAAGGGCACATAGGCCCACAGAAGGGTAGAAGTCCTGCCTCCCGAAGGGCCCTATGGGCCTTCTCCTTCTCCCTGGTGCAGGGAGGGAAAAAGGGCGCGAGGCTTTAGGACAAAGGAGTCCTCAAAAGGAACCACTGGATGAGACAAAGCAGCACAAACCTCCCTTGCACCCAGCAGCACGCCCGCGACACCCCAATCTGCAGCAGCCCAATTGGCCAATTCCTTCTTCTGCTGTTTCACTCTGCATCTATCTAGTGTGATTTCTCTACTATTTAGAACAAATTGATGAGATGTTTTGTTGGCATTGCAGAGCTTTAGGAGAGCTTAAAGCCATCCATTTTTATGGTTTTGAGGCATGAATAATTACTGCTTTTACGATAATGTTTATCCTCATTCCAATGAACAAAACACCTAGAAGTAGCAAACGTAAAGTTTTTTTTTTTTTTTTTTTTTTTTTTTCTTCGGAAGCAAAATATTTGAATATGAAATGAGGTTGTAGAATAGGGATCCTCGTAGTTTTGAGAGGGGTGGAGGTCTGCAGGATCATATCGTGGATCATAAGATTGTGTTTACAATGAAAAATAAGTTTAAATTTGTGTAATTGGCATTTGATGAAAACTTACAATAAAATAAGCCTAAAGTTTTGTAGTAAGTTTAAGAAACAAAAATCAATATTAGGAATGTAGCTAGCTTGTTCGCTTGCACCTAACAAGTTTTTCCTTCAATAAATTTCACCCTAAGAAAAATCTAAATAGTGTAAACCGTGAAAGGTAGACGGTCGCTAGCGTGTTTATCCAATAATTGTAATTAAAAAGAAATTTAAAAAAAAATGAAGAGAAAAATGAAGAAGAAATTGCTAAGCTTAATTCAAATAGATTGATGTAAACTTTTTAAGCAAGAGAAGAAGGAAAAAGAGAAGGAAGAGGAAGAAAAGAAGAAAAAGAAAAGCCTTTTGTTGAAGGAAGAAGAATTTTGTTGGTCAAAAGAAAAGAAGAGGAAAAAGAAAGTTATTTTCTGCTTTGCTTTGAGGAGAAAAGACAGGTCTCTAGCTTCTTGATATATAATAAGAGAAAAAGAAGATGAAGAAAATTTAAAAATAAAAACTATACAGATAATGCAAAATTGCTAGAAGCCTGCAACTTTAAGCTCTCGACATGATTATTCAGCTTTTTATTTGTTGAAGTTATCTATTTATCTTTATGCTCTCATCTAGTCTCTATTCTTATTGGAAGAAGGAATAGTTTAAGCTTGCTAATAAATAACTTGGGACTTACCTATTAAGAACTCTAAGCTTTTAAAAGGCTTTTGATTTTGAAGGAAAAGAACTTTCAAAAGATGCTCAAGTGTTCTCTTGATTTGGATTGAACAAATCCCAAAACATTGAAATTAAAGATGTAATCTCAAGAGAGGGGTGAATTGGGTAATTAAAAATTTCTTAACGAAATTTCAATTTATTTTAACACTCTTAATTTAAATCACCACAACCACACAGTTATAATAAACTAATCAACACCGTACTATACCAATCAACAATCCTAAATATAAATATGAATGCTGAAATTACAATCCAAATTTAAACTTCAAGTAATTCAGTATTCATTTAGTTAAATTTCAGAATCTAGTTTTCAGAAATAATCAGTGATGTTTTCAAGACACAAATTCACTTATACAACTGAGGTCATCTTGACACTTACGCTTCAATTAAATAATCAATCAAACCAACTTAATCTCATCCAAACACAACTAAATTCAGATATCAAAACTTGTTTGATTTTTCGTCCAATAACGTAAACCAACATTCAATATGGTAACTTGATTAAACCACAATCAAATCTCAATAATCAGCAGGTTCTCCAATGAATTTAAAATCATACACGTAGATTTTAATTTGCAAGAATTAAAGAGATAGGGAAGAAGAGCAGAACACCAAGTTTTTTACAAGGTTCGACCAGTAGCCTATGTCCTTGCCTCAAGCAACTCGCTTGGAAGATTTCCTTTCCCACTTCATTGAACAGGTGAAACACCCTCTCTCTGTTTGAAGGTGGAGACCCCTCTCTAACGAGAATAACCTCTCGCTAGACAACTATTCAACAATCCTGAACCGTCAAAGTTTGCACAAAGGAAATATACAATTCTTTCAAGAAAATAACTCACAAAAGAGCATAATTTGTACAAATTTAAAGCACAATATACTTCAGATAATCAATAAAGTGAAGCTCATGAATATATCACAAGTATTCTCATTGTAGGATGTGGATTTCAAAAACAAATCAGAATTTCGCTAGGTATTTCAGCAAGAACTCACAGTAGCTTTTCAGAAAGAATTTAAAGAGTACAACACAAATTTAGAATTGTATGTAAGTATAGGTTACCCTAAATTGCGAAAAGATTAACTTTATATAGAGTAGAGACAACAGTTACCTTTTTCCCCAAGTTTGCTTCAAGTTTGGAAATCCAAACAGTCGAATTTAGAAACAAAATCTACACTGTTTACAAGTTTAAAACATCGACTTCCATCGCCTGATCCATAAGGTTAGTTGTCTGAGCTTATTTGAAATAGCACATAAGAATAATCAGTAATAGGTCAGTCGCCTAACCCTGATGGTTTAGTCACCCGATCCCATTTTGTTCTTTTATTAACACTAGCAGTATCATATTAGTAGTTTGATGCAAAGTTATCAGTCGTCTGACCACTAACTACTTAGTGTTTTTCAAACTTTAATTCCAAAACTTGATTTTGTTAACTTGGAAAACGTATTTTAGACCTTATATATGAAAATATTTTCTATGTACTAAAGCAGATCTCTACATCTAGAACGAATCCTAATAGCTTCAACTTCAATATTGAGAATAGAAGTACTTACATGAGATTTAATCAAAATAAAACCATCTAAGTTCCTAAGTATTCATGTTGTAAAGCTTTCAATAATCATCTGAGTTTTGATTAATTCTTCAATATTATCATGTTTTTCATGATTTGTAGCTTTAAGTTTAAGCTTCAACAATTTTCTTCAAGTACAATTACTTGACTTCATAAACCATTTGAGTCCTCAAACTTAACTTGAAAGCATGCTTAGTAACCTTGATTTGTTATTATCAAAACGAGATTAAGCCTTGTTAGGCCAACGATGCTGGTTATTTTGCCCTAATTTTGATACATTTGGGCCAACGAAACCAAATTTTGTGTCTACTGCAAAAGTGTTTGGGCAAGAAAAAATAAAAATAAATGCTCATGTGAAAAATTACTGTTTTACGTGTTTGGAAAAAAAAGTTCTTATTTTGAAAGTACTTAAAAAAAATATTTATTAAAGTTAATTTTAAGGGGAAAAAAGATTTATTATTATTTTTTCACTAAAAAATGAGCAAAAATGAGCATTTTTCATGATATTAGCCAAGAACTGGGATCATTAAATTTTTTTTTTCTAGTGTAGTATCATCCTCAGAACATTAACATTAATCAGTGGTATAAATAGTACAAGATTTGTAACTTTGACATAATTGTAGTATGTAGATCATGACTTTTGTGCAACCACATAATGAAGTCGAAGAATCTAGCATAAGCATGCCATAAAAACTGAATTTTTGACACCAATATGAAAAAGGTCTAACTTTTGCATAAAATCAATTAACGTAAGATGGCACGAGAGTGAGATAAACCTTGTTACTCTTGGAGATTTGAATATCGAACAAACCCTAACAATCCCAAGGAACCAAGAAATTATTATTGATCTCAAGTCGTTTTCTTCAAGCTTGGACCTTCCAAACTTTTATGAGAATGCCAAGGAAAGTACGAGGAAATCCTCTAACTTCCTAACTTTTGAATGTGAGCCTCCTCTCTTGGTGAATAAGAGCCTCCTTGTTGTTAAATGTACCCTCTTTTTTTTTTTCTCTTTCTCTTTCTCTCTAAACATATGCATCTTTTTTTTTTCTTCCAACTTCTTTCGAACGTGTGCCTCCGATGTCCAACTTTGTCCCCAATTAAATCAACATAGATGCCCCCCTCTTTTGGATTGAGCACGTCCAAAATGGGTGTTTGGGCATTCTTTCTGCCAAGATGGTAATAAAAAAGAACGTCAACTAAACATTTATAAATTTGCACTAAAGTTGCTTGATAATTGGACCACTGAGGTCTTGCCTATGTATGAATAATTTGCTAAATAATAATCTATCTTTGGTTTGACTTATGGCCAAAAATGCTTTGCCAAATCTTAGTGAAGGAGATGAGGAATTAGAACCATCAAAGGAGCTTTTGAGGATGTGAGAGCATGAAGAAAAGTAGATCAAACCACATACCAAGGGTATAGAAGTTGTGAATTTGGGAATAGAAGATGCTTCAAAAAATTGAAAATTGGTACTTTGATAAACCTGCAAGTAAGAAGTAGTGAATTTTCTTCATGATTACAATGACATATTTGCTTGGTTTTATCAAAACATGCCTAATTTGCACATAGATATGGTGACTCATCAAATACCTATTTGGCCTAGTTGCAAGCCAGTGAAAAAAAGCTCATAAGGATGCATCGGAAATGACAAGTGAAAATCAAAGAAGAGGTCAAGTAGTAGCTTGGTGTAGCATTTTTAAGAAATGTGCAATTATCTAGAATGGGTAGCTGACATTGTTCTAGTTTTAATTAAGAAGGATAGTAAAGTAAGAGTGTGTGTTAATTATTAAGATCTAAACAAAGCTAACCCAAAGGATGGCTTTTCATTACTCGACATCACATAAATTTGACCCTAAGAAAAATCTAAATAGTGTAAACCGCAAAAGGTAGACTGTTGCTAGCATGTTTATCCAATAATTGTAATTAAAAAGAAATTAAAAAAAAAATGAAGAGAAAAATGAAGAAGAAATTGCTAAGCTTAATTCAAATAGATTGATGTAAACTTTTTAAGCAAGAGAAGAAGGAAAAAGAGAAGGAAGAGGAAGAAAAGAAGAAAAAGAAAAGCCTTTTGTTGAAGGAAGAAGAATTTTGTTAGTCAAAAGAAAAGAAGAGGAAAAAGAAAGTTATTTTCTGCTTTGCTTTGAGGAGAAAAGACAGGTCTCTAACTTCTTGATATATAATAAGAGAAAAAGAAGATGAAGAAAATTTAAAAATAAAAACTATACAGATAATGCAAAATTGCTAGAAGCCTGCAACTTTAAGCTCTCAACATGATTATTCAGCTTTTTATTTGTTGAAGTTTTCTATTTATCTTTATGCTCTCATCTAGCCTCTATTCTTATTGGAAGAAGGAATAGTTTAAGCTTGCTGATAAATAACTTGGGACTTACCTATTAAGAACTCTAAGCTTTTAAAAGGCTTTTGATTTTGAAGGAAAATAACTTTCAAAAGATGCTCAAGTGTTCTCTTGATTTGGATTGAACAAATCCCAAAACATTGAAATTAAAGATATAATCCCAAGAGTGGGGGTGAATTGGGTAATTAAAAATTTCTTAACAAAATTTCAATTTATTTTAACCCTCTTAATTTAAATCTAAATAGTGTAAACTGCAAAAGGTAGACTGTTGCTAGCATGTTTATGCAATAATTGTAATTAAAAAGAAATTTAAAAAAAAATGAAGAGAAAAATGAAGAAGAAATTGCTAAGCTTAATTCAAATAGATTGATGTAAACTTTTTAAGCAAGAGAAGAAGGAAAAAGAGAAGGAAGAGGAAGAAAAGAAGAAAAAGAAAAGCCTTTTGTTGAAGGAAGAAGAATTTTGTTAGTCAAAAGAAAAGAAGAGGAAAAAGAAAGTTATTTTCTGCTTTGCTTTGAGGAGAAAAGACAGGTCTCTAGCTTCTTGATATATAATAAGAGAAAAAGAAGATGAAGAAAATTTAAAAATAAAAACTATACAGATAATGCAAAATTGTTAGAAGCCTGTAACTTTAAGCTCTCAACATGATTATTTAGCTTTTTATTTGTTGAAGTTATCTATTTATCTTTATGCTCTCATCTAGTCTCTATTCTTATTGGAAGAAGGAATAGTTTAAGCTTGCTAATAAATAACTTGGGACTTACCTTTTAAGAACTCTAAGCTTTTAAAAGGCTTTTGATTTTGAAGGAAAAGAACTTTCAAAAGATGCTCAAATGTTCTCTTGATTTGGATTGAACAAATCCCAAAACATTGAAATTAAAGATGTAAACCCAAGAGGGGGGGGGGGGGTGAATTGGGTAATTAAAAATTTCTTAACAAAATTTCAATTTATTTTAACCCTCTTAATTTAAATCTAAATAGTGTAACCGCAAAAGGTAGACTGTTGCTAGCATGTTTATGCAATAATTGTAATTAAAAAGAAATTTAAAAAAAAATGAAGAGAAAAATGAAGAAGAAATTGCTAAGCTTAATTCAAATAGATTGATGTAAACTTTTTAAGCAAGAGAAGAAGGAAAAAGAGAAGGAAGAGGAAGAAAAGAAGAAAAAGAAAAGCCTTTTGTTGAAGGAAGAAGAATTTTGTTAGTCAAAAGAAAAGAAGAGGAAAAAGAAAGTTATTTTCTGCTTTGCTTTGAGGAGAAAAGACAGGTCTCTAACTTCTTGATATATAATAAGAGAAAGAGAAGATGAAGAAAATTTAAAAATAAAAACTATACAGATAATGCAAAATTGCTAGAAGCCTGCAACTTTAAGCTCTCAACATGATTATGCAGCTTTTTATTTATTGAAGTTATCTATTTATCTTTATGCTCTCATCTAGTCTCTATTCTTATTGGAAGAAGGAATAGTTTAAGCTTGCTGATAAATAACTTGGGACTTACCTATTAAGAACTCTAAGCTTTTAAAAGGCTTTTGATTTTGAAGGAAAAGAACTTTCAAAAGATGCTCAATTGTTCTCTTGATTTGGACCCAAGGAGGGGGGGGGGGGGGTGAATTGGGTAATTAAAAATTTCTTAACAAAATTTTAATTTATTTTAACCCTCTTAATTTAAATCTAAATAGTGTAAACCGTAAAAGGTAGACTGTTGCTATCATGTTTATGCAATAATTGTAATTAAAAAGAAATTTAAAAAAAAATGAAGAGAAAAATGAAGAAGAAATTGCTAAGCTTAATTCAAATAGATTGATGTAAACTTTTTAAGCAAGAGAAGAAGGAAAAAGAGAAGGAAGAGGAAGAAAAGAAGAGAAAGAAAAGCCTTTTGTTGAAGGAAGAAGAATTTTGTTAGTCAAAAGAAAAAAGAGGAAAAAGAAAGTTATTTTCTGCTTTGCTTTGAGGAGGAAAGACAGGTCTCTAACTTTTTGATATATAATAAGAGAAAAAGAAGATGAAGAAAATTTAAAAATAAAAACTATACAGATAAGGCAAAATTGCTAGAAGCCTGCAACTTGAAGCTCTCAACATGATTATTCAGCTTTTTATTTGTTGAAGTTATCTATTTATCTTTATGCTCTCATCTAGTCTCTATTCTTATTGGAAGAAGGAATAGTTTAAGCTTGCTGATAAATAACTTGGGACTTACCTATTAAGAACTCTAAACTTTTAAAAGGCTTTTGATTTTGAAGGAAAAGAACTTTCAAAAGATGCTCAAGTGTTCTCTTGATTTGGATTGAACAAATCCCAAAACATTGAAATTAAAGAGGTAATCCCAAGAGAGGGGGGGGGGGGGTGAATTGGGTAATTAAAAATTTCTTAAAAAAATTTCAATTTATTTTAACCCTCTTAATTTAAATCATCACAACCACACAGTTATAATAAACTAATCAATGCCGTACTATACCAATCAACAATCCTAAATATAAATATGAATGCTGAAATTACAAACCAAATTTAAACTTCAAGTAATTCAGTATTCAGTTCATTAAATTTTTGAATCTAGTTTTCAGAAATAATCAGTGATGTTCTCAAGACACAAATTCACTAATACAACTGAGGTCATCTTGACACTTATGCTTCAATTAAATAATCAATCAAACCAACTTAATCTTAGCCAAACACAACTAAATTCAGATATCAAACCTTGTTTGATTTTTCGTCCAATAACGTAAACCAACATTCAATATGGTAACTTGATTAAACCACAATCAAATCTCAATAATCAGTAGGTTCTCCAATGAATTTAAAATCATACACGCAGATTTTAATTTGCAAGAATTAAAGAGATAGGGAAGAAGAGCAGAACACAAAGTTTTTTACAAGGTTTGACCAGCAACCTATGTCCTTGCCTCGAGCAACTCGCTTGGTGCACATGTATGTACACAATCACACAAGTACACTTCCATTCATACATACATCCTAACACTTACACACACACATGCGTGCGTGCACATGTATGTACACACTCACACAAGTACACTTCCATTCATGCATGCATTCTAACACTTACACGCACACACATGCACACACATGCACGTACACCCCCACACACATACACTTTCATTCATGTGTATCTACACTTATATGCTCTAATGCTCACACACATGCGTGCGCATCCACGTATGTACACATTCACGTACGTACACACCCATGCATGCAACATACATCCCCAACACCCATGCACATGCATATATACTCATGCACACACAACCTCACACTCATGCATGTACAAAACTCAAAACATACATGAAACACACCCATGCACACATGTTTACACACAACCTATGCACAAACTAAAAACACACACTAACTCTCGCGTCCCGTAGGCACCGCATGTTGACATGGTCTTGACCAGACCCTAAACAGGTTGACCTTTCTAGTTTTCTCCCCGAACTGTTTGGGTCCTCTGAACCACGACTAAGCTGGTTCTATTTGCGTCATTTCTACTTGAATAATTCCAAAATGCACCAAAATCCACACAGTAGAAAAATCACAAAATTCCAAAAATATTTTCAAAACTTTGACTTCCATGGTTTTTGTCTTAATTTTATTTGTGCTATTTTGAGGTTCAGGAAAAATATTGAAAAATCAAAAAAACTCACAAAAAATGTTTTCACACTTAGAAAAAATCACAAAAATGTTTATTAGGCCCAGAAAATCATTTTCATCCCGAACAACTTCTAAAACCTTTTGAAATATTATTTTTCCTACTTAGAAAAATCCTATGAGATTTCAAAATCTGGGAGAGTATCTTGTACCTTATTTTCTCGATTTTCCCATCCCGATGATTGCAACAAAGGGCATGGACTCTTCGAAGTATTGGATTGCCCTGGTTTTGAGGGAATACCTATATAGTATTCATTTTGAGCATTTTCTTTAATTTTCGTAAGGGAGTAATTTTGAAAGACTTGTTAAATTTATTTTGGGATAATTTTCGATTAATCTGGTACCGTTCGTAAGAACGGGCACGTAGGGGGTGCTAATACCTTCCCTTCGCGTAACTGAACTCTTGAGCTGGACTCTGGTGAAACAGACCGATTCTACCCCTAATGGGGTAGCTATCAAGTGTTCCAATCGCACTCCAAAAGACTAGTGGCGACTCCATCACACATTGTTTTTCCACGAAAATATTTTTTTATCTTTTGCAAAATACACATTCATTCCTCCCAGTTCGCAGCCGCACCCATTTACCAGAGTGGTCTCTGGCGGGTCTGGGACATCGCGACAACTTGGCCACTCCATTGGGGAATTCTGAGAGTTGAGCCAGTAATTAGTCGATAATTGTCCTTAAATTCAAGTGTAATAAGCCTTCTTAGTTGCTCCTTCACCCTTTTTGGTGTACTAATGTCACGCCCCGAACCCGAAAGTGGGTCCCAGGTGTGAATAAAGTGACCTAACCTATCTCTGTATCAATTTAAACATACATGATACCATACAAATAGAGGGTCTGACCCCGTGGGGTGAACGGATGCCCACATACATACACCTGAACATCCATACTCATTCAAAAATACGCAGCGAAATATAGTCTTTTATACATAACCAGTATCATACCAGAGTTTATACAAGCTAGGATACATTCCCATAATACAAAACATACCCCAGGTGTCTACAAAAACCATCCTGATAACTTGGATACCAAAACTCGTACCTAATCGGTACTAGCGGTAGCTACAACATCCTTGCTTCCAGACGCTAGGATGCTACTTATGGTTACCTGAAGGACCTGAAAAACATTGTACGTACATTCGGGGTGAGACACCACTCAATAAGGAAGAAAACATGTTATATCAGTGTGTGGCATACCAGTGTTATTTTACATACTTCATAACACTATAAAATACGATACAGTTCGAAACATTTGCATACAGTTTCATACAAATACATACAGTTCCAATATTTTCATAAACACCATTCCAGTACATATGATACCCAAAACATACGGTCAATGTCGTCATACTAGTTTGCAACTACACAAGGTCACCTCGTCTCAAAGCAATTACATTGCTACACATGCAACTACGCTGCGACGACTGAGGCCCAATAATGATTACATTGCTCCATACGCAAGTACACTAGGTAACCTAGTCTCATATCGATTACATTGCTACATACACAACTACAATTCGACGTCTCAGGCCCACAGTGATTACATTGCTACATACGCAACTACACAAGGTCACCTAGTCTCACATCGATTACATTGCTACATACGCAACTACAATGTGACGACCTAGGCCCAATAGTGATTACATTGGTACTTACGCAACTACACAAGGTCATCTAGTCTCACATCGATTACATTGCTACATACACAACTTCAATGCGACGACTCAGGCCCACAGTGATTACATTGCTACATACGGTGTAGAACACACCCTTCGGTGACCAGCCGGAACATACTGGTGATATTTCATACCTCGGATATGGAGCCAGCCACTCTCGCCCATGGTAGTTAACTGATACATTGCTGTTTTGCAAATCCCTACAATCATTTTGGAACTCACGTTCCTATACATTTTAGCGTATGGTAATTAGCCGCCACATAGCTGTTTTACAAATACCTAGAACAAATACATACACCCATACATGCCACACTTATTTGGTTTACGACAAATCATATCAATTACAATTTCAAGTATACAGTTTATGCAAATAGGGATTACGGTCACCTCAATAGTACAATTTTAACATAACCAACAGTTTCCAAAACAAAGTAGAGATGATACCCGAAATCCCCAATTTTCCCTAAAATTGTAACTCGAAAATCCCGCATTTTTACTCTATAGATTTCCCCAAATAAGTTGCCAAAACATACATACGATCGTAGCCTACAAGCTTACCAATCCTAATTTCGAAAATAAACTGATATAAACAGAATCCCCTTACCTTAACCAGAATTCCAACTACGAACTCTATGGTCCCCAAAACTACGAACCGAGACTCCAAAACCTACAAACCATAGTACAGTACATGCTTACAACCCGTACTACTACACATATACTAAATCAGAAATGAAAACCGAGTCTTACCTCGATTTTAGCCCGAAACCCGAAAACCTCCGAAACGAGATTCTGATCCCCTAGAAACATAGAGAATCCTTCACTGATCCTAGCAGTAACATTGGATTTGCGAATCAGGCGACAAACGACGAAGGAATCGAGGAGAGAGAGAGAGCTTCGAGTTCTAGAGAGAGAGAGAGAGGATTTAGGGAAACTTAGCCCCAAAGCAACCAAAAATACCTTTTATAGCACCTTTGACTCGAGTGGATTCGTTGACGAATTGGTGTCCTCGTCGACAAATTCTCCACTAGCTTCATCGACAAGTCGGTGGCCTCGTCGACGAGCCAGATATTTTAACTTTGTTGAACCCCTCGGCATTCACTTGTTGACGAGCTTCTGAATTTCGTCGACGAGAAGCCTTCAACCTTCATCGACGAATTATGGCCTCGTGGATGAAGTTTGTGCAAATTCCATTTTTACCCCTCTTTTACATAATAAATCCATATATCACGGTTCGGGTTCTTACAACCTCCACTCCTTACAAAAATTTTGTTCTCGAAATTTGCAATCTCTCATTAGAAACACATTCATATTACTGCATACATACATACTCTGAGAATACGATGGCCATTTATACGCAGCCCCGTGGTTACATACATACATACTCTAGAGAATACGGCAGCCATTTATACGCAGCCCCGTCACGATACATACATACATACTCTGGAGAATGCGGCAGCCATTTATACGGAGTCCCGTCAAGATACATACATACATACTCTAGAGAATACGGCAGCCATTTATACGCAGCCCCATCACGATACATACATACATACTCTAAAGAATACGGTGGCCATTTATACGCAGCTCCGTTACGATACATACATACATACATTCCCTCACTTATGGCGAAGGAATACTGTGGTTACATACATATATGGTCTCGGGAGCTTACAATACAACAGAACTCTTGCAGAGACGACCCACTAAATACAATACGATAACAAGGGTTTACGTACATACATACATACTCATACCACCCTGCTATCCAAGTACTACTCAGAACAACAACGGATACTTCCGGCGTATTTCCGTTTCTAGTTCCCAAGAAGCTTCCTCAACCTCGTGGTTCCGCCATAATACCTTCACTAACGGTATCTCTTTGGTACGAAGCTTCTGAACTTTACGGTCCAGAACCTAAACAAGTATTTCTTCATACGCTAAAGTATCCCAAATTTCCAACTCATCATAACTAATAACATGCGAAGGATCCAACACGTAGCTCCTCAACATGGATACGTGAAACACATCATGGACTCTCGAGAGTGCTGGGGGTAGTGCAACTCTCTAGGCGACCGGACCCACTCGCTCAATGACCTCGAATGGTCCGATATACCTTGGACTCAACTTGCCTTTCCTTTCGAATCTCATCACTCCTTTCATTGGAGCGATTCTAAGGAATACTTTACCTCCTACCTCGAACTCCAACTCACGACGGCGAACATCCGCGTAACTTTTTTGCCGACTCTGAGCCGATCTAATCCTCTCCTAGATCAAACCTACCTTCTCAGACGCCTACTGCACAAGTTCAGGTCCTAAGACCTGACGTTCACCGAATTCATCCCAATACAAAGGAGATCGACACCTCCAACTATACAAAGCCTCGAACGGTGCCATCCCTATATTGGCTTGAAAACTATTGTTATAGGCAAACTCCACTAGTGGTAGAAACTGAATCCAACTACCACCGAAGTTCAATACACAAGCCCGTAACATATCCTCCAAGGTCTGTATTGTCCTTTTCGACTGTCCATCAGTCTGGGGGTGGAACGCTGTACTGAAAGTAAGCTTCGTCCCTAATGCTTCCTACAAGCTCTTCCAAAATCGAGAAGTAAACCTTGGGTCTTGATCTGAAACAATGGACACCGGTACGCCATGCAATCTCACTATCTCATGCACATATAGGTCCACTAGTCTACTCAAAGGGTAGCTGACCTTCGTTGGTACAAAGTGAGCAGATTTCGTTAACCTGTCCACAATCACCCAAACAACGTTCTGCCCGTGAAGCGCTGTCAGTAATTTGGTAATAAAGTTCATGGAAATGTGCTCCCACTTCCACACCGGAATAGGCAAAGGCTGCAACGGCCTTGCCGGTCTCTGATGTTCAGCTTTCACCTGCTGACACGTCAGACATTGCTCCACAAACCAAGAAATATTCCTCTTCATACCACTCCATCGGAAGTACTCGCGTAAATCCCAATACATCTTCGTACTACTCGGGTGTACTGTATACAGAGAACGATGCGCTTCCTCCAGAATCGTCCTTTGGAACACACAGCCTGGTCCCAAACCTTAACACACCTTTGTCAGAGATGTTAAAATCCATAGCCAAACCTTGCTGCACTTTCTCCACAATCTCAATTAACTCCGCATCATTAGCTTGCGTAACTTTAATACGCTCAAACAAGGTCGGTTGGATTACCAAGCTAGCAATGAAAGCCTGATGATCACTAGAGACCAACTCCACGCCAAGGCTTTCTAGATCCCGTCTGATATGATGCTGAGCTACAACTACAGTTACTGTTGCATGCTCTGACTTTCGACTCAACGCATCTGCTACCATATTAGCCTTCCCTAGGTGATAACTGATCGTGCAATCATAGTCCTTAATCAACTCTATCTACCACCTTTGTCTCATATTCAGCTCCTTTTGCATGAAAAAGTACCTGAGGCTTTTGTGGTCAGTGAAAATCTCACACTGAACACCGTACAGGTAGTGTTGCCAGATCTTTAGGGCATAAACAACAGCAGCTAACTCTAAATCATGTGTAGGGTAATTCTTCTCATACTCCTTAAGTTGTCGAGAAGCATAAGCTACCACCTTACCCTGTTGCATAAGCACACATAACAAACCCTTCAGGGACGCGTCGCTATAAATCACAAAACCCCCATTCCCTGAAGGAATGGTGAATACTGGAGCAGTAACCAGCCGGTGCTTCAACTCAAGAAAACACTGCTGGCAATCACTAGTCCAGTCAAACTTCACCCTTCTTTTCGTCAATCGTGTCAGAGGTCCAGATAATTTATAGAAACCCTCTACGAACCGACGATAATAAGTCTCACAAAACTCCGAACCTCCTGCATACTCTTTGGTCTAGCCCAGTCAACCACAACTTTGATCTTGCTAGGATCAATAAAGATACCACCCTCAGACACCACATGGCCTAAGAACGCAACCTAATTCAACCAGAACTCACACTTCTTCAACTTAGCATACAACTTCTTCTCCCGCAGAATCTGTGACACTAACCTAAAATGTTCCACATGCCCTTCCATACTCCTCGAATATACTAGAATGTCATCAATGAATACCACTACGAATCGATCTAGGAACTCATGGAAAACCCTGATCATCAAATCCATGAACACCGCCGGAGCATTTGTCAACCCAAAAGGCATGACTAAGAACTCATAATGGCCATATCTAGTTCGGAAAGCAGTATTCGCTACATCCTCCGCTCTAACCCTCACCTGATGATATCCTGACCGCAAGTCGATCTTTGAAAAGACTCGCGTTCCCTGTAACTGGTCAAACAGATCATATATACGAGGTAAAGAATAGCGATTCTTCACAGTTATCTTATTAATCTCACTGTAATCAATGCACATCCGCATAGACCCGTCTTTCTTTTTCACAAACAATACTGGAGCTCCCTAGGGCGAAACACTAGGTCGAATGAATCCCCTGTCTAGTAATTCCTATAACTGCTCCTTCAACTCCCGAAGTTCTGTTGGAGCCATCTGGTACGGAGATTTAGAGATCGGTGCCTTACCAGGAAGCAACTCTATCGCAAACTCCACCTCACGATCTAGAGGTAAACTGGGTAAATCATCTAGAAACACATTCGGAAACTCACTGACCACCCGAATGTCCTCGAGTCTCAACTCATCCCGCGGCGGTTCCTTTATACAAGCTAGGTACCCCTGACATCCGTCCAAGAGTAGCCTCCTCGCCTGTAATGCCAATAAAATCTGTGGCGTCAAACGCACACACGATCCTACGAACTCATATTCCTGCTTCCCAAGAGGACTGAACACTACTACCTTCTTACGACAATCGATCACCACATAACTAGAGAACAACTAATCCATTCCCAATATGACATCGAAACCCGACATGTCGTATACCACAAGATTTGCTGGTAGCAGTCTCTCTTGAATTACCACTGGGCAATTTCCTAATATCTTACTACAAAGCGTTACACTCCCAATCAGTGTAGTCACAGACAATATTTCATTCATCACAATGGATTCCGCCCCACACAACTTCACAAAACTAGTAGATATGAACGAATGAGTTGCCCTCGAATTAAATAAAACAACAGCTCTATTTGAAAGCAATAACATGGTACCTGTCACCACGTTCCCAGCATGTTCTGCATCAGCTGGAGTAAGTGAATATACCCTCACTGGAGCCATATTTGCCTGGTGGTTCACCCGAGGCAATTGATTACTCCCACGGTTTTGACTCTGTGCAGGCATAATCCTCCTCTGTTCCTGACAGCTCTTCGCCATGTGGCTCGACTTGCCATAATTGTAGCAAACACCCCAGAATGGCTGACATTCGCCATCATACCATTTACGACATTTGGCACATGGTGCGGAGGATGGATCCCCCTGAGAACTCGGCCGCTTGGTGTTTTGACGATAACTAGAGCTGTAATTCTTCTTCTTCTTCCACTGACTCTGTCGATGACCACTTTGAGGACCATAAGATACTGGCCTCTTCCCCAAAACCTGCACTACCTCATCTCCCCGAAGGTCGGTCTCAACTGTGGTAGCTTTATCCACTAGGATAGAGAACTCACGAATCTGCAGCATCCCCACAAGACGGCGGATGTCTTTCCTCAGAACCCTATTGAACCTCCGAGCCTTCTCATGCTCATTCGGAACCAAGTATGATGCAAATCGAGACAACTTGATAAATCTGGCAGCATTCCTTTGCACCGTTAAAGTTCCCTGCATCAGGCTCGAAAACTCATCGGCTTTTTCATCCCAAGTGGAGACCAGAAAGTATCTTTAAAAAAATACCTCCTTGAAGCGGTCCCACGTCATACTAGATGGACCAGCTCTCTGCCTCTCAAATAGACTCACCGCCGTCCACCATCGCTCTGCCTCCCCAGTCAGCTGGAAGGTAGCATACAAGACCGTCTACTTCTCAGTGCAGTGAAGGACTTCCAAAATCCTCTCTGTCTTCTCAACCCAGTCCTTCACCACTATCGAATCAGGTCCTCCAGTAAATGTTAGAGGGTGCATGCGTGTGAACCTCTCGATGGTACACCCCGCGTCAGTAGGAGAGTTTTCGCATCTCCTAACACTCCGCCCAATCTCTTGGATCACCTGTCTCGCTAAACCACGAGACACAGAAGGAGAATCATCGCTTGCCGTCTCCTTGGAGCCACTCTCCAAGTTATTATCCTTGGGCTCCATTTTGAAAACAGAATTGGAACCTGTTAGAATTCCTATATCGTACACGGTTAACACAATCATAGACCTAATCATGTCAATTATTACTCTCACAGATCTAAGCCTCTCCCGTCACATCGACACAAATCAATCAATGGTATGCCCTACCTTTATTGGAATCGTCATTCCAGGAAAAACATGAAATACCTCCGACACATCCTGATCTAGTAACAGAACAACCCTCGACCAACACTACCCATTTCCTATATCCTATATTCTGGTATGTACACATCAATATTCCTAACCAAGTCTACAAGACCTAACAACCTGGTTAGCTCTGATACCAAGCTGTGACGCCCCGAACCCGCACGTGGGTCCCAGGTGTGAAAAAAGTGATTTAACTTGTCTCTGTATCAATTTAAACGTACATGATACCATACAAATAGAGGGTCTGAACCTGTGGGGTGAACGTATGCCCACATACATACACCCGAACATTCATACTCATTCAAAAATACGCGGCGAAATACATTCTTTTATACATAACCAGTATCATACCAGAGTCTATACAAGTTAGGATATACATTCCCATAATACAAAACATACCCCAGGTGTCTACAAAAACCATCCCGACAACCTGGATACCAAAACTCGTATCTAATCGGTACTAGTGATAGCTACGACACCCTTGCTTCCAGACACTAGGATGCTACTTACGGCTACCTGAAGGACCTGAAAAACATTGTACGTACATTCGGGGTGAGACACCTCTCAGTAAGGAAGAAAACAGGTTATATCAGTGTGTGACATACTGAAATAAGGAATAGCTTCCCAAGAGGGGGGGTGAATTGTATTCTTTTGAATTTTTACGATTTTTAAGCTTTTGATTTTAACACCCAGAATATATAAATGATAATCACACTTAAAAATATTGAATGTTAAACT
Source organism: Malania oleifera (assembly GCF_029873635.1). NCBI lineage: Eukaryota > Viridiplantae > Streptophyta > Magnoliopsida > Santalales > Ximeniaceae > Malania > Malania oleifera. Next base: position 25,457,193 of record NC_080421.1, read on the forward strand.
CACAAGTCAATTAATGAAATCAAAGTAATTCAATCACTCAACCAAGAATATTAGAGCTTTAGTCAATTTCCCTGTAAGCTTTTAGAATGCAACTCTCTTGATCAAGATTTCCGTAGATTAACCAACGTACTCCCTTTTGGGTTTCTGCAAACGGTTAATCAAAACGTACTTTCTAAATTTCAAGTATCTTTGTTTCTTTCTCACTTAAAAACCTGAAACCTGCACTTTTAAACCATACAATGATAACAAGTAAAGAATGTAAAGCAAAGCAGAGAGAAAGAGATAAGAATTTTTACAAGGTTCAGTTTCAACACGGCCTACGTCCTCGCCCTTGGCAAAATACCAAAGGGTACCACTATATCAGTTCCGTTACCGAGTGGAACAACACCTGTTTACAACCACTCCTTCTGTTAGGCTAGAGTCTGCCTCTCCAAACAACAATTCCTCGTTTGGTCCAACGATTCAACAACTCTGAATCGTCTAAGAATCAAGATAAAGAGATTTTGTGTACAAAAGAAAAACTCTCATAACAGAGTAGATTAGTACAATAATCAGCACCATGATACTTCAAGGTAATTCAAATATAAAAAATTTGAAGCTCAATACTTAGTATGAATTACCAAATAATTTTCAAAGAAAATTAAAGATTCTGATTTTTGAAAGCTTTGCTTCAAAGTATAAATCAATAGCAAATCAGTAGTTTAAACACAAGAGAATTTTAGATCCTTTGAGAATTTTGAATGCTTGAAGATTGCTTGATCTAAAAAACCTTTGAAGGTTGCTTGATTTAAAAACTTTTGAAGATTGCTGGATCTGAAAACCTTTGAAGATTGCTTAATTTCAAAAACCTTTGAATATTGCTTCAATTTGAAACCTTTGAAGATTTAGACTATTTATAGATGTTTTGGAAGCCATTCATTACTCTCACAGATTCCTAAAAATCATTTCCAAGTATTTTGAAATAAATATGTCCAAAAACGTGGTTTAAAAGATCTTCCCGTCGAGAGATTTAATGCCAACGTTCAAGTGGCAGTCGCCTATTATAGAGCAATCTCTCAACACAGAATGCTGGCAGTCACCTGCCAGAACTAGGGCAGTCGCCTGGCTTGTTCACGCAGGCGCCTGACAGGTTTAGGCAGTCGCATGTCTAACTACTGACTTTTAAAAAAAAACTCTTTCTTAATATGGCAGTCGCCTGCCATATCATGGTAGTCGTCTGACCCTTCAATATTTGAAAATTTTTCCTTTTTTTCAAGAACTTTTCTTTTCATTGATTATAAAAATATTCTTTAGAGTATATATATATAAATATATTTTTGAATTTCTAGGAGCTTCAAACCAATTTATACTTGAAAATAACTTTGAAGTACTTACATCTAGAACATCCTTAAAAATATAATTCTTTGATCTTCAATCTTGTTCTTCCATCATCTTTGTTGTTTCAATCTTTTCTTTGAGCTTTTCACCAGTATAACTTTATTCCTCATGCTCTTTGTAATCCATAAACTTTACTTTGTGTTCTTCAAGAATTCTTTGTAATCCATAAGCTTCCTTATGCACTTGAGCTTTGTCACTTTCTAGAAAAACTTTTACTTGAAACATATTAAACACATCATTGATTTGTTATCATCAAACTAAAAATTGTAAGCCTTATTAGGCCAACAATCTCCCCTTTTTTTATGATGACAAATCGAGAGCAAAAATAATAAGATTTTAATACTCATGGCTCCCCCTATCAATGAGCATGATGTAATTCATGTATATAAGTCCAAAAGATAATCCGTGAATCCATGAATAAACCATACATACAAGTATAAAGATAATCTTCATAAAAGATCCATCCATCCATTTAAAGTTTTACAAACCATGATATATCATATTTTTGCACTCATTTCTCTAAAATAGAGAAATGCTGCAAGACAAAGTACTAGTTTTAGAACATCAAGAACAACCTATCTGATAAAGCTTAAATATAGAAAAGCACATAAAAGTGATAAATATCGTATAGATGAAAACATATCAATTAGAGGTTTCCATATATTCACTTTCATCATCTCCTTCCTCTTGTTCATCAGATTCATTATCTCCTTCCTCTTGGTCACCAGATTCATCCTCACTAGATGTAGCAGAGCTGATATTCATAGGTGATTTTCCTTTAGAAGAACTGGCCAACTGTTGCTCAATCTTATCAACTCGCTTATCAATATGTGAGCAATGAGTTTCTATGGAGGTAACCTTCTCTTGCAGAGTACCAAGGCCAAATTTCATACCATCATTGAACGTCATATAATGATTAAAAAATGGAACAAACCATGAAGGAGTTTTTGGATCAAGCTGAATTGAAGGTGTTGTGATGGAAGATGAAGGAGGTGGTGGAGCAGATGAGACATTTCGAGGTCCTTTATGAAACCACCCTTGAGGAGAATTCTTATAGCCTATTCGTTTAAGAACGGTATCAGAAAAGATATCATAATAAGTCTTGCTAGTGAAGTTAAATGATGGTGTTAAAACATTAAAATGAGCAAAAACCATATTCAACATCCCAATATATGGTAGAACACTACGAGGAGCATCGACTTTCATGATAATCCACTGGATAATTAAACTTGGAAGATCCATCTTCTTTCCTTTGAGAATACACGACATTACAAAACAATCCAGAAATGAAATGTGATCATGAGAACCAGATCATGGTAAGATGTTGTTTGTAATGAGCTTGTGCAGAATTAGGGCTTTCAGATTAAGCAACTTATAAAGTGGAGGATGTCCAAAATTAACAGGAGTTTCAATCATGACTAGGGGAAAAAAATCTTGTGGAGTAAAACCTTGAGTCATAATCCATTGCTTTTCAACAACGTGAACCTCAAAGTCCCCTGGCTTGATTCGAAGAATCTTTCCCAAGGATATGGAAGTTAGATGGATATTTTGCCCAAGCAGATTGGTTTTGATCCCATTATCGCATCGTTCCATGTTTGCATAAAAAATTCGAACAACATTGGGATAATATCCTTTAGCTTGGTAGGTAATAAACTTATCCCATCCAATGTTCTTAAAGAGTTCCATGATTTCAAGAAAGTCTGAATTGAAGAACGTTACGTCAAGAACCTTACCTAAAATAGGTTCAGCTGAAGTAATCTGATTTCGGTAAAGGTGCTTAGCGTGTGGAGTCACTAACCATTTCTCCACTCATTGTTATTGATCCTTGTTGAAGATGAGGATCCCTTGACACCAAAAGATTTGGATTGAGGCATATTTGTATGGAGAAGAAAAAAAACAAGGAAACCATAAGTTAGGTTCGTTATTTGGTGAGTAGGAAGGATTAGAAACTTGGTTTCAAGATGATTTGAATGGGATATGTGTATGGAAAATGATAGAGACAAAAGATTTCAGAGAGAAAGATGAATGAGTAGGCGCCTGGTGGGTTTTAAAATGACTTAAAATAGGGTTTTAAATCCTACCCGCCGCGAGGCAATCTCCTGCTTGAATGTGGCAGGCACCTGTCTATATGGAATTTTAAAAGATAGTAACCTGGCAGTCACCTGCCAAACAGAACAATGTTTAAATTACTTCATGACTATGAAGCATGCCCAATTCTTCTCTTATAAATATGAATCTTTCTTCCGACAAAGGTTTTGTGAAAATATCTGCTAATTGATCATGTGTATTTACAAATTCTAGCATTATATCTTCGTTTTGCACATGGTCTCTCAAGAAATGGTGTCTTATGTCAATATGTTTTGTTCTTGAGTGAGATACTGGATTTTTTGAAATATTAATAGCACTTGTGTTATCACATTTGATATGAATAGTTTGATATTGTATTTGAAAATCTTTTAGTTGCTGTTTCATATACAATGTTTGAGCACAACAACTTCATGCAACAATGTATTCTGCTTCTGCTGTGGATAATGCTACAGAGTTTTGTTTCTTTGAAGACCATGAAACTAAAGAGTGTCCTAGAAAATGACACGTTCCACTTGTGTTTTTTCTATCTATTTTACATCCAGCAAAGTCTGTATCTGAATAACTAATCATTTCAAATTCAGATTCCTTTGGATACCATAATCCTAGTTCAAGTGTGCCTAATAGATACTTAAGGATTCTTTTGACTGTTGTTTGGTGTGATTCCTTAGGAGCTGACTGAAACCTTGCACACATACATACACTAAACATAATATCCGGCCTACTTACTGTTAAATAAAGTAAGCTTCCTATCATTCCTCGATAGTGTTTAGTATCAACTTATTTCCCTTTTTCATCTTTGTCAAGACTAATTGAAGTACTCATAGGAGTTCCTATAGGTTTACTTTCTTCCATATCAAACTTTTTTAACATTTCTTTAATGTATTTAGTTTGATTTATGAAAGTTCCATTTTTTGCTTGTTTGATTTGTAATCCAAGAAAGTAATTTAATTCTCCCATCATACTCATCTCAAACTCTTTTTGCATACATGTGGCAAATTCTTTACATAGATCTTTATTTGTAGCTCCAAATATAATATCATCCATATATATTTGAACTAATAGCATATCTTTGTTTTTAGTTTTAATGAATAAGGTACTATCAACCTTTCCTCTTGTAAATTCATTTTTAAGTAAAAATTTACTTAACCTCTCACACCAAGCTCTTAGAGCTTGTTTCAAACCATGAAGGGCTTTTGTTAATTTGAATACATGGTTTGGATTTTTAGAATTTTCAAACCCTGGAGGTTGTTTGACATATACTTCTTCGTTTATATATCCATTTAAAAATGCGCTCTTCAGATGCATTTGATATAACTTAAAATCCTTATGGGCTACATAGGCTAAAAGCATCCTAATAGCTTCCATCCTAGCCACAGGTGCAAAAGTATCATCATAATCAATTCCTTTTTCTTGATTATACCCTTGTGCCACTAGCCTAGCTTTGTTTCTTACAACAACTCCATTTTCATCCTTCTTATTTCTAAACACCCATTTAGTTCCTATAATTGATTTATCTTTGGGTTTTGGTATTAGTTCCCATACTTGACTTCTTTCGAATTGATTTAATTCCTCTTGCATAGCTATAATCCAAGAATCATCATTTAAAGCATCTTCAATATTTTTTGGTTCATTTTGGGATAAAAATGCATAATGATTACAAATATTTTTTAGTGAGGCTCTAGTGGTTTTTCCTTTTGATGTTTCACCAAGAATTTGTTCTTTTGGGTGATTTTTGTCATATTTCCACTCTTTAGGAAGTTTCAGATTCTCTGAAAAGTAGAGCATCATTATTCTTTTCTTCTTTTATTTCAAGAACTTCTTCCTTTTGTGAAGTGACTTCTTTTTCATCATTCATATCTTTGATGTTATAATGATTTGATTCATCAAAAGTTATATAAATTGATTCCATAATTGTGGAAGTTCTTTTATTATAAATCCTATAGGCTTTACTATTTGTAGAATAACCTAAGAAAATACCTTCATCCGACTTTGCATCAAATTTTCCTAAATCATCTTTAGTATTTAATATAAAGCATTTACAACCGAATACATGAAAGTAGAATATATTTGGTTTTCTATCTTTCTAAAGTTCATATGGTGTTTTATTTATTTTTGATCTTATTGATACCCTATTTACAATATAACATGCTGTATTTACAGCTTCTGCCCAAAAATATTTTGGTAGACTATTTTCATTGAGCATTGTTCTTGCAATTTCTTGCAAAGTTCTATTTTTTCCTTTCAACAACTCCATTTTGTTGTGGAGTTCTAGGTGCTGAAAAATTGTGAGTTATTCCATGTTCATTGCAAAATTTATCAACTTCCTTATTTTTAAACTCTCTTCCTTGGTCACTTCTGAAGTTTGTTACATTATAACCTTTCTCATTTTGTAATTTCTTGCATAAGGTTATTAATTGGTTACAAGCATCATCTTTGTTTGCTAAAAAGATTACCCAAGTAAATCTTGAAAAATCATCTACTATTACAAAAGCATATTGTTTTCCACCTAAGCTTAAGGTTCTAGTTGGACCAAATAAGTCTAAGTGTAGGAGTTCTAGGGGTCTTTTGGTGGATATGAATTTTTTCTTTTTAAAACTTGTTTTTACTTGTTTTCCCTTTTGACATGCATCACACATCTTGTCTTTTATGTACTTAATATTTGGTAATCCTTTTACAAGATTTTTCTTAGATAATTTAGATAGTAGGTCCATGCTAGCATGTCCTAGTTTCCTATGCCATAACCAACTTACTTCATTCATAGATGTTTAACAAGTTATGTTTTGATTGGCTATTTTCTCAAGATTTATACAATAAAAATTATTTATTCTATAAGCCATAAACAAGGTTTCTTTATTTTTGGGATTTTGGATAACACATTTTTCTTTCATGAAAATAACTTCGAACCCTTTATCACTTAATTGACTAATACTTAAAAGATTATGTTTTAGTCCTTCCACTAATAGCACATTATCTATAGTGAGTGAAGATTCTTTACCAATTTTTTCGATACCAATAATTTTGCCTTTGGCATTGTCGCCGAAGGTGACGTATCCCCCATCCTTTTGTTTTAAGGTAGAGAACTTGGTCTTGTCACCGGTCATATGCCTTTAGCATCGCTGTTCAAGTACCATTTGTCCGTTGTTGTTGTTGTCCTAAGGCAAACCTATAATGAGGGACACTATGTGTTAGTTTTTGGAACCCAAATTTTTTTTGACTTTCATTGTTTTATTGTTGGTTCCACTATTTGTTTTCCATTCTCCTTGGACTTTAACATATTTTTTCTTTAATGGCAATTGAACATCACATGACCTTTAGTCTTGCACATAAAGCAAGTGGTGTGTTCATGTTTGTTATTTGATGAAGTGCTAGTATAAAACTTAACTTCCTTAACAAAATATCCCATGTATAGCTTTTTATTCCTTTTATTTGTTTTACCGTTGTAGCCTATTCCTTCTTTGTTTTCATGAAGCCTTTGCTATCCAATCATCTTTTCAAAGTTTTCTTTACCTTTAGTAAAATTATAGACAATATTTTCTTTATCCTCAACTATCTTTTTGAGTTCATTTATTTCTAAATTTTTCTTATTCAAATCATTTTTATGAGTTTTATCTAATTCTTGTTTTATTTCTTCTTCCAGCTTCTTAATATAAGTATTTATTTCTTCTTCAATACCTTTGAATGATTCTAGTTGCTTTACTAGTTCTTGATTCTGATCTTTCAAAGTTATGTTTCTTTTAAGACACTTTTATAAATCTTTTATGTAGTGAAAATAATTCAGTTTATAATTCCTTATAAGAAGGCAAACTATCACATGACTCATCACAAGACACATTTTGAGATTCTGTTGAAGAGTAATAAGAATTTACCTCTTCATCGTTTGCCATGAAGCATATATTTGCCATCTATTGTTCACTTGATTCGGTTTCAGTTTCGCTGGAGCTTGAATTGTCCCAAGTAGCTTTCATTGCTTCCTTCTTTTTCTTCTTGTCTTTCTTGAATAATGGACACTCCAGTTTAATATGCCCTGACTTTTTGCAATGATAACAGATTGGTAGTTCATTCTTACCTTCTTTCCTACTTGTATCTCCTTTTTCAGTTTTCTTTTTATTAAACTTTCTAGGAAACCTTTTATTTCTTTTATAGAATTTTCCTAGTCTCTTAGTAATGAATGCCAATTCATTTTGATCTAAGTCACTTGTTTCGCTTTCTTCTTCACTAGTGCTATGGCTAGATGCTTTTAGAGCTACGGATCTTTTATGCTTTGGTTTTGGATTCCTTTCTTTCAATGCCATTTCATATGTAAGAAGTGACTCACTCGAAAAATGAGCAGTTTGAAAGCTATCCCAAGTATAGGAGTTCTATCGTGTAATATTAAGCCCAAGGGTTAGATCGTCTCCTCAGGGAATGTGTTTTAATCTCAGATTTTACTTTCTTCCAATCAAAATTAAAAAGGTACTGAACTCAGTTCAGATTTGGGTTTTCAAGATTGTGGAGACTTAAATGAAAACACAAATTAAAGTCCTAAAACTATCACGCACGGAATTAAATAACAAGAATGAAAACCCTAGTCTACTTAAGGAAACACTAGATCATACTAACTAAAAATGTAAACTTTAAACATGGAATTAAAATAACAATAATGAAAACCCTAGTCTACATAAGGAAACACTGGGACACACATTAATTAAAAATGGCAACTTCAAACAAGGAAATAGAGTATGCAATGGAAACTCAATCAAATACGCACACACGCGCAATAAAAATTGGACCTTTAACACGAACACCGAACTCGAATTAAAATTAGACCATCAATCAACCTAAACAATAACATGACACAAGAACTAAAAAAAAAAACACGAACTTTGTATTTTATTTTAGTTTTCTATATTTTTTTTATTTTTATCTTAGACTTCATTAATTGAACACATAAATTCAATAAACTTAAATACTAAAAAGAACTATAATTAAAAGAGCATCTAAATAAATGTTAAAGAAAGAAGAATATAGAATAATAAAAAAAACAAAGCCTTTAATAAAATTCAATGAGTAAAGACAAAATAACAATTAACATAAAATAAATAAATAAATAAAAACAAGAAGAAGAAGGAGATGAGAGAGAGAGAGTAAGAGAAAACAGAGCATGGCCGAGAGGAGCTTGGATAGCTGTTGCAGCAGGGAGCTGGCTAGTCTTGCAGAGGCTGTTGCGGCTGTGCTCGGGTTGAAGAAGCTGCAGGGGTAGCTGGCCGAGGCTTCGGGTGTGTGGAGGTTGCAGCAGCAAATTATGGAGCTGGGGCTGTTGTTGCTGTTTGTTGGATGCTCACGGGTTGCTGGTTTTGGACGAGAAGGCTGCTGCTGTGTTGCTGTGGACAGCAACTTTCTTCGAGTTGCAGGGTAGCTCGGAACTGGAACTGCTGAAGATGGCTGCAAATGGGGGAACAAGGGATTAAGGGAGAAGGAGAATATAGGGAAGAGACTAGGAAGGAAGACTGAGATAGAGAGAGGCCCGAAAGACAGAGAGAATGAAAGAGAGAGAACTGAAAAGAAAAGACAAGACAAAGAAAAATTAAAGAAGAAGAAGAAGGAGAAGAAGAAGAGAGGAGAGGAGAGGAGAGTTTGAGGGAGAGAAAAAGGGTGCCGGAGGCACACCCTGTGCAGGGGAGAAAAGGGAATTAAATAGGATGGAGGAAAGAAGCTGCCCTAGGACCCGGATCCAACCAACTTGACCCGGCAACTTGACCCGAATTGTTGTATTTTTTTGTTCTCTGTTCATTGCAAATTCTGCTCTTCTGGAGCCCGTATCTCACAAAACTCAAAACACAAAAGTTGTAGATAATCCTTTCTTATTTCTCCAAAAATTTGAATTGTCTCGATCGGAGCTCGGACGGAAAAGTTATGCATGAAATACGAACAGGTATCGGTTTTGATTCCCGGGAATTTTCCTGCGACAAAAAATTACCAAAACTTCATAAATAGTGCAATAAAGTTCAAGAATGATGATTTTGGCATTTTATTAAAATATTGGATAATTTTGGACATTTAATTAAAAATATAAACCGTAAAACCCGGGTTAAGATGCCCAATTATGCAGTTTCGGCGCGTAATCAAGAAGTGAACCTATAAGTTCATCCAGAGAAGTAGTCTTAAGGTTTCTACATTCTGTGATAGCTGTGGCCTTTGGTTCCCAAATAGAGGGTAGGCCTCTTAGAATTTTTCTGATCATTTCATATGTAGTATAAGTTTTTCCTAAGGCATTTAAAGAGTTTATTATGTGGGTAAATCTGGTGTACATGCTTGATATCGTTTCATCGGAATTCATTTTGAATGCTTCGTATTCACTTATTAGCATGTCTATCCTATTGTATCTAACATCAACGGTTCCTTCATAAGTTACTTCTTGTTTATCCCAAATCTCCCTAGCTATTTTGCAGGCCATGACTCAATTAAACTCATTAGCATCTAATGTACAATATAACGTATTTATAGCACTTGCATTTATTTGAAGCATATTATAAAATTAAAGTCGGTCATGTCTTTCTTTTCTTTTGGAATATGTTTTCCATCAACTAACTTAGTGGGGATAAGATTTCCATCCATAACAACTTCCCAAGCTTTCCAATCCATGTGTTGGAGATATATTTCCATTCTCTTTTTCCAAAAAGTATAATTGTGTCCACAAAAGATTGGTGGATGGGTTGAGGATTGTCCTTCACCAAAGGGTGCTACTCCAATGTTTGCCATTAGATCTTTTTATAGTTTCTTGTTAGGAATTCCTATAACCTGGCTCGGATACCAATTGAAATAAGGAATAGCTTCCCAAGAGGGGGGGGGGGTGAATTGGATTCTTTTGAATTTTAACAATTTTTAAGTTTTTGATTTTAACACCCAGAATATATAAATGATAATCACACTTAAAAATATTGAAATTTAAATTCACAAGTCAATAAATGAAATCAAAGTAATTCAATCACTCAATCAAGAATATTAGAGCTTTAGTTAATTTCCCTATAAGCTTTTAGAATGCAACTCTCTTGATCAAGATTTCTGCAGATTAACCAACGTACTCCCTTTTGGGTTTCCGCAAACGGTTAATCAAAATGTACTTTCTAAATTTCAAGTATCTTTGTTTCTTTCTCACTTAAAAACCTACAACCTGCACTTTTAAACCATACAATGATAACAAGTAAAGAATATAAAGCAAAGCAGAGAGAAAAAGACAAGAATTTTTACGAGGTTCGGCTTCAACACAGTCTATGTCCTCGCCCTTGGCAAAATACCAAAGGGTACCACTATATCAGTTCCATTACCGGGTGGAACAAAACCTGTTTACAAACACTCCTTTTGTTGGGCTAGAGCCTGCCTCTCCAAACAACAATCCCTCGTTTGGTCCAACGATTCAACAACTCTGAATTGTCTAAGAATCAAGATAAAGAGATTTTGTGTACAAAAGAAAAACTCTCACAACAGAGTAGATTAGTACAATAATAATCACAATGATAATTCAAGGTAATTCAAATATAAAAAATTTGAAACTCAATACTTAGTATGAATTACCAAATAATTTTCAAAGAAAATTAAAGATTCTGATTTTTGAAAGCTTTGCTTCAAAGTATAAATCAATAGCAAATCAGTAGTTTAAACACAAGAGAGTTTTAGATCCTTTGAGAATTTTGAATGCTTGAAGATCGCTTGATCTAAAAAACCTTTGAAGGTTGCTTGACCTAAAAACTTTTGAAGATTACTGGATCTGAAAACCTTTGAAGATTACTTAATTTCAAAAACCTTTGAATATTGCTTCAATTTGAAACCTTTGAAGATTTAGACTATTTATAGATGTTTTAGAAGCTATTCATTACTCCCAAAGATTCCTAAAAATCATTTCCAAGTATTTTGAAATAAATATGTCCAAAAACGTGGTTTAAAAGATCTTCTCGTTGAGAGATTTAATGCCAACGTTCGAGTGACAGTCACCTGTCACAGAGCAATCTCTCAACACAGAATGCTGGCAGTCGCCTGGTAGAACCAAGGCAATCGCCTGGCTTGTTCACCTAGGCGCCTGACAGGTTTAGGCAGTCGCCTGTCTAGTTACTGCCTTTTTTAAAAAAACTCTTTCTTAATATGGTAGTCGTCTGACCCTTCAATATTTGAAATTTTTTCCTTTTTTTCAAAAACTTTTCTTTTCATTGATTATAAAAATATTCTTTAGAGTACATATATAAAAATATATCTTTGAATTTCTAGGAGCTTCAAACCAATTTATACTTGAAAATAACTTTGAAGTACTTACATCTAGAACATCCTTAAAAATATAATTCTTTGATCTTCAATCTTGTTCTTCCATCATCTTTGTTGTTTCAATCTTTTCTTTGAGCTTTTCACCAGTATAACTTTATTCCTCATGCTCTTTGTAATCCATAAACTTTACTTTGTGTTCTTCAAGAATTCTTTGTAATCCATAAGCTTCCTTATGCACTTGAGCTTTGTCACTTTCTAGAAAAACTTTTACTTGAAACATATTAAACACATCATTGATTTTTTATCATCAAAATAAAAATTGTGAGCCTTATTAGACCAACACATACCATTATTATTTTACATACTTCATAACACTATAAAATTCGATACAGTTCGAAACATTTTCATACAGTTTCATACAGATACATATAGTTCCAGTATTTTCACAAAAACCATTCCAGTGCATACGATACCCAAAACATATAGTCAGTGTCGTCACACTAGTTCGCAACTACACATGGTCACCTCATCTCACAGCGATTACATTGCTACACACGCAACTACGCTGCGACGACCGAGGCCCAATAGTGATTACATTGCTCCATACGTAACTACACAAGGTCACCTAGTCTCACATCGATTACATTGCTACATACGCAATTACAATGCGACAACTCAGGCCCACAGTGATTACATTGCTACATACGCAACTACACAAGGTCACCTAGTCTCACATCGATTACATTGCTATATACGCAACTACAATGCGATGACCCAGGCCCAATAGTGATTACATTACTACATACGCAACTACACAAGGTCACCTAGTCTCACATCGATTACATTGCTACATACGCAACTACAATGTGACGACTCAGGCCTACAGTGATTACATTGCTATATACGGTGTAGAACATACCCTCCAGTGACCAGCCGAAATATACTAGTGATATTTCACACCCTGGATATAGAGCCAGCCACTCTCACCCACAGTAGTTGACCGATACATGACTATTTTACAAATCCCTGGAATCATTTTGGAACTCACGTTCCTATATATTTCAGTGTACGGTAATTAGTCGCCACATAACTATTTTACAAATACCTAGAACAAATACATACACCCATACATACACCCATACATACCACACTTATTTGGTTTATGGAAAATCATATCAATTACAATTTCAAGTATACAGTTTATGAAAATATAGATTACGGTCACCTCAATAGTACAATTTTAACATAACCAACAGTTTCCAAAACAAAGTAGAGTTGATACCCGAAATCCCCAATTTTCTTGAAAACTGTAACCCGAAAATCTCGCATTTTTATTCGATAGATTTCCCCAAATAAGTTTCCAAAATATACATAAGATCGTAACCTACAAGCTTACCGATCCTGATTTCGAAAATAAATTGATATAAGCAGAATCCCCTTACCTTAACCCGAATTCCAACTATGAACTCACGGTCCCCAAAACTACGAACCAAGACTCCAAAACCTACAAACCACAGTACAGTACATGCTTACAACCCGTACTACTACACATATACTAAATCAGAAACGAAAACTGAGCCTTACCTCAATTTTAGCCTGAAACCCGAAAACTTCGAAACGAGATTCCGATCCACTAGAAACATAGAGAATCCTTCACTGATCCTCGCAGTAACGTTGGATTTGCGAATCAGGAAACAAACGACGAAAGAATCGAGGAGAGAGAGAGAGAGCTTCGAGTTCTAGAGAGAGAGAGAGTATTTAGGGAATCTTAGCCCCAAAGCAACCAAAAATACCTTTTATAGCACCTTTGACCCGAGTGGATTTGTCTACGAATTGGTGTCCTTGTCGATGAATTCTCCACTAGCTTCGTTGACGATTCGGTGGCCTTGTCGATGAGCCAGATATTTTAACTTTCTTGAATCTCTCGGCATTCACTCGTCGATGGGCTTTTGAATTTTGTCGACGAGATGCCTTCAACCTTCGTCGACGAATTATGGCCTCGTCAACGAAGTCTGTGCAAATTCCATTTTTACCCCTCTTTTACTTAATAAATCCATATATCATGGTTCGAGTTCTTACAACTAACTCATAAAGTTCATGTGTAGGTATTTGGTAAGTTGATGGTAAGCATGAATAACCCCTGCCCATTTGACTTTGGTTGTTCTTTATGATGTGAATAAGCATGCAATCACCTGCAAATGCTCTGTTTAAACATGCATTTGCTTACGAGCATCTTATTACCATGATTGTCATGTCATTGCTTGCGATTTACTTTTAATAAGGCATGTGATCACTTGCATGATTAATGTACTTATGTCCGTGGTTGTAAAACATGTGCTTAATGATGAATAATAAATGGATGAACGTGGGGTAGAGAGTGCAGATTGAAATTGATAAATTCACACACTCTTATAGCTTTATACCCGGGTTTTCCCTTTTAGGCTTAGATAGAGGTGTAATAGCGTTTGTCCCTATGTGGTAGGGCCTATGGGGACCCGTGAACCACTTTATTCAGTGCAAGCTTTGTCTGGACCTCTATGAGGGAGGACGGAGTTTTAATATGGGAACCTGTTGTTTATAAGGATTAGAGCCTACCCACACATGTTTATCAAAAATTCCTTGCCTAGGGTAGAGTCTTAGAGAACCCTGTGTATATCCATACTTACCTTGGGGTTGGGACAAGAGCCACATCCTTCTTCACATGTTGTAATCCGTGTTTTTTTGTACATATGTTTGGAAAATGCTTTGTGTTGTGTACATCTTGCATCCATGTTAGGCATTCATATCACTTGGCCAATATTTCGAAAAAAACCCTATTCATTTGTGAAAAAGTCAAAATGTACCTTGCCATGAGAAAAATAGATCATTCCTAGGATCATTAATGGGTATAGTTTTTTTTCGGAACTCCGGCCGAATGATTATTTAGGTCAAAGTAAAATCCAGAATTTCAACATTGGGCCCACCTCTACCCACCCTTACAAAACCACAAGTAAGGCGAAAGTTATGGCTGAACAACTGGAAAGCCGGATCCTAGGCGTAGAGCAAGGGCAGGAGGAGTTGAGTAGTATGTTGAATAGAATACTGGAATTGCTACTAAACAAGGGGAAGACTATGCAAGTACAAGATGACAGGGAGGATTCAGACCCTTACAACACTAGAAGGAAAGAAGAGATCATGCGGAATTCGTTGGAAAGTCGGGTGAGGGCTCTTAAGCAGAATTAGGAGAAGATCCATCAAGAAATTCAAGAGATTAAGAACCAGGTGGTCAAATTAATGGGGATAACCACCTCTTCATGCAAAACTGTGCAATCCCCAAAACAAGTCGTTAGTGAGCAGTCCTTATCATAGTCAATGGAGTCATTGGCTGGTTTGGGCCCCATCCTGCGCACATTCATTTTAACGACCCAGAACCCGTATTTTGAGCTAGATAAAGGTGACCATGCACCACCACTCGTCAACCCCGATGCCCAATAAATGGATTTGACTGAAGAAAAGGATGGGGATCAAACCCCTAATTTAAAGATGAACTTTAGGATTAGAATAGGGGGACATGGTATGAAGGAAGCAACCCATCTCGATTAGGAGGAGGCCTTTAATGTTGGCTTAGTGCCAAACTGTATTATACCTCCAAATTTTGAAGTCCCGAACTTTGAGAAGTTTAGTGGGTCCGAAAGCCCCTTAGCTCATCTAGAGATGTATGTCCAAAAAATAGCGGCGCATGCTGATAACGATGATTTGCTCGCCTACTGCTTCCAAAATAGTTTGACAGGGGAGGCTCTAGCATGGTGTAGCCGAGTAAAAGTTTGCACCTGGAAGAATTTGACTCGCACTTTTATTACTCAATACATCCATGGTATAAAGAGCATGGAGGAGAGGACGAGCGAGTACTCCCATCAAAGGAAAGAGACGATAGCACAAGGTCACTCTTTGACTAAAAAAGGGAAGATAGTTCATCCATGTGACAACCCTCTCGAAAAAACATGTGTTGTCCATTTCCCTAGAGGCACCCCCATAATGATCCTGATCAGGCGATCACTGAAGGAAGAATTGAAGGGGCAATCAATACTAGGCAAGCTAGATATATTGAATCAGAACAGAGCCCTCCAAGAGAGGATTAAAGAAAGAAAGGCAAGGAAACTTAGAGGATCCAGGGGCTATATCATCAGGGGAATCAACACTGTACGCCTAGAAACGATGTTATCTTTAGACCTAACACTGACCAAATAGCGCTAGCACGCGCAAAACCTCTGATTGTTTCTTCTAGGCCTATACCTAGCCAGCCAAATATTTAGACAAGGGATAGAGAAGTACAGAGGAAAGTCTGAAAAATAAACCCTATCCTGATGAAGTATTCAGAGCTATTCCTTTCACTGTTAGCAAAAAGATTAATCTCAACTATTCCAGGGACCACTGTCACAACCCCTGTCCCAAAGTGGTATGATCCAAACGCTCGATGTGAGTACCACACTAGAGCATTAGGTCATTCGATTGAGAAATGCTGGAATTTTAAGCACAAGGTACAGTTGCTAAGAGATTCCGAATGGTTGGTAATTGACACAAAAGAGCATGGTAGACGGGGGCCCACCATTGACCAAACTGCACATGTTAGCACGAAACCCCAGATCATTTTTTGTGGGCCTTCATCCACCCACCCGAACTTTCAGAAACATGGAGGGGGTCCTAATAGAGTGGAACCAATTCCTATAGCCTATTCAGAACTGTTCCCTTTATTTCTCGAAAGAAATCTCATCTCGGTCATCCCTAGAATAGATGAACAACATCCCTTCCCATAGTGTTACGATCCGGATCCTCGGTGTGCATATCACTCCAACACCCCTAGTCACGCCATTGACCACTGCAGGACACTTAAGCACAAGGTACAGTCACTGAGAGATGCTGGATGTTTGGCATTTGATGATAAATAGCTTGGTATACACAAAGAATCCGTTACTTAACCACGGCATAGGGCGCAATTAAAACCGATGGATTGAAGGGCCAATCAAAAAAATGAGAAAAAGGGACCGTGAAATAGGAGAATGTTGTCATTTTATTTTGAACATTTTGAAATTTGAATTGAATGAAATGCATTTCAATCTTATCCCATGTCTTTGTTTCAAATGTTGTTCACTTTTGCTTACATTTTTCACTGACACTGGAAGCAATTTCACCAGAAAAGGGGACTTGGAGTTAGCAACAAAAATGAAAAATAAAAAAATAACAAACAAAAAAAAAAAAAAAAAAAGAGGAGAAGAAAAGAGGGCGGGTGAAAGCTTCAAAGCTAAAGTTTGCCAAGAACCCCATTGCGAGATTAATGCCTTAAAAATATGACGATTATATTCCAATCAAATGAAGGGTGGTCATTCTTGGCTAACCAGTTTTCCCTAAAAAAGAACCAAACGCTTATTTATCATTTGTTAAACCTTTTGAGCCTGAGTATTAAACCTCTATCTTCAAAGAAGTCATCTCCCAAAATCGAACTGGGTCAGGTCTTTTTCAAGGTCCTGCAATTCATGCGAGACAACAATTCACTGCCGAAGTGATGGCAGACCATTCTTTTCGCTCCCCAGGAAATCAAGAAAATAAAATACCCTTTGCTAGCCCCGTTGAGACTGAAATGTTCAATCCTCTTGGCTAACCTGTTAAAGGATCACACCCCATGCTGGGGCAGTTTTAGAAAGATTTCATCCCAAAAAGAGTTCAAATGAAAACGAAGTCAATATCCCCTCACGAAAGGAAAAGCAAAAGATGACGTAAAAAGGGAAAGCATAGAAAAAAGGGAAAAGAAGGAAAGAGAAAGAAAAGAAAGGGACATACTTCATATGTGATCGTTGACCAATTTGTCCCATGATAAGTTTAAAAATCTTAAGCCTTATACACCTCTTTCTTCTTCAACCAATACACCCAGCCTACATTACGGTCCAAAGCCTAACCTGATTGGTACACATTGTTGTCTCAAATGATTTGTCAGACTCAATGTTTGAGTCTGAACTACGTGATGACTTGATCCTGAAAAGGTACGTAGGCAGCTTGTTTAAATAGCAAGTTTGATCGAAACTTTGAAAATATGGCGCCCCAAACTGGGGCAGAATTTTTTTTTTATGGGATAAGATTTTTGAGCCTATGTTTCCTTATTCTTGTTGAAACCTAAATCCCTAGCCTACATTTCTTCCCGTGTCTTAAAGACCACTCTAAGATTGGAATATTAATCAAACTACTCATTAAGGCACTAGTCATAGTACAAATAAGAAAGAATTCTTCAATATTGAAGCAATGAGGAATATTTGTTTGGGAAGCCAATACATAAAAAGTAGGAGAAACTAGAAAGATGCTTGCCCATTCATGTGACTCCTTAAGTCTGCAGTACTAGTAAATTTGTTTCCTATATACCAAGAATAGTAAGACACATAGGACTAAGCCTTCCATCTGATGAAAGTGAGACATCTGATTGCATTTCATTTGAATTCCAAATTGATTCTAAACATTAAGAAAGCTAATCATAGAGGATCCTTGCCAAGAATACAAAAATGACCAAGATCAGCCTCAGGCAAGTAAATACTAGGGTAGACTTCAAGCACCTGTTACGAGTATGGCTAAAACCAGTAAAACTGAGGCAGTTTTTGTGTTGTAAACATAGTCAGAATCAACAAAAAATAAACACTGGGGGTAGACTTTGAGCACCTGTTGAACCTGAAAGATGACCAAGATCAGTGGCAAGTAAATATTGGGGCACACTTCAAGCACCTGTTACGAGTATGGCCAAAACCAGTAAAACAAAGGTAGTTCTTGTGTCGAAAACATAGCCAGAATCAGCGGCAAGTAAACACTGGGGTAGTCCCTCTCGCCCTCTGCATGAAACCTCCCACTTGCAAACAACTTCAAGTAGATAACCCCTCTAAATATGAGTCATAACTCAACATCCTTCCTTTTCTTTTCCTTTCGTTATACCTATGACACTGAAGTAAAACCAGGAGGATATGTGAGATATTGACAACTTTATTTTGCATTTCTAGCTTGTTATAAGTAAGGAAATTTAAAGATTTTATCTTTAACGGGCTTATTTAGAATTAAATTCGTCCTCTCCAACTCTGCAATCTTCTCCTTTTATGTGGTAGTGTTAGTCACCATGACGGGCAAGTATTCAACTTGTGAAGTGGTATTCAACTATGTGGATGGGTACTCTTCCCCCAAACTTCCAAGTGATGACTTGGAGTATGGATATTAGAAGAGTAATAATTTTTTTTTATGGATTAGGCATTTGCCCCCAATTCTAGAGTATTTCAAGATCACTAATCCTTTTGATTTAATATTTTCTAGCAAAGAGATTCTGTAATGAACCCAAATTTATACCATTTTTTTTATTTCTCTGATACCATGATAGTAATAAAAATAAAGTCAACTCGGACCCAAGGTGGAGTATTGGGGATACTCCTATTCATATTTAGATTCTATAAATGCAGCGGAAAACATAACACACCTAAACTTTATATACAATACCAAAGTGCTAGAGTCTCCAAAATATACATATATACTTCCCAAAAATCCATCAGAAATCCCCAACATTAAAAAAACATAACCCTAGTCCCCCACATAACCTATAATCCTGAAGCTACAACTCTACTATCTCGGAGGTCGCTTCTTGGGGCGAGACACCTCTCACTAAGATGGAATAAGTTAACACCAATGTGTGACAGATGATTTTTGCACAAATGACATAACTGTTAATTTAAACTGTAACTAAGATAGCGGTTACATGTAAATACATATCATAACTCACACCTATACCATTTAGAATACACGTTTTCTATTTGAATGTACTTCTAACTGTAATTCATAGTTTCTGTTTTTGTAAATCTATGTATATGTATATAACTTTGAAAATTTCCTTGGATGGATAACTGTAATCATGAATTAATCCTGCATGATTGGGTTGTGCAGCCCGTGGGTTGGACTTAACTATGGCTGACCTACTAGGTTAAATCGAACTATAACTCGTCTGTAGTACGATTGGCCTGCTCAACCTAGTCTGGACTGCTAGGGAGCTCCTCTACTCTTCACTAAGGCACAATCGACTGCCATTACCACATTCTATCTGATATGTGTGGTTGCACCATCTATATTGTATTAGCTCAGTATTGTGCTCTGTGTTCTGTTTTGGTCCATCAGGGTTCTGATACTGTATAATACTATTTCTATATATTACTGTTTTACTATGATTCTGTAATAAATGTAATACCATGATTCTATAATAACTGTAATACCATGATTCTGTAATAACTGAAATATCATGGTTTTATAATATCTGTAATATCATGGTTCTGTAAAAGCTTTAATATCATGGTTCTGTAAAAGCTATATAAAATTTTGTATCAAATTTCTAAACTAAAACTAGTACATCTCATGCCACACAATTTGAGTAATGCTCATAATAATATATTCTGTATAGGAAAACTGTATTTTACTACTGTATGGGAAAATTATATTTTCTATTGTACGAAAATAATATATTATCTATAAGGTTTTAAATGCAACCTAAATTTCTAAATTTTCCCGAATATGCATATCATTTGAAAAAAAATCATAAATTTCCTTGCCCATAATTTCATATCCTGTAAAATCCAGAAAATCATATACCCATATTTCATAATCTTATACTATACTTTAACCGGAAAAATTTCTAAAACTAACTAGCGTAACTTATTCCCCTTACACGTTTATGGAGAGCGTGCCTGCAAGTATCCTAGACTGATGCCCACGACATTCGCACAACCCCTGTATTCAAAAACCCTGCCTTAATCAATTCAACGCCACAATAATAATCATATTCAAATTTCTTAGCCCACACATTACAAAACTAGTTAAAATGTAAAATAACTAATAATTCATCTCCCTTACCTTAGCCTTGGAGTGATTTCTGGAATGCCTTATTCGAAAATCTGCTCTGATTAATTGGCTAAGGGTCACTCCTAGGATCCCGTAATGGTGTCTGATTGTCAATTTGGGCTGAAATCGGAGAGAAGTCGAAGAGAGAAGGGAGAGAAAGCCACAACCTAGGAGAGAGGAGAGAGAGAGATTTTATTTTCTTAAAAAAAAAGTTGCAAGATGCTTATGTAGAGGCTACTACCAGACAAAACCATCGACGATTTTCTGTGCCCCTACCAAATCGTCAACGGTTTGGTCTACACCAAATTTTTTTTCTCGATTTTTGTTATTATTTCTATTTTTTGGGTCTCTACGTTCTCCCCTCCTTATAAAAATTTCTTTCTCAAAATTTGCTATCTATCCTATGTATAAATCTTTGAGGAAAGAAAGAAAAAAAAACTTACTGTAATTTTATTAATTACCTTTACTTATGGTGGAGGAATACCGTGGTTACAATTGGGTCCTAGGTGATTACAATCAATTACAAAAGGAAAACTCTCCCCAAACCATTTACAACCTAAAATCAAAAATACTAACTACTCTATATTGTACAAGTTAATAAATATACATTGTCATTTACTTTTACTCTTACTAGCTCAGCTCTGGACTCCACTAAACATGTATGGATATTTCTGACGCATCTTATCCTCCGACTCCCATGAAGCCTCTTCTACTACGTGGTTGCGCTAGAGCACTTTCACTAGTGAGATCCTTTTAGTGCGTAGCTCCTGTTCCTTTCGATCTAGAATCTGCACTGGCACTTCTTCATATGACAGAGTATCTCTAAGCTTTAGTGCTTCATAATTGATCACATGTGAGGGATCTGAGATGTACTTCCTCAACATAGATACATGGAATATGTCGTGGATCTTAGACAACACCGACGGTAATGCTAACCTGTAGGCAATTGGACCCACTCTCTCCAATATCTCAAATGGTTCAATAAACCTAAGGCTCACCTTACCCTTTTTCCTAGATCTCATTACTCCTTTCATCAATGCAACTTTCAAGAACACATGGTCCCCCACACCAAACTCCAGCTCTTATCGACGAGTGTCAGCCTAACTATTTTGTCGACTCTGAGCTGTTCAAATTTTATCTTTGATGAGCCTGATCTTTTTTTTTATGTCTGCTAAACAATCTCTGGTTCCAACACTTGCTTTTCACCAAATTCATCCCAATATAGTGGAGGCCGGCACCTCCGACCATAAAATGCCTCATATGGAGTCATCCTAGTACTAGCCTGATTGCTATTGTTATAAGCAAATTCAACCAGTAGTAAATACTGGATCCAACTACCCCCAAAGTCTAGTATGTTGGCCCACAACATATCCTCCAGTATATGTATGGTCCTCTTTGTCTATCCATCGATTTGAGGATGAAATGCTGTATTGAACGTCAGCTCAGAACCCATGGCCCCTTGCAAACTCTTCCAAAACTGAGATGTGAACCATGGGTCTCGGTCCAATACAATGGACACTGGCACAACATGCAGTATAAATATCTCCTGTATGTACAACTTTGTCAATCTACTCATGGACTAGTTAACTCTTATGGGAAAAAAGTGGGTAGTCTTCGTCAATCGGTCAACGACTACCCATATGGCGTCTTGTCCATGGAATACCGGCGGTAATCCTGTGACAAAGTCCATCGAAATGTGTTCTCACTTACACTCAAGGATGTGAAGTGGCTGCAACGTTCCCGACGGTCTTTGATGCTCAGCTTTCACTTGCTGGCATGTCAAACACTGTAACGCCCCGAACCTTTAAACCCGGGTCCGGCGCGTTATACCTAATAATCCATAATTAACATAACATACGCAGTTGAAAAACATGATCATAATCTCCATATAACATGATCATAATCTATAATAAATCATCCAACACCTGCATTTCCATAATTACATATATCTCCAAAACATTTCAGTATGTTCACAACTTTCTTTTCTCCATAGACTTAAAATATGAGGACGTAAAACATAAATATTTGTATCTCATAATTAACATAGAAATATACCATTTTCTTTTACTATTTCCCAATAATGTTATAGAACCTCAAGCTCTCTAAGCTCGATCTCGATGAAATCCTGAAAAAAAGATGAATTTATATTTCGGGTGAGACACATCTCAGTAAGGGAAGAAACCATATATTAAAGCAGTGTGTGGCCAACATGAGTTTATATATAACATAATATTTAACATTTGAAAATCCTTAACATAATTTTCGCAATCATTCCCCGATCCTAATCAAACACATGCAAATGTTTAACCCACGAGATTTCCCGAGGATAGGGGTGATTACCCGCCCATACAAGTAGCACCCCTCTGCTCTGATACTTAGGCAACCCAAAGGTCACAATTTAAGCATACCAGGGCACTCACCTTACTCAGTAAGCCCTCAAGTGTTAGATTGATCTCGTACTCATGCATTCAATAATAATTTATCGGCAAAGGCCCTAAGGATAGAGAAATTTACCCGCCCATACAAGTAGGTTCCCTTTGCCTTAGTACGTTATGCAGCTACTGCCACATCTGAAACTACTAGTGCACTCGCCTTACTCAGCAAGCCCTCAGGCGAAAGGTATGTCTCGCCCAATCGTATCATGTTCTACGTACATACATACTTCTAATATCATAATACATCATTCTTTTCTGTCATTATACATTCATGCACATTCATTCCTATTCATAACTTAACTTTGCATTTCGTTTCACTTTAAGTGACTCTTTCCCTTTTACATCATTTACCTTTGTCATTTCATTTCATTGCCATTTCATCGTCATTTCATTGCATAACATTTCATTTCATTATTTCGTACTACAGCTGGTCTTTAGCCATCATCAGTTAGTCTATGTAGAAACGTGCTAGATCTGCTAACACAGCTCCTTTTAATTGTCATCAGTTAGTCTACACAGAAGTATGCTAGATCTGCTAACATGGCTGTCTTTTAGCTGTCTTACATTTACAAGGTTGCATTTAACATACACAGACAATATTGTTCATATCATATTTTATTTTCATTGTTTTACTTACTTAGCCTGCATCTCATACATTTAACATATATTTGCACAGATTCTCATGCCACACAATTTAACTGTAAAATTCATACACTGCCTATAAAATAAGCCAACAAATATTTAATGTTTATATATTAAAAATACCTTTCATGTCTTACATAAATATTCTGAAAATATTTTTCCACCTTCATCAGTTCATTTTCACATATACATATATAATAAATAGCCCTAAACTTGAAAAAAAATATAATTTAAACAGTTGGCATTTTACCCATACTGAAACATATATATGTACATATAACACAGTTTATTTTTCCATTAAATTCATAAAAATTCTGATTTAATATATATTTTTCCCCTTACCTGATTTCTTGAACTACGCCAACAGGGACTCCGAAAAAATACCTGCGGCGCTCACCCGGACCCTAAAATTAAATTCCTAATTCCAATAAATTATTCCTGAATAAAATATTAATTTAATACTTCCTAGGCCTTTAAATACCAAATAAATAATTATCTCCTTAATTTTAGCCAAATTCTCAAATCCCACTTTCGCTTTGGAGTAGGTTCTAGAAAACTCCAATTGGAAAATTACTTATGTCAAAATGATGATAACGACGACTAAGACCCTGTGGTGGTGTCCATTCGTCGATTTAACCACATATTAACGGCGAAATTGAGAAAATAGAAAAAAATTACCTTTCCCCAGGAGCAGTGCTTAAGTCGTTCCCATGAAAAATATGCTCTACTAGAAATGTCGGCAGCGGAATCAGAAATCCAACGACACCTTCTATTTCCCGATCCGTCGAACACTCACTAAGAAATTGAAGGAAGAGAGGAGAGAGACGGAGGAGAGCCTGCGGCTGGCGCAGGACTTTTGCAGAGGGGGGCGTCTTCTTCTTTCTTCTTCTTCTTCTTCCTTTCTTCTTTCTTTCTTCTCTTCTTATCTCTTCTGTCAGTACTTTATATATATATATATTAAACTTATACTTATCATATATATATATATATATATATATATATCTTATCATATACTTATTATATATATATATATATACATATATACATATATTTATTTATATATTATATTAACCATATATATATTTCTCTTATTTCAATTAGTTTTTTTTTTAAATCCAATGTAAAAATATTTAATTTAATAACTAATTATTTAATTTATCTTAATTTAATTTAATTTCTTTAATTTTAATTTAATTTTTTTTCTTTTCCCACGTCATTCCTTTTATTTATTTATCTGTTATTATTTTTTTATTTTTTTATTTTTTCAAATTATTTTAATCCTTTTAAATTTCTAGGTCTTTACAAACACTGTTCCATATATTCAAAGATTTTTTTCTTCATATTACTCCACCAAAAAGACTCCCGTAGATCCCTGTACATTTGAGTGCTTCCTGGGTGCACTATATAAAGGGATTGATGTGCTTCCTCTAGGATAATTCTTTTAATCTTAGCATCAGCAGGCACACAAAATCTAGTATGGAACCTCAAAACTCCATCATCTGAGATATTAAACTCTATTCCCTGACCATTCTTCATTTTATCTATAATCTTTACTAATTTTGTATCTTTCATCTGAGCAGCTTTAATTCTTCCCTCTAATGTGGGATGTATAACCAGATTAGCGATGAACACCTGATGATTACCTTTTATAAGCTCCACCCCAAGTTTTCCTAAATCCATTCTGATTTGATGCTGCACCACCACTACTGATACTGAGACACTCCCTGATTTTCGACTCAAGGCATCAACTACCACATTTGATTTTCTTGGATGGTAACTGATGGTGCAATCATAATCTTTAATCAACTCTAACCACCTTCTCTACCTCATATTCAGCTCCTTATGTGTAAAGAAATATTTAAGGCTCTTGTGGTCTGTGAAGATCTCACACCTACCCCCATATAAATATTGCCTCCAAATCTTCAGTGCATAAACCACCGCTGCTAACTCCAAATCATGGGTAAGGTAATTCTTTTCATATTCATTGAGTTGCCGTGAAACATAAGCTATAACTCTTCCCCGCTGCACTAGAACACACCTGAGCCCTTTGTGTGACATATCACTGTAAATTACAAAACCCTCTTCTCTCGAAGGAATCGTCAGATATGGTGCAGTGATGAGTTACTACTTTAATTTTTGAAAACTCTATTCGCACTCATCTGTCCATTCAAACCTTACCTGCTTCTTGGTCAATCTGGTCAAAGGGCCTTACAATTTAGAGAATCCCTTCACAAACCGGCGATAGTATCCTACTAATCCCAAGAAACTCCTAATATTTTGCACATTTTTCGGTTGTGCCTAGTCCATTACCGCCTCAATCTTACTCGGATCTACAGAGATGGCGCCTCTAGATACAACATGTCCAAGGAAAGTGATTTGCTTCAACCAGAATTCGCACTTCTTAAATTTTGCATACATCTTTCTTTCTCTTAGTATCTGTAGAACTATCCTCAGATGATGCTTGTGCTCCTTGGAGCTCCTTGAATATACCAGAATGTCAATAAAGACTACAACAAACTGATCTAGGTACTGATGGAACACCCAATTCATTAGATCCAATATGGTAGGAGCATTCATCAGTCTGAACGACATAATAAGGAACTCATAATGGCCATAACGAGTCCAGAATGCTGTCTTTGGAATATCCTCTACTCTAACCTTTACTTGATGGTACCCAGATCGTAGATCAATCTTTGAGAATGTTTGTGTCCCCTGTAGCTGGTCAAACAAATCATCAATGCGGGGAAGCGAGTATTTATTCTTGATGGTCACTTTATTGATTTCTCTGTAGTCGATGCACATTCTCATCGATCCATCCTTCTTTTTCATAAACAATCCTGGCGCTCCCCAGGGTGACACGCTGGGTTTGATGAACCCCTTTTCCAGCAGTTCCTGTATCTATTTTTTCAACTCTTTCAATTCCGCTGGAACCATTTTGTACGGTGCTTTAGAAATCGGCACTGTTCCTGGAGATAGGTCAATAGTATACTCGACCTCACGATGAGGAGGCAGTCCCAGTAGATTCTCTGGAAACACGTTAGGAAAATCTTTCACTATCGAAATATCTTCTAACCTGAATTCCCCTTCCGGTGCTTCTTTTACACAGGCCAGGTACCCCTGGTATCCCTCCAAAAGCATTATCCTTGCCTGAACAACTGACAAAATTTGTGGTGGGGAACGCACATATGTCCCCACAAATCGGTACTCCTGCTCTCCTGGAGGTCTGAATACCACTTCTCTCTGATGATAATCAATACTGGCATAGTTGGCAGCTAGCCAGTCCATTCCCAGATTTACCTCGAAACCATGCATATCTAGAACTACCAAGTTAGCTGGCAAAGACCTCCCTTGAATACTGAGGGGACAATCTTTGAGTACCTTTCTACACAACACTATGGTCCCGGTTGGTGTAGTCACTGATAAACTAACATCTAATGATTAAGTTTCTATACCATATAACTTGATAAACTCCCGGGCTATGAAAGAGTGCGTAGCCCCTGAATCGAATAAAACAATTGATTTATACAACAAAATAGGGAAAGACCCGTGTCAAAGCATAGACCCGTGCCAAGGCGGTGTTCCTCTGCTGATTTCCTTGAGGTGCTTGATTATTTCCTCAGAATTATTTAGGAGCGAGTGGATTAACTGGCTGCGCTCGGCAGTCTCTTGCAATATGTTTGGGTCTCTCACAACGATAGCAAATATTCTCTCCCATATGACATTCCCCCACTTGCCTCCTATTACATCTGGGACAAATCAAGCAGGTCTGAGTCCCTTGATACACCCGCCTTCCTATCTCTTGTCTCTGTCCCCCACTATTACTCCTCCTCAAACCCTAGCTTGATCTCGCCTAAAACTCAATAGGCGTAGGCCTCTTCCTCTGACTCTGTCGCTCTACGCCTCTCTGTCGATTGGTCTCAGCTACAGTGACTTTATCGTTCAACTTAGAAAAATTCCATATCTGCAGAACTGCCACTTACTCATACACCTCCTGTCTCAGCCCCCTCTCAAAACTTTGTGCCTTCCTAAACTCATCTAGGATCATGAAGGGAGCAAAACGGGACAACTCCACAAATTTTGCAGCGTATTATGGCACTGTCAATTGACCCTGAGTCAAATTCAAAAATTCCTCCATCTTGGCATCTATAACGGAGGCGGGAAAATAGCGGTCGTAAAAGATCTCCTTAAATATCCCCCAAGATAGTGCTACTGGTGTTGACCTCTGCTCCTCCAAGAGCTTCACCGCTGACCACACCGTTCTACCTCCCCTTTCAACTTGAAAGTGGCATACAACACTCTCTGTTTGTTGGTGCAATGCAGTATTGTCAAGATTTTCTCAATCTCCTACAACTAGTTTTTTGCCTTAATCGGATTTGTGCTTCCTGAAAAGGTTGGAGGATTCATTCGAGTAAATTATTTGATCAAACAACCCTGATCAGCTGGCTGGCAGTCCTGTTCTTTAAAATTTCGAGCTATTTCTGCCATCACCCGCTGAGCAACACTATGCAGGACTGTATCAGAATCGCTGCCACCCATACTAGAAGGCCTCGCATCATCACCACCTCCAGCATGAGCGTTGCTATTTCCGGGGTCCATTCTGAAAATAAAATAAAAAAATTCTTAGAATTTCAATACCTTAATATGACAGTACTACTATCTAATTAAGAACTTTAAAATATCCTCTTACACCCAAACAACCTAACATCCCTATTCCCAATTTAAGTTTCTGTCCTACTACTCAGAAACAAGAACCGGTGATAGTTTACCATGACTTTCCTGAAATCATCATCCCAGGAAAAACACAGAAACCACTATGAAATTTCCTGCTTCTAAGCCGTGAGATAGAACTCTAAATTCCACTTTAACCTCCATAACAATATCCTACTGTACACCTGATCTATCATTTTCCTATCTTCCATCAAGATCCATTCCTATACTCTGGTATTGTATTCCACTAGAGTTTGCAGAACCTATCAACCTAGGCTCTGATACCAAACTTGTAATGACCCAAAATTTCTACCATTTTTTTTTATATCTCTGATACCATGATAATAATATAAATAAAGTCAACCCGGACCCAAGGTGGAGTACCGAGGATACTCCTGTTCATATTCACATTCTATCTATGCTGTGGAAAACATAACACACCTAAACTTTATATACAATACCAGAGTGCTAGAGTCTCCAAAATATACATACATATTTCCCAAAAATCCATCAGAAATCCCCAACATTAAACAAACATAACTCTAGTCCCCAAATAGAAACACATACCTTGTAATTCTGAAGCTACAACTCTACTATCTCAGAGCTCGCTCCGCTTGGCTACCTGGATTACCTGAAATTTTTAAGATTCTTGGTATGAGACACCTCTCAGTAAGATGGAATAAGTTAACACCAGTGTGTGGCAGATGAGTTTTACACAAATAACATAACTATTAATTTAAATTATAACTAATACAACAATTAAATACAAATACGTATCATAACTCACACCTATATCATTTAGAATACATGTTTTCTATTTGAACATACTTATAACTGTAATTCATAATTTTTGTTTCTGTAAATCTACGTATAGGTATATAACTGTGAAAATTTCCCTGAATGGATAACTGTTATCATGAATTAAACCTGCATGATCGGGTTGTGCGGCCCGTGGGTTGGACTTAACCATGGCTGGCGTACCAGGTTAAGTCAAACTATAACTCTTCTATAGTACGATTGGCCTGCTCAACTCAGTTCGGAGTGCTAGGGAGCTCCTTTACTCTTCACTGAGGCACAATCGACTGCCATTACCACACTCTATTTGAGATGTGTGGTTGCACTATCTATATTGTATTAGCTACGGTACCATACTCTGTGTTCTGTTCTAGTCCATTAGGGTTTTGATACTGTATAATACTATTTCTATATATTACTGTTTTGTCATGATTCTGTAATAATTGTAATACCATGATTCTATAATAACTATAATACTATGATTCTGTAATAACTGAAATATCATGGCTCTATAATATCTATGATATCATGGTTCTATAAAAGCTTTAATATCAGGGTTTTGTAAAAGCTTTAATATCATGGTTCTATAAAAGCTTTAATATCATGGTTCTGTAAAAGTTATATAAAATTTTGTATCAAATTTCTGTACTACAACTAGTATTTCTCATGCCACACAATTTGAGTAATGCTTATAATGTAACGACCTGCCTATTTTACCATAATTAATTTTTTCTTCCTCATATACATAAATATCATTCTTAATAATAACCTTGATACCATTATAGAAAAATTAACCCAAACTCGTGGTTGCCGAGGATGCACCTTTTATACACAATGGACACCTAAGCAGCGGAAAATATAAATTACATCCATAACAAACAGTACCGGAGTTTTACCACATTCCATAACATTTCTGTAAAAATAAATATACAATCCTCCAAAAGACCAAAAGGAAAAACTAGGATCATAATCTAAAAACCATCTGACCCTAACTTAGTAACTCACCTTCCTACTGAGGTAGTATGAACTGCCTCTATCGACGCGGAACTCGGTCCACCTGTCTATCTGGATTCCCTGAAACATTTTGTAAGCTGGGGTGAGATACCTCTCAGTAAGGGAAATAAACTAATATCAGTTGTGTGGCGGTATGAGTATATTTGTACTATAATAGATAAATAATATATAGCACATGTTTGGATAAGATTTGATGATATAATATTGGATAAAACATACATAATCATGATCATGTTAAATCATACTGAATTTTAGTTATTATAAAATCATCTCCTATAACTGATAGTACTGAAATATTACTCAAGATGGATAGCTAGCTGATGTCATGTATTACCCACCATGACTAGGTTGTACAGCTCGAAGGCGGGACCTGACAATGGCTGGCCAACCACTGCTAAGTCAAACATGTTTGTAAGTACGATGGGCCCGCCCCCTACAACACTACACTTAAGCCACATCGAGTATCCATCTCCCACACTCTCTACTGGCAAGTGTGGTATCACTAGTTTGAACTAAACTGAATAGCTACGGTATCGAGCCCTGAATACTGATATGAACTAAACCATCCGGGTTCTAATAACATATAGTATGTTTACATATACTAATTTAACATGAAATTAGATTGATAGCATATTATAATACACTGATCTGATATTTGTACTGTTTATCATAAAATTCTGAAACGATAATTTCTTGTATTATTTATGGTTTTCCTGAAAAACTGTTGTAAACATGCTTTTACTGAAAATATGATATAACATAATATTTGTAAAATGATACTCATGCCACACAGATTTAAATAGTATTAAAACTGAATACCAAAGTTGAATATTTTTCTGTTTAAACATTTTAAAACCGTTTTCCTATTTAACAACAGTATTCCCAAATATTCTAATATAACATACATAAAATATGTAAATTCTATAAATACATGTTGTTTTAAAATGATAAATTTTCATACAAATAAACTGACTTAATTTATCCCCTTACCTGACTTCGGAAAAGCCCACAAATTTAACTAAATTTACACGTGTGGCATACCCAACTCAACACCCTGAAATCAACATTTTCCCAACAAAACTTTAGTATTATCTTACCCTACATTTTCTCCTCAGTCCAGAAACACCAAAAACCTAATAAAACTTAAAACAATTAACTTATCCAAATTTTGGGATGGTGCCCAAGTTGGCCTAACCAACGAATCACTCTAGCAGATTTGTAGAGAATCTTCCTAGGAGTAACGTGGCGGCTTTGGATCGTCAAACCGGCGTAAATCTGGGCTGAAATTCTAGAGAGAAGGAGGATATGATTTAAGAGAGAGAAACGACCTTGCATGCCATTCTCTCGTAAAAATATGGTTTTTTGGTTTTTTATAGAGTGCTTGTCCACGTGGCCTTGTCGACAAGTCACATCTCCTTGTCGATGAGTCCAAGAAGAGTTTCGTCGACGAACACCTTCTCCTCTTTGACAAGTTTCAGGTTCTGAAAACAATTCTCTCTATAATTTCTCATCGACGAGATAGGCGTCCCCATCGATGAGCCCAAAAGCCCTGCTCATCGATGAACACTTCTACACTCGTTGACGAGACCTTATTGAATTTCCCCTTTCCTTTTTTTCTTTTTTAAATTCCTTTTCTCTCCCTTATTTTATTATTTAATTACTATAATTCTTTGGGTCTCTACACATAATACTATATTATGTATGGGAAAATTGTATTTTACTACTGTATGGGAACAACATTATATTTTCTGTTGTATGAAAATAATATATTATCTATAGGGCTTTTCATGCAACCCAAAGTTCTGAATTTTCCCGAATATGCATATCATTAATTTGAAAAAAAAAATCATAAATTTTCATGCGCATAATTTCATATCCTGTAATATCCAGAAAATCATATACTGATATTTCATAATCTTACTATACTTTAACTGGAAAAAGTTCTAAAACAAACTGGCATAACTTATTCCCCTTACACGTTTATTGAGAGTGTGCCTACAAGTATTCTACACCGACACCCACGACATTCGCACAACCCCAGTATTCACAAACCCTGCCTTAATCAGTTCAACCCTAGAATAATAATCATATTCAAATTTCTTAGGCCCACACATTCCAAAACTAGTTAAACTGTAAAACAACTAATAATTCATCTCCTTTATCTCAGCCTTGGAGTGGTGCCTAGAATGCCTAATTCGAAAATCTTCTTCGATTAACTGACTAAGGGTTGCTCCTAGGGTGTCTGATCGTCAATTTGAGCTGAAATCGGAGAGAAATTGAAGAGAGAAGGGAGAGAAATCCATAGCCTAGGAGAGAGGAGAGAGAGAGATTTTATTTGCTTAAAAAAAATAAGTTGCAGGATGCTTATGTAGAGGCTACTACTTTTTAACCAAACCTTTTCACCGTTTTACCCTTAACCAAGCCGCAATAATTATAAAATCGTTTTCACCGTTTTACCCTTAACCAAGCCGCAATAATTATAAAATCGTTGACGATTTTCTGCGCCCCTACCAAATTGTCGACGGTTTGGTTTACACCAAATTCTTTCTTTACTCCATTTTTCTTATTATTTCTATTTTTTGGGTTCTACAGATCCAGTTTATTATAGGTTTAGGCTCAGTCTTGATGATTTTTTGTGGATCTTGCAAGTCAACAACCTTGGATTTTTGTAATGAGTAGACCACAAAAGTAGAATTGTTGGTGGAGCTTATGTTGCCACTTGTAAATCCAGAGCCCAAGAAATTTTCTCTAGCATTCTTATTAGCCTAAGTCTTGACAATAGACATTAGATATGATGGTGCGAAGTTGAAAACTTGTTTAGAGAAATAGATGAGATGTGAAGATATCCCAACAAGTGTGCTAGAAATTTATAACCCCAATTGTGTACTTTTGAAATTAAGACAAGAAAAATTAGGACAATATTTGATTTTTGTATTAAAATGAAAAGGAATGGTATAATGTTCTTTTATTCTTTACAAAAAAAAAAAATCCTCTAATTCGATCTCCTTAAGAAGATCCAATTCAAGGGCTCATAAAGCATATTTTGAAAGAGGTTGTTGTGGAAAACGAATTCCACAACGGAATAGATTGATCTCACAATGTAGCACTCAACGGTGAAATATACAGTTGGACAATCACGCAGATTATAATGAAAGTAATAAAATAATGACATGAAGAATTACGTAGTTTGGCAATGCCTACATCTACAGGAGCAAACGACAGTGTTTTTCACTATCTTCTTGTCCAAAGACATGAACATTACAGTGTTACAACATATACAACATATATATATATATATAACCCTCTCCGAAGTTTTCCTCCAAAACCCAACCTATCCAACGTCTTAAAATTCAAAATTTGAAAATCCGTGTTGGTAACTCAAGCCAAACCGTCGACAGTTTAATACCAAGAGCAAACAGTTGCAGAAGCAGACTCAGAACTATCGACTGTTTCACTGAACTGTTCCAAACCATCGATGGTTATAGGGAAACCATCGACAGTTTCCTCCTGTAGACCATCATTTTGTTTTCCACCATGTTTTCTCTTTGTACATGCGTTCCACTTAGTATATGAGCCAAAACATAAAGCCTGCTGCTTCATCCGGGACAAAAATCCGTGTGAGACGTAGGTAGGGAATTCAATAGCATCATCGCCTTGTCTTCCTCCTCAAACTTCACATCAACATGCATCAAATCATTTACAATGTGATTAAATGCGTTGATGTGCTGGTTCAAATCCGAACCCTTCACCATCTTAAGCCAATACAACTTTTGCTTAAGAAATAACTTGTTCGATAAAGACTTAGGCATATACCTACTTTTCAGTTTCTGCCAAACTGCTGCCGGAGAATCCTCATCCATGACGTGATACAACACGTCATCGGCTAAACAAAGTCGGATGGTTGATACTGCCTTTGCTTCTAATTCATTCCAACTTGTTTCATCCATGCTTTCCAGTTGAACTTCGTATAAAGCCTTCACCATACCTTACTACACTAACAGATCCTTCACCCTTCTTTGTCATAAATTGAAATTTTCGGTTCCATCAAACTTGACAACAACAAACTTCGCAAACGAAGTTCGAGAGGCCATTAAAACAATACTTTGATACCAATTCGTTGTGGAAAACGAATTGCACAGCGAAATAAATCAATCTCACAATGCAGTACTCAACGGTGAAATATACAGAACGAAAATCATGCAGATTATAATGAAAGCAATAAAGCAATGACATGAAAGATTATGTGGTTTAGCAATGCCTATATCCATGGGAGCAAACGATGGTGTTTTTCACTATCTTCTTGTCTAAAGACATGAACATTACAGAGTGGCAACATATACAACATATATATAACCCTTTCAGAAGTTTTCCCCAGAAACCCAACCTTCCCAAAATTCAAAATTTGAAAATCAGTGCTGGTAACCCGAGCCAAATTGTTGACAATTGTAGACATACCGTCAACGGTTTAATACCAAGAGTAAACAGTCGCAGAAATAGACTTAGAACCGTCGACTGTTTCATTGAATTGTACCAAACCGTCAACGGTTATAGGAAAATCGTCGACGATTTCTTCCTGCAGACCAACATTTTGTTTTCCACCATATTTTTTTCTCTTTGTACATGTTTTTCACTGAGTATATGAATCACATAGCACAAAGTGATGGTGGATCTTTCAAGTGATGGATTTAATGATCTATCCAAAGATGGATTTGTAGTTGATGTTCGTGTAAGTTTGATCATGGAGGATGGAAGTTTGAATGAATAATGGATATTAGAAAAACTATCCTAGAATTAATTTTCTTTGATCTTCATGGAGTGGAAGCGACTTTGATTTTGAGAGAGTCCTCTCTACGACTGGAGGTTAGGGTTTTCTCCATTGGTCGATGTATAGCTTTTGGTTGAAAGCCCTAACTGGATTTGTATTTGATCTTTGTGCACAAACTTGACCACAGAGGATGAGGGATTGAATAAAAAGTAAACTGCAAAGACAATTGGAGACTTCTTGCATGTTCTTCTATCATCAGTTCATTTTCACACAGTGTAGGTGGCTTTAATTTCACTACAATGACTGAACAATGGAGACTAGGGTTCACCGTTGGTTGAATGCTGACTTTTTTGAGGAGCTAATGAAATAATTTATATAGTGGTGCTATGATTGTATGAAATCCTCAGAGTCCTAGTCCTAAAATAGGACATATGCTTATAAGTTGACTAATCATATTTAATTAGTTATGTCCACAAAGCTTACTTTTCTTAATTACCTATTTTATCAATCAAGCCAATTAAATAATTAATCAAATATGTATATTTTATATTGAAGAATCCAATTATTATTTAGGCAGTAGTGTATATATATATTTATTGATAATCTGGGGACTATAGTCAACATCACCCCACTTTGGACACTATGGTGCGACACCAAATTCGGGGGAGTGAAAGCCGCCTTGCCATTGGCGTTCCCCTGATAATTCACCAGCGTAATCCTTCAAGGGGGAATCGAACACGTGACCTCACTAAAGTCATAAGTCGCACTTACCACTTTAGTTGGTCTGACTGGACACACACATAATATTACGTTATGTAAAATATAAATTATGTATATAAACATATATCATATGGGAGACTAGATGTAAATAAACAATATTAATTTGCTTACCTGTTTGTAACTCGTAAATTTTAAGTTAATCGATTTAGCTCAATTAATCATCAGACATTGGCCCAAAAAGTGGGTAAACTGCACTTTGATTAACCATTTAGACTGCAATTTTTTTTTAACTCTCATTTTTTATGAATTGAAAATTGAATTCAATTAATGATTAAAGGGAATAGTTTTGAAGAAAATGAATAATTGTCTCAGCCTAATTATAATCTGGGACATTATATTATACGGCAGAAAGTATGGTGGGTGTAGCGTTGGCATTGGGGTCCAGTGGCATCTGCAACCACACGAGGCCAATTTCAGGATTTGTATTGTTCGTTGAGTTGGCAAAATTAAATGGGCCCTGTCTTCAAATGTATCCGACAAAACTAGGTTTGTTAAGTTCTTAACATTTTATACATTTCTTTTTCTAGGTCAATTGAGAGGTCACTTTCCATACAATTTAAAGTTAGTAATTTTCTCGAACCCACTAATTCAAATATATAAATTTTAAATTCAACTACTAATATGTATTTTTCGGCATAATTTTTTTTGTCCTCGTTCACCTTGTTAATTAATTTAATATAAATTTATATCTTCCTTTTAAATTAGCTTTTATCCTAATTAATTTATAGGATTAAACTGGATACTTGTATTAAAGTAGAGACGCATCCTATAGTTCTCGTACTAAAGGCTTATTTGGTTCGGCTAAGCAGTTGTTCATTATTATTAGATGGGTATTAAAGAAATAGTTATTTCGTATATTTTCCTAATTATTTCATTCAACATATAAGGAATAACTATTCCCATTATGAAAACTAATCTATTCTTGAACTAAACGCAATCCAAATGTCTTAAAGATATATAGTTGATCAATTTTTGGTCACTCATCAATTTAAACTAAGTCTTGCACTCTTTATCCTATTCAATTTGTAGGATTAGATTTGACACTTATATTTAAGTCGACACTCGTCGTAGGGTTGTTATACTCAATGTCTTCAAGGTAGTTGATCCATTTGCAGCTACACATGTCAATTTACATTGAGTTTGACACTTTTACTTTAGTCAATTTATAGGGTCAAACCCGACACTCGTATTTAAGTAGACACTCATTACAGGGTTGTTATATTGAATGCCTTCAAGGTAGTTGATCAATTTTTGGTTACACTTGTCATTTTGCAAATTTTGCACTTTTTTATTTTAGGCAATTTGCAAAATCCAATCTGTCACTCTTATTTAAGTAGACACTAGTCGATCAATTTATTACGATTACACCTGCCAATTTACATTAATTTCGACACTTATTATTTTAATCAATTTATAAGATCAAACCTGACACTCGTATTTAAGTAGACACTCATTATAGAGTTGTTACACTGAATGTCTTTAAGTACTTGATCAGTTTACGATTACACTTATCAATTTGCATGAATTTTTACACTTTTTATTTTAGTCAATTTATAGGATTAAACCTGATACTCATATTTAAGAAGACACTCATGATAGGGTTGTTACCCTGAATGTCTTCAAGTAGTTGATCAATTTACAGTTAATTAGTCAATTTACATTAATTTTTACATTTTTTTTTATTTGAATCGTATAGGGTCAAACATGACACTCGTATTTTAATAGACACTCATGATAGAGTTGTTATATTGGATGCCTTCATGGTAGTTGATCAATTTACGGTTACACTTGTCCTTTTACATTAATTTTTACAGTTTTTGCTTTTGTTACTTTGCAAAATCAGTCCTATCACCTTATTTAAGTAGACACTCATGATAGGATTGTTGCACTAAATGTTTTCGAGATAGTTGATCAATTTACGGTTACACCTGTCAATTTACATTAATTTTTATACTTTTTTTTTTTTTTTTTGTCAATTTACAGGATCAGACCTTGTACTTATATTTAAGTAAACACTAATCATAAGATTGTCATACTGAATGTCTTGAAGGTAGTTGATCAATTTACAGTTACACCTGTCAATTTAAATTTATTTTTATATTTTTTTTATTTTAGTCAATTTGAAGGATTAAACCCAACACTCCTATTTAAGTAGACACTCATGATAGGATTGTTACGCTAAATGCCTTTAAGGCAGTTGATCAATTTACAATTACATTTGTCCATTTACATTAATTTTACACTTTTTATTTTAGCAAATTTGCAGGATCAAACCTAACACTCGCATTTAAGTAGATATTTAGGTTAGGTAGTTTAACTAACGAGTGCAACCATTAATTTAATTTAAATTAATCTACTCTCTTTATTCTAGTTAGTTCATAAGATCAAACTTAACACTAGGTTTTAAACATACGCCTATGTTAGGATTGTTACACTAAATGTTTTGAAGGTCGTTGATCAGTTTATGATCACATTCATTAATCCAAATTAATTTTTACACTCTTCACTATAGTCAATTCACAGGATCAAAGCTGACATTCGCATTTAAACACACACCCATGCTAAGTTATTGCACTACACGTCTTGAAGCTAATTGCTCAATTTATTGTCACACCCATCAATCTAAATTAATTTTTGTTCTTTATCCTAGTTTTATTTGAAGTGTCAAACCTGTCACTCACATTTAAGTAGACACTTATGCTAAGTCGTTGATAAATACCTTACTATTGGCAACCAAAATGAATTTAGCTTTAACCAATTCATTTTAGGCTTTACTTGAATATATAAGATTTGTTTGAGAAAAGAAAAGAAATAGAACATAACAAAGGTGTTCATTTTATTGTATTTTCTTTTTATGTTAAATACTATTATGAATGAAAATTTATTATAAAAATATAATCAAAATTTTTTAAAAATAAAAATTAATGACATTTAAATAAAATATTTATTTATTAGATTATTTGCTTATTTTTCTCTCACTTTTCTTATAATCAAATATAGTGCTGTTTGCAGAAATTAACGATCGTGCAATGCAGCAATCACAATGAACAATACGGAAACACACATAGACAATGAAAGCAATAAACACAACATGAGAATTTAACGTGGTTTAGCAAAATGCTTATGTCCATGGGAGCAATCAATAGTTGAAATTCACTATCAATCAAAATCATGGTTACAACATTGTATTTATACTAACCCCTAGACGTATAGAGGTATTAGAGAATCCCTCAAATACCCCTATATCAATCCGTGGAGGATTTGCCTCAGCATCCCCAACCTATTGATCTTCCTAGTTTAAATTTCAAAAACAACGTTGAACAAAAACATCGACGGTTTGATGAAACTATCGACGGTTTTCCTTCACTGGAGGAAACTGTCGACGATTTTCTTCCTAATTGGCTATTGGAAGAAATTGTCGATGTACTCTGAAAACTGTCTATGATTTTTCTTCAGTACAACTTCCTAGTTTTCCTCAGTTTGCTTTCTTTGTACGTGTGTTCCACTCGATATGAGCCACATAATTCAACAATCTCCACCTTAGAGAATATACACCCCTTAGGAGAAAAGAAAAGATAACTCGAAGCTCCACCTGTGACAATAGGTTAGGACGCCACCCATCTAGCATCTGGAGACATTAATCAAGTCCAAACAGTGCTTGAACTTGTCTATGGTAATAGGCTTTGTCAACATGTCTGTTGTATTCTCAAAAGTGTGAACTTTTTTAAGCAATAGTTCACCAGAAGAAACCAATTCCCTAATCTTGTGAAACCTCACAACTATGTTCTTGGTCCTCGCATGATACACCTGGTTCTTTGCCAAATAAATGATACTCTAACTATCACAACGCAACTGAATTCCACCTTACTAAATAACCAGTTCCTTCACCAATCCTGTAAGCCACAATGCTTCCTTGGTAGCCTTAGCCACTATCATATATTCTGACTCAGTAGTAGATAGTGCAAGTACAGACTAAACCATGGACCTCCAACAAATAGCCCCTCCCAACAAAAGTGAATACATACCCTGTGGTAGACCTGTTGTCATCCAAGTCCCTGCATAGTTTGCATTCACAGATCCCATAACTGAAGGGTCACCCTGTTGTCTTCTAAACATGATGTCATAGTCTGTAACACCCCTCAAGTATCTAAAAATCCACTTGACTGCATCCCAATGCTGTCATCTCGGATTTGATAGAAACTTGCTCACCACACTGACAGCTTGTGCCAGATCCAATCTTGTACAAACCATAGCATACATCAAGCACCCTACTGCACTTTCATATGGGACCTTTAACATGTCATGAACTTCATCATCTGTATTAGGGCACTGGGTGGTAGACAATCTAAAATGATTCATTAATGGTGTACTCACTAGTTTTGCATTATCCATGCTGGACCTCTCCAGCATCCTCTAAACATAGCTACATTGATATAACCATAATATTTTGGAAGCTCTGTCCTTGCGAATCCCATCCCAAGAATCTTCTTGGCCATACCCAAATCCTTTATGTCAAATTCTTTGCTGAACATAGTTTTCAACTTGTTGACCTCACTCATACTCTTTGCAGCAATTAACATATCATCCACATAAAGCAACAAAAAAAATAAATGAATTATCATTAAGGCTCTTCACATAAACACAATAATCATACTCACATCTCCTATAGCCAATTCGGATCATGTAGGAGTCAAATTGCTTGTACCATTGCCTCGGAGACTACTTCAGCCCTAAATAGATTTCCTTATGATCTGGTTTCTTATGTACTCATTATTAGTAGCGAGGATCCTACCGTTTTTCAAGAGCTTGTGCACAGCCAAGAGAAGAGTAGATGGATGGGTGTTATAGTTGAGGAGATGGAGTCTCTGCATAAGAAACTAATGTGGGATTTGGTGGAGCTTACAGAGGGGAAGAGAGTGATAGGATGCAAATGAATGTATAAAAAGAAGAAGAAGCATTAGAAAAAGAAGGAAAAAAATTCAAGGCTCGTCTAGAAGTGTTGGGTCTGGTAGCGTATTTTGATATGCATTTGGAGCAGATGGATGTAAAGATAGCGTTTCTCCATAGTGATTTGAAGGAGTGACCTAATAATGCATCCAGGCCTGTCTATAGCTATACTGTAATGCTGGTGATCTCCTAAGTTAGGAATCCTTGCATTCTAAACATTGTCATCTCTACCATGAGTCTTTAGCTGCACCTGCACCGCATGCTCATTACTACTGTAATTTTCTGGCACCTGTTTCTCCTCTTCCCAAGCACATTGCAACATGTCTTTCTCATCAAAAATCACATCTCTACTGATCACCACCTTGTTTGTCTTCGAATCTCAGAGCTTGAAACCTTTCACTCATTTCTGATAACCTAGAAAGATACACTGTCTAGACTTCGAATCAAACTTCAATCTCTCCTCACTAGAAACAGGTACATAGGCTGGACATCTAAAAACTCTTAAACCAGAGTAGTCTGCCGCACTGACTATCCACACCTCCTATGCTGCTTTCCCATATAGTGCTACCCTTGGTGACCTATTATTAATCAAGAAATATGTCATACTCACTACTTCTGCCCAGAAGTTCTTTGTAAGCCATGCATTCAATATGAGACACCGAGCTCTTTCAACTATTGTTATGTTCATCCTTTCTTCCACACCATTCTGTTGTGGTGTCTTGCATACTTTGAAGTGTCTCCTAAAAAAGATTCCCAAAGATCCCTGTATATTTAGTGCTACCAAGATGTACCGTATACAAGGATCGATGCGCTTCTTCTAGAATCACATTCTCAATCTCAAGATCGGCACGTACACATAACCTGGTACGGAACCTCAAGGCCCCATCATCTGAGATACTGAAATCCTCCTCCAGACCATCCTGTACTTTCTTTATAAGCTCTGCCAGCTTTGCATCACTCCTCTAAGCCGTTTTAATTCTTTTTTGTAGAGTCGGTTGCAACACCAGATTGGCAATAAATGCCTGATGATCACCCTCTATGAGTTCTATCCTCAATCTCTCCAAATCCATCTATACTGGATGCTATATTGCCATTGCAGACACTGATGCACCCACTGATTTTCGGCTCAAGGAATTAACCACCACATTAGCTTTTCCCGGGTGGTAACTGATGGTGTAGTCATAATCCTTTATTAGCTTCAACCACCTCCTCTACCTCATGTTCAATTCTTTTTGTGTGAAAAAGTATTTTAAACTTTTATGATCAGCAAAAAATTCACACCTACCCTCATAAAGATAATGCCGCCAAATCTTTAGTGTATATACCACGGCTACTAACTCCAAATCATGGGTAGGATAATTCTTCTCATATTCTTTCATCTGTCATGAGGCATATGTTATAACTCTCCCCTGCTACATCAGAACACAGCCGAGCCCTTTATGCGATGCATCGCTATAAATCATAAAACCCTCATCACTTGAAAGAATCATAACACCAGTGCAGTGATGAGTCATTGCTTCAGCTCCTGGAAGCTCTGTTCACATTCATTAGACCACTTAAATTTCACCTCTTTCCTGGTTAATCTAGTCAACGGACCCGACAATTTAGAAAAACCATCAACGTATCCAGCCAATCCTAGGAAGCTTTTGATTTCCTGCACATTTTTCGGTCATACCCAATCTAATACCGCCTCAATCTTACTCGGGTCTACTGAAATACCATCCCTAGAGATCACATGTCCAAGGAAGGTAACCTGCTTTAGCCAGAACTGACACTTCTTGAATTTCGCAAACAATTTCCTTTCCCTTAGTATCTGAAGTACTATCCTCAGATGTTCCTTATACTCCTCTGGGCTCTTTAAATATACCAGTATGTCATCGATAAAAACTACCACAAACTGATATAAATACTTGTGGAGTACCCGGTTCATCAAATCCATAAACACTGCAGGAGCATTTGTCAATCCAAACGGCATAACCAAGAAGATATTTCGAAGACCTTCAGCATAACAAGCACGAGTTCAGGGGAACTAGGTCTATTCTAAAATTGACCTTCGGTCGGGTTATCATCAGGTGAAAGTTAGGGCAAAAGACATTTCGAAGACGACATTTCGAACTAGATATGGATATTACGAGTTTTTGGTGATGCCATTTGGGTTTACTAACGCACTAGCAGTATTTATGGATTTAATGAATCGGGTGTTCCATCAGTACTTGGACCAGTTTTTTTGTTGTATTCATTAATGATATACTGGTCTACTCGAGGAGTTTTAGTAAGAGAAGCAGGTAGGGAATTTAGTAACATCAACGCCTTGTCTTCGTCTTCAAACTTCACATCAACTCACTTTAAATCATTCATGATATGGTTGAACACGTTGATGTTCTGGTTTAAATCTAAACCCTCTAACATCTTAAGACCATACAATTTCTACATAAGATAAAGCTTGTTCGTCAACGACTTGGACATATACC